>NC_083279.1:37402913-38052154 GCF_963506605.1 Zootoca vivipara
AGAAAAGGGAAAACTTGGCAGCTATGTAGTTGGGTGCCAAGCCCAGCATTTGGGGGCTACAGGAACAGCAATGCTACATAAGAGAGAGCCAACTATATAGGCACTCCCGCTGGACTTGACTGCTTCCGGTATGCAGTACTGAGCTGTATTTAAACTCCAACACCTCTCTGTTCCTAACACCACACAGAGGCAGATCCTCTCTCTTTGTCTAATGAAACACAGGCTTCAACTTGCTGTCATACTGGGAACAAGCCCATGTTGGTTAGGCAGGTTACAGTCATTGTGTAAAGCAGGGCCGTCTCGAGCAGGTCGGGCGCCCTGGCGCTGAGATCGCTCTGGCGCCCCCGCCCTCACTGCGCGGCTTCGTCACGCAGCGCCCCCCCTGCCGGCCCGGCGCCACCGGGAGTGCACCTAGAGCCGGGTCTGGTATACAGTTCAATAAATCTCTCTCTCTCTCTCTCTCTCTCTCTCTCTCTCTCTCTCACACACACACACACACACACACACACACACACACACACAAACACTGCTGTTGTAATATGATACGGTGGAGAAAACCAACACCATTTGCCATACACTGCTGGGAAATTTTAAAACAGGGTCCCCCCAAAGGCAGACCAGATGAGTCTTGGGGTGTGATCCAGCAGGTATCTTATGTTCTTAAAGGGAATTCTGCACATAGGTGTTTCAAGGCACTTGCCCTACAGAAAGGACATAATTTAAACTTGGGCTCTTCTCTGTAGCCTAGAGATCCCTGCCAAGAGGATTGTAAAGCCAGTCCAGTCCATCAATCTACTTCACACCAAGCTGCCCATAGTCCTACATGAAAGGAGAGTGGCTTGATGTCGCCGAGGTTTAGAATAACTTGCCACTCAAAATGTTTCATAGCACTTTTAAGCCATAGGCTGCAATTCTGTACTCACTGACTTGGAAATAAGCCCCCTGCAATTCAATGGGGCTTTCTTCTGAGTAGGCAGTTATAGAATTGCATCAGCTGAAATATATTCCAAACTATAGAAAAATCAGCAAATAATAGGTAAATGTAAAGGTACTGTAAAGGGACCCCTGACCATTAGGTCCAGTCGCAGACGACTCTGGGGTTGCAGCGCTCATCTCGCTTTACTGGCCGAGGGAGCCGGCGTACAGCTTCCAGGTCATGTGGCCAGCATGACTAAGCCGCTTCTGGGGAAACCAGAGCAGCACACGGAAATGCATTTACCTTCCCGCCAGAGCGGTACCTATTTATCTACTTGCACTTCGACGTGCTTTCGAACTGCTAGGTTGGCAGGTTCTTGGTATAAAATAATATAAAATAATAAAATAAAATAAAATAATAGGTACTTGGTGTAAAAAAATAATGATTTCAAAACCTCAGGAGATTTAACAGAAAGCACAAAATAGCATTTTCTCATTCCTATGTAGAAATCATTGGCAGCCCAACCCTTATGCAAGGACAGTCAACAGTGGAGCCCACTCCCAAACAATTATGCATAGCATAGGTTTGCAGCCTTAATTTCATTAACAATAAATGTATTTTGATAAGTTAAAAGGAAATCATTTCGGGGAGAATACCAGAAAGGTTGACTTTGCTCTAGCAGGAAGTAATGGTTACCCCCTCTCTCTTTTTAGTTTGACCTACACAGTATATCCATGTTGCTTCTGCAATATAATTGGCATTATATCATTGCACTGCAGAGGTACCCTGGGGCCTGGCTGATTCACATTTTTGCCAAATGCCAGCAGTTGCACCCCCCCGCCCCGCCCCGCCCCCCGTTAATGTGAACATAACAGAATTCTTGCTTGAATCTTCAATTCCGTTTTCTGATTTACTGAAGTAGCTAACAGTAGAATGTAACAAGTTAAGGAAATGAGGAACACCGATACCTTTTCAAAACTTTCAAAGTTTTGTAAAAATGCTATTTACACAATGAAGTTGTATAGGAGGCTAGAATATTATCTTTTGAAAGCTTACATCATGAACCAACCTTAGAAGGCATTCCCATATCAGATCTGGCAAAGAATTACTTCTCAAACCATATAGGAATCCAGCCTTAATTATTCAGACTGGATTGGTACATTATACAGCAGTAAGGAGTTTCTCTAAGCACACACACACACATTTGACAATGTCCTGGAATGACAAAAACTTCTAGGATCTAGATCTTAAAGGGCAGTAGCAAATACGTTATTTGGGAACAGTATTTACAAACCTAATTATTTTCAAAGTGGATCCATGCAAAAACAGAGTGACTGATAGGTCAAAAAGACAACCTTCCTAATCTTGCCAAAGAAAGAGAAGGCTTACAAGTAATGGACAAATTGTTTGGAGAGATGCAGAAAAAGCACAGAATGTGGATCAAACAATTTAAGAGAATGCCGTGTTATTGCAAAAAGCTGTCATACTGGAATTTTAAAAAAAGGTTCTATTTGGTCATCTGCCACCGCTGAAAATGAATTATCATTTAATTAATACATTATATTTTTAAGTGGCAAAAAAGAAAAGTATCCATCAGCTGTGAATGTAGATTCATTACATTCCTGTTTTCTATATACTCCTTACGGCAGAAGTCAGCCAAAAGTTAAATACTATTTATTTCAATGGGTTAGTTAAACATGCACTTTAGTCTTTCCCTTGGAAATCTGGCAGAAGAAAATGCTTCAATTGGCTGTTAAATCTTCTCCCACGGTATTACATACATCAAAGTTGTTTATTTATGCAATACTTAAGAGTCACCCCAGAAAGAACTCAAAAAAGTGCCACTGTAGTCCGAAGATTGTTTCAGACCCATGTGGTCTTGAGACTCCAATTGATGCAGACAATTCCAAAATAAAGCCCACTTACCTTTACAGATCCATGTTCAGAACCTTGCAGCAGATGTAGAAAAGACACTATAAATATGTTTACAGTTGTCCACGGCTTGTACATCCTTGTGGTTAATGTCCACACTTTGCTACACAGTTGAAGTCACACAGCTGGAGAAGAACGTTTCAAAATTCATTTCTCTGTGAACTGCTAATGTTTTTAAAAATGCATACCCTGAATCTTACTCTCCACGTAAACTTAAAGAGTATACAGGAGGTGTAAACAGCACAGTTAAAAAAGAAGAGTAGAATTCACTTAAACAATGTCATCTCTTTCTTCTAGGTACTTTTTAGATATAAAAATACAAAAGTTAAAAAACGTTTCCAGAAGCAGGCAAATACAGGTCCCAGTCTATTAAAAAATAATAATCAATCCATCTCCCACCTGGACACAAAGAGAAACTCAAAATTAATTTGTGGTCCAGGAAAGGTTAAAATCTACTGAGGGGGTTTGGTGCTCCATGTTACAAGATTCCTTTTAAGACGGCTGTAGAACGGCCGATGCTTTGAGCTAGAGAGAGCTGTAATCCAACTCTCTGTATTGAAACTTTTTTTCACAGCCTTCATGGAAGCCTGTAGAAGCATGTGTCTTAAATCTGATACAGACACTGGCAGAAAACAAGAGTCACATGTTGGCTCCTATCCCATTCTGTCCCTACCGATGGTGTAGCATTTACTAAACTAACCGATGCAATGTCTGCCACCATTCCTTTAAAAGGTATTACCTGAAACATGAAATTTTAACACATGGTCTTACAAAGTTGACATACTACAATAGGTGCACTCCTACAGCTACACACAGACACACACACACCCTTTAGGTTTTCTGTGTTGTACGGATTTTGGCAAAGCCTTTTCATTTATTAAAGCAGTGCTTTTACAAAGAAAGGGCATGAGACTGTACGTTTTAGATGAAAACTTTTTATTGCAGATAAACAGAATGTTTATATATCATGTATATCTCAGAGTAATAAAAATGCAGCTGTACCCATCTACGACACTCTAATAGCTAACTTTGGCTCTAGGCATACTAGAAATATTATTTGGGCTCAATCTGGCAAGCCCACATGATCAGTACTAATGTAGCAAATGGAATAGCAAATGGAATCAGTAAATGCAGTAAAGATCAAGGTGTACAGCTGCAAATATATTTTTTTAAAAGCCAGCCAGCCTGGGTTCTGCTACCCCACGTCATTTGTTTCCAATCTTTGATTTCCAAGTGGTGGCCCTCTCAAATCCATTTCTTGCATTTCTGAAGTCATCAAAGGCTTGTTGAATTTCTTCCTGTGTATTCATCACAAATGGACCTACGATATAGATTGCAAAATTCAGTGTAGTATTTAATTATTCTGGGCTTTAGGCTTTCTGTACATGAATTCGATTTGCATCTCATCCCTTCTCCTCCTTTTGGTCCCCAGATTCATTCCCAAGGGCTCAGCTGTGTTGAAGGTTGGCATAGAGGTTGCCACCACATCAAAGGATTTGCTGAGTGAGCAATTGAGAAAGGATTGCCAAATTGCTCCCTAGCATTTGGCGACAGGTTCTTCTTTTCCCTTCTCCTTCACATTAAAGGGAAATCTTGGGGATTCCACACACGCTGGCTGTGGAAGTGGAAGATCTAACCCTATAAATCAGGAGCAGCTAATCAATACTTTGGGTGCCTCATCTGGCCCCCAACCAAACAATTTTTTTCCTGCCCCCTGCCCCTACTGATTTTGGTCACTGCAACAAAAAGAGGGGGAAATGAGGTAGACATAGCAGAGGTGGATGGGTGGAGCACAGCGCCCTGATGGGATGCAAACAGTCCCCTCCCTGGTCATCAGATTGGTTGGTTGATAAGGCTGTGGGGTGAGAGCACACCCACTGCTTGTATGCAGCCCTTGATGGACTGGCCATGGGTGACTGTGGCCCTGTGACCACAGACTGTTAGCCACCATGCTGTAAACGAAGGAAGAGTTTGCCACGGTTTGCAACTGGTGGAGAGGGCAAAGCAAGGCAGAGGTAGGGACACATTGCTTCCAACTTTCAAGTCTTCTCTAGAACTGTTTCCACAGACACTTGCAGACAAAGACCTGCAGATCCAGGTGAAGCAGAGGGTCCCCTCCCCCTCAGGACACAGCACACACAAGTTTCCAGTCACTTTACACGCGTGTGCATTGAGATCATATGCACTCATACGTCATGTGTTTACTTGAAGGAACGCATGGACTCAACCCGACAAACGTATACACAACATCATTCACACTGTCATACATAACCATCCCCACCCATGCATTTATGTGCCATGTACAGCACTGCATCAATGCAGATGGCTCTAAAGTAAGCAAGTTACTGAAATTCCATGGAAGTAACAGTCTCAGTTCTTCTCCACAAAACCCACCCTCCCCTTCTCACATTTTGCTTGCCAGTAGCTTTGTGCAATGATGGTAAGATATAACAACGTCAATATGACAATTTGAGTCCCTTTGCAAGGAGGTCGGTAACATTTATTTACTTACTCTGCTTTCCAATGTTTATACACTTCTTTTCAAAAATTTATTTACAAATCTCTTAATGCACACTGTAACATGATACATCCTTCAACTGGGGAAATAATCTAAATGATCTGACTGCTCAAACCCCAGCCTGTTTTCCCAAGAGCAAAACACAACTGTAACGTAAGATTCCAAGCAAGGCCTCTCAAATACAATGATTTACAAACAGGGCATATCCCTATAAATACCAGGGGAAGGCCAAAGCGGGAAGTAACTGATGTTCAACTGCAGATTTTTCATCAGTAGGGCGGGGGGAGATATTCCAGAATAAGCACCTGAAGTTGAAGATGAAAATATGTTCTGTTTGCCCCATTTGTTTAAAAAGAGGACGACTTGATAAACAGATATTTACCATGTTGCACTACTGGTTCCTTAATAGGCTCCCCAGCCACCAAGACAAAATGGCTCATTTCAGGATCCTAAAAGAATGAGCAGAAATCATCAATCAGCAGCATATAAATTACATTTTGAGATTAGATACCCAAAGCAGGAGCAAATTACAATACAGTAGATCACAAGAGTGGTGTCTCAGCATACCCTCCAGGTGTCCCGACTTTCCAGGGACAGTCCCAGAATTATGAAAGCCTTCCAAGTTTCTGATTTGATCCTGGAATGTCACTGTTTTCCCCACCGCTGCCAAGCTTGGGGAGAAGGATGAGCTGGCGCTTGTCCCAAGCGATGACCCATGGCCTCTCCATGTGGACTGAACAAATGGTTAGTGGGAAGGCGAATAAACACCATGCAAATCAGGGTGGATATAGTATAACTGCCCCACAAAAAACCAGAATCAATGCTCAATAAAGACCAGGTAGAATCTAACCTGTTGGTAAGTTTTGTGCAAGCAAGTCAGCGTGAAACCCAAATAACCAAGACATCTGGAAGGTCATCTAGCCCTGTGCCTAAAGTGGGATTTGGATCCTATCTAAATACAATATTATGGACCACATGCAAGTTGTTATAAAATATATGGAGAATTTAAACATGTAAACAAAGGGGGCAGTTGTGCGCATTTTGCTTGGTGAGAGCTAAAGGCCAAATACAAATAGACAACGCTTCCCCGCCCAAGATTTTCCACAAGGAAACTTCCCCACCCCAACTCTTGAGCATCCCTCAGCATAACTGGGCTGAACATCTGTTAGAATAGATTCCAGAGAGGTAGCAGAAATAGTCTGTCACAGCAAAAATAAGTTCTCCAGTGCTCCTGAAAGAGTAACAAATTCATTATGACATAAACTTTTGTGGACTAGAGTCCACTTCAATGGTCAGAAAATGATTCAACAGGCTCTTCTGGTGTGTAGGGCCTCCCACTGGAACCTATAGAACTTTTTACTGTGCTGTGGCAGTTCTGCTAAGGATAAAAGAGGCCTCTTAAGAATCCCACTCCTGTGTTATGGCATGTTGTAGCTTTTAAGGTAAACTACCCTGTCAAAGCAGCACTGTCTCTTCAGCAGAGGCTCATAGAATCTGGCTGCACTGAAGATAAATTGCTGGATATTATGTAAGAAAAGAATTGCAACAGACCCTATTGTAGTCTTAGTATTGCAAAACTGTCTTGAGACATAAGGGTGTAGCCTGTACCGAAAAATAAACAAGACTTTTGAATCATGTCAGGTTCAATTTTTCTAGGAAAAGCACAGAAGCAGAAGTGACAATATATTTTTTAAGAAAGCAAATTATAACTTCCTATGATTCCACTCACGAAATAAACCGCTCTTTCCAACAACCTATAACCTATTTTTCCAGCCTGGAGACGATTAAGCATACAAAGAAAAGTTGGATTCAAGGGGCATGCAAAACAAACCATCTTACTCCCCAACATGAATTATACAATGGTTTGGTCTTGGCTCACTGCTTGAGATTTGTCTCTTTGCAATTTGGCAGAAGAAGGAGCCGGATCGCTGCCATTTGAGTTGTATGTCTGCCACGGTGTGTGAATGAGGCCAATGGAAACTGCACACTCCTATATCGGTAATCACTTGAACAGATTGAAGGAGGTGCTTTTGATTCAACTTGATTCAACACAGGAAGCTACCTTCTATTGTCAGAACACAGCACCGGTTACATCAGTGCTGGCGAACCTTTGGTTCTTCAAATGTTGCTGGACTAAAACTCCTTTAACCCTTCAGCCAAGCTAGCTGGAGCGGAAGGAAATTCAGAGCCAATAACATCTAGAGGGCCACTCTCGTGTACAGTGATTTGCAGTGCCTGTCTAGGGTTTCAGACAAGAGTCCTTCCCTGTCCCTACCAGGAAGGGGCCAAGGAAAATTCAGCCTCAGTTCTAGGGGATCTGGGGAGCTCTTTCAGCACATCCAAACATACAATATTGTTGCTGCCTCTGTTCCTTGCTCACTGGTCAAGAGTCCATTGGGCCAGCTCCTTGCTTTGTGTACAGTGATATGTCTAGGAATAAGCCAGGCAGCTACTATGTGCTCAGCAATTCTCAACCTGTTTTGTAAAGATCAGCCACACAATTTCTTTTTTCTGGCTGTTCTTCGAAGACCGCTATATCATAACCAGCATGTGAGAGGCTGCCTGGAGAGCTTAGATATAAAAACTCAGCCCCTCCTATCCTCCAGTGTAGCTGAACTGAATATCTGAAGAGAGAGGTGGGCAAAGAATTGATCTGTATTATAGAAGTCGTCGTCAAGACTTCTGTTAGAAGACACACTGCTATTCAGGGCCACCTTGAGTCAGAATGTATCCCAGAATACACCTCTTTTCCATTGTAGAGAACACCTGAAAGCACTCCGCAAACTGCAGTTTAAGCAGCTTGAAGGGTGTGGGGAGTAAAATACAAAGAGTAAGAATAAATGAAGCCGATGAAATCCAGTTCACTTCCTCACTTAAGAGTCAATGGGCTGTTGCAGAATAATAGCTTCTCAAGAATTGCAACCAAGCAACTGTACACCACATGCAAGCAAAGGACACTTAAACGATTAGCATTGGAAGGGAATGAAGACATGTTCAGCAGCTCTTTTAACACTTTAATTGGGGGTTCTTGCTAAGGCGGTTTATTTGGGATTTATTCTGACCCAGTCTACTATTGTTAAAATCTACTGAAGGCATTCCGGGGGAGACAGATTAGTTGCAGAATACCTTGTTTTCAAACTGAATACAGTCTCCATCGTCCAGCACAGCAGTGTGGTGCGGTTCTATTTTTTGTTGAGCATCAGAAGGACCTGGAAAAAGGTGTTTTTTTCAAGAGGTGATTGTGTAACATTTCCAAATAGGTACTGGCTATTTCACACTATTTCAGAAACATATATGAATAATGAAACCTTTCACGAAAATTTCCAGGCAGACAACTTCATTGCAAGGTAAGACTTACAATGTCCAAGCATGCAATGCTATAACCCAGGCATCCCCAAACTGCGGCCCTCCGGATGTTTTGGCCTACAGCTCCCATGATCCCTAAGAGGACCAGTGGTCAGGGATGATGGGAATTGTAGTCTAAAACATCTGGAGGGCTGAAGTTTGGGGGTGCCTGCTATAACCATTTACCTGAATAAGCCCCACTGAACTTGATGTGTCTTCCCTCCAAGTATAGGATTGTTCTATAAGGGGCATTTACAGTTCTCCCTGCAATATCTGTTTTCTACTTTGAAATAAATGCTTCAGCTGAGATGGCTCAGCCAAAGCATGAGACTCAATCTCAGGGTTCGAGCCCCACATGGGGTAAAAAATCCC
Source organism: Zootoca vivipara (assembly GCF_963506605.1). Classification (NCBI taxonomy): domain Eukaryota; kingdom Metazoa; phylum Chordata; class Lepidosauria; order Squamata; family Lacertidae; genus Zootoca; species Zootoca vivipara. The sequence goes on from NC_083279.1 coordinate 37,411,997, forward strand.
TGCATTGCAGGGGATTGGACTAGATGAGCTTCACGGTCCCTTCCAACTCTGATTCTGTGAAAGGATATCTAGCATCACTATGGTCCTCTGCAGGTACAGTAACCGCTTCATTACCCAACAAACAAAGCTTTCTCCAACCTGTGGCAACTAAGGTGGCTCATTTGTGCCACGAGGACCCTCAACAAGGGTCAACCACAGATTTATTGTTTATAGATAGGTGGGCTCATAGGCAGAGCAGCAATCTCTAGGAAATACTGTGCAGAGACCGTAGCAGGCTTTATAGACCATAAACCAATAGGAAGCCACCTGCTAATCTTTAAAAGCAGCAATTTTTACAGAGCAAGCAAATGCTGCCTGTTTTACATTTACAACAGTCTGAATACCATTTCACCCCTAAAAACAGATCATACTAGCTTTTGAAAATAAAAAAATGGTTCTCAAAAACAGAAGCAGTTTCCAGTAATCTAAACAGGGTGGAGTCAACAAGCAACTTACCAACATATACATTACCAAAGAGCGTGTAAATAAACGCTGTCCAACCTGAAATGTAAAAGGGCAAAATATTGTCAAATACATAGACAGTTTAAACATACAGAGGCCTGTATTGGGCCATGCAAGGTTGTAATTTGCAAGGTGTAAAGGTTCCATTTTTGAACCATATTTTACTTATTTTCAGATGTAACATAACTAATGAAACAACATTATTACCAAGCTACGACACCTCCCCAAAGTAGAGACACATGCACTACTGCAAAATACATTGGACTTTCCAATGTATTCATCAACTGCTCTATTTAACAACAGGATAAATAATTAAGTTATTGCATTTTAAGAGGCTTACTGGGAGGCAACTTATTTTTATTTAAAAAAATATTAAATTTTCTATTTTACAATCTCAAATAAACATTTTGCAAACTTTAAAATATCCAATGGCTTCCCTTCTTCTCTTCCCATGGTTCATTTTACATATCATACATCTCTGTATATTTTACTATAACCATTCAAATCAGTTTTCCACTTTTACATCCATCAAAAATTATTTACTCTGTTGAATTTATCTTAATGCTGCCAGCATTTTCAGCTGTATATTTCGGCTGAAAACTTTCCATATATTCAATAAATGTTTTCCAGTCTTCTTCAAATGCATGTTCTTCTTGCTCTCTTTTTCTATGTGTTAAATCCACAAGTTGTGCCTATTCTGTCAACTCAAGTTGCCAATCCTCTTTAGTTAGGACCTCGCTCACTTTCCTTTGGGGCTAACAAAACACAGGTCGCAGTTGTTGAATACATAAATAACCTTTTCTGACACCAGAGAATTTCAGTATGGGTTATCCCCAACAAAAACGACTCTGTTTTTTTTGGGGGGGGGGAGGGAGGAGTCAAACTTTTTTTCAATTTATTATAAATCATTTCCCAATACATTTTTACCTTTTTACACTGGGAGACAATTTAAGACCTGTAGGTCACCTCCAGCCCACTAAGGCCTCTCCAACAGACTGCTTAGCCTTCTACTACTGTCGTGTGACCATTTATCCTTCAGCTGCAGTTCTGTGGGAAGGAGACACAAAATGGACCTTTTCTTGGGAAAGGCATTTAACTGGTGGGCCCAGTCCATTGTTTGGTGGTTTGCTCCTTCTTAGCCCAGTTGTAAATATTTTTTGCTCAGATGCAAATCCTACTTGGTTTGATGGGAATTGTTTGCTTAAAAAGTACACAATGATGCAGTCACCAGAACACCAGCTAGATCAGGCATCCCCAAACTTCGGCCCTCCATATGTTTTGGACTACAATTCCCATCATCCCTGACCACTGGTCCTCTTAGCTAGGGATCATGGGAGTTGTAGGCCAAAACATCTGGAGGGCCGCAGTTTGGGGATGCCTGAGCTAGATGAAATCCTTATTTGCAAAACCTAACCACCAGCTCTGTTTCTTCCAAGCTCAATGCCTGGCATTTTGACATGGATGAAAAAAATATTGCCATGTAACCTGATTAAAACTGTGCTCTCTTTATCCCAGTTGGCACCTGCATTGGGTCTGAATTGGTTTTATCTATGCACTGCTGCTTTAAACTGCTTTTTAAAACATATAATCGTTTTTTAATTAGTTTTTCATATGCAACTGTTCTACCTGCTTCATAAATGTTTTATTATACAGTGGTACCTCGGTTTACGAACACCTCGGGTTACGAACTTTCGGTTTGCGAACGATCGAAACCCGGAAGTAAGTAACCCGAGGTTTCCGAGGCCACGGAAGCGCTCCGGTCTTACCTCACGGGTAGAAAAGGGCTCCCAGCAGCAGCAGCAACAGCGGCTGCGGAGGAGGAGGCAGGTGGACGACTTCGGCGTCGCGCTCCTGCGACGTCTCTCCACCTTCTCCGTCGCGTTCCTGGACGGCGCGACCTCCAGGAGCGCAACGGCGAAGGTGGAGAGACGTCGCAGGAGCGTGACTGCGAAGGCCCGGCTTCGCTTCTCTCAACCCCTCCGCGAGGCCGGGACTTCGCAGTCGCGCTCCTTCGACGTCTCTCCACCTTCGCGCCGTCCAGGAACGCGACGGAGAAGGTGGAGAGACGTCGCAGGAGCGCGACGGCGAAGGCCCAGCCTCGCGGAGGAGTCGAGAGAAGCGAAGCCGGACCTTCACCGTTGCGCCCCTGCGGGGTGGAGAGAGACGTCGGCACAGGGTCAAGAGAAGCAGCCGACGACGAGCCACCCCGCGAGCCACCGCGAGCCACCCCGGCCAGTCCTGGCGCCTGGTGGTGGCGGCTGCTCTGAGAAGGAGGAAGGTCGCCCGCCAGCACCGCGGAGCGAGAGGGACGGAGAGCCGCAGCCGCCGCCGCGGCGCAATGAAACGACTCAACAAGCCTCTCGCCGCTTGCCAAGCAGGGGAGAAGCTGTGTTATGCAGGGGCTGCGGGAGCTGCAGCAGGGGTCTCCACCATGAAGCGGCTCGGGAGTCTCCACCTGCCTCCTCCTCCGCAGCCGCTGTTGCTGCTGCTGCTGGGAGCCCTTTTCTACCCGCGAGGTAAGAGCTTCCGAAGGGAAAACCCCCCCCTCCGGTTTTCAGCCTCCTTAAATGAGCACAGCGCAGCGTTTCCCATTGTCAGGAATGGATTAATCCACTTTCCATGACTTTCAATGGGAAAGTTTGCTTCGGTTTATGAACACTTCGGTTTATGAACAGACTTCCGGAACCAATTGTGTTCGTAAACCGAGGTTCCACTGTACTGTCAATTGCTTTGGGAGGCCTCAAGGGAAACAATTCATAACATAAATAAACGGCGCTCATCTTTTTGTTAAGACATTACTGCTTAGTCTGCAACCGTTAGTAAATGTGTTCTTTTAAATGCAGATGCACCTCTGAAATAACCACATGGATTTCAGCCACAGCAATTCTACTTTCAAGGTTATATCTTTCTCATTCTCTGGGCACATATCCCAGAACAAGCAGCAAGCCCCATCATTTAGACACGAAAATCCCGACACATTAAGCTCCAGTTAAATGACCACAATTTTTATCCATAAATAGACACAGATTGGAAGGTAGCCTTAGAAAGTCAAATTTTGCGGCTATATAGTTATGCTTAAGACGTGAAGTCAAACAGTGGGCCAATAACTTATTTTGTGGCATGGATAGATTGTACAGCAGCCATTCCAAACCAGTCCCCTTTATTTCTCTGCTTCTTGGGGTGAGTGGTGATACTTATATACCTAAAACTGGCTACACAAGCATCCAGAGGCTCAGGGGAACACCAGGAATTGCAGGAGAAACAAAACTAAAACATGTTAACACACAAAGGACACATACTCCCTTCCAAAGGCTGAAACACAACTGCACATGTGTGCAGGACCTGTCTGATTCATCCACGTCTGTTGCCATTAAAAATAGGTTTGAAGTAGGGCTTGTGTGATAAGTTTCCATTGCCCAGGCTCCTGGCTGTATCTGCTAGGAGGACAATGAGTTTGGGGTGAGGGGAGAGAAGGAGGAGGAGGAGGAGGAGGAGGAGGAGGAGGAGGAGGAGGAGGAGGAGGAGAGTTTGGACTTGATATCCCACCTTTCACTCCCCTTAAGGAGTCTCAAAGTGGCTAACAATCTCCTTTCCCTTCCTCCTCCACAACAAACACTCTGTGAGGTGAGTGAGGCTGAGAGACTTCAGAGGGGTGTGACTAGCCTAAGGTCACCTAGCAGCTGCATGTGGAGGAGCGGGGAAGCGAACCCAGTTCACCAGATTACAAGTCCACCGCTCTTAACCACTACTATTAATAGTGATTTACTTGAACTCAGGATATAGTTCAAAAGATAGTAAATGTGTATTTATTCATATATTTATGTGTCAGCTCCTTAACTGTTCAGTGGCTATTAGTATATTGCTTTAAAAGGCCAGAGTTTACATAAATTTGTTTACATACAAAACACAAATGTGCAGAAACAAACATCCATCTCTCACAGAAATAACTGGAAAATCTTATGGAGCGAATTTGCAACTAAGTCTTTGCCCATTACCTAAGAGACAAACATGTGTGGCAAACGCCAAGGGATTTTGCAACTCCAGATCCTGAGCTCATTTAATAACAACTATATATATATGAATAAAGATTGCCAAGGTTATATATATAACCTTGGCAATCTTTATTCAAATGAGCCTTACCAAAGTCAGGATAGCATATGTAGCAAGATAAGCGTGTGCATAAGTTTTTTGGATCCAAACTTGGATTCTTTGCAACTGAGGCAGAGAATTTACAATACATAAAAATCTTACTGACTGACCTCAGTTATCTAGCCAGCAGCCATCTGTTTTCTGCAAGAACTGGGGCTGAACTACGTGTTCATGGGATTGGATTGTCTGCCATTCTGTCTTTAAATGAAATTAAGCCACGAGAGGCTACCAATCTGATTAGAGCAATGGAAATGTGCCTTTTTCGTTCTCCCCACCTCACCCCAATTTCCCCAGTCAGTTGCCCCTAAAGGGTATTGCACTTTTTACCTCACTTGGCAACCCACAATTTGAGAGTATAATTTAGATCGGGAGAGAAAAGGTAAAAAAATAAATAAATCTCCCATTCTCCAACTGCTCTAATCAAATTGGAATGAATTAACGGCTGCATTAATAAAAACAGGTCACAGATTTCCCACATACCAAACACTTTGACCCTAAATCAGTGGAACAGATATTTTTCCTACAAGAATGAAAGTGAAGCCATTAACTTGTGAAAGAGCTACCGGGCAAGTGGTGGGCAATGTGTGTAGCCACGGGTCCAGAGCATTTGCCTATTTCACTATCATTCTACTCACTCAGTCCTCTTTCCTTACATGATTCACGATGCGCAAAGCGAAGGGTGTTGGCTGTGCTTGCTGCCCTCCTTCCTCTGCTTCTGCCCCTGTCATGCGGCCCGGCGGCCCTCTACACATTAGAGGAAATGGTCTGGAATGGGGGGGGGGGTGCTCTACGTCTGGAGGCTCCCCACACAATTCAAAAACCAGAAACCACACAGGGAGAGCAGGCTGCTGGCTTCAGACCTCACCCCGCAGAAATCTGTGTTTCCTTCCCCTCATGAGATGGTGACCACATGATGGAAAAATGACTGAACAGGGCTTCCAGGTGGGAAGCCATGCACCACATGCACCAGCACAACAGATGTCTGTGTGCACAAGAGAGATTCCTCTCCTGTCCTCTTCAGTCCCCACACCCAACCCCCAAATTGGCTCCAGAGGGTTGGGGATTTAAAGTGTGTGCAGAGGGAGGCAAGGGACCAGAGGCCCTGCTGCACCAGTGAGATCACACCACTGTAGCAATTAAGTCTTTCAAGTCTGACTATGTACCATACCTCTGAAGGGATTTGGCAATCCATGTGGGGGGGAAAGTGCTATGCGCAGAACAGACCCTCAGATATTTCGCCGTGTAAAAAGGCCCAAGCCACACAACCAAAAATGGGAATGGAAGTTAAGCCCACGCTAGGAACTCATCCCATCAACATGACACCATTAACGAGATTCAAGCATCACCATTTAAGCTGCTCCAAATTCCGTTTTTGACGAGATGAAGGAAACGTTTCCTACCTTTGGGAACAGCCTGGGTGTGTTTCGCTCCTTTGTCTAGCTTGAAATCCAGATACAGCGTCGGAGTGCGGGTATACACCTTAGACTGAACAGCAACAAGGAAAATTTACATCTCAGGAGGAGGAAAATCAGCATAGAGCACATCAAAACAAAGAGGGAGTTCACCAGCAATGCATTACGATGGTGGATAAGGCTATCAGTTGTAAATGGTCATGATGACTACTTCTAGAACAGTAGCAGCCCTATACACGTCTGCTCAGAAATAACTGTCTGCCACTGAGTTAATTTTACGCAAGGGCCTGTAGATTGTGCATATTTATATATATTTTAGTCCACTCTTCAAACAATTAGAATCCACCTCAGCACAAAAAGAATATTTGAGAGGCCATTTTTATGCTAGCCACAAACCCTAAAGAAATTGCATGGAGTCAGAACAACAAACAAATGGTAAGGAAGTAAAAACAAAAAAAGAGATGGATATTTACATTCAAGAACAAATGGGTTTTTTTGGGGGGGGGGAGACCTCCTGCTAGCCTCAGTTCTGAAATTCAAAATTCCCACTTCCACCCCATGTCCAGGGAGGTGACATAGAAAAGTGTAATGTATGAGCAAGATTCACGGTCTCCCATTCAAATAGACACCATATTTGGACTGTTGCCTTCAAAGAAAATTGTCTCCAGGGGAGACAAAAATTGCATGAGCTCCAAATGCTCGTGTGTAATTTTCCCCACAAGATGTTTGAATCCCAAAATGCATAGCCCCTTGCATATGCGGTGGGCAGATCGGAAATAGTGCAGGCTGTTTGCGACTTTCAAAGTTGTGTAGAAGATAGAATTTCAGCTTGCCATTGCAAGCTAAGCTTGCTGAAATTCCCTCTTCTACACTACTATGAGAAGAACAGGAGGCCTCTCTTCTTTAGTAATAAACAATAATAAAAATAATTTATTATTTATACCCCACCCATCTGGCTAGGTTTCCCCAGCCACTCTGGGCGGCTCCCAACAGAATATTAAAAACACGATAAAAGATCAGACATTAAAAACTTCCCTAAACAGGGCTGCCTTCAGATGTCTTCTAAAAGTCAGGAAGTTGTTTATTTCCTTAATGGGAGGGTGTTCCACAAGGTGGGCACCACTACTGAGAAGGCCCTCTGCCTGGTTCCCTGTAACCTCACATCTCGCAGTGAGGGAACCGCCAGAAGGCCCTCGGCGCTGGACCTCAGTGTCCAGGCAGAACGATGGAGGTGGAGACGCTCCTTCAGGTATACTGGGCCGAGGCCGTCTAGGGCTTTAACACTTTGAATTGTGCTCAGAAACGTACTGGGAGACAATGTAGGTCTTTCAGCATCAGTGGCTACCTTGCCTGCATTTAACCTAGAACTGGGATTGGGAAACTGTGGCCCTCCAGATGTGGCTGAACTTCAACTCCCATCAGACTCGGCCAACAAGGGCCGATGGGAGCTGGTGTCCAACTACATTGGGATGCCCAGAGATTTTCCATCACTGACCTAGAAGCTGAGAAGCCAAGTACTGTGAAGTCTCAAGGGAATGTTGAAGAATCGTAAAGCAGAGGAAGATTCTTTATATGGATAGGTAGCACTGATTAAACCATTTTTAGGATGGGTGGGCGCTTTCTGCACCATACACGTTTGTACTTCAGCAGACTTTATCGTACCATCTTATTACTCCTATTGGAACAGGTTCAGGTATGTACATTTCTCTTGGTCCATATGACAAACATGGCATTTTCTCCCGACTTTCTGATAAAGATCTGCAGGATTTAGAGAGCACTTCGTTTAGTTCTTCTGCAGATAGTTTTTAAAAGATTTGCTATGCTGTCAAGCTCGTGGCTTAATGAAGAAAGACTTCACTGAAGAGAGAAGAGGGAAATAAAGAAAGGAATACTCAGTGCGACAGCTCTGAAAAAAGCAAAAACTATGGATTAGGAAAGAGACTGAAAACAGAATTGCCAGCATTTTGAATGTGGCCTAAATTTCAGGTCATTCTATCTCAAAAAGATAAAAATAATTCCTTCCAGTAGCACCTTAGAGAGCAAGTAAGTTTGTCATTGGTATGAGCTTTCGTGTGCATGCACACTTCGTCAGATACTGGAAAACTAGAATTCTTCAGAGCTGGAAAACTAGAATTGGAAGAGAGCAGCCAACTTAATTGGGGAATATACGAAAGGAAGTACTTTTTCACCCAAATTATAGAATTGGCTGCCATAAAATGTAATGATAGCCAATAGTTTGTCTAATCCAGTTTAAAACTTGTCAAACTCATGAAAGATAAATAAACTAATGGCTACTAACCCTGAGGTAACTGCAGAACCAATAAGCAATGCAATTAATTTTAACATTTTAAAATATTATATGGAAATATTATACTTTTGTGTGTGCAAGTCAGTCCTATGGGGCATGTCTGGAGAAAATGAATTTCCTCTAAACAAATTTAATAGGCAAAGTGAGCACAAAGCTATTTCTTTCTCTGTCTTTGCCAGTGTTTTAGTAACCTAATCCTCCAAACCCACACAGACTCCATGGGGCTCAGCAGGGATACCAGGGATTAATTTAGCAAAGAGAGTAACCTCTCACCCCTGGAGGTGCTCCTTTTGGGCAAGACCTGCATTTCAATCATGGACTAACGCAAGAGGTCTTCAGACATTGCAGTCAGCATTCTTAAAATGAGACATGAGAACCAAGATATATTCCAAGGCAATGTAAACAAAATCTAGAAATATCTCTGTTCTACAATCATCTTTGTTGTTGTTGTTTAGTCGTGTCCGACTCTTCGTGACCCCATGGACCATCATCTTTTCCTTCCAGTCTTGTCCCCATGGACATCTTTTCCTTTCCTTCTTGTCGCCACGGACAATCATCTTTACAACTAACAATTTCCATGTAATTCATACTACTATGGTGTGCCTGATACCAACAACGATTTCTTATATGACAAGAATGTAAGATCAGCCCACACTTAAGGTCTTTCTAGCCAGTTCTCCCAGTGGTCAACCTGTTGCCTACAGGAAGCCCACAAGGAAATGAGAGCAAAAGACCTCTCCTGCTTGTTGTCCTCAGAGACATTCCACCTCCAATTCTGGAGCTAATACAGCTCTCTTGGCTAGTAGCCACCAATAGCCTTATTCCGCATGAATCTGTCTAATCTCCTTTTAATGTTGTCCAAGCTGGCTGCCATCATTACATCTTGTGGCAGCATAGTTTAGGTATGTGCTGTGTGAAGTCCTTCCTCTTATCTATACCGAATCTCCCAACTATCAACTTTATTGGATGCTCCAATTCTGGACTTACGAGAGAAGAACAACATCCTCTCGCAATCCCCTTTGCCACATTTTCCCAAAGAATTTCCTACATTGCCATCACTCAGATGCCAGGGATTTTGATTATAAGAATTGGTAAAAAGCCCTTTATGACTACGTGTGTAGACATGCCCTAAAGGCATCAGATGAAAAGTAAATTAATGAAACACAAACTGCATTGTCCAATGATGATGGCTTCCAATTATTTTACAAGATCCCCCAAGACCTCTCCTGCTTGTTGAACCTGCCCTGTGAACCTATACTAAACAAGAGTTCATACAACCCAATCCATGTTGCCTTCACATTATTCTTAAAAAAAGAAACAGGAAAACCAGTTCCCCTCAAACATGAAATTTCAAGCAGTCTTGTACCGGAGTCAACGTACAAATTGCAATCTTGGGTCAGGAAATGAATCAGAAGTGGAAATGCATCACGTTGAATTTTTTAAAGGGTGCCTTCCGGAAGGCAAAAAGAGGCATTAAATCAAAAATGCCTTTTAAAGCAACACTGCAAAGTACTTATGGAAAGATTTGAAGCCACATGTTGAAAGAATTTATGACTACTGTGGTATGCAAACCCCACTTTGGCTCATCTTGCCTACATCCCCCCCCAGTTATTCATGGTAATAAGCCACTAGCATTAAAATGGTTCAACAAAGCATCTTCAACACGCAGAAAGAGAATTTATGACTGATCTGAAGGTGATGGCTTTTTTTGTCTGTTATACCTGCACTAGAAAGGGCAGCAACTTCCCACTGGTATGGTCACAATTTCATTAGGCCATGCAGCTTACATGTGGCATTGATTTGTCTTCATAATGAATAGCACGTTTGCTAATAAAAACAATGGGAGGAATGCTAGAAGGTGGTAAAATTAAAGACATGCAATTGGAAAAGCTTCAGAAAAAGTATGCAATGTAAAGTCATCCCTTGAGTTTGCAAACAACATTTACTGTAACTGCAGGCATTATCAGTCTGTATTCACAGATATATAAAAGGGACCCCCAAGGCACATCTAGTCCAGCCCCCCCCCCACAATGCAAAAATTACAGCTAAAGAATTCCACACAAGTCTAAGCAGGTATTATATTGAAAACAAGTAACTCAAAGTATGACCCTGTGATGACCGTAAACATATTTGCTGCTGTATTCAGTGTTGACATTTGTGCAGAAGGGGTTTGTGCCGGTGGCAATGCGGTGATGAAGCTTCTGAGATTAATTGGCTGAACTGATGAGACAATGTGAAATGTTCCCATTGGTGAAGCACTAGAAACTGGAGTAATGAGCAGCAGCTGGCTTTCTTTCACAATGGAAGCAGCTTCTAAAATCACTGTTTAAGGTGGAAAGCAAAGTAGAGATTCTTTCATTCCTCCGTCAGAGCTAATGTGTAAAGATAGACCATGAAGCCTACCTTATGCCCCCAGTTTATCTGCCATCAGAGTATAATATTTCTGCCATGCCAAATCCTATCTGTCAACGCTGTCTTGGCAGAGTTTTGGGTATATCCTATCCAAAGCCCTTGAATCATGCCTGCATAACTGGCTAACCCACCAAGTCTAACACAGCCCATCATCTAGAGCTGTGGCTCACCTGTGGCTGGATGAGCCTTTCTTAACTTATCTGTTTGAGACTATAAAAGACAACTAATAACAACAATAATAACAACACATGGCTCATGGATTGTGTTCAGTCTGATGGATCACAAAATTGAGCACAATGAATTAGTTGCTGTGACAACGGTGCTTTTAGTATGGGCTCATGGAACATGCTACAAATAGTATTTAACATGCACAAAGCGGTTTAAGTATTTCCTTAATGGGTGTTATTTACCCCAGGAACTTACAAATACTGATCTAATACAGTGGTACCTCTGGTTACGAACTTAATTCGTTCCGGAGGTCCGTTCTTAACCCGAAACCATTCTTAACCTGAAGTTCTTAACTTTAGCTAATGGGGCCTCCCGCTGCCACCATGCCGCCAGTGTGCAATTTCTGTTCTCATCCTGAGGTAATGTTCTTAACGCAAGGTACTACTTCCGGGGTTAGGGTTAGAGTCTGTAACCCAAAGTGTTTGTAACCCGAAGTACCACTGTATAGTAAAATGAAGCTTGCTAGCTAGAGCGATCGTTTTTTCTGAAGTCCAACTTTAAACATACTGTCTCTTTGGTGTAGAATATTAGTTTTCAGGCAATTCGGGATTAACTGAACCACAGTCAAGTGCTCACCCAGGGGCTCTCTATTTTAATTGGCTCCTCACTCAGTTCACACAGCTACAGTAGCCGTTCCCAGAATTCATTGCTGCTGGACATGCCCATGAGCATCTAAAGCCAAGTGCTGACATCCTAGGTGGGCATGCTGAGTCTGCAGAAAATTTCATCCAAGTAGGCACCTGCCACACCCCTTTGTATCTGAAACTTCGTACCAAACTTCTGATCAACTGCCTCCACCCACAAGTAGGGCATCATCCAGCTGTTAAGCTGCCAATGGTAGGTTGAAAATAGGATGCAGATTGTTTCAGTGCTTTAGGTTTGCAAATAGCCAAAGCTTTCATTTCCTCATGCAACTTTTTTGAGTTCTTCCATCTGGAAGACTTTCAGCAATTGTTTAAGCAATGAAAAATGCAGTGCAGGTAATAAATGTAAAAACAGTGTAATGTGTCTCTCTGGTATAGCGTGTCTACATAAATTATTTTAAAGCACCACAGAATGTGTGTATTTTCTTCATCTTGCCAGGTAATATATCAGACTGATAAAACGGCTACACTCCTCCTAGACGTACCAGACTATGCTTTGAAAATTGTGGTCCAGGAGGAATCTGGCCCGACTGGGGCATTTTACACAGCTTCAGCCACAGAAAAAGAGCATCACCTAAGAAGTTGTGCTGTTAACTGTTGGGAAAACCTTGGCCAACCTGTTCAGATACGAGGCTGAATTATTGGGAAATAAAAATTATACAGACTCTGGGTTGGGTGGCTGATTAAAAAAGGATGCCTTGCGGGAGGAGAAACCAGATTATACATTATTTTATTTGTACCCCGCCCATCTGACTGGGTTGCCATATACAAACACATAATAAAACATTAAACATTAAAAACTTCCCTATACAGGTCTGCCTTCAGGTGTCTTCTAAAGGTTGTATAGTTACAACCTTGACATCTGAAGAGATGGCGTTCCGCAGGGTAGGCGCCACTGCCAAGAAGGCCCTCTGCCTGCTTCCCTGTAACCTCACTTCTCACAGTGAGGGAACTGCCAGTTCCATGGCGGAATGTTTTAAGGATACAGGAAAACATAGGTCTCCTGGGCCAAACCATTGACTCTAGGCTGGTGGGGTTTCAAGACAGGGGAAGTTAGCCTGGAAGTGCCGGTCACTGAGCAAAGCAGATGGCTCTTCCCCATATTGAATCTCCCACTCTAGCCTTGCTTTGACAATGTTCTTACTAGAATTCTCACCCAACGCCACAAGTGAAATGAGAAATGAGGCTGAGTGGCCTCTAAGCTAACAGTGGGCTAGGGAGGAATGCCTGGGCAAGACGGCCCATCTGCTGCTCTGCTTCTGCACAGGCAAGGGCTCAGTTAATAAAACAAAGAAGTGGAATGTAGAGGCAGAGCCCAGGGGTCAGGGGTCAGCTCTGAAAGTGTGGGGTGGGCTTAAGTGTTCTGTGTGGGGCCAGCTGGAACTGGCTTAGCAAGCTGCGTGGCTTGTTTTCCCTCTGTAACCTTTCCTGATTGGAAGTGGCTGTTGGTTCACTGCAAGAACAAAGGCGTCCGGCTTCCTTTGCGAGCCACATTCCAGTATATCACCAAGGCATGCCTCGACAGTATATAGGATGAGGCTTGCTCACTTATTTTATGTGCTTCTTGATGGGTCGCAGCAAGGCAGCTTGTTAAAAAGGGGGGGGGGGACCCAATAAAATGCTTGCTTGAAATACCAAGATTACGACCCTTGAGACTCAACCTCCTCCAACAAGGCTCCGGCTCCTTTTCTCCCTTGCCGTAAGAACAAACCACGGCTCGACTATCCAGGCAGATTTAAACAACTGCTTCCTGAAAGTGAGATGCTATTAGTAATAATTCATACATCTCACAGCATCTCACTGGCAGTAGAAACAGTTTCCAGAAAGGTAAGCATAAGGGATAATATCCCATACAATTATATCCTCTTAAAACTAAAGGCCCCTACAAATGGCAGATGTATCACGACTGGCATGCTTGTTTTGCACTTGTCTGACCCTGAGGGTTTACATAATTAACTAGCTGAAACATGTAACTTCAGTGAATTGGAATTTTAAGCATATGACAGGTTGAGGGGATACATACAGCCAGAAAACGTTTGCTAAAGACACTGGCGGTGCCTGTAGTCTCCACCCCCATCGTTCAGACACTGAAGCCCAGTACCAAAGGCCTTCTAGCGGTTCCCTCACTGCGAGAAGTGAGCTTACAGGGAACCAGGCAGAGGGTCTTCTCAGTAGTGGTGCCCGACCTGTGGAATGCCCTCCCAGCAGATGTCAAGGAAATAAACAATTATATGACTTTTAGAAGACATCTGAAGGCAGCCCTGTTTAGGGAAGCTTTTAGTGTTTGATCTTTTATCGTGTTTTTGATATTCTGTTGGGAGCTGCCCAGAGTGGCTGGGGAAACCCAGCCAGATGGGCAGGGTATAAATAATTTTATTATTATTATCTAGCATATGTCTTGGTTAGTCATCCCCAACCTGGTGCTCTCCTGAGGTCATTGGACTCCAACTCCCATCACCCCAAACCATTGGCCATACTGGCCAGGTCTGATGGGCCTTGTAGTCCAAAATTTCATGTGGTTTGGGAAGGTTGTACAGTACACATCTCTTTGTGGCAGCAAGGCTCCATTGAAGGAGCACCGTGTGGGAATTCCCCTCAAATCGCCATCGTGAGCAATTCTTTCCAGCCAGCGGCTCTGTTTGGGAGGTGGAGGGAGAGCACAGCTCCCTCCACTACTGAGCTGGCTACAGGCCTTTCATGCAAACAAATCTAAGCACATAGGTCACAGAGTTTCTTTACAAGCAGATCCTTTTGTACATAAGGGCTCTTTCCATTCCACTTTTTCCTTGCCAACAGATTAGCTTTCCAAGGATGTACAGTAGCGTGGACTCCTCCCCCAATAGCATGTGGACTATATATACACAAGGAGTACACAGGAACTTGCCCCGTAATCTTACTGCTCCTTATCAGAGAAGGAAAAGTCACTCACAAATACCCTCAATGCGCCCTGCCTTGGCTTTACCTTCCCCTCCCCGCTCCCGAAGGTATAGTAAAGACAAGGGACACACTTTTTAAAAGGCTGCAGCTTGCGCTAAGCCATAAGATAACAATCAGAACTGTTCACAGTTGTTTTTTAAAAAGAGCTCTCTTTTCGCTAGTTTGTCGGCAAATGTGTTTACCTTTACGCCCAGCGCCTCTCCTGAAATGACAGACACACTCACACCGTTCTGTGAAGGCTTGGGGACTTCTTCCTTTTTGAGTTCTTGGTATTGGGGTTCAATCATTTTCTCAGAGCTTCTCAGGTTGACCCAAAGCTGCAGGCCATGGGCTGGCTCCTCAGTGCAAGGCATCTCCGCATGGAGAATGCCACGGCCGGCTGTCATCCACTATATACCAAAAGGTAAAGGAGAAGGTGAGAGAATTGAAACATTTTTCTTGGAACCTTCTACCATATGTGGTGGACATGTCCAGAGATGAGAAAGTTCTGGGACATGATCCATGAAGAAATAAAAAAGTTACTAAGAACTTCACATAGCAAAAGACCAGAAACATACCTTTTGGGAATATTGAATAGTGATATATCTAGAGAAAATATTAAATTCTTTCTGTACGTGACATCTGCGGCGAGAATCCTGGTGGCTAAGTACTGGAAGGGTAACCAGGTACCGACCAAAGAGGAATGGTTATGTAAATATTTGGAACTGGCCAAATTGACGGATATAATAAGAGTAAAGCCAATGAATACTGTCAAGAAGGAATGGAAGTGCTTGAATGATTATTTAGAAAGACAGGGCTCCAATGTAAAAATTTGGCTGTGTCTAGAATGACCTCCTGAATGGAAAAGGGGAAGCGTATATATTTACATATCTATATATTCAGATGAAAATAATACTGAAATACAGATAAAATGTGAAATGTGAAAGGGAAGTGTTGTGAGAGTGATGGAAGTCTATTACTGTACTACTATTATTTTGTAAAATAGTGTTTATTGTATTGAAATATTATACTTTTCTTTATTCTTTTACTGTCTACTTTTCTTCGCATTTTTTTTCTTTTTCTTTATATTATTCTTTATGTAAGGCTGGGTATTGATGTATTTACTTTGCAATAAAATGTCTTTTTAAAAAAGAAACATTTTGGTTTGCAGAAGCTGAAGTGAAGCATAAACTCAATTCCTAGTCCCCGCCCCCAAATTGCACACACGATCCAGTGTTTTGCTCAAAGCTGGCAACTCCACCTTGCATTATTTAGCCAAAGCGCAACAAAATGCAAAAATACAGGTCTAATAATTTGTTATGCTATTTGCTAAAAATAATCCATGAGTTTTAAACACTTAGGAAACAAAAGGTTTCAAGGCAGATTGTGGTATGATGGGAATTGACCCAGAATGTAAATATCCTAGGGCTTCAATAATCCTATGCACGCTTACCTGGGGGTAAGGCCCCATTGAACTTCATGGGGTGTATGTCTAAATCAAGGTTTCCCAAACTTGGGTCTCCAGCTCTTTTTTTGGACTACAACTCCCATCATCCCTAGCTAGCAGGGCCAGTGGTGAGGGATGATGGGAATTGTAGTCCAAAAACAGCTGGAGAGCCAAGTTTGGGAAACCCTGGTCTAAATAGACATGCATAGAGTTGCATTAAAAGTCTTTAGAAATGTTGTATTAGAATGACTTGGATTTGGAAGCTGTAACATGATCTGTAACAGGAATAGGCTAACTGTAACACCCCCCCAGGTGTTGCTGAAGTCTAACCAGACTTCTCCAATGACCAAGGATGCTTTTGGGGGGGGGGTTGTTACAGGTTAACTACCCCTGTCTACAGTATCAGCCTTCACTCTTTCCAGATCCAGGTACCATCTTCAATCCCAAACTGAAGCCACTTTAATCTTTTTTCTGTTTAGAAAGCAGAGGAGGGCAAAGCTCCTATCTGGCGAAGTTCATACAGAAGAGGATGTTTGGCTGGGTAGGAAAAACCGCATCTCACAAAACTCCCTCTTCTGCAAGCAATTCAAGCCAGGGGAGCTCTACTCTCCTCCTGTATACCTAAATAGCTCCCCAACCTCATCTCTTTCAAACAAACTTAACAGAGTGGTGGTACCATCACTGTAACCCATCTCAAATTGGGATGCAGGGCATCCTGAAGTCCAATGGTTTGCCACAGGAGGGAGGAACCTGTGACACTCTAGATATTGTTGTACCACAAACTCCCATCATCCCTCACCCATTGGCCGGGGGGGGGGGGGCTGCTGGCAATCCGAGTCCCAACAAAATCTGGAGGGGTGGAGAGATCACAGGCTCCTCATTACAGAAATCAGTGTACTAGGAAGACAACAGAGGGGGGAAATACAAAACTTCTAGTCTTCAAAACCAATTTCAAAGTAAAAGGGCAAGACAGGGCAACCTCTGTACTCATCACTTCAGCTTACCTGCAGATCTCCTGGATTCAGTCTACCTGCGTGGCCACAGAAGTCTTCATGGGCCATGGAGCCGCCTGCCAGTAAGTATGTTACCTGAGAAAGAGAGGATTTAGAACATCAGGGAAGCCCAAGCTCACAGCGGGTTTTTATAGCCTCATCTGACAATCATGAAGGCATTTGTTCCAGGGGAGTTTGCAGTCTGAAGCCCAGTGAACTGTAATCTAAATGACATTGTTTCTTTCCAAAAATGGAACTAAGCCTTATAATAATAATAATAATAATAATTTATTATTTATACCCCGCCCATCTGGCCGGGTTCCCCCAGCCACTCTGGGCGGCTTCCAAAAAAAAACAGAAATTCTAAAATACAGAAATCCATCAAACATTAAAAGCTTCCCTAAACAGGGCTGCCTTGAGATGCCTTCTAAAGGTCTGGTAATTGTTCTCTTTGACCTCTAGTGGGAGGGCATTCCACAGGGTGGGTGCCACTACCGAGAAGGCCCTCTGCCTGGTTCCCTGTAACTTGGCTTCTCGTAATGAGGGAACCGCCAGAAGGCCCTCGGAGCTGGACCTCAGTGTCTGGGCAGAACGATGGGGGTGGAGACGCTCCTTCAGGTATACCGGACCGAGGCCGTTTAGGGCTTTAAAGGTCAACACCAACACTTTGAATTGTGCTCGGAAACGTACTGGGAGCCAATGTAGGTCTTTTAGGACCGGTGTTATGTGATCTCGGCGGCCGCTCCCAGTCACCAGTCTAGCTGCCGCATTCTGGATTAGTTGTAGTTTCCGGGTCACCTTCAAAGGTAGCCCCACGTAGAGCGCATTGCAGTAGTCCAAGCGAGAGATAACTAGAGCATGCACCACTCTGGAGAGACAGTCAGTGGGCAGGTAGGGACTCAGCCTGCGTACCAGATGGAGCTGATAAACAGCTGCCCTGGACACGGAGTTGACCTGTGCCTCCATGGACAGCTGTGAGTCTAAAATGACTCCCAGGCTGCGCACCTGGTCTTTCAGGGGCACAGTTACCCCATTCAGGACCAGGGAGTCCTCCACACCCGCCCGCCTCCTGTCCCCCACAAACAGTACTTCTGTCTTGTCAGGATTCAATCTCAATCTGTTAGCCGCCATCCATCCTCCAACCGCCTCCAGACATTCACACAGGACCTTCACCGCCTTCACTGGTTCTGATTTGAAAGAGAGGTAGAGCTGGGTATCATCAGCATACTGATGGACACCCAGCCCAAACCCCCTGATGATCTCTCCCAGTGGCTGCATATAGATGTTAAAAAGCATGGGGGAGAGGACAGAACCCTGAGGCACCCCACAAGTGAGCGCCCAGGGGTCTGAACACTCATCCCCCACCACCACTTTCTGAACACGGCCCAGGAGGAAGGAGCGGAACCACTGCATGACAGTGCCCCCAGCTCCCAAGCCCTCTAGACGGTCCAGAAGGATGTTATGGTCGATGGTGTCAAAAGCCGCTGAGAGATCCAGCAGAACAAGGAAACAGCTCTTACCTTTGTCCCTAGCCCGCCGGAGATCATCGACCAGTGCGACCAAGGCAGTTTCAGTCCCATGATGAGGCCTGAATCCTGACTGGAAGGGATCCAAATGGTCCGCTTCTTCCAGGCGTGCCTGGAGTTGTTCCGCAACCACTCGCTCAATCACCTTGCCCAAGAATGGAAGATTTGAGACTGGGCGATAGTTGGCCGTATTGGCCGGATCTAAAGATGGTTTTTTAAGAAGCGGTTTAATAACCGCCTCTTTCAGCGGGTCTGGGAAGGCTCCCTCATGGAGAGAAGCATTTACCAACCCGCGAAGCCCATCGCCCAGCCCTTCCTGGCTAGCTTTTATAAGCCAGGATGGGCAAGGATCAAGGAGACAGGTGGTTGGTTTCATTCGTCTAAGCAGCCTGTCCACATCCTCGGAGGTAACAGATTGAAATTGATCCCACAAAACTTGACTAGACAGGACTCTAGCACTCCCCCGCCCCGGCCCTGCTCCCACGGTGGAGTCTACCTCTTCCCGAATCTGAGCGACTTTATCTGCAAAAAACTTTGCAAAATCATTGCAGGAGATCATGTGGCCCGTACTGGGCCCGGATGGAGCAGGTGGTTCCGCTAAATTGCGAACCACCTGGAAGAGTCTCCTGCTGCTGTTTTCTGCAGATGCGATGGAGACGGTGAAGAAGGTCCTCTTCGCCGTCGCCATTGCCACTTGGTAGGCTCGAAGTTGAGCTCTAGCCCGTGTCCGGTCTGATTCAAAATGAGTTTTCCGCCACCGGCGCTCTAGCCGTCTCAACGACTGTTTCATTGCCCTCAGCGCCGGGGAAAACCACGGGGCTGTCCGGGCTCCATGCAATCTGAGAGGGCGCTTCGGAGCCAGACAGTCAATAGCGCTGGTTAACTCCGCATTCCAGCGGGCCACCAGGGAATCAGCTGAAAGGCCATCGACATGGGATAAAACATCCCCTACCACTCTTTGGAAGCCAATTGGATCCATTAAGTAGCGGGGGCGGACCATCCGAATCGGTCCCACCTCCCTGCAGAGGGAAAGGGTTGCGGAGAAGTCCAGTTGCACCAGAAAGTGATCTGACCATGGCACTTCTTTTGTTTCGCTTTTACTTAATGTCAGATCAGCAACATCCATAGAGGTAAACACCAAGTCCAAGGCATGTCCGCGGCTATGAGTTGGGCCAGACTTATTCAGGGACAGCCCCATGGTGGCCATGCTTTCCACGAAGTCCCGAGCGGCTCCTTGTAAGGTCGTGTCGGCATGGATGTTAAAATCCCCTAAGACAACCAAGCTAGGTGTCTCCAGGAGCACATCCGACACGACCTGAAGCAGCTCGGGCAGGGAATCCTTGGTGCAGCGGGGAGGTCGGTACACCAAAAGGAATCCTGTACTGCCTCTATTGCCCAACTTCCAGAACATGCACTCAGAGAACTGGGTCTTCCCAATAGGACGCCTGGTGCAAACTAATGACTTCCTAAAAATCACTGCAACCCCCCCTCCCCGCCCAGATGGCCTGGGTTGCTGTGCATAAGAGAAACCTGGTGGGCAAGCAGCGCCAAGAACGGGCCCATCGGCTTCCTCCAACCAGGTCTCTGTCACACATGCCAGGTCAAATCCTCCATCCACAATCAGGTCGTGAATGGCGGTGGTCTTATTCATCATCGACCTGGCATTGCACAGCAGCACCTTCAGGTCATGTGGGTATCCCTTGCTGATTCCAATATCCGTCCGGTCAGGACCAGACCTGGAGGCAGGGATAGTCCTCAGACAACGACTAAGTCTGCCTCCTCGGTAATGACATGGTCTGGTCTTAGCGTAACTCCTCCTCCTACCCGTGACCACTGAGATCGGTTGTTCCAGTGCACACACCCCTGTGGAATCTGCCCCAGCCATTTTGCTTGCTGGGACCCCCTCCCGGGCAGCCCTGACCCCTCCCCTTAAAAACAAAATAAAACCTCTGTAAAAAACAGCAAGAACTCAACAAAAGAAGAACACAAAAAGACAATAAAACAATAAAACCAAAAACAATAAAAATTACAAATACACTAAAATTTAACAGATTCCCACACCCAACTAAAAATCCCTCCCACCTACCACCCCAAACACAATAAAACAATAAAACCAAAAACAATAAAAATTACAAATACACTAAAATTTAACAGATTCCCACACCCAACTAAAAATCCCTCCCACCTACCACCCCAAAGAAGATAAAAACATTAAAAATTCTTTAAAAAGCATTTTAAAAAGGACTCTGTGCTGTTTCAAGTTCCCCTGGGCAGCACCAGCAGCAGAGCGGCGGCAGCAGTCCTTTATGAGGCCTTCCAGGCCCCGCCCTAGACCAGGTGGAAGGAGGCAGGGACAGGGCCTGTGGGCACTCACAGCAGGAGAGAGTCCTGGGCAGCACCAGCAGCAGAGCAGCGGCAGCAGTCCTTTATGAGGCCTTCCAGACCCCGCCCTAGACCAGGTGGAAGGAGGCAGGGACAGGGCCTGTGGGCACTCACAGCAGGAGAGAGTCCTGGGCAGCACCAGCAGCAGAGCAGCGGCAGCAGTCCTTTATGAGGCCTTCCAGGCCCCGCCCTAAACCAGGTGGAAGGAGGCAGGGACAGGGCCTGTGGGCACTCACAGCAGGAGAGAGTCCTGGGCAGCACCAGCACCTGGGCAGCACCAGCCTTATGAGACTTACAATAACATTTCCAGTAAAAATACAGTTTGAAACAAGCAAGCAAGCAAGCAAAAAACAACAAACCCACAGAGCAAATAAATATTGGGTATAATTCAGTCAGTTAAAATTTTAGAATCTTATTGATTTAAACAGGAGAGTTAGACAGATTGTTAATGTTTTCCCACTGAAATCAATGGCACTACACTGTACTGTATTGATCCCCCTGGTATCTCATGGTACCCCAATGACATAGACATTCTGTTTTTCATTTAAACTAGACATGGTAGAATGATATCTTGCATACTTATTGTACAAACTAAAAGCAACATTTGGAGGGGGGGAGGCAAAGATGAGCGGCACTGAAAGGGAATAAAATGAATGTACTTTAAGGGACAAATCAAGCTGCTAGTGAAAGAATGAGGTGGAAAAATACTGTAAGTGTGATTTTCCCACAAATATTTACCTGGACTGTATTCCTACACAGTCACGCTGGTGAAATCTCAATAAATTTCCTGGGTGGTTTTTGTTTTTTGTTTTACTTTCGTGTACTATAAATGTATTCCCTATTACCCACTGGATTTGATAATTCATCATTCACTTAAAAAGCATGTGATCTTTAAAGAGATTTTCTCTGCAAGTCGAGTTCACGAAGAAGTCATTTTGCCCTGCGCAAACTCATCCTTACCTCTACTGCTGCTGAGCAGTGCCACCTGCTGGCGGGATGTAAGACATGCTCCACAATCTGTCACAGCAAAAGCATTAAGAAGAGTCTGGCATGACCTTAAAGATGAACAGGTCTTTTTGTAGCATAGCCTTTTTCAGACTCTGGATCACACAGTCTGGCCATAGTAAAACTGCTAAGTCTTTAATGTGCTGTAAGAGGGTTGGGTTGTTTTTTTTGTGTGTTTTTTTTGGTACAGTGGAACCTCAGTTTATGAACACTTCAGTTTACGAATTTTCGGTTTACGAACGCCGCGGACCCATCTGGAACGGATTAATTCACTTTACATTACTTTCAATGGGAAAGTTTGCTTCAGTTTATGAACGCTTCAATCTATGAACAGACTTCCGGAACCAATTACACCCATGTTTCAGGTTAAGTACGCTTCAGGTTGAGTACTCCGCAGACCGTCTGGAACGGATTAATCCACTTTCCATTACTTTCAATGGGAAAGTTCGCTTCAGTTTATGAACGCTTCAGTTTATGAACAGACTTCCGGAACCAACTGTGTTCATAAACCAAGGTACCACTGTAATTCTAGAATTTTTACAGATATTTAAAAGATTTATACACTGCTGTTCAATGAAACCTCACTAAGCGCTGCACATAATAATGTTTGCAACTAGAAGCATCCATTAAAACTGTAGAATAAGACAACAAAGACAAGGGCTATTTACACACCGTGTATTTAAAGCACATGCCCTCCCCCAAAGAATCCTAGCAAAAAAATAAAAAATAAATATAAGACATGTCTTATAATATGAGAAACACAGTAGTTCATTGCAAAGAAGATATCTCTGTTCGTTCAAAGCAAGGTGCTTCTTGAATAGCCTGGGCTTTCTGAGAGGGCAATGTAGGCTCCTTCAGCTGGAATACAGGAATGAGAGACAGTGGGCAGCCTCTGTATGCTGTTCTGTTTTCTGTCTCTCCTCCCCGCAGGGGAAGAACTCTCACAGAACCAGCCAAACAAACAACTCTTTATTGAATCTCATGTAAGGCCTGTCATCGGTTGAGGCCCAAGTCAGCTGGCCCCACGAACATAGCAAGCTGCCTTCTACAGAATTAGATCGCTGGGTCCAGCTAGCTTAGAATTGTCTACACTGAGTGACAACAACCCTCCAGGGTTTCAGACAGGGATTCTACCTTCTGCATGCAAACCAGAGGCTCTATCCCTTGAGCTGTGGCCCATTCCCAAACTATGTACTATAGCAATGGTAAAAACCGGCAGACATAAGCAAGCATGCCTTAATAACTTACAGTTTCAAAACCTCGGTGAGGATGATCAGGAAATCCAGCCGGTTTTCCTCCTTTGAATTCGTCAAGCAGCAGAAACGGATCCAGATTTTTCAACTGAAAATTAAAATAGCAAAAAATTGGCAAAGTTGTTGTTGTTGTTTTTAAAGTGACTTGCTTGGGAGAGATCATGTACAACTGAACTTGTGTGGTCCTGTCCTCCGAGTCACACCCACTTGATGAGGATGAAGTGCTTTTTAGGAAAGCTGTTAAGGCTTTTGGGGCAAGCCTCTTGCCCCGACTCAGTGCCAACTCTTGTTCTGACATGCCCCTGTGTTTAATCTGTGCTAGTATTTTATTATTATTAGTGTCATTTTAGTGTTAATTTTGTTTTACTTAGATCGCAGTAAAAAATGGGCGATAAATCTGTTGGATGAATTCAGTGCTAAATCCCATGCAGCAGTGGAACACAAATATGGAGGACACAGTGGGTTTACATTGTCATAAAATGCAAAATAATAATGATGATAATGATAGGCAGAGTTTGGGGCACGACAAGAGGGTCTTAGGTGGCAATCAAAACCCTACCAGAATTCAACAAGTTTTATGTCTAAGTAAACTTGGAAGTTTGTGTCAGTCTACTATGCTTGCTCAAGTCACTCCTGCCCCCAATGCTCCAAAGAAGTGACATTAAGTCAGGCATCCCCAAACTGCGGCCCTCCATTATGTTTTGGCCTACAACTCCCATGATCCCTAGCTAACAGGACCAAGTTTGAGGAGGGCCAAGTTTGAGGAAGCCTGGTTTAAGTATTCAGTGCGGGGAGACCTTTACTACCGGATAGGCAAGCAGTTTGGGGATGCTTGCATTAAGTTAAACTCTTCCACTGAAGTCAATGGAGAATGCCAAATGATTGCACCCATTCCCTCTATAGCCCCACCCATAGGAGTCCACCTGCAGGCACCCAAGGCACACCCCACTGATGTCCACAGCACAAGGGTTACCTTACTCTGCCTACAGCACCCAGGTCAGCATCTCAGGAGAAAGATGCTTTGCTCAAACCAGCTGCAGCAGCTCCAGGTAAAGAGTCTTAAGTTGCAGGCTGGGAAGATCCTCTGCCTCAAAACCAAGCTCAAATCCAACTTGGAGGAAAGTCAAGTGTGTTGTAGTGGTTAGTGTGTTGAGCCAGGCCATGGGAGGACAGGGTTCAAATCTCCCACAGCCATGGAAGCTCACTGGGTTTATCTGGCGCCAGTCACTCACTCTCAGCCTAGCCTACCTCGCAGGGTTGTTCTGTTCAGAACTCAATTCGAGTTAACTGGTAAAGAATTTGGGAACTACCGACATAATTGCCAGAAGGGGAGAGTAACCATGTTGCTAAATCCACCTTATGTCTTTCAAGTTATCAGTGAACCGTGGAAATGAAAGTACTGTATATAGAAAAATCTGATTTACACACCCGGCTAATCCTTTTTTTGGCCTGAGGTGCCCCACACTTGCATGAGCATGCAGATCACCTGAGGCAGAGGCTATGGCTCTCCTCTGCTCATTATTGATCCGATGACAAGGAGGGTGCGGTCTTCGTGTGAACCAGGTTGCTAGGTGGAATCTACTTTTTTAAAAATACACTTTTTTGCTGCCACTGTGAAACCTGGTAGGATTTGAGGGAGGTGGGGATAAAAATAAGCTGGGGGGGGGGCTTCATCAGGTCCCCGACTTAGCCACCACCACCCCTGTGTTACACTCCCCATCAAACACCCTAGCATACATACACCAATAGCAAGGTACTTAAAGAACTCAAGGTACAAATTTGTGCCTACTAATTTACTATTATTTATTGGACTTGTATCCCACCTTTTTTCTAGAAGCTCAAGGTGGCGTACATGGTTCATCCACCCCTCCTCGTTCAATCCCCACAACAACCTTGTAAGGCAGGTTAGGCTGAGAGGCTGTGACTGGCCCACGATCACCCAATGAGCTTCATGGCCAAATGGGCATTTGAACCCCCTAAGGCCAGGGTTCCCATGCCCCATAGGGGGGCAATTTGATTTTTAGGGGGGGCAATTCGAGAATGAGTTATTAACAGTTAATGGCCTTTTAGGCTTTCTGCACAACAATAGTTCACTTTTTGAATAATAAGAATTATATGTCACGAGGAGAGGGCATCAGGATTTTAGAGATGCTTAGGTGGGGCATGGCCAAAACAAAGGTTGGGTACCACTGCTCTAAGGTAAGTTTATATATATATAGAGAGAGAGAGAGAGAGAGAGAGAGAGAGAGAGAGAGAGAGTGTAAAAGAGGAAGGGAAAGGGATAGGAGATGAGGGAAGGGGGCGACACAAAATATCTGGAGCTCAGGTACCCTAAAGGTAAAGGGACCCCTGAACATTAGGTCCAGTTGTGGATGACTCCGGGGTTACGGCGCTCATCTCGCGTTATTGGCTGACGGAGCCAGCATGACAAAGCCGCTTCTGGCGAACCAGAGTAGCACACGGGAATGCCGTTTACCTTCCCTCCTATTTATCTACTTGCACTTCGTGCTTTCAGACTGTTAGGATGGCAGGAGCAGGGACCGAGCAATGGGAGCTCACCCCATCATGGGGATTCGAACTGCCGACCTTCTGATCGGTGTGACAATTTTGGATGACCAGGAGCTGGCTAGGTTGATGGGAGTTTTAGTCTGAAATGATTGGTGGGCACCAAGTTGGCCAAGGCTGCATTAGGGCATCATGTGAAACAGAAACAACCAGCGCCTTACCTCAGGCCTCCCGATGCTTCTGCGAACCCGAGCGCCAACTCCTTCCGCCTGTTCCCTGCTCAGCACGGTTTTGACAACTTTCCTTGCAGTTGCAGCCATCCTTGGGGAAACTGCACCAAGAGTCCTAAAAAG
The DNA here is from genome assembly GCF_963506605.1 of Zootoca vivipara. Lineage (NCBI taxonomy): Eukaryota > Metazoa > Chordata > Lepidosauria > Squamata > Lacertidae > Zootoca > Zootoca vivipara. Next base: position 37,438,030 of record NC_083279.1, read on the forward strand.
AAACCTCACACCACCTGCCCAAAAGAAGACATGTGTCTTAAATAGCATCCATCCACAATGCTCTCTCTGGGCCAGAAGGCAGCAGAGTCAGGCTAAGCGGTGACACGCTCCTTTAGCAAATGGATTTTCTTTTTAACTAGCCAATGGTTTTAGCTGGCAATTCTATGCACACTTTACCTACCGGTGACATAGCTGCCAAGTTATCCCTTTTTTAAAGGGATTTTCCCTTATGCTGAATAGGCTTCCTCGCGAGAAAAGGGAAAACTTGGCAGCTATGACCGGTGAAACTCGGAAAATTAAAATATCGTCAAAAAGTGCATTTATTTCAGTAATGCAACTTATTATTTTTTATTTTTCTTTTAATTTTTACTAATGCTTTCTTTTGGAAATTCCACAGTAATAAAACAGTTACAATAATACAAAAATAAACATCGCTATTACATTTCATTAATTACATTCCATTTATAATTGACCTGCTTAACGACAAATAATTACAATTGCAACAAATAAAGGCTTGACATTATCTTGCTTTGCATGTCATGCATATATCTCATATCTTGGTTTCACCGTTTAAGTTGCATTACTGAAATAAATGCACTTTTCCGAGTTTCACCTGTAAAAAGCGAGCCCTACGGAACTTACCGGGACTTACCCCGGAGGAGGACATGCATAAGATCACACAGTTTCTTTGCTCCCCTTTGCAAATATGTCCATCAGAAGTTTGCTTTGCTTTCTTAATTCCCTCCCTCCCACAAATAAAGTGACCTTTATCATGGTCCCGCAGCTGTTCCCTTTCTTCTTCTCCACTATCGGCTCCCCTACCTTCTCCCCGATCTGAGATGGACAAACCCGGCAGAAAACGCTGCTTGCTGAAGTGCTGGGGAAAACAGCAAGCTCCTTATGACTCAGCAAATCACTAGACTTTCTTTTTTTACAAAAACATAATGTGTAAAAAAACTAACAGGAGGGCCGGATAGAGAAAAACAATAGCGCTAAGGGCGTGGGCGATTTGCCTGAAGCTGCGAGTCGAAGCAGACTCACAGTGCAGGTTTACTCAGGCGCAAACCCTGCTGTGTTGCAACGGGGCTTACTCCCTGGTAAGCGGTGCATCGGATCCCAGCAGCTGCGATGGGACTAAGTGACATTTACTCCCGAGGAACGAGAGAGGCGCTCGGGATTCCGCTCCAAAGGCGGCGCTCGAGTCCACCTGCCACCGTGTGCACTTATGAAGCGCAAATATTATTATTGCAAAGGCAGGATCGCCGTTTCCAAAGGATAGGAACGCCCGGACAAATTGCTCCCGCCCATTCAAAAATTGGCTGTGCCCCGCCCCTTATTGTCCAAACGAGCAGGACAGCCACCCTATCGGCTTTTAGGAGGCGGGACCTCCGAGCGCCCTTTTGTAAACAAGGAAAAGCGAGGCGTGTTTGTTATTCCCTTCGTTGCCCGGGAGGCATTTCCGGTGTGGAAATTAACCCCCCCCCTCCTCCCAGCACACAGCTGGGTTGCATAAAGGAGACATGCACCAGAAGAAGGGATCTGACAGGATCAGATCCAGTCGCACGCAGCACAAACCCAGTCCCAAGGCTTAGGTGTGGGGTGGGCAGCAGCAACAGCGCAGTGGTCACGCATTTGTTTTGCGTGCAGATGGGCCCAGGTGCGACCCCTGGCTTTTCCAGTAAGGGCTGGGAAAAGTCTAGGTGGGGAGCCTTGAGGTGGGGGGCCTCCAGGATTTTCCTGGCCCCGGACACAGAGGCACACGTTTGCATATACACTTTGCCCTCTGGAAATTGGAGCCCTCTTTGGGATGCAGGGCCTCAATGCAAAATGGTGGGCTGCAAAGCCATTAGTAAAAATCCTGGCAGGTGGAATATTGACAGGCAAGCTTTTGCTGCAATTGCGTTTTCCAACTAGGTGTGGCGAACCCTGTTTCGGGGCTGCCTTCCACACAGTTGTTAAAGGTGCAAGAGTCCTGCCCTCCCAACGGTGTCAACCATAAACCATGTAGAATCAGATGACTTAAGATTTAAGAGCAGAAACAACATAGTTGGAGAATATTTTTAGAATATATACATGTATGTAAGTATAGATGAACCTCTGTAACTATAAATGAGTTACATTCATGGGCAAAATCAGGTGATAAGAAACAAATAAAAACAAAGCTAGAAAAGGAAGTCTATTCCCTGCCCTCCGTTGTTTGGTTGCTGTGTTCCATTCCTGATACTTTGCACCAAAAGGCAGACAAACCAGTTTTATTACCTCAATAAACAACAGTCAATTGTTGTTGGGTTAGTCAATAACCCGGCCCAACCTACCTTGCATGGCTGTTTGGAAGATACAGGAGGTGGGAACTAGCTACAAAAGGGGCTTCACACTTGTAGGCATTAAGTTTTGCTGCCATTAACCATAGTTGTTCTTTTTTTAAAAATTATTTATGCTTTTCAGAGTTACACATTTCACTAATTTTACAGTCATTTTAACATTTCAAAACTTGACTTCCTTCCCCCTCTTTCTGCGGTTCCTTAATATTTATTTTTAATATCTCCTGCATGTCCAAATTAACTTAATTTGACTCATTTATTCATCTACTTTAAATACATACTCTTATGAAACTGCAGGGTATTGCAATAATACCCCCACCCCCACCCCCCACCCCCGGTCTGCAAATTAGTACAGCTCCAACCTTAATCTGATTTGATTACTGCAAGCCTACACCCACTTTGTCTTATTTGGGAGTGAGCTACATTAAACACAAATATTTGCTTCTGAATAGGTACAGTATGTATGCTGTAACACTGTAAGTTAACAATACAGTGACTTCTTAATGAGTGCCTGGAGTCCCTGCAGCATGCCTTCACCTCTGCAAAGTTTTGCGCCCCCAAGAGCAGTTTTTTCTTATAACAAAAGTAAAGGTAAAGGGACCCCTGACCATTAGGTCCAGTCGTGACCGACTCTGAGGTTGCGGCGCTCATCTCACATTATTGGCCGAGGGAGCCGGTGTACAGCTTCCAGGTCATGTGGCCAGCATGACAAAGCCGCTTCTGGCAAGCCAGAGCAGCACACGGAAACACCATTTACCTTCCTGCTGTAGTGGTACCTATTTATCTACTTGCACTTTGACATGCTTTCGAACTGCTAGGTTGGCAGGAGCAGGGACCGAGCAATGGGAGCTCACCCCGTCACGGGGATTCAAACCACTGACCTTCTGATCAGCAAGCCCTTTTCTTAAAACTGTTTCGAAGCAGTATCTGATTTCAAAAGAACCCAACACAGGAAAGCTGAATCCTGGCTGCTTGGAGGAAAGGAAGTGCAACAGGGGACAAGAGGAAATGAGGTCTTTAGAACTATGGAGACTCCAAGAACTACAAAATGAGACCGAAGCCGGAAGGAGCTAATTTGTGAATTCAGTGCTGCTGCTGAGTGGGATTTTTTCCAGCATCCACATGGTACATTCTTAATCAAAATGCCACCTCGCATTCCCCGCTCCTTCCAATTTAAACCAAATATACCATTCTTGCTAAGTGTGGGGTTCCCCCCCCATTTATTTATCAGGTTTTCTGGGAAGCCTGGATCAAACTGGATTAAACGGGGAAATAAGGGGTGCCATTTTGATGAGGATGATGTTGTGTGGATGCAACACAAAACATGCATGCCTGAGCAGAACCACATCCACAATAAACAGCTGTGTGGAAGTGCCCTAGAAGAAAGATAGCAGAGAAGTAGGAACAAGAAACAAAAGAAATATCACTGAGTGTGATTTTTTTAAAAATAATTCTCATAATTAATATTTATACCTAGGAAATAGATCAGCTTCCTTAAAAGCACTACACATGTGAAAATCAAAATGGGGAGAGCATTGTCTGGTGTAGCAGTCCTAACTTCAATTACTGTATCCATATATCTTGGGGGGGACGGGACGGGACTATCACATTTGCACAGATAGGGCATTCATTCCCACAGTGGAAGACAAGCAGTATGAACTCCAGTTGTGACGCTTTGTGCAAACGTACCCCACACAATTCATTGGAAAATATTTCTCTTAGAATGAAAAATGGACAAACTAACAAGAGACAGGTGTATTATAACAGGGAAAGGGGATGTTGGACAATATGAATTGTATGCAAATAACTTCTGAAAAACATTTCTGTATTTGGTAAATATGTAAAAGAAGCAATGAGAAGGATACTTCCTCTTGAATCCATCATGAGAAGAGGAATATTGTCTCTGTAGAAAGTGCCTTGTTGAGGTAAGCCTCATTTCTTCTTACAGTATTTATTATTATTATTATTATTATTATTATTATTATTATTATTATTATTATTATTTTGTACACCTTATAGCAACACATAATGAATTCTACTGCCTTTTAGTATTCCTGTACACATATGATCTTTTTAAAATAAGAGCAAGTTACGTTTTTGACATTTTCAGTGATACTTGCGGATTAAGGCTAGGAATGTTCTTTAGGTCTGTACAATCTAGGAAATATACTGATGTTTCCTTTTGATTGCTCATTTTAATTTGTTGGGTTTTTTTGCTTCAGAATTGCCATCTTGCACATAATTTTGCTTGGGTTATATTTCTAAATATGCCTATTTGAAAGTCAAGATCCACTGGAATAAATGGGACTATTTACAAGCATTATATTTCAGTCAAAGGAACTAATTTTTCTATATCGCTGTTTATTTTGAGAGTAGGTAAATAATATGTAACAAGGGCTATGTTCTAGACTAAAATTTGACATTGAATTGTTTTAATTGCAAATTGATTCCATTTTGCAGTTGGCAACATTTCCTGCTCTTTTAGTGACCGTAAAATGGAAACTATGGAAAACAGAATCATTTTAGAAGAGTTGCTGATGAAGAAGTCTCAGCAAAAGAAAAAAATATCTCCAAATAATTACAAAGAACGACTCTTTGTTCTTACGAAAACAAGCCTTTCCTACTATGAATATGACAAAGAGGTGAGGAATAGATTTCTTAGAATGCAGTGTAAGCGGGTAAGAGATCATTGGGTATTTGACCTCTGGTTAAAGCCTTTTCATGTTGGAAAATTGGGCGTTGGAAAATTTCTCGCTACTTACTTTTATATTCTTAGAAAAAAGGAACCAGAAAAGGGTCAATTGACATTAAGAAAATTCGATGTGCGGAGGAAGTGCATCTAGATGAAGCAGCCCCTCCGGAAAGGCAGTATCCCTTCCAGGTAAAGCCGTACACAATAAAATATTTTCGGTAGTGAATTCATATTTTGCTGGATGGTGCCTCTAGTTTGAATGCCCCTCCAAAAAGAGAATATTGATGAAATGTTGGACAATATGAATTGTTGATGAATATGTACTGGTGGCCCAAGACGTTTCAGCCAAAAGACCTCCTTCAGTGGCTTGGTATACTTCAGATACCTTGGGGGAAAAGTCTCCTCCAATAACTCAAATGCAGCAACGCTGAAAGGAAGCCTTTACCAGATGTTTTGGCAAGTGTATTGTTATGAGTTTAGGGTGGGTAGACTGTATGCCTGAGCCCCCTTTAATTCCACCATGGGTTCAGTTCCTGGACTAGCTAGGCTAGCTTCCTAGTGAAGTCACGGCCCCCTAAGTATGGGCCAATGAGGTAACAAAATAAGTGGCTCTGTGCCGGCCATCCTCCTTCAACTCACTGGTAGGCAAAGGCCAGTGTTGGGAGTTGGAAAAGAGAGAGCAAAAGGGAGAAGCGGCAGGCAGCAGGCTGGGCAGTTGGGAGAGACAGAGCCATGCCTGATTCGTTTGAATCTGAGGAAGAAGAAAGTCCTTCTTGGGGTGTTAATGCTGTCAGCCCTTCCAGGCTCAGGTTGTATATATGTGTAAATAAACCATACATCCTAAAAACACCAGTCTCCGTTTTCCCTCAGTCTGGGAAAACTGAACCGAGGGCACATACCTGGAACCTTGGAAATTGGGATGGCATGCGACAATATGAAGCCACTGCATAAAGCTCTCTCTTTTTGGAGTTTTGCTTGGTGGGTGCTTGTGATTTGGAGGAAATGAACAAAAATTTAGGAGATAAATTACAGTGGTACCTCGGGTTACAGACGCTTCAGGTTACAGACTCCACTAACCGAGAAATAGTACCTTGGGTTAAGAACTTTGCTTCAGGATGAGAACAAAAATCGCGGCATGGTGGCAGCAGCGGGAGGCCCCATTAGCTAAAGTGGTACCTCAGGTTAAGAACCGTTTCAGGTTAAGAATGGACCTCCAGAACGAATTAAGCTCTTAACCCGAGGTACCACTGTATTTGGTTTCCACAGGACTTCTGAAATATACTTGGAGCCCTGTAGTGATTTCATGCTCTGAATTGCAGTTTGTCAAACAGTGAATGAAACTTTTCCCCAAACATCTGCTAAATATACATTATTTACACAATGGGCCCCGCGTAATTGGCTAAATCCAGGCGCTCCTGTAGGCCAATCAGGTTACGGATTCACTTCCTCCAGAAGCCTGATCGGCTGTTCCTGTAGGCCAATCAGGTTGCTGAGTCACTTCATCCAGGAGCCTGATTGGCTGCTCCTGCAGGCCAATCAGCTCACTGATTCACTTCCACCTGGAGCTGGATTGGGTGGCTCCTGCAGACCAATCAGACTGCTGCATTCCGGATCCTACCAGTATTATTGTTCTAGGATTCAGCTCAGTACATAACACCTTCTATATTTGCAACGCCCTTTCTAGGGCGGTGGCCTGTCTTGTTCCTACCCAGATAACACCTTGCTGCAAAATATGCTTTGAAAGAGCTTTTGAGGCATAGGGAGCTGTTTTAAACTCACTTCTGCTGTTATTATGATAAATGCTGAGTGTTACACTGCTTTTTGATGACGTGTTTATGTTTTATTTGAATTTTTTGGCTGATAATATTTTTGGTATTGCATCTTATCATTTTTTTTTAAAAAAAAAATTCTGATAATTGATTCTGGATTCAGATCTAAACCCAGCTCAGACTGATTTCCCAAATATACACATTCAAATCTGTTGTATGCACAGCTTGAATTAATTCATCTACCTCCCCCACCATGCACTGTAATTTATAACTCTCTGCACATGGCAGTGTCTAAAATTATACTGGTTTCACCCATATCACACATGAAATACACCAGCATCTGGCAGGCCAGCAGTGCATTATTTATTTTAGTGCTCAGTAACTCCAAAACCATTTCCTCCTATGCATAGATTGTGTACAAAGGTGGCCTTCTGTATGTTTTCTCTGCAAACGAAGAGAGCCGGAGCCGATGGCTGGAAGCTTTGCATAAAGGTAACAAGTTGTTTCATCAGACTCCGAGGACCCTTTAACACAGGGGTCAGCAAACTTTTTCAGCACGGGGCCGGTCCACTGTCCCTCAGACCTTATGTGGGGCCGGACTATCCTTTGAAAAAGTATAATGAACGAATTCCTATGCCCCACAAATAACCCAGAGATGCATTTTAAATAAAAGCACACATTCTACTCATGTAAAAACACCAGGCAGGCCCCACAAATCACCCAGAAATGCATTTTAAATAAAACGACATATTCTACTCATGTAAAAACATGCTGATTCCAGGACCGTCCATGGGCCGGATTTAGAAGGTGATTATACCACGTAAACTTAAGGCATCTCCCTATATGAAAGAGAATGAGGAAAGCCAGCTCAGGTTGAAGTTCAGTATGAGCAATAAAAAAACAAGAAGACGGGTTTTATCTGTTGCTTTTACCTTTGCTTTAGTGTCTTATTTTATGTTTATGCTGTACATTACCTTGAAATTTAAGGTGATGTAAAGTGGTATATAAATGCTTTAAAGCAGGCATCCCCAAACTTCGGGCCTCCAGATGTTTTGGACTACAATTCCCATCTTCCCCGACCACTGGTCCTGTTAGCTAGGGATCATGGGAGTTGTAGGCCAAAAATCAGGAGGGCCGCAGTTTGGGGATCCCTGCTTTAAAGTAATAGAGGACTCGGGAGCTCTGAACCAGAGGCTAAAGCTGCAATCCTGTATCTAGTGACCTGGGAATAAGTCCCATTGAGGCTTACTTTTGAGCAGAATGTGTATAGAAGTGTATAGGACATGTATAGAAGCGCAGTGTGAACCATTTCTAAACTGTTAGTACAGTTATCACTGCACTTATACACTCAGTCAGGGCTGGTCCACAATATTGTGCAGCCTTAGCCGAAAACCAAAATGGAGACCCTCCTGTTCATAAGTTGACTAGACCCCCGGCCGAATCTTGCTTCAGGAGTTGCAGCAGGACAACATCTTCCACTGTTTCTGAGTGTAGCAACCTAGGAGGTGCAGGCTAGGCCCTGGGGCAACCACAGTCCTATCCACCATGACCTCACCACTAGTTTCCATCCCTCAACATTTGCTTGTTGTGGCTCTTGCCTCATCTGCCTAATGGCAGGGCCAGCCCTGACCTCAGTCCATATTCTCAGCATTCACACCTTGTCCGTATGAATTGGCCCTACATCTGAGCTGTTAGTCTACGTGAGGTTATTATTTTATAGCAGAAAGCATTTTCAGTCTCTTCCTCTCTCCCCCCTGCCACCCCGACCTCCTCTGTTTTCTATGCTTTCCAGAGATTCTGGGCAATACAGATTTACTAAACAAGTACCACAGCAGATTCTATTCCAATGGGAAGTTCCTGTGCTGCAATCAAACCTGCAAAGCGGCTCCCGGATGCATAATCTGGGGAAAGTGTAATGTGTTGTTTCATCTCTTTCTATTATTATTTATTTATTTATTTATTTATTTATTTATACCCCACCCATCTGGCTGGGTTTTGGGTTTCCCCACCACTCTGGGCGGCTTCTATTGTTCATACGATGGAAATTCGAGGCTTTTTGTGCCGTTTCTAAAATTATTTATTTTATTTTTATTTTCTCAGGCATTTGCATTTCTTTCTTTCTTTTTACAAACTGCCCATTCAATTCAATTCAATTCAATTCAATATACTTTATTTGACCAATAGTCAGAAAGAAACTGCCCTTTCATATAAAATATCACAAGGCAGTATACAGACCAAAACCACACTTTTGCAATAAAAGCAGCAAAGATGTCAGTAACAGTAAGCCCATGTGAAGAGTGAAGCACTCTGGGAATTGTAGTTCATGGAGGAATTGTAGTTCAATACAGGTTTCCTTAACAGCCCTCAGCATTAGTGAACCAAGAATTCTTTGAGGGAAACCACCATAACTGTTTAAAGCATTATCCTAGTGCTTTAAATGCATGGTGTGAGTAACTATAATGGGGTGACATTCAGCTCAGTTTTACTCATAGCTGACCCACTGAAATTATTATTATTATCTATTATTTATTCAATTTATATACCACCTTTTATCCAAAGATCCCAGGGTGGTGTACAACGTTAAAAACATAATTGACAAAACACAATAATAAGAAACAATCAAACAATCAAAGAAAAAAATTATAACAGTCCCAATGGCACCAGGGAGCCACCACAGGAAAGGTCCTTTCTCGTGTTCCCACTCTCTGAACCTCCCTCTCAGGGAGAGGGGACTCAGAGAAGGGCCTTGGATGACAAGTGCAGGGTCTAGGTCAATTTGTATGGGGAGAGGTGGTCCTTAAGGTATTGAGATCCTGAGCTTTTTAGCATTAGTAAGTTAGCACCATTAATTTCAGTAGGTTTGCTCTGAATACAACTTGCTTAAATACTGCACATCATTTATCTGGGATATATCATTTTAGATTGCAGGTGGGAGTTTATATGATTGGATGCTCCTATTCCATACATACATTCATTCATTCAATCAATCAATCAATCAATCAATCAAATCCTTCCATATAGAAAGAAAGCTGGCATATCGGAAGGAAGAGTTGCAGCCTAGCTTTTCCCCCACCATAGGTGCTTATTTGAAGAAGAGCAGCCCACTTGCAGATGGAAGTACAGTGGTACCTCGACAACCAAACAATTCGACTTCCGAAGATTTCGACTTCCGAAGTCGACAATCCCGGAAGTTTTTTCTGCGTGCGCAGTTGCCGCATGCGCAGAAGCGCCGCTTCGACAACCGAAGACTTCGACTTACGAAGACGGCCGTGGAACGGATCGTCTTCGTAAGTCGAGGTACCACTGTAGTACTTCTCAGACTGAGCCTTTCCCAACAGTGAGGGGGAACCACAGCAAATTTGCTGGAAGAGAAATAACCAATGCCTTGTTGTTTTTACAAAGCTGCAAATGTCAGTGAGCTGAAGTATTTCCAAAACAAACTATCTCCATGCAAATATTGCTCTCCGTCCGAGTTCTTGGCACAAAACATCACTGTTTTGTTTGCCAGTTAACTTGTACAGTTAGATGAGGAGGAAGAAACTCTTCCCAACCACCCTTTAGACTCTGAGGTTTTCAGCACAATGCAGTTGTTAAGTACTGACTTTTTCAAACAGCTTAGGCTTTTAAAGAAGCGTTTATACCATGCTTGCTTAGAATGTAGGAATATAAATGGATTAGACCAAGGTCCGCATTGTAACCCCACAGTCTGTTTTCAACCAGATTCTCTCTAGACGCTCTCAAAAGGTAATGAGGGAGCAATGCAGCTCACTCTGGGTTAGTCCAGTACTCCTATGGTAATAAACAAAGCATGGATATTCAGGGCATTAATTTCACCCAGCATTTCCCCCCTTAATTCTTTATATAGATTACAGTCTTCACAGTGCAAGCAGTGCAGTGAAACCGCTTCCACCGGTACCAGGAGCACAGGTGAATGAGAAACTTTCCCACAGTGAATATGGATTGTTTATACTCTAGATATGCTACTTCCATTAGGAGGAACAATGTGGGACTGTTTGAAAGAAGAGGGGCCCTTCTCTCATCTTTCTCTTGGAACAGATGGAAAGAGTAGATATTTTAAATCACGTAAACGGTGAAGGATGTCAATGTAGGGTCATCTTCTCAAAACTTGTAAGGGATTAGACCAAGCTATTCAGACACCAGAACACACCAGGAATAGGTACTAGAGAATTTTATTCCAGAATTATTACAGTAAAGAAGATTGAAGGTTGTAGCAGAAAGTTAGCATGCTTACACATACAAAGACATTTCCTCACAAGAATCAGATTATTAAGAGATGACCATGAGCATGTGATTTTATAACCCTGCAGCTATTTATGCCAAGCCCCACAAAGGGTCGTTTGTGATAACAAACTATTTAGCATCTCTATTGGCCAAGCACAGATGAGACCACCAGACCCACCCCCATTAAGTCAGTTTAGCTAGCATACGCACTGACTCTGCTAATAATCTTGAAACTGAGTCAACTTACTCAGTTTTCATGAGCCAGCATCCTAGCTTAAATGTCTGCTGAGACCCCACTTCCACTCTGGGCATCTAAAAATAGTTCCCCTGCTCCCATGCCCAGACCAAAACATACAATCTTAGATTATATCTGTGCCAACTCTATACATAGACAGGATTTTCACTGGGTTTGACCATTTCAAGTTTAATTCTTTTCTTTCAGCTGCTGCTACCAGGATTTAATATCAGCTCAGTAGTTTTCCACTGAGAATACCCATGTCCTTTCACTTTCACACACATTGTCAAGCATTCCAGCTTTCACCAGCACTTGATCTTTTCAGGACCTTTCCCCTTTCAGTTCCCCAACCTCCTCCTGGTAACCTGGCCCAACTCTCCTGTTATCTCCTTGGCAGCTTGTGATTTAGCACTTTTTGCAAGGAGATTTCTAAGCAACTTAAAGCAATTCTCTGATCTATGGTGTATAATGTATAGCCTGTTTATATTCAGTCAATAGCCTCACAACAACCATAGGTTTGTTGCTTCTGATGGGATTTCCATAAAGAAATGCAGTGAACTGCAAATGGCCTAAACAGAAGGGTGTACCTTTCGCACTCGATCCCCCTTTTCGTACTGACAATGGTAGTCATTCATAGGCCATCTCTTCTGCAAACCCAAGTGGTAGCTTGTTTGCTTAGGGTTGGTTGAGCAAGCACAGGATGATTCACTTCTGCTCTAGGCAGCAAACAGGATGACCCAGGATACAATTTTAATAGTTGTTTGTGACTCTCGCTACATGGAACAGTCATGATAACTTTGTCCAGAAGTGGGCGACATTTTTACTCCCAATGGCCACATGCAGCTGTGGGCAGTCACAGGAGTGGAGGAGGGTGCTGTACGTCAGTGATTAGTTCATAGTTCGTTGGCATCATATACAGTGGAACCTCGGTTTACGACTACCTCCGTTTACGAACGCTTCGGTGAGCAAACGCCGCAGACCCAGAAGTGTTTACATCCGGGTTCCACGGCATCGGGTGCGCAGAAGCAATCTGTGCAGAGCGAACGCCTCCGTGGAATGGATTGCGGTCGCAAACCGAGGTACCACTGTAATTGTACAAATTACAGATACTGATTTTTCTGGTCATGTAGATGAAGGACCTTAACCACAGTTGTTTTAAGGATTAATGAGATTACGCTTGTAAAGTACACGGAACACTTGAAAAGTGCTGTGTAATTAGTTGTTGTTGAAACGGCAATGATTTCTTCCTCTAAATTCTCTGTGTGGCATATCTTATGTTACCGGCTTCCAGAACGACGAGTACGACCATCAACCTCCAGGTCAAACATTCGACAAGTCATTTCTGAAAGAAGCAGTAGCTATTTATAATTATGAGCCAAAAGGAAACTCTGATGTTCCTCTTGTGAAAAACAATAAATATTATGTTATGGATGATGAGGCTCCTGATTGGTGGCTAGTGAAGGATTTGGACGGGTAAGTTCCCTCTGCGTTGTTTAGAGAGATTTCCTTATTACTGCAGTATAGTTTTCATATTCTGTTAGTGGAAGAACTCAGAAGAATTCTAATGAAGAATTACCCCAGTTTAACAAACAAACCCGCTGTGTTACTTTGTTTAAAGCTTGTCTAATGACCAATTCGGATGGTGCATGAACTAAATATGTTTCCATGGGTGGTTGGTGGTCTTGGATTAGGTTCAAATCTCAGTGAAGAAGCTCCATGAGACTTTGGTTCATTCAAAGTCCTTCTCATCTAATCCACCTCGGCCCACAGGGTTTCTGTGAGGATAAAATGGGGGAGAAACCATATGTATGCTGTCATACAAACAGCAAAGGTGCGATGTAAATGTTATTTATGAATAACCGTGATGAGTACTTGTGCGTATGATCTACCTACATCTACAACATGGGAAGTGCTTGTATAAGAATGGGAGTTCTCTGAGATTGGAAAAAGTGCAAGAGCCAGAGAGGTTAGCTGGCTTCACATACTTTGACTTGTGCAGTCCTATCAGCCAGTGGAGTAATCTGCTGTTATGCCAGAGTTTACACTGATGTTGTCCCGGCAGCAATGTGAAAAGCTCAATCATAATAAAGAGGTAATAAACCAATTATGGCACCCACTTCCACAAAGACACTAGCAACACCATGACTATCCACCAACCAAATTGCTGCTCCTGATCCCACATGGATGGAAGGCACCAATTATCATGCAGTACCAGCAGAAACACCATGGCAACTTCATGTCACCTGGTCCCTATTTGTTTCATTTTATTGCGCATCATCTTCCTTCCAAGTGCTTCATGTAGGTTTTAAAAAATAACTTTTTGTGTGTATTTTTCATTTGCAGAAATGAGGGCTTTGCACCCCGTGCCTATTTGAAGGAGGTATCCCAGGCCACTGAAAAACCGGGGTAAATCCCAATCCATCCATTTTGACTTCTATATTCTATACTGAATATACCAAAGAGAGAATCCATATGTATTTATTCTGCGAAACCAGGAATGGCTAGGCTGTGCTCCTGTCCTGCAGATGTTGTTCAACTCCTTCAGTTTCAGTGAGGAACATAGGAAACAGCCTTATTCTGAGTCAGATCGTGGTCTTTCTGGCTCACTATCGCCTAGGTGTAGATTCATATCAGTGTTGCAGTTCTCATGGCGACCGGGGGAATAAATGGAGAACTCATTGTGTCTTTTTTGCATTTTCAGAAGAAGCGTCGATAAAGCTAAAGCGTCATCAACTGAAGAGGAGGAAAGCATTGCTAATAATGAGTGAGGCGGATATTGGGTGTGGTTGAACATTGGGATGGTGGTGGACAATGCATTAGTTTAAGTCAGGCTTCCTCAACCTCGGCCCTCCAGATGTTTTTGGCCTGCAACTCCCATGATCCGTAGCTAGCAGGACCAGTGATCAGGGATGATGGGAATTGTAGTCTCAAAACATCTGGAGGGCCAAGTTTGAGGAAGCCTGGTTTAAGTATTCAGTGCGGGGAGACCTTTACTACGGGATAGGCAAACAGAGATATAAACGTCCTGTCCTGCCGGCATTGATATACACAGCACTACTGCTACTGCCAGCTTCTGCCATGCTTCTGTCTGTGCAGAGACTACAACATGGGTGGTGTGGTGGTCTAAACCACTGAGTCTCTTGGGCTTGCCAATCGGAAGGTTGGTGCCAACCTAGCCGATCAAAAGCACACCAGTGCAAGTAGATAAATAGGTACCACTGCAGCGGGAAGGTAAACAGTGTTTCCGTGAGCTCTGGTTTCCGTCACGGTGTTCCGTTGCGCCAGAAGCAGTTTAGCCATGCTGGCCACAGGACCCGGAAAGCTGTCTGTGGACAAACGCCGGCTCCCTCAGCCTGAAAGTGAGATGAGCGCCACACCCCATGGTTGCCTTTGACTGGATTTAATCGTCCAGGGGTCCTTTACCTTTATATTACACAGCACTACTGCCAGCTTCCCCATGCTTCTGTCTGTGCAGAGACTACGACATACTGTCATTATTACTGTTTCTTGTATTTGCATCCCACTCTTCCTCCTCCATCTAAAGGGTGTTCCAAATCTCCCATTACACACACACACCACGATCTTTTTGGGTGGTGCTAGACAAGCTGTCATTTTCCCATCTCATCTGAACATTTGCAACATGTAGATAGCATGACCCATGTATCTTATACTCTGTTGTAAGGACTGCTGCAGCACTTCTCAGCAATTAGGGAAAAGTCTATTGTAATGATTGATGAGATAATGTTCTTGAAGCATTTGGGGTGGGGGGAAGCGATGCATACATATATTCTCTGGGTTGTGTGTGTGTTGTGCTACCCACATTAAATACTGTAAATGTGGCAGCAATCATCCATTGCTACAGTGGTAATTGAAAATTCCTTTTCAGGCAAGTTCAAGCCTTAAAAGGTTTCGCAGAAATATTTACTTAGAAACTGCATGTGACAGCCACTGCTTAGTAAATATGTGAGGGTTTTAAAAGTGAGTTTCAGAACTTTTTAACATGGCTCATGGGATGCTTAGCAACATGAACATATTCTTTAAGCGATTTATCAGATAACTTTATTCCAAAATCATGGCATGCTCATTGCACGAGAGAGAGTCTTCAATCCTCTTTCAAATAATGAATGTGCTACTCCATAATAATGCAATTACAGAATAATTGTATGCTGTGAATGTAATATGTTAGCAATTTCTTTTGTTGCAGTTGGTATGCTGGTAGACTCTCAAGGGCCCAGGCAGAACAACTCCTGCAGCAGAAGGTAGTGTTTATTAGGTTTTGCATTTATTAGGTTTATGCATTGCCTTTAGCTGCAAGCATTCGCTTCCTTCCTTTGTAATAGTGCAAGCTGGGAGTGTCAGAGAATTCCATGAAAATCAATCCAGTGAATACGATTGGTATTCACTCACAACATGTTGTTGTTGTTTTTAATTTTTTTAAAAAAGCCTACAGCCAATTAATGACTTTCTTTATACAGGGTTTCAACATTTCCTTTACATCGAAGTGAATGGTGTGGAAACAATTATGTCATTGTTTACATTAAATCCATAGCATATGAAAGGAATGATTTATATTATGTTAAATAGCATACAGTGAGATGGATAATGTAGTATTTGGCAGAAACAGAACTTCAGCAGAACGGAAACGTCACTGATTGTGCCAAAGTTGAGGTTGGAATCGAAATTGCTACCTTCTTATGTTGCTGTTATATATTTTATATCCCACCTTTTCATAGCTGTCAAGTTCTCCCTTTTTAAAGGGGAAATTCCCTTATGCTGAATAGGCTTCCTCGCAAGAAAAGGGAAAATTTGACAGCTATGCACCTTTTCCCCTGATGATACTCAAGGCAGCTAGCGAGGGCCAAACTTTGTTGTGCAGCTTCACACCGCATAGCTAATTCTTCTAACGGCAGATGCAGAGAGGCCAAGCTAGATCAGGCTATGCTCCCGATCAGAACCCCATCACTGCCACACACCTGCCTGTTCACAATGAGAGTAAAACAAGTCTACTTAATGGCCCTGACACTCCTGGAATTAGCAAACTGTAGTGGAAGAGATCCCAACTCAAAATATTCAGTTGGCGTTCACTTTAAAATTTGAGGGCACCAAGAGGGAGTTGAACACTCCTGAGACAAGCAGCTGACTCCCCTCCTGCCTCTCCATTAATGGACCCCTGCTAATACCTGAAGAAAACAAACTCTTCCACATGAACATTATAATTAGATCACAAACTGAATTAAGAGAAAATGTGCTTAGGATGGGTGGCTATGCTATTGTTTCTCTTTCAGAGGGCTAAGATCTTTCCAGCCCTCCTCCCAATTAACGTCTTCCATTCTGTGCCTACACCCCTCAATATATATTTTTCTGATGCAAATTAAGGAGTCATGGGGCTCAGCTATACAGCTGCAAATAAAGCGTTTTAAGTGCAAAATACAATGTGACACTAGATGGCGGTGATGAGCCTTATGGAAAATTCAGCGTATATTTAAAAACGCTTTTTAAAAAGGCATTTTTTTATATGTGTCTAGGGTGAACTTTGTACATAAGCATGTCAGCTGCCTCTCAGTGTGTTGGTGATGTCCGTCCTTGCATATGGTTTGCTTGCAGTGACCCGTGGTGATTGGCAAGGAGCTATACGAAAGCATAATTTGCCGCACTTTTAGAACATCTCTAATACAGTCGTACCTTGGTTCTCGAACGTAATCCATTCCGGAAGTCTGTTCGACTTCTGAAACGTTCGAAAACCAAGGCACGGCTTCCAATTTGCTGCAGGAGCTTTCTGCACTCAAGCGGAAGCCCCATCGGACGTTCAGTTTCTGAAAAACGTTCAAAAACTGGAACACTTGCTTTCGGGTTTTCGGCATTCAGGAGCCAAAACGTACGAGTACCAAGGTGTTCAAGAACCAAGGTACAAGTGTATATGAATGAAACAGGCCTCACGATTTATGAAACCAACAGAGCCTCCACCCTCTCAACTACTACAAAGGTTCTCTTCTGGTTTTTATTAAAAGGGGAAGGATGGGGCTTTCATGGTTCGTAATTCCAGCCATGCGGGGAAATATACCGTATCTGTACTCAGCATGACTTTCAGGTAAGTAGGCAAGGTATATATAATAGGCTATACCCCTCCAATACAAGGTATACCTGATTTAACGTATTAGTCTTCCCTCAAAGGTGAACTCAAGCTGCACAGTTGCTTTTTCTGGATTCAGATTGCATCTGTGTTCACATATAATTCAAATTAAAGTGTCCCTATTCTGAAGGCTTGTTTCAGTGCTACGTGCTTGTCTATATTCAAGCTCATGGGGAAACAGGCAGAGAGAGTGGGAGGTGGAGAGAGAAATTAGGAGGTATGATAGGAACTGACAGTTAGTGGCAAATAAGTTGAAAGGAGAAGAAATTACAGGAGATGAGCAAAAAAATACTTGGAGACGCAGAAGGAAGGGGAAAATATAAAACAGATTGCGCTCTCTACTTAGAGCCTTTGGATCAGCAAATTCTGCTAAAAGAAAAGAGAGACTGAGGACTCAGCTATACAGCTGCAAATATAACATTTAAAGTGTGTTTTAAGTTTATTAAACAAATGTGACACTAGATGGCGATGGTGAGCTAATGGCAAATTCAATATATATTTTTAAACCTTTTCCTTAAAAAAGCATTCTCACAGTGTTTTTTTTGTATATGTCTAGATTCAGCCCCAGGTCTCCAGAACCAATGTCTAGACTTAACTTGAGAAAAGCTAAACTACAGTATAGAACTCTGCCCCAAGGGAATTGCTGTAGCAAATAATTTAGCCGTTACCAAAGGGATTAGTTATCAATAGTGAATTATGTGTGTAATAGCCAGGTGATTATGTCTAGCTCCATCTCTGTCTACCACCACTTTGTGACTGGGGGGGGGCCTCAATAATTTTTACTCCTCCCCAGTGGACTTTGGAAAAACCCTCCACTAAGAGATTCCTCTCCTTTTCCTTATGCTAGCTGGAATGGTTTGTCTTCATTTTTTCCAGAGATAAAAAAGGTATCGTTAAACACTACCATGTCAATGTAAACAACAAAAAACAGTTTTACCTGGCTGAGAATTACTGTTTTGATTCAGTTCCTGAACTTATTCATTATCATCAGCACAATTCAGCAGGTAAATCACTTTGTCATTTCATGATTTGCATTGTGTTTGTGAATGTCAATTTCCCTATTGTATGTGTTTGCTTTTAGTACAATCCTACACATGTCTATTCTGGAGTAAGTTCCATTGTGTTCAATGGGTCTTACTCCCTACTAGGTGTATTTGTGATTGTAGTCTAAGAGTGTGAGCTAAGAATTCCCAAGCTTCATCTTACTTCATTCTCTGACTAGCTAGGTAGAGTCAGGGGCGTATCCAGGATCAAAACTAGGGGGGGCAAGGGGCGGGGCCAAGGCACGGGAGGGGAGGGGCCACAAAGTGGGAATGTGGGCGGGGCTACAGAGCCCAGGTGAAATCAAAATAAACCTGAAGCGACGGCGGCGAAGGGGAGAAAACCAGCGGCCGCCTAGAGGAGAAGAGGGAAGTCTGGGGGTGGGCGGGGGGGGGGGAGAGAAGGGAACCAGGCTTGGATCGGGGCCTCCGCGGAGGTCTGGAGCAAAGCCCCGGCCTCCGCGAAGCTATCCGAGGCTCCGTTGCTGCAGCGGTCTGGCAGGCGCTGAACGACTCCCGACGTTCGGGAGACCTTTGAGCACAGCTGCGCTGTGCGCATGCGCCCTGCACGGCGGCCGCCGGAGTCCACAGCCGCGCTGTGCGCATGCGCAAAGGTCTCCCGAACGTCGGGAGCGTCAGCCCTTGCCCCCTCCCACACAGCGCAGCTGTGTGGACTCCGCACGGCTCGGGCGCAAGAGACTGCTGCGGGCGCCGAACTCGCGCTCCGCTGGGCTGTCCTCCGCCTCTGCCCACCAGCCCCGCCGGCAGCGCCACTCTTGCCCGCAGCTGCCCGACCGGCCCTGCCTCTAGAGTAGGGCAGCGGCCCCTCCCTGCCCCGCGGTGGGTACGCCCTTGGGTAGAGTTATGCGCAAACTGCTCTCTCTTAGCCTCAATTTCCTAATGGCAATACTGACAGTGCCTAAACATGTTTACTCAGAAGTATAAGTCCCATTGTGTTCAGTGAGGCTCACTCCAAGGCAAACTGGGCATAGAATTGCAGCCTGAGAAGATTCTACTAGGCTTACCATTGCTGGTCCTATCATTGGGCAGTGAGTTGCTGCTTCTTGGCAGCTGATGTTTAATTTCAAGAAAGGACAGCAAATGGTTAATTATTTATTGGTTTTCTTTTATTATGGAAAGATCCAACATCTTCAAGTCCTGCGTAAATGAGAAGGGGAGCGGGTGGCGCTGTGGTCTAAACCACTGAGCCTCTTGGGCTTGATGATCGGAAGGTCAGCATCAAATCCCCGTGACAGGGTGAGCTCCCGTTGTTCTGTCCCAGCTCCTGCCAATCTAGCAGTTCGAAAGAACGTCAAAGTACAGGTAGATAAATAGGTACTGCTGTGGCAGAAAGGTAAATGGCATTTCCATGCGCTCTGGCTTCTTCCACGGTTTTCCGTTGCACCAGAAGCAGTTTAGTCATGCTGGCCACATGACCCGGAAAGCTGTCTGTGGACAAACGCCGGCTCCCGCAGCCAGTAAACCAAGATGAGCCCCACACCCCATAGTCGCCTTTGACTGGACTTAACCATCCAAGGGTCTTTTACCTTTATATCTATAAATGATAATAACTATTAGAGATCCAGGCAAAAGTAGACACAGAACATTAACTATATTTGACAACAGCTTTTGATTTCTCCAATTATCTGCATATTTTAGTCACAGCAAATATTTTTTTCCCCTTGGAAGTAAGGTAAAGGTAAAGGTAAAGGGACCCCTGACCATTAGGTCAAGTCGTGACCTACTCTGGGGTTGCGCGCTCATCTCGCATTATTGGCCAAGGGAGCCGGCGTACAGCTTCCAGGTCATGTGGCCAGCATGACAAAGCCGCTTCTGGCAAACCAGAGCAGCACACAGAAATGCCATTTACCTTCCCGCTGTAGCGGTTCCTATTTATCTACTTGCATTTTGACGTGCTTTCGAACTGCTAGGTTGGCAGGAGCTGGGACCAAGCAACGGGAGCTCACCCCGTCACAGGGATTCGAACCGCCGACCTTCTGATCAGCAACCCCTAGGCTCAGTGGTTTAACCCACAGTGCCACCTGGGTCCCAGCCCTTGGAAGTAGGTCATGCTTATTCACATAAATCAGGGATCAGGAATCTGTGGCCTACCAGAGATTACTGGACTTCAGCTCCAGCTAGTCCCAGTCAGCACCGCCAGTGGTGAGGGACAATGAAGTTGGGAGCCCAGCCCTACCTAGAAACGCTAGGAGTTGAACCTGGGACATTCTACATTCAAAGTAGATGCTCTCTACCACTGAGCTACAAAACGGATACCTCTTTAAGAGAAGTTGAGAAGACATCAACAAAGGGGACAAACGTATTTCCATACCCAGGGTCTCATAACTGAGAAGACCCTGTTATGAGTTGCCATGGAGTGTGCCTTGATTATAGATCTAGATGTTCAGCAGAGCCTCCCCTGCAGATCTTAAGACACAGGTTCCCTTCCTCAGCAAACTTACCTTATTTGGTGAACTTAATTTCTAGGTATAGTTACAAGACTTCGACATGCAGTGTCCACGAAGGCAAACAAAGTTCCATCCACAGCACCTTTGGGAAAAGGTAGGGAGAAGGTTTTTTTGACTGTGGTAGGAAATGAGTAATAGTTTTTCCAGGAAACCTTTCTTCAACAGCAAAAACAAAACAAAAACCCACACTATCTATCTATCTATCTATCTATCTATCTATCTATCTATCTATCTATCTATCATCTATCTATCTATTATAACAACTCTTTCTATCAAACTTAGGCTCCTGGGAGCTAAAGCGTGAAGATATTGTCTTGCTGAAGGAAATAGGGAGTGGTCAGTTTGGAGTGGTGCAGGTGGGAAAATGGAAAAGAAAATACAACGTTGCTGTTAAAATGATCAAGGAAGGATCAATGTCTGAAGATGAATTCTTGGAAGAAGCTGAAACCATGATGTAAGCAAGGGTTTTCCCTAAGTGACACTAAGTCCATATGTGCCTACCCATACATTAGGAACTGCAGTTGAAATTCTTCTGACAGACAGTACCACCCCTGTCTGAGGCAATGCAGGTGGCAGCCGCAGTGAGGGCCTTCTCAGTGGTGGCTCCTGTTCTCTCCATAGAATTCTACCTATTTTGTTGTCATTTTGGCACCAGGCAAAGAGTGCCCTGTTCTTCCAAGCCTTTCAGCCTTAATGTGAGCCCTGCTTATCTGGCTTTTGAGATCTTGAAGCCTTTTAGTTTTTGTCTTCTGTATTTTAAGATTTTCCCTCCGCTTCCTTTTATGTTAACTGCCCTGGGAACCTTTGTTGAACAGTGTAAAAATATTTGCAATAAATCAATAAACGAAAGGGACAGGCAATATGCAGCTCTTGGGGACAGAGTGAAGTGTTTAGGCACCCTTTCCCTAATTTTAATTGCCTCTGTTAAACATTTCAAAGGGGATTGTTTAAACTTTATAGCAACTGCAGACATAGCATCCGTGTTGTTCATGCAATAATTTCAGCTTCAGCTCAGTCGGCAAAACATGAGACTCTTAATCTCAGGGTTGTGGGTTCTAGTCCTATGTTAGGCAAAACATTACTGCATTGCAGGGCATTGGACTAGATCACCTTCTTGGCCCTTCCAACTCTAAAATTATATGATTCTACATAACTAAGATAACCATAGGTTTTGACTGCCCTATCAGTGCCTTTAGTATGAAGCAGCATTTTTGTTGGTTATTTGCAATATTGTTTGATTAGTGTTTCTTTAGATGAGAAACATTTGTGATGCATATGAATGGATGTTCTGGTCAATATGGGTTTTATATTTGCACTGCAATCCCTATTGAAGCACTAGCCATGTTAAGCCTTCCTTGACTATATTTTTGATCCAACTAGCATTGCTCAGCCATAACACTGTTATCAATTATGATGTCTTTATGTAGCTTCGGGGGGGGGGGGCGGGGCGGGCTGAGAATAGACAATAATTGCATGGGTTTCCGGGGGTGTGTGCATGCAAGTGGGCCATGTATGTTTATAAAAGTGTTAAAATCCAATACTTCGTTTTAGGAAACTGAACCACCCCAAACTTGTTAAATTGTATGGTGTTTGCACAAAGATCTATCCCATCTACATAGTAGCTGAATACATGGCTAATGGCTGCTTGCTTAGTTACTTAAAAGCCCATGGCAAAGAGCTACATCCCTTTCAACTGGTGGAGATGTGCTATCATGTTTGTGAAGCAATGGCTTTCCTTGAAAAACATCAGTTCATACACCGAGATTTGGTAAGTTCTTGGAAAGCAGAACTTGGAATGGGTGTGGATTTTTTTTTTAACAACCTGTGGTTGTTTTTTTTTGGGGGGGGGCGGCATTTAGTAGATTCACAGCACTGATCAGCATCACATCTGTTTCTAAGCTGATTTTGTTTCTTGTGCTCTCTGCAAAGGCTGCTAGAAATTGCCTGGTTGATACTGATCTTACAGTGAAGGTGTCCGACTTTGGAATGACCAGGTAAGCTTTAGTCTCAATCTTTAGCGTCAATGGGAGAAAAATCTTATAATGCTGATTAAACACACATGCATTAGTGAGACATTCAAAAATGGCAGCTCTCATGAGAACCTAAGAGGCACCACATTTTCCTTCTCAAATAATCTGGAACAAAACTGCAGTCAAGTCATTCTGGGTTAAGAAACTCATGCTAAGATCAGAGTTGCGTTACTGCTACCAGCATCACAGGCAGCAGCTAAATAAAGGTTTTGTTTGTTTTAAAAGAAGCTGCTTTCTCCACTGCTTCTTGAAGTAAGGGAGCCCTCTGCGGTGTTTAGTGCACAAACCCCTCAGGGGCAGAGGGTTATTTTTTGCAGTCTCCATACAGAGATTGCCTGAACAGTGTTTTGTCAATCCTCATCCCATTCCTGGCTTGTGTATCAAATATGTATTGAAACTTCTTAAAATATTAATACATTTTTAAATACTATTTTGAGGTGGATTTTTTAAAAATAGAAACATCTCTGCTTCGTGGTGAGCTGTAAATTGTTGGGGGGGGGCAAGGGGGGAGAAATTTGTCCATCCCTAAACTAGCCTCAAGCTAGTGGTTATGGAAGGATCTTGGGAAGTTTTCATATTGATATTGCTTATAAGAAACATACTTTACATGTGCCAGAAGGTTGTTGTGAATTTTCAGTGAATTTGGAATTTTCAGTGAATTTGGAATTTTCATGTCCAAACCAGCTTCTACAAAAAAAATGGATAGATGGGTGATTTGATAACCAATATTTTGATATTTGCATTACTGGGTTGTAGCCAGCTCAGTTTTACTCAGAGTGAACCTATTGACATGAATGGATCTAAGTTAGTTATGGGTTAGTTATATGCCTGTCATTGGGTACAACCATCTGGTTGTTTTTGGCAGACATATCAGCAGAGTAGGTTCAATTGAGGTGTCACTTGGATACATCATTTTGTTCCGTGAAGCCTAAACAGTGAATCTTGCCTTGTAGATATGTGCTTGATGACCAGTATGTGAGTTCTTTAGGAACTAAATTTCCCGTGAAGTGGTCAGCACCAGAGGTTTTTCATTATACCAAGTTCAGCAGCAAATCAGACGTGTGGGCCTTTGGTGAGTATGTAATGCAACTATTGAAATTGCTATA
Source organism: Zootoca vivipara (assembly GCF_963506605.1). Lineage (NCBI taxonomy): Eukaryota > Metazoa > Chordata > Lepidosauria > Squamata > Lacertidae > Zootoca > Zootoca vivipara. The sequence goes on from NC_083279.1 coordinate 37,462,063, forward strand.
TGAAGTGAAGAAAAGCCCTTAGATGTCGTTTATCTCAATAAATGGATGGACCTGCGACTGACCAGGCACAGAGTGATGATATAATGCGCCCTAAGGAATTCTTCTGTGAAACCAATAGGACTTGTGCAAGACACATACCTGTGGGATTATGCCCAGATTGTGAAGGTCTATATTGCATGGACTTTCTTTGCCATATAGGAAATATATTTCCAAATGCATGGACAGCTCTTTGTTCTCTTTCTTTTTCTCTCCAGCTTGGTGTTATTTCCTAATTAAATAGCTCAGTGTCCCAAAGCAATTAAAATGTGGACTTTAACGCACTTTCGGAAATACAGCAGTCTTTTAAAAAATATGCAGTCAGATAAATGATCAAATCTAGATACTGCTTCTGCAGAGCTATAGCAGCACTAAACAAAAAGCAGAGGAAAGGCTACCTCTCCGGAGTGGTAGCAACTAGCACAAGGATGCTTTTTATCAGTGGCCAATTTGTACTGTGCCACACCTTTCCACATCCTGCCCATTTTGACCAGCTGCTAGCAGTTCACACAGAGACTGACATGCTCCTTTTTTTGGCTTGTGGATATTTCAAGTGCACTTTCAAAAAAAAGGGGGGTGTAGCTGTGAAGTCAAAGGGAAGTAGCTTGGTGGCAAATGCATGACAGAACGAGAACAAGTTAGAAACACTTATATTAGCGAGAGAGGCTGTGGGTTTTTAAACAGCAGAGGCAATTCAGTATACAGCTGGTCTTTCATCATGTTTTTACTGTGAAATAGCTTTGGGATATTTTATGAGAAACGAGTCATGAATGGAATTAAATAAATAATGGGCATCTTATACAGAATGTGATGCTCCTATATCCAGAAATAAATGTCACACAAATAAGGATGCTTCCAGGCTGTTGCTATTTGGGGGTGGGATTCATTCCCACACCTTGCAAATTCATGTTGCACAATGGAACTTGATTGAATGGTCTTGCGTAACCAAAATACAACATTTTGCAATAAGGAAAGTGATGGGGAAAACACAGTGAAAAGTGGGAGATGATTGCCTGATGCATCATCATCTAACATCCCTGCAAACAAATCAGAATGGAACCTCAACAAATAGCAGACGTCCTCTAACCTCCCTGCAATTTGTTGGCCAACAAATCCACATGAATGCTCAATAAACAAATTGCCCGGAAGCAACCTTTTTATTTTTTAATGTCCTTCTGGGTTTTATGTACCATTATAATACCTTGGTTTTCCCCCACTCTGTGGACATGTCTACAGGAATTTTAATGTGGGAGGTGTTCACTCTGGGGAAACAACCCTATGAGCAGTATGACAATATGCAAGTGATCGAAAAGATTTGCCTTGGCTATCGGCTTTATCGCCCTCAGTTGGCTTCCCAGGCAATCTATCAAATAATGTACAGCTGCTGGAATGAGGTACGTGTGCTAGTTCACTTGAGGCTGAAAAAGAAAAGTGATTTTACCTCCACCCCCACCCTCTTCTCTGCTGTTGCTGTCTTCTGCAGCCGTAGGCCTCTGGTTGCGCCTGGACCTTCTCTTGTCAGTAAAGGCTCACTTATTATTTTAATAGGAGAGGACAAACTCCGCACAAGCACAGAACTTGTCACTCCATTGTAGTGAGAAGACTGAGTGTGTAGGAGTCCTACGTGTGTGCAGTGGTTTGGACTAAGGTGTCTGACTTTAAATGATAATACATCAGAATTGAACGGAATCTTGAACGGTTATGGTTTTCATAAAAGCATTATTTTGTCAAAAGATTAGCTTAAATTAATAAGAGAAGCATTACCTTCCCTGGAAAGTGTGCACGCACACACACACACAAAAGCTTCTTTGACTTTTTAAACAGGAAGGCTGTGATGTAGAAAAATAAACCTGTAGTACTGTTTTTGTAGCCTAGCACGCCTACAAAAAAGTAAATGTGTTTGTGTACCTCTTGATTTAGTCAACCTCATTCTTAAGTGCATCAGTAGCTATGTACCCTTCATTTCACATCTGACCCCATTTTTTTTAAAAAAAGTTTAACACCACTCCAAAAGTTTATGAGTGTGTGGTACTGCCACATGCACTATTTATAGGTACTGATCCAAAAATACACTCCGTGTTTTATTATTATGGCACCTGTATTTAGGTACTGTTCAGACTGGTCACATTTGTGGTGGGCATTGGAGATAGTTCAGGTTCAGAAGGCATGTAAAACATTCCAGGTTTAATCCCCGATACCCTCTTAGACGAAGGCTCTCAAGCTTTGGGATTGGGAGACACCTCTGCCTGAGACCTTGGAGACCCATTCTCAGTCAGAGTACACAATACTGGGCTAGATAGACCAATGCTATGAGGATGAGCAAGGAACATTACGTGCTCAAAGAGGAGCTTGTTTGACAAAAAGTTTCCAAAGACGAAACAATAAATGAAATGTAGATGACCTTCCAAAGTTCTTCATGCTATGGCACGGAATGTTCCCCACATATTAAGGTTCCTACTAGCCCAGGCCTTGCAATTGGTGGAGGAGCTCTTTTTGGTCCCCCAGTGGGTGTGACTCATGGGGTGGTGACATAAAGCGAGGCCTTCTCGGTGATGTTGGTGCCCCAGTTCAGTCCATGACTTTGTTACAAAGCTAGAGGAGATCTTTTAGTCCAATTTCTTCTGCTTGCTGTACTGTGTTTTATTGTATGTTGGTTTTAATTATTGTTACATGTTGATTTTGTGTGTTTTGTATTTGTTAATCACGTTAATAATTATAATAAGAGAGCCAGTGTGGTGTAGTGGTTAAGACTCGTAATCTGGTGAACCACGTTCGCTTCCCTGCTCCTCCACATGCAGCTGCTGGGTGACCTTGGGCTAGTCACACTTCTCTGAAGTCTCTCAGCCCCACTCACCTCACAGAGTGTTTGTTGTGGGGGAGGAAGGGAAAGGAGATTGTTAGCCGCTCTGAGACTCCTTAGAGTAGTGATAAAGTGGGATATCAAATTCAAACTCATAATAATAATAATAATTGCCACCAATCAATGGCAAGTGCTGAGTTGGTTGGTTTCTCCTTTTCATACAGCTGCCTGAAAAACGTCCCACATTTTGCCATCTGCTTTCTCTCATTGAACCACACAGAGAAGAAGACAAGCACTGAAGAATTGTCCAGCCTTTTCTTTTGTGAGCCCTTGCGCTAATGCCATCTCTAAAATCTGGTTTGGAAACTCTTACCCCAATGATTTATTAAACCAGTGAAACGGCTAAAAGATGAATAAAAGAAATGACATGAGAAGCACATATTGAATTTTTATTTAAATATTCATGGCTTGTTTTTCTTCTTCAGATTACAGCTTTGTTATCAGTTCCAAAGGCTGCTGGGGATCCGTATCTAGTAGTAGAATGCAGTCTGCAAATAGCAGTAGAGATGGGAAGGCCGGGGGAGGGAAAACCGAAAAAATTGAAGAAGAAGAAAAAACCAGCAACCCCCCCCCCCGTTTTCCCCAAAGCCATTTTCCCCCGGAAAATTGAAAATAACAGTTTGATATAGTTTGAATATTCCACACATTTTTTTCAATTTTCCCGGGGGGGGGGGGGCAATGGAAAAAAAACCTGCTCCCCCCCCCCAGTTTTTTCCCCAGGCCTTCCCAACTCTAAATAGCAGTAACATTTAGTTAGAAACATCCGCTTGTGCGCAGCAGTCAGATTATTGTACAGTATCATGAACGTATTACTCCTTATCTATAGAATTTTGCAATTGTTATAATCTTAGAAATATCTTTACTGGTGTTCTTTTGGACATATCATACCCGTGTCTCTAGTTAAGCTAAAACCAAATCTCTGCAGCTGTGGATATTAGAATAAAAGGAAAACAATTCTTACAATTGGATTTAAAAATAAAATAATAATAATAAGTGCTTCAAGGTTAACACATAACTGGCTCCACTGACTTTTATAAAAACAAAAGGCGTTTCAAGCTTGCTACCTGGTTGACTGTCTTATACCGACATCCACGACATCAGCATTTGGTTTGGATAAAAACTCAGGGAAGACTGTTGAAAACAAGAGTTTAGAATGGAGACATAAATGCACCTAAATGAATGGCAGGTTGTCAGCAATATTTCAAGATGTTCCCCACTGTTTGCAACCATGCCCATAAGGGTTCCTTACTGGGGCAAATAGCCACTCCCAGTGAGGGGCAGGGAGATTATCATCAGGGGAAAGGGCCTGCGCTGTTATTTTTGCAAACGTTTGAAGAGACAAGAGATCTTCTTACAGATTGATTGTCTCCTGTAGCTGGGGCCTGATAACTTTGGCTTATGTGTGTGGCTGTTTTGCCTTGATCAAGAATCCTGCCCTTCTGGGTTTCTAGGACTGGATTTCAGGATGTAGCATTCAGATATCCTGGAGCAAGAGCCACATGTGCAATGCTGAAGAGATGGTTGGAATTATAAGCATTGAGGGTGCCTATTCCTTTGTTGGAGGGGCTGAGTAGCTCATTTGTCCATAGAGAAGGGTAGGTCTCTAGTTCATGCCTTCTTTTCTGAAAACAGGTGATTCGTCTGCCTAAATATAAGCACCAGCAATCAGTTCTGCATAGGTGCTCAGATGTGCTCTGTCCCATCTGCTCCTGCATACACAGAGCCTTTATATTTTTTAAAACACAATCCAAAGCAATACAGTTCCGTGTGTTGTATTGCTGGCATTGACACACAGTGATAAATAAGACATATATTAGCTTTTCTGGTTTCATTCTTAGAATGCTGTTTCAGATCGAAATGCGTGATTGTCTTTTCCAACTTCCTCATACGGATTGACTGCTGCAGTTGGGACTAACTGGTTTTCTGCTGCTCTCCTCCTGTGCATTTAAGAGAAATTATTTTTGAGTTTCAACTATAAAAGCCATGAGCATGTGCACACATAACAAAGGGGGAACTTTTACTAGAGAAAAAGCAATGTTATACTTAATGTGAGCTGTATATACCGTGTTTCTCATAAAATAAGACGTACCTACAAAATAAGACATGGCAGGCTTTTCATGAGTTGATTAAATATAAGACATATACCCCAAAAATAAGCCGTAGTGGGGGAGCAGGTCTGGCAAGGAAAGGAAGCTGTTTAAGCGCCTTCGGAAGAGCCGGCAAGAGGCAACAGCGCGCTTGCTGGCGGCCTTCTTCTTTTAATGCCACTCACAGTGGCCGTCTCCGCCACCGCCACTGTGTTTTGGCGCTGGGCACGTGCCCACAGCCACCTCCGCAGCCGCTGGGATCACCGTCGCTGCAGTCGCGCTCCTGGGCGCTCTCGGTGCTTCCCTCACGGCCGCCTCACTGTGTTTTGCGGGGGCGGGGGCTTCCCGACGATCAGCTGAGAGGCGGGCTGATCAGGCGCCTCTTCGCCACCGCCACAGTGCTCAGGGCACTCGCTCCCAGTCGCCCACACAGATAACGGGCTTCACCTGCAGCCCCAGCTGCCTCTCACCCGGCTCTTCGTGCTGCGCTGTGCTCCCCGAAGCCGCTCCCGTGCAGCCGCCTCTTGCCGGGCCCTCCGCCACCGCTTCTCTCACAGCCGCCTCCGTGGCTGCTTCCTGCTCTACCGACGCGGCCGTGCTCCTTGGATCACGGCGTTTCTTCTGCTCCCCAGCAGCACGCAAATGGGAGGGCCGGAACCCTGCTGAGCTCCGCAGCTCCGCAGTATTATTATTGTGCTTTGTTACAAGGGCAGCCTTGCCATTTTTATTTTCTGTTCCCTGGCTCTCACCGGGTTCCGTGCGGCGCGCTGCTGCCGGCTCTCACCGGGTCCCGCTGGGTCAGGGCTCGGCGCAGCGCACTGTTGCCGGCTCCCGCTCGAAAAAATAAGACATCCCCCGAAAATAAGCCACCATGGGGTTTTTTGAGGAAAAATAAATATAAGACGTTGTCTTATTTTATGAGAAACACGGTATATTCTGACAAACACCTACGTTCAATAGGCTGATTCAATTCACTAACAGGGACTGAAAACAATAGACTTTTCAGTTTGCAGATTCAGGTCAAAACTTGGTTCCCTTATATTTTCCCATCTCTTACATCAGGGATGGCCAATGTGGTACACTGTAAATACTGTGGACCCAACTCCCATTCGCCTTTGCCAGTGTAGTCAGTTATCATGAATGATGGTAAAGAACATCCAGAAGGCACAGAGGTGCAGAACAGAGTTTTTTTGTACAGTGTAAGAGAGATGCACTGCCTATAAAACATCACTTACTTTCTTCGGTTCCTCTGCCCTGTGATGATCAAGGCAATAATTCCAACCACTACAGCACCCATGACGACTCCAAAAATTATAAGCCATATAGTGACTGGGGGTTCGTAAGGTGTCGCCAATGTTGGAAGAATGCCAACAAATTCCAGAGTTTGGTCATCCAGTTGGAAAGCTTCATTGATGCGTCCTCGAGACATTCTGCCAAAAAAGGTGTTGGGGTTGGGAATCTAATTACATTGTAAACAAGGATTCACCTGTCTCTCTACTAAATTTCCCGTCTCTCTACTAAAATGTGAAGCTGGTCTGATGTGAGAAAGCATGCAATATATATATATATGCAAAGGTGAAAAAATGGCTTAAATATTTACATATTTCTAGTGTCGTTCTTATCCTCTTCATTATTGTCTATTGGTTTTCTGCAATTGAGTGCAAAGTTGACCGCATTTTCAACCCCTTTCAACTGGTTTATTTAGTTAAATCATGGTCTGACATTATATTTGAATCCAGTATTTGAAATTGCAGTTGAAAGCTGATTTAAAAGCTGAATTTGTATTAACTATGAATTTGTATTAACTAGGGACCCAGGTGGCGCTGTGGGTTAAACCACAGAGTCTAGGGCTTGCCGATCAGAAGGTCGGCGGTTCAAATCCCTGCAATGGGGTGAGCTCCCGTTGCTTGGTCCCAGCTCCTGCCCACCTAGCAGTTTGAAAGCAAGGAAGGTAAACGGCGTTTCCGTGCGCTGCTCTGGTTCGCCAGAAGCAGCTTTGTCATGCTGGCCACATGACCCGGAAGCTGTCTGCGGACAAACGCTGGCTCCCTCGGCCTATAGAGCGAGATGAGCACCGCAACGACTGGACCTGATGGTCAGGGGCCCCTTTACCTTTACCTATGGTTTGTCATTTCTACTGAATTCATGGGAAATTGACAAACCATGTTTGCTTACACTTATTTCGACTGGGTTTATTTAACAATATAGAAGTAAGCCTTACTGAGTTCAGTGGGATTTATTCCCAGATAAGTGAGTGTAGGATTGAAGCCAGGCATATATTGCAAGTCCTTCCCCCCCAAAAAAATATCCCCAATATTCAAGCTTCTACACTCTCGCTTCTTCCATTTCACTTGCAAGCTAATTCCTTGCAATGCAAAATTTTCACCTGATTGCGCTTTCCACTTGAGATTTGGGAACAAAATCTGCGACATTAGTGCCATTACTGGGCATGCTGACAGTAAAAACGAAGGAGATTCGTGGCGTCACGTCACCTACATGGACATCCGTTGATCTTATGGGGAGAAAAATGTCTTTACTAGAAGAATTACAAGCTTTAAAAAACCATGCAGATATTTCTGAATATGCTGTCCCAGAGATCTCCATATTTGTCATTGGAATATATCGATTGTACACGTAGATTATTACCTAATGGTTTCATATACACAGGTAACTTAGGCAAATTACTCAATTAGCTATCAATCCAAACATACATATTCCACCTGAGAAGTGTCCAACTTGAGTCACATTTTATACCACCACGAGTTCTTAGCAAGACCAAAGTCACTGGTTTAAAACTCTCATTGCATGTGACAAAATGTTTTACAAAATCTATGCAGTTCAATTGGTGTTTTTTTTTTAAATGCACACAATGTATTGATATGCCATTTTAAGGGTCTTCCCCCAGCAAAAATCAATGTACGGCTAAGTGTGATGGGGTCTCCTAGGCTCACAGGAAGCTGCCTTATACCAAGTCAGACCATTGTTTCATCAGGCTCAGGGGTGGCTAACCTTTTCCAGCCTGAGGGCCGCACATCTCTTCCCAGCCCTCTGGGGGCCACAGCCCAGTGGTGCCTGTTGCCACTCCACATTCTCACACAGGGACATAGCTTCCCCCCTATTCTGCTGATCCCAGAAAATCAGCATAGAAGAGGGGGTTATCACCCCTCATCAAATGATTGATCTAATGACTGGAAAGAGTGGGCTGTACCTACTTTATTCCCCCCCCCTTTTTTTTTTGCTGACATCAAAATCAGTGGAGTCTAGATGAATCCCAAGCCGGAATTAAGATTGCCGGAAGAAATATCAACAACCTCAGATATGCAGATGACACAACCTTGATGGCAGAAAGTGAGGAGGAATTAAAGAACCTTTTAATGAGGGTGAAAGAGGAGAGCGCAAAATATGGTCTGAAGCTCAACATCAAAAAAACCAAGATCATGGCCACTGGTCCCATCACCTCCTGGCAAATAGAAGGGGAAGAAATGGAGGCAGTGAGAGATTTTACCTTCTTGGGCTCCTTGATCACTGCAGATGGTGACAGCAGTCACGAAATTAAAAGACGCCTGCTTCTTGGGAGAAAAGCAATGACAAACCTAGACAGCATCTTAAAAAGCAGAGACATCACCTTGCCGACAAAGGTCCGTATAGTTAAAGCTATGGTTTTCCCAGTAGTGATGTATGGAAGTGAGAGCTGGACCATAAAGAAGGCTGATCGCCGAAGAATTGATGCTTTTGAATTATGGTGCTGGAGGAGACTCTTGAGAGTCCCATGGACTGCAAGAAGATCAAACCTATCCATTCTTAAGGAAATCAGCCCTGAGTGCTCCCTGGAAGGACAGATCGTGAAGCTGAGGCTCCAATACTTTGGCCACCTCATGAGAAGAGAAGAATCGTTGGAAAAGACCCTGATGTTGGGAAAGATTGAGGGCACTAGGAGAAGGGGACGTCAGAGGACAAGGTGGTTGGACAGTGTTCTCGAAGCTACGAACATGAGTTTGACCAAACTGCGGGAGGCAGTGCAAGACAGGAGTGCCTGGCGTGCTATGGTCCATGGGGTCACGAAGAGTCGGACACGACTAAACGACTAAACAACAACAACAACCTACTTTATTTCCCCCCCCCTTTTTTTTGCTGACATCAAAATCAGTGGAGTCTTGGGGCAGGAGATAAAAACTTGCAAGAGGGTGGTTAGCTGGTCTACAGTGACTTTGACATTCCAATATTTCAGACAGAAATCTTTGCCTGCTCTACCTAGAGACGTCAGAGCCTTTTTACCTACAAAGCATGTGCTCTACCACTACATTATGGGCCTTCCGTTTTCCACAAGATAAGAACCAGGACTGTCTTACCCCTAAACGCTAGGGGTACGGGGCACCCGGGTGCCAGGCTCTCAGGGACGCCAGGCTGAGAGTCCGGGGCCCAAGAGTTGAGTCCGGGGAAGAGCCCACCCGTCAGTCGGAGCACCGTGGCGGGCTCTTCTGTAAAGTATATAATGCAGTACAGTACCAAAGGGGCAGCTATGCCGTCAAGAACAGACCTGTGATGAAGAAGTGCCTGCCTTGATGGGCTTCCTTTTAGGTAAATTCTGAATATTCCCAGGGCACTGAAGTATGTACATTTTCCTATTTTGAAAACTGGTTAAGACATTGTTGTAGGGGGGGGGGGGAATCTGGAACTCTCTCAGGTGCTGCATAGCAATTGCCCACAGCAAAGCTAAATGAAAGGAAGTAACTTACTGAAATGCTATGGTTTCCTTTTTTTCGTCCAAAAAGTACTTCCTCATGGCATAGGCAATTGTTGCCTTGAATAAATACATTTCGTTGTCATTCCACGGGTACTGCAAATTCAAAACAAAAGTCCAATTGACTTAGGCTCAGTCACCTTGTAACTCTTTTGAAACAGATGGACTCTGCAAGGAGTAAACACTCTGCCTTAGTATGATTTATGTATAGCATGCTTTTGGCTAATAAATCAAATATGATTAACTTCTTGTGCTATATTATAGGGAAATGGATAAATGGTAAAATTAAGAACTAGAAGCTTAAAACACATTCCTGTTCACAGTGAGAATAGTGTACAAATGTCCATTATAATAGAGGGGAGAACTTTGAAAAATGCACCAAACTACAGAAGTCAGACGAACTGGAAATAAGACTGGACAAATGAAGAAGTTATGAGGGAACCATCCATCTCTAGGGAACATTGCCTCTGCTATCCTAAACCAATCTAGTCTGCATCACACTTGGAGTAGCCTAGTATCCTGCTAGTTGCTTCATCTCCATTCCTGACCTTCAGAGTTCACCCTTGTGGTTATAAAGTGCATACCTGTTTCTGGAGATGAGAACAAACATTAAATACAGAAATAAGATGGCAGAGATGTGTAGACAAAATACATTTGAAGAAGAGTTATTATTAGGGTCGTGCTGGGCATGTGGAACGGCAAAAGAGGAAAAGGAGACTGAGCCACGATTGTTCTCCCCACTATAGCTGGTTCTGTTCATTCATCACTGTTCATTTTTTAAAACGTCCTCACCGCTCCCATCCTGAATTGCCTTTCTTTTAACCTTTCAACAACAGAGCTTGAAATCATATTTGCACTTGTGGTGGCTTTTGGATATCGATTTTGTGGCCATTTCAAATTGGTTCCCCCCCCCCATGAACTTGGAGCTCCATTGAGCAATTTCACAGAGCCTTCGGCCCTCCAGATGTGGCTGGACTCCCTGAGCCTCAGCCAGCCTGCTTTTTCGGGCAGGGCGTCCCAGTCATTGCATCCCTTCCAGCTGGAGGGCACCCAGGAGGAATGCGGCAGGCCCACTGCTACCCGGGAACGATCCACCCTTCCCACCCTCCTTAGCTCCACCACTGTGTTCATGTTATTTCATAACATATCATCATAATCTTCCTGTGAATTTACTCACTGCATTGCTTCCCAGGGCTGTTTTCAGACTGATCCTCACTTTGATTGCATAATCAGAATCTGGATTAAAATGAAGTAAAACAAACAAGTCTTGACACAGAATTCCAAACTCATTTCCAGAACATACATATAGCTAATGCCAAAAAAAAGCACTGTCAGTGTTTTGATAGCTTGTGTATAACCACAACATATATCATTATTATACGGAGATGGTTACGTGTTTGGTTCTGGTCATAGATGCCTGATGTGCATCTTGCCACTAGTTTACGCTGCATCCATCAGCAGAGACCATGTGCTGGGGTACAAAGATATTGTAGAGTTTTATCAATGTTAGACACTTTCATGTGACCTGACCTACAAATTCTCTTTACTTCTGAGCACATCTCTGACTTGATTTTTGAGAGTGGTTCTGTTAATGCTTCACTTCAATCTCCAATCACTGATCTCCTCTGAAATGGACCCCTATGGTGCTGAAGTTTGGTTGGCCTGTACCAGGAGTGCCCTGTGATGATGATGATGATGATGATAATAATAATAATAATAATAATAATAATAATAATTTGTTGTTGTTTAGTCGTTTAGTCGTGTCCGACTCTTCGTGACCCCACGGACCATAGCACGCCAGGCTATAATAATAATAATAATTTATTATTTATACCCCACCCATCTGGCTGGGTTTCCCCTGTGGAACTCCACTGTGGAATTCCTTGCCAATAGACGTCCAGCAGCGGGAATCCTACCTGCCTTCTTTTAGATACCTTTTGAAAAATGACATTTAGATGAGCCTTTGAAACATGAATTTGTTTTTACTACCCAGTAATTTATGGTGTGTTCATGGATGTTTTCACTGATTTTTTAATATTGATCTTACTGTAACATTGTGTTGCATTCCGCCTTGCTGTATTTTTAATGGATCTCCCCTCCCCCCCCCTTTTTTTTGTATACCACAATTTCCCAGCCTTTGGGGCAATGAGATCAATCTGTCTATCCCTGAAAATTGCTAGTGGAGTTGGTGCTTTTCTCCACCACACACTGGCTGGAAAATGCAACAAGGAATTTACTCGAAAGCTAATCTAAAGGAATGAACTCATGGTCAGTCAACTAAGCCAAATAATTAACAAAGCCATGTATAGGCCAGATTCATAGAATAAATACACTGTGTAAGATAAATGTTTACGCAACTTAACCATTCAGCAATAGACTAGATATTCAACAAAGTCCTGATGCCAACAAAAAGTTCAAAAGTAATAGTGGGTGGAATGATAATGGAATTCTTCAGAGGTTTAAAACATAAACCTCCTAGATGTAATCGAAGAGGGTGGACGAAGAATGTTTCAGTGGGTCTTGCATAATGATCACCACCCAGACGATACAGACACAGGAAGAAGACCTGTCCTCCTGGGGAAAGGTGGTGAAGGCAACTAGTTGTGCACATACAACTCACACCACCGATGCAACATGAACCTACATGGAGTCCAGGCTGTATCCCAGCCAATCCGTCTGCCAGCGTTCTCTTTCTCCAGCCACAATCGGAGAGGCTGAAAGTAGTGGAGCAATGGTTTTGCATTCATTGTCTTCTCTCCCGTCACTGATTCTAATGCCTCGGTCCAAGGCCGTGATCTTCCTAAGGCAAGCATGGCCCTGTGGTTTATAAAGAAGTAAGCATGAAACACCATCCACATGCATGCTGTTATGTGACTGCCAAGACCGCAAGGTGGCACCAGACAGAGAGGAAGGACCGAAATGAAATTCTCAACTAAAAACGAAGCCCGTGCTTTCTCTTAACTCTCTATCCTGGATTCCCCCAGCTCTGCCGGTTCCTGCCCACCTTTCAATCCACTAGTGTTACTGTGACACCTGGTGGCCAATTTCTTTTTTGGTAGTGTCGCAAAATATTATCCAAGCCAAGTGAGACTTGAAGTGACCACCTATTATCAGCTGATAGGCAGTCCACCAGATGGGCTGCATGACTGAGTTCCCCTGCAGAAAGCAGGCTTTACGTTACCATCTATATATGCTTCTGACTTCCAGTTATTTAACAATAGGAACAATAAAAAGTCTCTCTCTGCATGTCTGGCTGCTGAAATGAAGGAAGCTTGTGGGGTGGGGAAGCCAAGAGTGGACCTCAGTTATTCTGGTGACAAAAACAAACCCTTGGACAAAATGTGTACTCAGGGGTAGCTTTACTTCAAAATAAAAAAATTAAAATATAAGCGTACGTCTGCCCCACTGAGCCAGTATGCAAACATGTGGCTCCAGTAAGTGATCCGAAGAGATCTAGTAAAATACAAAACAAAGAAAGTGTATCCCGCAAGCCTGAAAGTCTGCCTATTCCTACCATAAGGCATCTGGGCAAGAGAAGGAAATTGCAGATGAGAGAAGATTTAATTACTCTCTCATCATCTGCTGATTTCTCCCAGCTCTGCTTTGCAAAGCAGCCCAGATTTTCAAGTGGAGGCAGACTGGGGTTCCGTCCATCCCAGAGTTGCCACTAAGGAGAAATTAAAATATAGGACATGTTTTCTTTCCATGTTTTATGCAGTATTTTGTTACCCCAACTTGTCACCAGCTGCTGTGGAATTAGTAATGTCACATTTGTAAAGTTCATCTGTGTGGCCTGCAGCTTTGCAAAGTGCTTCTTGAAACTGGAACTGGTAAATTGTCCTTGTGTAATATCTAGAGAGAGAGAGAGAGAGAGAGAGAGAGAGAGAGAGAGAGAGAGAGAGAGAGAGAGAGAGAGAGAGGGGAAAGGGGAGAAATAATTTGTCAGGGCTTAAGTCAGGCGTTGGTCAGCAACAAAAAAACAATAAATCACCAGAGTTAATCTTTATTTAAGGAAACAAACCACAGCTCAGGCCTAGTGGTCTCAGCACCTAGACATTGGTGAATTACACATCCCTGTCAACACCTGGGGTTTTAAACTGGGCAATGGAGAATAATGAAGAGATGGGGATGCAAATGGAATGAGTAGAAGTCTAAAGGCAGCTGTATTATTCTTAATTTAGGAACATGGGAAGCAGCAGCTGTATACCAAGTAAGTTCATTTGTCCATCTATCTCAGTACCATTTGCTCTGACTGGTGGCAGGTCTTCAGGGAGGTGTTTTTCCTAGCTCTATGTGGAGCCCCCAGAAACTGAGCCTGGGACCTTCTGTATGCATGTGCTGAAGTGAGAACAGAAATTGCTAGTTCAGTTGGTTGAGTGCCAACTGAACTGGAGACAAAACAGGCCAACCAAGAAACCGGGGAGGGGGGTATCAGCATGTTCAGGTACACTTCAATGTTGCAGAAGTACAACTTAAAAAAAAAAAAAAGCTTTATGGTGGAACAACCTCCAGAAATTGTCCAATGAGGACTTGGCATGTGTAGTAGCTACAGAATGCTGAGTGTCAGTTAGAAAACAAAAATGCTTAAAAGGGAGAGGGGAGCAGAATGTTTGCTGGAACCCTGCACAGGAGCCTATTCAGAGGATACGCTGCCACATTTTGTTGCCAGACCGACTGTTTGTATTCTAAAAAGCAATCTATGCAATAGCAGAGTTGTTGTTGTTGTTTGGTTTAATAACAAAGGTCAACAGGAGTAAGGGGCTCATTTGACATACCTTATGAAAGAGTAGTCATTGGCTACATGGAAGAGAGCTGCAGGGTCACAATATTCCTCATCGTGGGGCACTGGTTCCACTACACCTACTATCTCTCGCCTGCCGAGAAGAGGAATGTTAGGAGTTTCCATCAGTATTTGAGAAGGAAGTGAGGTATAAAGGCACGCGCATCTCTGATAGATTGAAGTGTAAATTAATAAACAAAGCAGTAGTCAACTAAGACCTGTAGACCGGAGTTCTTATGCTCATTAATTTCAATGGGTCTCTCTGGATAAAGGTTAGGTGAATACTACCCAGTGAATTTTAACAGCATTTGCTGTGGTTATCCACACAAGTTGAGTTGCTTTTATAAAGGGAAGTGATTTGTGCTTTTGCCTGGCCTGCCTACCTAGAGAGATCACACAGTGTACAGAACTAGAGGACTGGTTGGCAGAGAATCTCTTGGCCTAAAACTAGGGATGGTTGATCACCCTCCCACTACACTTGGGACCCAGTCAAACACTAAAAATGGGCCCTGTTCCTTCCAAAAGCCCCTAGAAATAGCTCCTATGAACAGTGATATCCTCCTACCCCTTTGGCCAAAGACAACTGGCTTCGTCATCATTTTCTTCTTCTGAGTAGGAGGAAGCCCCATCCCTTGAGTCTCTGCTGGCCTGGAGAAGTGCATTGCCAAATTTGGAGAAGAGCACATTTCAGGGGAGAGATGGTTTTCAGTTTGCATTTTGTTCAAATATGTTAAGTTCGCCTTTATATGCAAACTGAATCACATTTCTCCCTCATCTTTGGGGATGACACACAGGGCAGACATCCTTCCACTGGAGCTTCTGAGAACTGTAGCCAAGTCCCCAATCCCCGGGGCGGGGTGGGTGTGGATGGGAGAGGCACACCACACATCTCTCCTTTACTTCATCACTGCCTCCCCTATCTCCTTATCCCCCTCCCACAAGTTAAGGGTTATGTTTAGTCTTGCAGGGGGAGGAGGTCAAATGTTGGTAGGAGCTTGCAGGGGTGAGAGTAGAATTGAGGCAACCATAGTCTGTTCCCAACAGACTTTGCCCACCTCAGTTCTGCTTGCAAGAATTGAAGCAGAACCATGCGTGTAGGGGGGCAGGGAGGGGCAGCTGCCCCCCCAAATCAATAAAAAATCAACAAAAATACATAGCAAACTGAGCTTCCACCTCCCTAACAAAAGCCCCCCCCCCCACAAAAATCCTGGCTACACCCATGAGTAGAGTGGCTTGAAAATGCACAATTGATCACACACAGGACACATGTACCTGTCATGGAATGGCATAAACAAGCACCCTACCTGGAGAGCATCTTCTAGCAAATGGCCACAAAGTACTGTGGAGAAAAGGTAGCGCTGATGACTATTGAAGCAGCCCTCCTTGACAGCAGTACTTTTGCCAGTACTCTGAGGTACATTGACAGTTAAGGTGTTTTTGTGGGAACCCCACCTCTCCTGTTTGCATTTGACCTAACTGTGCTGCTTTTGACTGGAATTGTTTTATTTGGTTTTTTAATATTTCTTATAAATTATTTTACTTTGTATTGTTGTAACCCACCTTCCTGGAACCTTCTCTTGTAGGTCAGGTATGAAACAAACAGACAAGAATAAAGATCAGAGAGCTATCAGGCCTGCCTGATAAACTTCCTTCACTTTCTAGTTGCAAAGCACTATAAAAGTTCATAAGCAACCTTTATAGAACAAGGGGCATTGGCTTGAATAGTCTTGGCATTTTTAAAAAATAATGAAAAATGAACTTATTGGACTTCCTTGTATTTGGAGTCCCCCCCCCCAAAAAAAATCAATGTATGATATCCATTATTTGGTTTGGGAAATCGGCTCCACCTCTTAGTGGGGACGCATTGCGGGTGAGCCGCCAAGCCTCCCCCCTCAGCGTGGGGTACGCTGAGGAGCCCCGGCCATGCCAGGTAGCCAAGCGGCCAATCAGGCGGCTTGGGGGCATGACCGGCCAATTTAAACTACAGCGCGACCGACGCTGATTCGCCCCTTTCCAGACTCCCTGCGAGGCAGGAAGGAGTCAGGTATAGTCTGTGGGTGCCAATGCCTAAGCCAATACCGCTCACATTCTGTAACCAATAAAGTTGTGGCCTAAATTTTGCCCATTAACATTAACCTGAAATTCTGTGTCCTTGTGTCTTTATTCTCATGGGGGTGTCTTGGGGCTTTGACATGCAAATTGACTAATCAACAGATTATTAAGAAACCTGTACTTGCTTCATCTGCCACCATTTCTTCATCCATTGTTCTTTTGGGATTTCGCCGGAAAATACCATCCACCGCCATTTCTCTAGCATGTAAGTGAAAGGCAACGTTCCAACAATAGTGAGCGCTTGCTTCAACAGGAAATTTATATCCGTCTCTGGAAAAGAGCACAGACAACTGACAGGATGAAGAGAGAATTTAACTTCTGAGAGCTGCCGATTCAAACTTTCATTGCAGTTCTAATCCTGCAAAGCAAAGTCTGGTAAAAATCACCCCAAATCCCCTCAATGAAGTTTCCATGCTTGGAATGAAGAAGTAGCAGTGCCTTGGTTGGCTTTTTGCTTCTCAATTCCTCCCAATTTCTTTTCTTTTTTGAGTAGTGTCTTTTTTTAGCTTCTTAGCCAGAAAGCTGGATTTGGCTTCTTAGCTATCATTGTAAGGCACTCTGAGAAAAAACATTTGTGGTTGAAGAGTGCAGTAAAAATACTTTAAATAAAAATAAATAGCAATACTGGCCCTTGTGGTTGTTATTGCTTATCATTTGATTCAAAAAGGCTGTAGGGGAACAAATCATGAATGCTTAAAATCGTTCTTAAAATGTATGTTTTAAACAGATATATATGTATATAGTTTGAATTCTATCAATGTTTAATTGCATTTAAATGATTCCCTTTTCTATGTTTTTAGCAGTTCTTGTTTCTAATCTGTAAACCACGAAGGAAAAAGGTGGAGTATAAATAAATAGATGATGATGATGATGATAATGATGATGATGATGATGATGATGATACACGGGGAAATGCTTAAAAAGCAACAAAAAAGGCTGAGTGATTAATAATTTGCCAAAGAACAAATAATTAATTTCAAAACACAAACTAAACCATATTGTTATAATACTGAAAATGTTTTGAAATCTACACTTTCTTGAAGTATTGCAAATGTCTCCCAACATTTTTACTACAATCACACTGCTTTGTCGTGAACATTTTGTACCGAAATGGCTGACATCAACATCGTCCTGACATAACCAACTCACCACTGTCTTCTTGAAAGGTGGGCTCCAGAAGGCCGAGAGATTTCAAATGTTTGGGGGTGGCTGCAGAAAGGGACATGATCTCTCCTACAGCTTCATGGAAGCCTTCGTTCGCACCGCTTCTTAGCAGGTAAGAAAGGTTGGCATAGGCCATATCGTATTCAATGTGCCCCATTTCGTGGTGTGCTGTCAAGAAGTCATCCATTGTCACTTTGGTGCACATCTTGATCCTGCAGACAAATGCAGTTCAGGCAAAACTGCATCAATTTTTCGGGTAATGCTTTGATTGGTTGTCCAGAAGAATCAGGTGCCCTCACGATCAATCTACTCTTTTATGGGCAAGCTCTAAATTGGGCTCCTAATGGATTTTAGACCTAGAAATTGCTGTTCGTAGTGGGTGGGTGAGAAAGTTCCTACAGTGCACTCAGGGCAGATTAAAAAATACTTTCTGTGCTAGCATGTAGTGATTTTACTGCTCAGTAAGCATAAATGGGTTTGAATCTGGGTTTCTCACACCCAAATGCAAACCCCTTATCTCCTTATCATACCATTTTTTTTATCTTTTATATAAATTGAAGGACAACTGTCATATCAGGACTCATCAATATGTAGGGGAGCTTCCAGTCCTATAAGCACCCATGTTTTCATTTTCCTGTGGTCTGTATGCAAATGCTCCATGGGAATAAGTAGGGAGGAAATCTTAGGGCCTTCCAGTACCTGTAGTCTCCTTTCCCCATATCCCAAGCTGTGGGGTGACAGACAACTTTCCTGCCATCCCCGGGTTCCACAAGCATGGAATTGTTCCAGAAACCTTCAGTCATTTCAAAGAGTCCAACGGAGACGAAGAAACTTTCTGCAGCTTTAAATATGGTTGTTACATTCCAGTTCTGAAAAAAGGTCAGGATTTAGGCATTAACTGTTACTAATATCTCAAGTGCTAAGCGGTATCTTTTTCTATTTTGTTACTATTCTAGTTTAAACGCCACATTGGCTTCAGCAACCTCTTGTCTTTTTTTTATAATCTATTTTTATTAATTTTCCAATTAAAAAACAATTATTTCACATCCATTATTTTAAATTATACAAATACATATCAATCAAACCGAATGTTATGCCAAATCATCTAAAATTTTCGGGGTTCCCATGCTTCAGAAAATTGGGGATTCCTCGCAACTGTTCACTGCCGTCTTTTTCTAAAGTCCAGATCGTCACTCTAAGTCTATAATAGTCCTGATCTTTCCCCTACAATCCCAAAGATGTTTTCTTCTTTCATCCGATTTTTCCCCAGCTGCTGAGATAAGTATCAAACGAGATTTCACATATATTCTTCCTCCTGTGTGAGTTTTAATCAGTCCGGCCTCCCCATAAATCTTCTTGATCTGGAGCGTCCCTGTTGCGTCGGTCTTTCAACACGGAGCAGCGCCATCTTAGAAAGCTCAAATCACTTTCGTTTTCTTCTCATAACTTTGTAGATTAACGATCTTTATAAAATTTACAGCTTTTCCAGGCAGAAGACCCAGCCGTCACATTATGCATAAACTCTTGATAAATTAGTGGCTCTCCTTGCCCTATAGCTGAACTTAGCTTCAGGTCGCTGTTCAAATTCAAAGTGCGTCGCACCTCATAAATCCTCCGAACGCTTTCCAGGCACTCCTACTATCCAATTAGAGGGGGGCTTCTCTCTTCAACAGTTTTACATCTTCAAAAAGTATACTCAATATCAATAGTTTATAAAGTTCATTACTCACACAGATCTTTTTTTATTTCTCATTTGTTCCAAACAAGCAAGGACATCCCGTCCGAGAAGGTATGAAGTAACTCGTAGAGGATATGAAAAAAAATAAAAAAGCTCACTTCCCTTGTCGTTCCGTCCCCATCAATCCTTCTTCCAGATAAAATACAGCCTCGACTTCTCACCCTCAGCAGCGTAAATTCCTTGGCAGTAAACAGAGCTTCTGCCCCTCCTTCTGAAGCATGTCCATGAATTTAAACCTAATTATCTTCTTTAATCGTGGAGATCCCGCCATGCAGGTTAGCGTCCGGGAGTTCCGACACTTCATAAGTGCTCTCGGCCCAAGCCCCACCCCCACCCCTTGAACAGTCGGGGTGGGTTTGGGGGCATCGCGGGCCCGCGGGCCTTCTCCGTAACCCCCGGAGAGGTAGGGGGTTGCCATTTACTCCCCTAGCAACCGCCAAATTCCTCATGAAGGTCGGAGGGATGGAAAAAAGGTCAGCCATTCCTGCAGGCGGAACCGGAAGCCTCCTCAGCAACCTCTTGTCTTATGCAGTTCTCTGACTCAGCTAATCTGATGAGTTTATATCCCTCTATAATGATGGTGGTGGTGGTGATAATTAATTTTTAATTATTTATACCCCACCCATCTGGTATTTACATTAAGTAACATGGTCAGCGAATAGCCATGGCTTGCCTAGAAGTCATTACTCTTGAGTAAAACATGTCAAAGAATTGAAGGGCAGGACTGATTAGTCCTAAGAAGAGGAAAAGGAAGACATCAATAAGAATTAAAAAATTCCTTCAGTAGCACCTTAAAGACCAACTAAGTTTTTATTTTGGTATGAGATTTTGTGTGCATGCACACTTCTTCAGATACCTGATGGACTTCCATTTCATGCGGCTCAATGTGGTGCCTTCCATAGTTCTAGTTACAGGTAGGTAGCCGTGTTGGTCTGAGTCGAAACAAAATAAAAAAATTCCTTCAGTAGCACCTTAAAGATCATGCATGTATCTGAAGAAGTGTGCATGCACACGAAAGCTCATACCAAAATAAAAACTTAGTTGGTCTTTAAGGTGCTACTGAAGGAATTTTTTAATTTTGTTTCGACTCAGACCAACACGGCTACCTACCTGTAACTATCAATAAGAATGTTTTAGAAGACATCAACCATATGTGTCTGGCTTACCCATCAAAGCAGCAGGTGCCATGCACAGCTCTAGAGGAAAGTATGACAGTTACACAAGATGTACATGCAACAAAAAGGTTGTAATTTTGGATACTCTGTTCCATTTCCTCTCCCACCTGTTTTTCTGCTTCCTCTCCTAACAGTCAACCAGCATTCTGTGGTCACTGAGCATGCTCAGGCTTCATTGGCTAGGTTGTTGTTGTTGTTGTTGTTGTTGTTGTTTGAGGGGAGGGTGAATTTTCTTAGCAGGAATGAGAAACCTATGGCCCTCCAGGTGTTGCTGGACTACAAATCCAATCATCCCAGACCACTGGCCAAGCCATTAATAATGATGATGGTGATGGTGATGATAATGATAAGGCTGGGGATGATAGGAGTTGGAGTCCAACAACATCTGAAGGGGCATAGGTTCTCCATCCTTGCTTTGAGGGTGTGTTCCCCAGATCTTTTGTATTTTTGCAAATTGTGGGGTCCCCAAGTCGATACTTTCCTCTTGAGACCACATAAGCATCAGCACTCTGAGAACTGAGGTATACAGTGGTACCTCGGGTTATGAACTTAATTCATTCCAGAGGTCCATTCTTAACCTGAAAGGTACCACTTTAGCTAATGGGGCCTTCTACTGCCGCCACACAATCTCTGTTCTCATCGTGAGGTAAAGTTCTTAACCCGGGGTACTACTTCCGGGTGAGCGGAGCTTGTAACCCAAGGTGTTTGTATCCTGAGGTACCACTGTACTACTAAAGACTAATAAAAGCTAATGGCATAGTCATAAGATCATGAATTTGCCTTTCAGAGCTGAAGTCCAGGGTGAAAATTCATGTTCATAAACTGCCAAGTATTAGTTTGAGCATAATCAGTTGACAATTTGTGCGTATCCTACCTTCTCCACCATGGCGGAAGACACATCAATGTTTGGTTTATTTGGATAAGGAACCATTAAGGGGTATAAATTTGTCCAAAACCTACCCCACATGTCACCTTCAACAGAAAAAGGAGAATAACAAATAAATACAAAATTTATAAGCTATAAGCTGCAAGTTGGGTCCTAGAGAGACCCATGCCTGGCCTTCAGTGCAACAGCCATGGCTACTAAAGGAACATTTCCATACCAAGTAAATGAGCAGGAAGACATCCATTTGGGTCAATGCGGTCCGAGGTATAGGTCCTCTGGAGATTATGCCTTACGTAGGCATGCAGCTGCTCATACAAAGGTTTTATCTGAAAAAGAAAACCCCACAGAGAGGAGCTCTATTTAATTTTTCACATTGGGTGTTACTTCATTCATGTTTCCATTTTGGCGAGCTTGAAAATTAAGAATCCCATTTGTATCCTACCTTTCCTCCCAACAACATGGGGGAAAGTAGGTTAGGCTGGAGCATGGCTCAGTTTCACCCAGTGAGCTTCATAACCGCTGCCTTTCCTTGAGTGATGTTAATGATTTGCGTGATTCAGAGAAGCTTTCTGATAGCAAACTGACTAAAGTCATATTTTGAATGAACCAGAAAAGCACAACAAACCAAAAACGAAACCCACCCCACGCTCCGAAATGTAGTCTTACTTCTTCAAATGTACGCTCCACATCAGCAATCAGCTGGTCACTGCTGTATTGATACTCTGCTGGGAATTTTATTTCATAATCTCCTCTCCAGTAAGCTCCATAGTCAGCGTAACCTGAAAAGCAGCCAAACAACCAGTCATCATAACCAGATTAACATAAAGCGCATTTTGCAGGCTCTGATCCAATGCAACCCCAAATTAATACTGGTCGTGTTAAAATA
Organism: Zootoca vivipara; assembly: GCF_963506605.1. NCBI lineage: Eukaryota > Metazoa > Chordata > Lepidosauria > Squamata > Lacertidae > Zootoca > Zootoca vivipara. Next base: position 37,484,528 of record NC_083279.1, read on the forward strand.
TGTGGAGACCTCTTTGTGCCTGTTAAGGATGATATATTATACACAAAAATCAAATAAGTCCCCATTTGAAATATCATGGCCCAGGGCAAGGATAATGAATTGTTAATTGTTGTTTGCAGTGTGTTATGTCGCTCTGAACACATGAAACCAAGGTTTTAAGTTTCCACACTTTTAAGAACAATATGGAAAAATAGGAGATCAGACCATGACTGGTTTAGAAAGCATGTCATCATATTAATTAAGATGAGGGTTGGACTAAATGGCCTTCCAGGTGGTTAATCGGGCATATTTTCTGTTGGGTAAATAAGAGGTGATACGTTGTCATGGGAAATAAATACTATGCTAATGGCTTTTAATGCCCAGCAAATATTCAAATAGGATTCCCCTCTCCCCAATAAGGAATAGGGTAACCCAACTTAGTGCCTGTGTAAAAAGGTCAGCCTCGAGTTTTGAGCTTGGAAGTGGAATGCGACAGAGAAAGGGCAGTCACAGAACTGAACTTTTGCTTGTTCCCCTAGAAAGCTGTTGTGGGATCACTGAATTTGGGATTTGTCTGCTGAAGTGTTAAACAATGCGTCTCCATCTATGCTCAGCCTGTATATTTGCAGATGCATGACAATATGAGAAAACACTATAAGCCTTCTTACAGAAAACTGATTGCTGGTAAACGTTGCAGCCTCGAAGATGATTTACCGATATATTTTATTTAAAAAAATTATATCCTGAACTTCTAGTGAAAAAAGAATACCACTCCGGGTGGCTTACTTCTAACATATAGCAATATAGTTTCACAACACAATATAAAACAAATTGCCAAAAAACAAAAAGAAAATATACTTGGAGAATTGGGGAGTATTAATATTATTATTATTATTATTATTATTATTATTATTATTATTTATACCCCGCCCATCTGGCTGGGTTTCCCCAGCCACTCTGGGCGGCTTCCAACAGAAAAATAAAACACAGTGATCTATTAAACATTAAAAGCCTCCCTAAACAGGGCTGCCTTCAGATGTCTTCTAAAAGTAGACTTGTAACTATATACAAGTCTAGCAATCTATGAAAAGGAAGAATAATTGAGGTATTCAAGAAACTTTAAAATTCTAGTGTGCAGCCTCATCATATGCCACTGTAAACATGGCTTCAAGTAAGAGAAATGATTTAATTTCCTGCTTGTGATCACATGTACGTGGGGAGCCGTTTTCGTAAAGTGCAACTTACCATTCCCTCTTGCAACCTCATTCTTCAGTTGGACATAACTTTCATATAAAGGCCTCATCTTCTTGCCAACATCAGCTCTCCAGCCTTGCCAAGCCCATAGTCTTTCTAAGTAATCGGTGCTGACAGCCATGGTTTCATCCAAACCTGTCACCATAAAAGCATACTACTGAAGCAGAAACAGTGCGGCAGATGGACAGTCTGCCCTGGTATGACACTGCTTCCTATATGGAAGGATCACACATTAGATGGCAGCAAAGGTGAACATGCAACCACCAAGTGTCCTTTCTGTAAGGAGATGCAGCCAACCAACCCTCAGTGATGGAGATACCTGCACAAGTAGGTCCAAAAATACATTAATCCCAATAAAAGGTTGCAGGTTTAAGAGTTCAGCGGATGAGAGAGGCAAAAAAAGGGAGAACAGAGATTTGCATAACACTTGAATATGCCAAATTATATGTGTATGTGCAAATCTCAAAATAATTACTAAAATGGAAATAGAAATAAAATATAACTCAGCAAAGTGGATGGGACTGGCCAAGTGTCTTGCATGCCTGCCCGTTCTACTATCCAGGTATGTACTGTTGACAATTTCACTTAGCCCCTCATTATTATTTAATTATTCTTTTTATATTTATTTATTTATTTATTTATTTATTATTAATGTTGCAATACATATATGAAATCTTTACATAATGATACATATACATTATATTTGTAAATTCGCATGTCCAGATTTCATTATGTACCAACATTTATCCATTTCTTTTTTGCTTCTAATTTCTTGCCCTGTGCCTTCCCTCCACCCATGCGTGACTTCCTTGCTATTATTTTGTAACTTTATTATTGAGATTACATTTTTGTATCTTAATCATTTAGCATTCATTCTTATATATCTGCTTAACTTAACTTTGTGAAATCAGTCTATACATATCAATAAATTCTTGTTGGAGCATCTTTTGGTCATGTATTCTTCTACACATTTCCATTCCTGTTTGAGATTTTGATTAAATTGCATTCTAATTGTTGCCGTCATTTTTGCTCATTCAATCATTCCAAAAAAGTTATGTTGCCAATCTTTCAATGTTGGTACTTCTTCTGATTTCCAATTTTTTTTTCCAATCAGTAACCTTGCAGTGGTTGTTGCATATAAAAAAATTCTCTTCATGTCTTTGGGGATGTCGTTTGTTATAGTTCCTAAAAGGAATGTTTCTGGCTTCTTACCAATTGTTGTTTTAAACATTTTTTTCAGTTCCTCATGTATATTTCCCCCCCAAAAATTAATTTTATCACATCCCCACCAGACATGATATAAGGATCCCTATGATACCTTACATCTCCAACACAGATTTGATGTTAGTTTATATTTTTTTCCCCCAGTTTTACAGGGGTTAAATACCACCTGTAAAACATCTTCATAATGTTTTCTTTGATAGTAATGCATGCGGTAATGTTAATATCTGATTTCCAAAGTTTTCCCTAATGATCTAATGAAATCGCGTATCCAAAATCCTGTCCCCACTTGATCATTACTTCTTTAATTTGTTCATCTTTGAGTTCCCATTCAAGTAATAAGTTATACATTTTTTGATAGATTTTGTTGGGATTGTTCAAAAATTTTAACTGGAATTTAGTTTCTTCTTTTTGGAAACCTATTTTATTGTCAGAGTTAAATTTGTCATATAATTGATAATATTGTAGCCAGGTGGTGCAGAACTGTTTATGTTCTTCATATGGTTTCAGTTGTAATTGACCTTGCTCCTCCCTTAAAAGTTGCTCATATGATACCCCTATTTTTTCCATATTTTTCTTTTTTTATTGAGATCATTTCAAGTAGAGCTGCCCACCAGGGTTTTTTTTTGTTCTAGTAACCTATGGTATTTCCACCATACTTTAATAAGATAATTTCTTATTATGTGATTCATAAATCCTTGATGGACCTTCGTCTTATTATTATTTAATTATTTTTATTATTAATTATTTAGTTTATACACCGCCCTATACCCAGAGGTCTCAGGGCGGTTCACAGAACAAAATCATTCCTAGATGCTGGCATTTGACTGAGTTTTACTCAGTGTAGACCAGGCATCCCCAAACTTTGGCCCTCCAGATGTTTTGGGACTACAATTCCCATCATCCCTGACCACTGGCCCTGCTAGCTAGGGATCATGGGAGTTGTAAGCCAAAAACATCTGGAGAGCTGAGTTTGCCTAAATGAATGAACATGACCAAGTTATAGCCATTCATTGTAATAGGTCTATTCTGAGTACCGCCAGCTCTATCCCTGTGGGGCTTGCCAAGTCACTTCTTTGTCGCTGCCCCCTCAGTCTTTGTCCTCCCTCTGGGACACTGGGATTCTCACCCTGCCCCACCTCTCCTACTTGGTTCCACTTACATTGGTATACCAGATGGCTTTTTGGAGAAGTGATGGTAATAATGAATTACAGAATCCCTTTCTCATCAGTTTTACTATTGTTCCAGCAGTAAAAAGGTAAAAGGGAAAGGACCCCTGGACAGATAAGTCCAGTCAAAGGCGACGACGGGGTTGCTGCAGGAGAAGCTTGTTGTTTATACCGTACCTGGTTCCAGGGGGAAACACTTAAAAGGATCATCTGGCTTGCACACAGTCCCGGTACTATAGATGGTACTCATTTTTCCTAAAACAGCATTGAGCTGCAATTTAAATAAGAAAACTATTAAAAAGAAAACACAGCACTGCTTTATTTATCCAAAAGGTGGCAGTGGTGTAGGTGGTTCAAGGATTTGAATGAACAGGTGTTGAAAATACTAGCCTTGCAAAAAAAAAAATCAGCAGGGCTGTAAGCTGACCATTTATTTATTTATTTACTAGGCAATTTGCTAACAAGCATGATGGGTAGCTTGAAACAAAAGATGAACCCTATTTCACTTTCCTGCCTGGATAGAGGCGGCTCATTCTTACAACAAATAACCAGGCAAGTGGTTTTCTACAGGTCTTTAAAAATAGTAATGGAAACATGAAGGAGTGGGCCCAAAGAGTTATTATAGCCCCTTGCGCTTGCACGCCTCTCTGTCAACTGGGTTGGCAGAAGCTTTTTGTCAATATCACTCAGCAGCCTGTGTTTGGGGTCTTCCCACTCCATTCTTAGCCCTGGAATCATAGCTGACGGGGAAGCTTGCCTCATTGTATTACTTCAGATACAGAATTAATCCCTCTGACTCCTTACTCCTAGCTCTATGATAGACCATGTCTGGCAGGATTACTTCATGCAACCAATGGGAAGAATACCAGGGGAATAGCAGTCCTTTTACCAGTGTGTGTGTGTGTGTGTGTGTGTGTGTGTGTGTGTGTGTGTTACAAAATAGCAGTGATAATGTTGTTTCAAAAGGAATTGGTAACAATCTATCCTTCTGACAGGAAGCAATAAATGCCTCATTGACAATTCTGCACATTACTCTGAATTCCCACAGAATTCTACACATTACTCTGAAATCCCACTGAGTTCAACGGGGCTTGCTTTCAGGTAAGTGTGTTTTGGATTGCAGCCTAAGGCTGTGATCCTAAGCACATCTACCTGAGTGCAAGCCTCATTAAATACTTTGGATAAGGAATGAGAATTATATATAATGTGGTATGGCATCGTGGCTTACAGATGATAGCAAAAGAGCCCCAAGAATCAGTTTTGGTTTCTCTCAGTTTCTCTGTTTCCCATTCTTAAGCAGGGACTGCACATTTAAAAAAAATTTTTTTAAAGGAAATTATGGACTGAAATAGTCATTTTGCAAACTGAAAAGTACTTGTTTGCAGTTTTCCAGCATGGTTTGTCATGAATGTGTGTAAGTTCCCATAACAGCACGTAGTTTATATTACCAGAATGAATTAACAACAAAAATGATTTTGTAACCACCACGTAATGGATTGCTTTCAACAGGGATATTTAGCAACATACTTGGTCAAGTTTTTCTTGAGGCAATACAGATGACCCTTTGCTCTGTAGAGACTGAAGTTGGAGTTTGAGAGCGTAATCGGAAAAGTCATCCACATTGAAACGGCTGGCATTTTGGGAGACTTCTTCATAGAACTTTGACCATATGGAGCCTGCTGCGTTCTGGAAAAGATCCATTTGAATTCTGGATTATTCATTTGCAGGAAAGTGTGACATGCCTAGAATGTTGGAACAGATGAAGGGCCATAGCCTCAGGGGTAGAAAACCTCTTTGCCTGCAGGAGGTCACAGGTTTAATTCCTGGGGTCTCCAGGTAGGACGGGGGGGGGGGCGGAAACTTCCCCTGAAACCTTGAGGAGCACCTGCCAGTCAGTGTAGACAGAACTGAGCTAGATAGACCACCTCAAAACTTTTGTAGGCGCAAACAGTATTGAAACTGAGATTGTGTATGACTGCCCCAATAGCATTGTGAGCATAAATCATTGTGGATGTGCAATAAAAAGGAGGGGCCCTGGAGCACAAGTAAGGTCTGAATCTCTGTGTTTGTTAAAGCTGATGTGTCACTTCTTTTAAGCGATAAAAGAGTTACTGTTAGTCTACTGCAGTCTCTGGCATTCATTAAGCAGGGTCAAAGGAGTGTTCTTTCTGGGCTAAACTGTCCTTTGTTCCTGGCGAAGTGTAAAATTATTCTCTGCCTTTCTCTTGGAACTCACTCTGCACCTTCCCCTACCCTCCAACATTTCTCCAATGAAAATCGGAAAATCCTATTCCATTATTATTATTATTATTATTATTATTATTATTATTCCCTGCCCACCTGACTGGGTTGCCCCAGCCACTCTGGGCATGTTTCCAACATATATAAAAACACAATAAAACATTAAACATTTTTTTTTAAACTTCCCTATACAGGGCTGCCTTCAGAGGTTACTTATCTCCTTGGCTCGAGGGTCACATAACTCATTACCCTCCAACATTTCTCTGAGGAAATCAGGGATGTCATAAGGAAAAAACAGGACATTCCAGGATCGAATCAGAAACTGGGACGGGCTTCTCTAAATCCAGAAGTGTCCCTGGAAAATAGGGATGTTTGGAAGATCTGCCTTCCTCTCAGTCCCATCTAGAACTGCTCATTATGCCAGTATTTTTATACTATAAAATTATTGGTGTTGACAGAAAGGGAGCCAAAATATTGCAACTGAATAATGAGGGAGGTCTGTACATGCTCAGGAGACTCCTTTTAGTTCTACAGGAGTGCATCGATCTTGCCGTAGAAAGCATTAAAAAAAAACCTAAAGGGCTAGCTGCCACTAACAAAGAGAGCCCAATGATGAGTGAACATGCTCAGTAGCAATGGATTGCTACTTATGTTGTAGGGTTGCCATATTACAGTATATTGTTTTATCTTTCCAATGCTTATATTTATTTCCTAAACACAATAACAAACACTAGTCAAAGGTACCCACCATCTTTCTGGCATTCTCATCCGTGATGTTGGTGTTATAATTCCATGAAGCAAGTGAATTTTCATAAGACAGGTCTTCTGCACGGGCATTAAATTGCATCAGAAAATCTGTAGCCTCTTGAACCACATCCCCTGCTACAGTCTGAAGAGCCAAGCTCCAGATAAGGCAGAGTTGGGCCAACATAATTCCTCTTGGGCCAAGAAATATCAAATGAACGAGGTTCCTTCAAGAAGGCTTCCTTATTAGCGCTTGTCTCATCAGCCTTCGTATGTAGGTTGGCTATGGGAAAAGAGGCAGAATCTTATCTACCGGGCATTTTATACCTTTAAACTAGCAAAAAGGCAGACCCTAGGATAGGTGTGGAGGTTTTTTTGTGTGTGTGTGTTTTAAATTAAGTATGCAAAAGTGAATAATTAACTTTGGAGAGGCATAATTACCTGTAGTGTTTTATGGTTTTCTATTGAAAAGCTTTTACTAATAGTTAATATTTCCCCAACATCCTGTCAATGATAACAGCTAGTTATCATCTGTCCTGTCAGATTTTCGACGCTTGGGAAACTTGTGAATTTTTACAGATATCTGAGAACATGTTTCAGAATGAGAATAAGCCGTCTGCAGCCAAAGATTGGGCTTGCTCCAATATGTAGACTTCAGTGTTGTTGTGTATTGAGTCAAAGGATTTTATATCTGTATTATTATTGTCTGTATTTGCATTAGGATAAAGTAACTGCCTTTTGGTTCCAGAGGGTACAGCTACTATTGGTTCATTTAAGCTGCTGTATTTGGATCCTCTGTCTTATTGGTTTCCTCCAAAAGGCAGCACTGTGATTGCTTGATATTGTTCCCTCCAAAATGTATCCCTTCCTAGCTAGTCCCCTGTCCCTATAAATGTAGCTTTCCTCTCCTCAGTCTTCAGTCTTGTTCACTTTAATAAAGAGCTGTTACTAGAGAACTGTCTCCAGCATGTTTTGTCAAGAGAGCTGAAATCACAAACCCCACGTCACAACAACTGGCGACGAAGGTGGGATCCGGAATGCTGAGGAGCGGTTAAACACAACCCTGCCTCAGAGTCCGGATTGCAGCTGAGAACAAGACTCACTGGCCAGCTGAGAAGACGACCCTGCCCGCTAGGACAATGGAGAGTCCAAGGGTATTGGAGCCCTTCCAGCCATCAGAGCCCCACACCTGGGAAGACTACGTCGAACGCTTCGAGTTCTTTGCAGTGGCTCAAGGGATCACCGATGCCAGCAAAAGAAGGGCCACATTCCTGAGCTACTGTGGGCCCGAGACCTTCAAGCTGGCCAAGGCATTACTTGCTCCAGCGAAGCTGAGTGAGACATCTCTCAAAGATATTCTTGCCTGCCTAACAAGCCACTTGGCGCCTACTGAGACCAAGATGGCCCGGCGGATGGAGTTCCATAAGAGGCAGCAGCATGCTGGGGAGTCTGTATCCACATTTCTGGCTGAACTCCGGAAGCTCGCTCAGCACTGCGGCTTCCAAAATCTGGAAGAGACTCTCCTGGATCGGTTTATTGGTGGTCTGAGCAGCAAGAAAGCCAGAAGACGCATCGTGGCTAAAGAAGAGGTTACCCTTGCTTCAGCCTTGAAAGAGGCCACCGCCACGGAGAATTATGAAAGAGAGGAGCTTGATGCCAGTCGCAAGGCCACTAAGCCACAGATAGAAGTTGCGCATGCCATGGACGAGCTAGAGGCTACTCCGAGCCAGAGCCCAGTCCGTGGGGTCGAGTCGGTGCGTCAGGGCTGCACAGTGCACAGAGATCGCTGAGGCAGTTGCCCAGGTTGTGGCGGAAACCATGAAAGGAAGAGTTGTCGTTTCAGGGATGCTATCTGCCGGACGTGCGGAAAGACGGGTCACATCGCCAGGGTCTGTAGATCGGCGGCGTCGGGAGCGACAGGAGCACCTAGACTGGAGCATCGCAGACCACCCACAGCAACTCGTTTTCTAAAGGACTGCCACTACGTAACGGAGATCAACGGGAGGGCCGTGCAGTTTCCAGCGCAAGGCAAGGCACACGTCAAGGTGAAGATTGAGGGTCAGCAGTGCGACATGGAGGTGGACTCCGGATCCGCATTCACCATCGTGTCGGACCAGACCGCGAAGACATTCTTCCCCAGGGGTAAGTTGCCCCCTCTGGAGCCCTTTCCGGCAACCTTGCAGTCGTACTCAGCAGGCCGCATCCATGTTATGGGAATGTGTGCCGTGAGAGTACAGTTCCGGGACAAACAGGCTGTACTCAAACTGGTGATTGCGAAGGGCAGTCGCCCCAGTCTCCTGGGCACTGACTGGTTCCCTGCCCTGGGACTGAGTATCTCAGGGCTTAATTCAATCCAAACCTGCCCTGAGATGAGTGAGGTATTATGCAAGGAATTTGCTGGTCTCTTTAATGGAAAACTGGGTTGTTATAAAGGGCCCCCAGTTGACTTCGAGTTGGACCCCGGGGTGGCTCCAATCCGACTCAAACCAAGGCGAGTGCCATTTGCACTGCAACCCAAGATCGAGGCAGAGCTGGATAAATTGGTCAAGCAGGGAGTTCTCTCACCCGTGGACTCGGCTAAGTGGGAGACTCCAATCGTCACACCCCTTAAAGCAAATGGGGAAGTCAGGATATGTGCAGATTACAAATGTACTATCAATAAGGCACTCAGGGGAAACTCATACCCCATTCCAGTCGTATCACATCTGTTGGCTAAACTGGCTGGGGGCAAGGTGTTCGCCAAAATTGACCTGGCACAAGCTTACCAACAGCTGCCAGTAACCCCACAATCAGCGGAAGCACAGACTATTGTCACACATAAAGGGGCGTTCAGAGTTAACAGATTACAGTTCGGAGTTTGTGTGGCCCCAGGGATTTTTCAGGGGCTCATGGAACGCCTGTTAAGAGGTCTGCCGGGGGTCTTGCCATTTTTTGATGATGTTTTGATTGCTGGAAAAGACCCACAGGAACTGGTTGCGCGTGTCCGTGCAGTGTTGCTCAAGTTCAAGGAGGTGGGGTTGCAACTGAAAAAAGAAAAATGCAGTTTTGGGGTGCCAACTGTGGATTTCTTGGGGTTTAAAATTGATGCATCAGGCATCCACCCCACAGATGCTAAGATTAAGGCCATCATCGAGGCACCACGACCACAGAACAAGACGGAGTTGCAGTCATTCCTGGGACTTATTAACTTTTATCATTCGTTCTTACCCCAGAAAGCTTCGGTAGCTGAACCATTACATAGACTATTGCAGAAAAAGAATGTGTGGCGATGGGGGCGGGAGCAGCAGAAGGCTTTTGACTCCTTGCGAGGAATGCTGAGTAGCAGGAGCGTCCTTGCTCATTATGATGAGTCAAAGCCGCTGGTCCTGGCATGTGATGCCTCTCAATACGGTCTGGGGGCTGTGCTGAGTCATAGGGAACCGGATGGGTCGGAAAAGCCCATCTCTTTCTATTCCCGTACGTTGTCGCCCACAGAGCGCAACTATGCTCAAATTGATAAAGAGGCACTGGCTATTGTGTCCGGAATCAAAAGGTTCTATGATTATTTGTACGGTCGCCATTTCTCCATTGAAACGGACCACAAACCACTGTTAGGGTTGTTCAACCCAAACAAACAAACGCCACAAATTCTCTCCCCCAGAATGTTGCGTTGGTCAATATTCCTGAATGGGTTCCAGTACACCTTGACCCATGTGCCGGGGAAACAGTTGTGCCATGCTGATGCGCTGAGTCGATTGCCCCTTCCTGGCGGGAGCAATGAGGATCCTGCTCCGGCGGAGCACATTATGATGCTAGAAACACTTCCGGGGGCTCCTGTAACAGCTACGGATATAGCTGAGAAAACTAGGAAAGATGCTGTTCTCTCCCGTGTGCTCACTTGGGTGGGGAGGGGGTGGCCAGGTGGTCCGCATGAAGAAAAATTCAGGCCTTATGCGACAAGGCAGCACGAATTGTCCATGCATAAGGGTTGTCTCCTATGGGGAGATAGGGTGATAATCCCAGCACCACTGAGAAACAGGGTTCTTGAGACGCTTCACATGGGACACCCGGGAATGGTCAGGATGAAGTCGCTAGCCCGATGTTATGTGTGGTGGCCTGGAATGGACCAGAACATAGAACAATGGGTACGAACATGCAAGGCATGCCAAGAGGTGCGGCCAGAAGTGGCCAGAGCACCAGTCCACTGGTGGGAGCAGTCCAGAACTCCCTGGAGCCGGCTGCACATAGATTTTGCTGGGCCATTCCAAGGGAAGGTCTTTTTGGTTATCGTTGATGCATATTCCAAATGGTTAGAAGTGGCGATGGTCCCTAGCATGGCATCAGCTGCCGTAATCAAGGTGTTGAGGCAGCTGTTTGCTACCCACGGGTTACCTGAGACCATTGTATCAGATAATGGGGCAGCTTTTGTATCCCAAGAATTCAGGGCATTCTTGGCTGATAACTTTATAAGAGGGGTCACATCTGCGCCCTTTCACCCATCCTCCAATGGGCAGGCTGAGCGCATGGTAAGAACAGCCAAAGAATCCATTGCGCGCTTAATGGAGGGTAACTGGTCGGCTCGCATTGCGCGAATGTTATTTTTGCAGCATGCGACGCCGTGTACTGCGACGGGCAAGTCGCCAGCCGAGCTGCTCTTAGGTAGAAGACTGGTAACGGTGCTGGATTATGTCCACCCAGATAAAATGCCAAACCGTAATTCAAGAGCAACCCCCAAGGCTGAGACTGACACAACAAGGTATCTCGCCCCTGAAGATCTGGTCTGGGTGAGGAACTATTCACGAGGTCCGCGGTGGGTGGCCGGTGTGATCACCCGGGCTAGTGGACCTGTGTCCTATTATGTGACCTTGGAAAATGGGCAAGTTTGGAAGAGACATATAGATCAGCTGAGGCGCCGGGCGCTCAGCAGGGAGGAGCCAGATAATTCATCCCTGGCTAATGACGCACAGCTGCAAGACCAGAGTGAAAATGGTCCAGAGGTACAGTCACCAGGGGCTTCAGCAAATGAACCAGGGTCTGCTAGTCCTCATGATGACGAGGTACAGGTCGGGGACCCTGAGATGTCTGGGACTCCATCTGTTCCTGATGAAACCCCTATAGCAGCCCCTCCACCACAGGTAACACCCAATCCAGAACCTGCAACACCTGTTGTCAGGAGATCAGGTAGAAGTTGTAGGACCCCACAGTACCTGAGGGATTACGTCTGCTGTGCTCACTAGGGGGGGAGGGGTGTTGTGTATTGAGTCAAAGGATTTTATATCTGTATTATTATTGTCTGTATTTGCATTAGGATAAAGTAACTGCCTTTTGGTTCCAGAGGGTACAGCTACTATTGGTTCATTTAAGCTGCTGTATTTGGATCCTCTGTCTTATTGGTTTCCTCCAAAAGGCAGCACTGTGATTGCTTGATATTGTTCCCTCCAAAATGTATCCCTTCCTAGCTAGTCCCCTGTCCCTATAAATGTAGCTTTCCTCTCCTCAGTCTTCAGTCTTGTTCACTTTAATAAAGAGCTGTTACTAGAGAACTGTCTCCAGCATGTTTTGTCAAGAGAGCTGAAATCACAAACCCCACGTCACAACAAGTGTCATCGCAACAAACCTCGTTGCAGTGGACTTGGCTGTGAGGCCGCATCCAGGTTGCCCTCTCGTCCTTCTCACCATTTCCTCTTTCCTCCATTCCTCTACGCCGGGGTGGTGTGGTGTGGGGGTTACCTGGCCTGAGTGGGAGAGTAAGGGGCTCTCTATTCAGCCCCCAGGCCACAACTCCTCCGCAGCACACACTCCTAACTGCTCTGCTTCTTCCTCAAATGCTTGCGCTTGGAAGGAATGTATCCTTCAACTGTGGACCCCCCCCCTGTGTGTGTGTGTATGTGTGTGTGTAAAAACCTTTGACTTTTCCACGACTAGAATATGGCCTGATGTAGTCGAAAGAAAAAATAAAATAAAAAATTCCTTCCAGTAGCACATTTTTTGTTGTTGTTTTTTGTTTCGACAATGTCAGACCAACACGGCTACCTACCTATAACTAGAATATGGCCTACAGCTCAAAGATAGAAGTCACATCTAACGATGTCGCCCCCTTTTTGCCTCTTCACACACACACACACACACACACACACACACACACACACACACACACCCCACCACCACTGGTACGTAGCCCCCAGAAGGCTTCCTGTGAGGGAATGCGGCCCTTGTACTGGAAAAGCTTTCCAGTCCCTACTATAGGCCACTCCCTTGCTTCTTCCTTTGGCCTGCTGAGACCCCTGACTCCTCATTTCCTAGACCACAGATCACCTTCAGACCTTTTTGCCAGCCCTACTGATTGGTGGCACTCAGAGCTGCACACTACTTGTGCTTTATCATCACCTCCAGTGCAGAGCAGGGGTGTAGGAAGGGTTGTGGTGGGGGCGGACCGCCCGAGTGCCCTCACTGAGGGGGGTGACATTCAGCGTGTGATCTGCCCGTGACTCCCAAGCCTATGTCGAGCTATTGGGGTAAGAGGGGGAGCTGTCCCACTTTGCCAGTGGCATTGCCCCTTCATTTTGACAGCTTGGGGGAGGTTTGGGAGTCACGAGCGGGCGGTGCGCTGAATGGCCACCATGGGGGGCTTGCTCTACCCCTGGCTGCAGAGCGTGCGTGCCGCTCTGGGCACCTGAGCGGCTATTCTGCGCCTGGGAGGGCACCCGCCCACCCTGGGCAGCGTGGGCTTATGCTCCGCTGCTGGTGCAGGGATGGGAAACCTGTGGCCCTCCAGATATTGCTAGATTATAGCCTCCATCATCCCTTCTGTGGAATGCCTTCCTTAGGAAAGCCTGCTGTTCACAGACATTGCCATATTTCTGGTGCCAGCTGAAAATGTAATTCCTCTACTGTCAGACATTTGGTGGAATGTGATGGACCGATTTTTAACAATCAACCACATTGGTTATTCTCCCCCCAAACGTAATACCTTACCTCTCAAACATGTTAGCAAGCATTCTCAGTTGACCCATTTCGCATATGTTCTAGGAGTTTTGTGAATTAGGATCATTATAAAGTGGCAATAGTGCATCTCGGCAGATTAACACAGTAATTTACACTCACAGAAATCTTTAAACTGGGAATATTGTTTATGGCACACCCACCCACCCAGAGTCTTAATATAAACATTTAACATTTCAATATCTATAACGGTACGTAATAGTACCGTACGATTATTGTGCTGTACTACAGTATATATCTATTAACATCACTGAAGATAGCTCAGTAACAATAAACGTATATTTCTAAGGTTTGAATGGTTTAGCTAAACTTAATTTGCAAAAATCTTACTACAAAGCTACTCAGCTGGCAATTTAAAAATGTAAATTGCCAATTAACTTCTGGATCTGAAAGGGGGTATTCTCTGTGTTAAAATATGTTAACCTCTTTCCTTTAAAACTGCAAAGAATTAGGCTTGTATCAAGCATCTCATCTCTTCTTTGTCCTGAATATGTGCTAACAACCTTATCTCTTTTCAGCCTGGTGTCTCCGTGATACATCAATTGTCTGTCTGCCTCCTGGACAGAAAACCAGGAAAGCTCTATTTACTCATTCCATTGCTGCAACCTGTTTCCTGGAAATGTATGAGATATAAATGTTGAGATGATTTTTCGGTGAGCGGTTGTTACATCACTGTGATCTTTAAAAGAAGTTGTCTCTTAATAAGACAGGGGTCCTGTCTGACTCAAGGGCTTTGTGGGTGCCTCATTTAATTGTACCGATTTTTGCCAAGTAAGGCAGAACAGTCATTCTGCTTATAATAATAACATCGGTAGAGCACGAGACAATCTCAAGGTCTGTTCAAGCCCAGCATTGGGCAAAATGTGGATTCCTGCATTGCAGGGGGTTGGACTAGATGACCCTCACAGTTCCTTCCTTCTCTACAATTCTATGAGTCTATGATTCTTATTTTAGGCTGCAGCTCACTAATGGGCCCACTCACATGTTAGAGACCAATGGCTGAAGACCAAATGGATTCTCTATGGTTTTAAAGCTGTAATCTAAGAGTCAATCAATGTGGTGTCCTCCAGATGGTGTTGGACTACAACTCCCATCAACCAACACAAATGGTCAGAAAAGACAAGGAGCTGTAGTTCACCACTAAATGGAGGGAACCACCCATGCTGTAGTTCTATGGAAGCCCCATTGAAGTCAATAGTCCTCTGAGTAGACGTACATAGAATTGTGCTGTAAGGCTACTGTTGTAAGCAAATCAACTTGGAGGTCCCACTTAAATCCATAGGATTTACTATCATGTTTATATCTGGAGGACAAGTATGGCACCTTGACCTAGACTCATATGATTTTCCCCAAGTCCAAGTCTTGCCTGACTGTCAAGAAGGCCTACATCCTATTACAAAGAATGAGAGCCAGGGGTAGGGAAGGGGCTGTGCATTTGCAGAGTTAGACCTGGAACTCTTCATCCAGTGACAATCTAAACATTTCTGCCCTGCAAGACTTGGACCAGAAGTCATCCTAGAGTTCATGAGAGTTCTGCAATGGCAGGTGGGTATCGTTCACACCTCCTATGGAAGATGAGAAAGGCACTGGGCAGATTCTGATTCTGAGCCCATTCAGGACATGAAAGCAACTTTTCTTTGACCCCAGCATGTGCCCAAGGCAGGTCTATTTCCACATGCTGGATAACTTAGTCCAAGAAAAACGGAGCTGTATTTGTGTTCAGCGGGTATTTCTGTGCCTTTCCCTAGTTAATGCTGCCTTTCTAATAAGAGTGAACCAAGTGTTTTTGATTTCAGAAATACTTAAAGGCTTGGATGAGCTCTTACAAGTTTAGAGTAACATCTCCACTGCCTTAACTCCTGAATACGCCCGTGCCTAATTTAACACGTTACCGTACCTTTGGTATGGTGGCCATTTCTCCATGTATGTAGAAAGGAAAGTGCAGAGACACCCAAATATTAGCAAACTCTTGTTAGTGGATACCCAGTACCCCTTCTCTGCTTGAGTAGTGTTGGCAGCTACTAGAATTAAACAGCCAGAGCAATGTCTCATCTTGCCTATCTGAAAAAGACATCCCATAACAGTTCTGAGTGTAAGACGCGTGCAAGGTCACTGGTTCATGACAGAACCCCTGCAATGAAACTCTCGTGTAGAGAGATCCGTACCTGCTTTACAGTTCTTGAACTCAAAAGACTGAGATGCTTTCAGTAATAGTGTATTTTATTGTCTAAAAAAGTACACCACAGCATGTATGGAAAAGACATGCACCCCCTTGCTCAATGGGGTTCACAGCTGGAAAAGACAGTAAGCACAGTTTGTATAAAGGGTCAGAGACGCATGCAAGTTGTTTGAGATGTACAGGCCTGCTATTGAGCATGCTTCCTCCCTCTGAACATCAGTACATGCACTATTGTTGCTTCCTCTTGCTCCTTGCGTTTCAACCTATGAGTGCCTCTTAATCTTCTTCCCTCTGTTCAACCTCTGAGTGTTACCCCAGAGGTGGTCATAACAGTTATACCAAACTATGCACATCTATTGGCAGCAGTGATGGAGGAGGAAGCCCACACCTTTAGTTCTTAAAGCCCTGCAGAAATCTTCAAAAGCCATTCCAGAAGAGATCATGAACTTGCTTCAAAGGCACAATGACAGTGACAAGAGCAAATGTCTCTGAAAAGTGATCATCCGTAAACCCCTAAGAGCAGCAAATGTTCAGAGACAACATGTCTTTGAAAAGTGATCATCCGTAAACCCCTAAGGGCAGCAAATGTTCCTTTCTCATCCATTTCCCCCCTCCTCTGTTCTCATGGGCCTCAATGAAGTGCATGTGTTGGTTAGTATATTGGATCAAAGCAATTTACTCTTTCCCCTCAATCGGAAAGTAAAAGGCAACGGGTAACTAAACATTTAAATACTAGTAACAAGTCAAGATGCTTGAAGAGTTTGATTTTGGTGATCTGAACCTCCCTCATTAATATATAGAGATCCTTACGCAGTTATTCTTTAGCTTTCATGCTTCTCTGGACCTTGTGATGTCGCTTTTGGCTCAAAACATACAAAAATGCATTTTTAAATGCTACACAAGGGTCCTGTGAGAAATGCATATCGTGGCTCCTGGATCCCAGAAATACTCATTTTGAAATGTGTATTTTGGAAGATTTTTTTTTGCAGAAATACGTTCAAAAATATTTAAATTTTTAAAAGTGCAGGCATTTGCCCCCCCCCCCTTTTAATTGAATGCAGGGTGGAACAAACTTATGGATTAAATATGCAAAAGTTATAGGGATCAGGAACAGAGTGATCCATCTATCCCTATGAATACTGTTCCTGCAGGGAAATGGCCTTTGTCCTCAAATCTCTGATAGGTCCAAAGAACATTAAGCATTGGGAGTGATATTTGCTCTTTCCATGAACCTTTCGATGAGAACTGAATTTGGGTGTGTATGTATGAACATGCTTATATAAAAGGAATCGCCGAATGAAAACAAGGCAAAGTACACAAGTTTTTTTCTCTTCTTGTTCTCCGATAATCTTCCTTGCTAGATAAAACGAGGGCAGAGTCCCTTCTGGGCATGAGAGAAACCAAGACACTTCATAAGGGCGTGAACCGCTCGTCATCTGCTGCTGAATAGACTCCATTAATACGGCCAGCTTTTAAATCCAAGCTATCGCAGGGAATTCCATTTTCCATTGTTACGGTTGCTTCACATTTATCTTCTAAACCTTCTATTTCTTCAGGTGCCTTATTACGTCTGAAAAGAGCAGAGGAGAAAGTTATTGTCCTCCAGAAGCATGACTTGGGAAACATAATTTCAACGTACCTAAACCCATTTTAGTACAGTGGATTGGTAGCATCTGGGCAAGCCAGCCTAGAGTGTTACTGGCTGTGTAAGTAAGCCCTCTTCCCACAACCCCAAAAGATGCAAAGCCCCACCCCCCGATAAATGCAGGTCTTCAGTCTGCCCTGTGAGGGCTGCACGGGAGAAAAGCATATTTCTTGTGCCTTTTCTTTACTAATGCAAGTTGACACAGCTCTTGGCTAAAGGCAATCTTAGGAGATCTCTGAGTACTACAAGACAAACAAGAAGCTGTTGCATTCAAAGCCCACTTGTGAACTTCCAGAAGGATTAGACTGACCACTGTGAGAAACAGGATACTGGATTTGGTGGACGGGTGGTGCAATCCAGCAGCAAGACATTGTCTGTGTTTAAGATGGCCTTTGCCAACCCAATCCAACATGCTGGAAGGCACTAGCTTGGCAAATAACTGTTTTAACAACTGAGATGCTAACACATTCATCAACCTCTCATCATCAACAAAAATGAACTTCATTTACAGTTAGAAATTTCCCTACAGCTTCTGTCACAACCAATTTTTCATCTGTTTATTCTGCCTTTCACACAATTTATTTTCTAGATTACCCCACCTCCGATATAATTGCGATAAAAGCAATGACTGTCCTACCAACATTTCCCTGGTTATTTTCATCTTGACTAGAAGGAACATTTTAGCAATCTCTTCTTGGGTTATTTCCAGATTGATTTCTGACCTTGCCGACCACTGATTCACAGGGAAAGACCCTCCCCTGCCATATATGATGAAGCATCAGCTGCTTAAGGGAGATAACAAACTCAAAGGTCAGCCATAGCATTACTTCAGCTCCATAATACATGCTCAGTCAGGACTTGTATATCAGTAATACTAACTGCCATAAAAGTATATAGTTCTGCTGCAAATCCTTGGGTGGTTAGGTTTGCTAAAAATAAATGGAAGGTGCCTTCCTTGATTGCAACATGACTGCCTTCACTTAACTGCCTTCACTTTCACGTCTCCCTCAAATGGCCCAAAGCTCTTCATACTCATTGATGCCACATCCACATTCTCTGCAGTCTCTGGTGAGGCGTCTCATGCAATGTCAGGTGGCATATATGGAATAAGGTGGACCCACAAGTAAACTGGTTCCAGTTTACTTCACAGGCTTTTGTAGTAACACCTTGAACTGGGCCCGGTAACAGATTGGCAGTCAGTGCAGATCTGTGTGCAGAGATGTTGCATGTTGACAGCACTAACTGTAGACTTTGGGTCAGAGAGCAGAGACTTAAATCCAACCCTGCAGTCACCAATGCCTGAGCTACTGAGGTCAAGCTCTCCCTGTCTAGGAACAGCCATTTGCTGCTGGTAAAAGATACTTCTAGCCACGCAGACTGCTTGGGCTTCCCATGACAAAGTTGGATCCAGAAGCGCTGCCAGACTGCATACCTGCTCCTTCAGGGGAGGTGCAACCCCATTCAGAGCAGGCAATGGACCAATTGATCAGACACTGGAACCACTCGCCTACACTGCCGCCTCCTTGCCAGGATTCATGCTCGGCTTATTTTCTCTCATCCACCCCACCACTGCATCCAGGCACTGATCCAGCATGGCCTCTCTTGAATCACTGTACTCACACCTTGCTCCAAACGCCCCAGCAACTTCATATGGCTATTAAATAGGAAAATAACACCCTGTGGCACCCTATAACTTAACTGCCAGGGGCCAGGTATTGAAAGTTGCAGAGGGATCAAGAAGCAGGAGCAAGGCCACACTCTCTGTAAATGTCCCCCAGATAGAAACTGGTGGTTAAATATGACTTTTCCCTTTTTGTTATGAATTTGACCAACAAATTTGACCAGCCTCCTCCCGTATATCTTGCTCTCCAGCTCAGGTCGGTGATCCGATTCTGTGTCCCATCACCTTCAAAGGAATAGCTGGTTTGTATAAGGGAGAGCTCTTCTCCATTATGGTACCTAGGCTATGGAACCCACTGCCTCAGTAGATCTGGCTGACCCCCTGCCTCACAGTATTCAGGTGCTAAGTGCTAATAAATGAAACTGTTTTCTCCTGGCGTTTTTATGATGTGGCTAGTTCGTGAATGTATTATTGACTTTTGGGAAAAATCCATAAATTTGGAAGTTCTGTTTTTGAACATTTTTGAACTTTTAAAAATTGAAAGGTCCCTTGAAGTCTCAGTGAAGGGATGGAAAGACATTTTAAGCAACCGCTCACCCCCAAAACCTACAGTTCCTTTAAAGCCCAATGCAAAAACATAAAAACATGCAGCGTTCACCTCTTGCGTTGATGGATTCCGGATATTATAAGGTAAGCAATTCCAACCGTAATGATGCAAAGGACAACACCAAACACAATCAGCCACGTCGGCACAGAGCCTTCAACTGGTGGTGCTAAAGTGGACGAGATTTCCAGAAACTGCAGCGCATCATCATTCAGTAAAAAGGCACTGTTGATTCGGTTTTTGTTCCTCCTTAAAGAGAGATATGAAGTAGGACGTCTTGTTCATTTCCCCCTTTCATTAATTGTTTTGTTTTCACATTATAAATGTTGGCGATTGCACAAATAGTGATGCATTTTATCACAACTGTTATACCCGTAAATGTTTTGGGCAAGATCCAACATCATACCACTGGATGGAATGGGATTTCCCCTTCCTCTCCTCTTCACTTCAGCCCTCCAGTCTGCTTTGGGCTGCTGTGGTGCCGTATAAAAAGAGCAGTGCTTGAATTACAAGGACTTTGTCCTTCTTACCAGACCACATGTTGAGTTCTTACTGGTTTTACAATGTTCTGGGAGACCATGGCTTGGTTAAAATTGGGGTGTGGGGCTTGTGGATTTCATTAAAACCCTATTCTCTCCCTCTCCCCCTGAATTCAGCACTGGGCAGCATTTTTATTAGTTCTTAACTGTCCTTTAAAAGGGACGCGGGTGGCACTGTGGGTTAAACCACAGAGCCTAGGGCTTGCTGATCAGAAGGTCAGCGGTTCGAATCCCCACGACGGGGTGAGCTCTCGTTGCTCGGTTCCAGCTCCTAGCAGTTCGAAAGCATGTCAAAGTGCAAGTAGATAAATAAGTACAGTGGGAAGGTAAACGGTGGCGGCTTTGTCATGCTGGCCACATGACCTGGAAGCGGTACGCCGGCTCCCTTGGCCACTAATGCAAGATGAGCGCCGCAACCCCAGAGTCGGTCACGACTGGACCTAATGGTCAGGGGTCCCATTACCTTTTAACTGTCCTTTAGCAATAGGGGCTGATGGCACCAGAACAAACATTTCAAGAACATCTCCTATCATGATGGCCAACGTTTTTAAGTCCAAGGTGCTAGAACTGCATGTCGTGGATGAAGAAAGAGACTTACGGTAAATCTGCTTATGCAGAGTGTAAATGCTTCAAAGAGCAGCCAAAACTAAGTGCATTCCACTATTCTTACCATGGTCCAACAAATCAGTAATCTCCTCCCCACCCGAGACACACACAATTGCAGTGAAGTTGGTTTTGAGTTTCTCTGTAGAAAACAGTTTAATCTGCTCATAAGCTTAAAAGTTAATCTTTCTCAAAGAATGCAGCCTCATTCATTGCCACATTCGCATTTATTCAAACCAGAGGCATTACACGTCTAAAAGATAACATGATTAAAAAAAAACACAGCCTAATTTCAACAGCAAGTTAAAAACACCCATAACAACTATTCTCCACTGAAACCTTCCTGGAATCCCCATTTACAGGCACTATCATTAACGAATTCCTAACATACAATGGAGGTCCCAAAATGGGCTACTCTTCTCCCCTCAAATAAGCTCCACCCTTCCCAGTTTAAATGTGATTTTTTTAAAATGAGAAAGTGAGGGGAAAGTACATTTCCACTGTGCTTTATAAAAGCAGAAAGAAAATGAAAGGGATGTGATTAAAAGCATTGATAACAGGAAATTTATGTGGAAAAAATGAGTCTTGGGCATGGAGTCAGGGAACACAGGTTTAAAACCCTGTTCTAGTATGAAGCCCACTGTGTAGATTTGAACACGCCACTCTCTTGGAATCTAGCCTACTATATTGAATTACTGGAGAGCTATAAATGCAACTCTAAGCAATTCTGACCAGCAATGCAATGCAAATGCTTACTAACAGACAATACGTTTGGTTATAGCAACATTGTAAGAAGATATGAATGGCTGATGGAGTACCTTATGGCAGCTTCCACATCACTCCTAGGAATAGTTGTTGCATTTGTGGATGAATCTGTGACCACAAACCAAAATGATACCCGATCTGTTATGTTGCAGAGCAGTACGTTGGAAATTCTGTGAATGGTTTAGGACAAAGAAGAAGAAGAAGAAAGGGATTTTCAACAAACAGGGAATAATGACAACCAAGTCCTAAGTAGTCAAAAGACAGGGGGCAGGTTCAAGATTATCTGGAAATCAAGCCCCTTCATTAAGGAGGTGCTCTTCTTTATTATTACATCCCCATTTCAAGATGTGGTATGGAAAACAGGATATGGAGCGCTGAGAGAAGACCAGCCACACAGTGGAGTCTGGAAGGCAATGATTGACCACTGAGCCAAATCTTTTAGGTTGCTCTTTCATCGTTCTTCCTTACAGCTTAGGCCTGTTTATCGAGCCTTCAGCCCAATTTGCTTGTGGGGTATTTATACATCTTCCCATTAATCATGTGTTCACCCCACACTTTCCAGAGCATTTCCCCATTACTTTCCTAACTGAAAAAAGCCCATTACAAAAATGCTTGTGTTAGAGTGTCAAAGCACTGCAAACCTGCATTTCTGATATGCACTTCATTGCCTCACAGAAATTAGTCCAAGTCTGTGAGGAAATGGAATAGGCAGCTAGTGGCCTGAAGGCTCAATATCTGAGGGCTTCCTACCTGTCTCTCATGATAGCCCATACTTCTTTTCCCCTCTAGCAACAAAAGCACTTTCGTTGCTTTTACCCATCCATGTGGTCAAAGCAGGAAAATGGAAGCCAGCAGCTGAGGTTCTGCCACCATCTCTGCTGCTCACACTGGAAAGGAGGGGCTTTAAAAAGTCCAACCCACTTCTTGGCTAGGGCAGGAGATGACCAGTGTGTAGAGCCAATGTTGGTGGCCCTTCTGACCTTGTTCCATCCGCAATATGGCTCTTTAAAAAAAAAGTATCCTGAGGTAAAAAAACGGCACAGGATTTTACCTCTGTTCAATGGTGACATCTTCTGGCTGCTTAACAGCACTGTAACACTATTTCTGTTACATATTTTTGATGTTTTATGTTATATATTACATGTTAAGTTACAGATTTTATAACATATTGTGGTAATTTGGTTGCATCTGCTGCTAGTTTTATTAATGGAATTAGTGTGGAGTCATCCATCATGATACATACAAAAATGAAGGCATATTTACCACCACCACCACTACTTATTGGTAAACTATAAAATACAGCATTAAAACAACTTAAAACAAATTAAAATCACAACTGGAGGAGGTCTCTCTCTCTCTCTCTCTCTCTCTCTCTCTCTCTCTCTCTCTCACACACACACACACACACACACACACACACACACACACACACAGTGTAGGGGAGAAAGACCTTTCTTGGTGGTGGCAGTGGTGGGAGTCTGACAAAGAGAAGAAACAGGACCAGCCTGACAATGAGGCAGGGTGAAGCAGATGCCTCAGGCAGCAGATGCTGAGGTGCAGGGAGGGGACAGAACTGTGAATGCCATGTGACCTGCCCTGCTAGCCTTATACCCTCAAGTGCAGCGGAAGATACTGTCCTTTCACCAGTATTGGAGTAAGATTCAACTACCAGTCAAATTGGCTTCTTGGGAGAAGGTGCTATCCTGTCCTTCGCCTCAGGCAGCAAAATGTCTTGAGCCACCCAACATTGGTGGGTGCCGACTCCAATCTCTATGGAGGAAGAGAACGAAGGCTTCCTTCTCATGTGAGCAGGGGGACACAAACCTGCAGTGAGAGGGGGCAACAGGGCAGACTTTTGTCCCCTATGGAAAGTTCTGTAGTTCAGGCACTGGTCTGGGCTCAACCCAGTTGCACTCAAGGATTTAACATAACTCATCTGAATGAAAGTAAGTATTCTTACTTATTGGCTGTTCTAAAGTATAACTTCCCTGACACACTAAGCATCTATTCAGCATTTTAAACAAGTCACAGATTACAGAAACCGAAATAACAAGCCCCTCACAAAGGCTACAGTGAGTAGGTTTTAACATAGAATGATCAATGCCTCATGTATTGTCCTTTAGGAATTGCACAAATAATTTGACAGGTCTGTTAAGTAAGACACAAAGGATGGTTAAATCACCGCTGGGGGGGGGAGCTATTTGTCAAAAATGTTATTATTTCTTAATATGGATGTGCAAAATTTGCATTGACATTGGGACTGTTTCTGCTTGGTCCAGCAAAAAGCAAATATGCTTATAAACAAATGTAAACCTGCTCAGAATATCTGATGCAGGAGAGCCTCCATCAAGCTAGATAGTGATGACAAAGAGATAATACAAAAGGAGCTGCTGCTATTCTTCTTCCAGTTTCCAGGAAACAAGCTTTCCCCTTCTGGGCTGGGATCCAACAGTTACTTTAGGCATGTTCAATTGAATGTTTAGTTGACTGGACCACTTGGGATTGCTGGCTCCTTTTTTGGAACAGCAGGGCCTTGGGCTTTATCCCAAATTACTTTAGCAAGTCCTCTGTGTTTCAAGTCTTTTGCTGTGCATCATTCTGGAGTGTGGGTGCTCTGAATTACACCTGGCTGGGCCTGGTGGGAGTTTTAATCCAAAGCATCTCGAGGGCGCCAGATTGGGGAAGGCTGACTGACAGGAAAATTAGGCATACTCACTGGGTGGTTTCTTGGCTGAAATATCTTCTCATGGCAAAAGCCACCATTGCTTTAAATAGGTATTCTTCATTAGCATCCCAAGTATACTGTAAAAACACGCACATACACTGTTATGGATAGTGAGGCAGAGGGAGAAGATTTTATTGCTTTTCAGCTAACGTGCTCATGAGAAACTCAGGCTAGGTAACTACAATGAGCTGTGTATTTATTAGTTAAATTAGTTAAATGTATTTGTTAAATTAGTTAAGTTTGTATCCGGCCTTTCTATCAAAAGGTGCTCTCATTACAAAGATAAAATCTGGAAACTTTAGCCAGCAGTTGCCTGTCACTTGTACATGAGAACTGTTTAAAGAGCTGGTGGTTATGTTCCAGGCACAATTCCAAGTGCCCTTTTGGCCTACAAAGTCCTTAGCAAAGAAGAATAAGCAGCCAGGCTTGGTTTGAAGACATGCAGCAGAGGTAGAACATGTAGTTTGATCCTGAATCCCGTGATCACAGCTACATATTCTATTCTATTCTTCTAGAATGGAAACTGGGCCAGGGAGAGGGAGCAGACAACAACTGTTAGGGGTCTGGATTTGGCCAGGATATCACCAGTTGCCAATCTCTACTATGAAAAGAACAACAAAGAGCAAAACAGTGAATGCAAAAATGATTTATGTTTGAACATGTTACCTAGAAATCATCAAAGCATCCACATTTAATTGTGCAATAATTCAGATCAGTTCATTTGTAATTAAATGCAGTTTGAACTTAATGTATCTTTATAGCCAATGTAATTTTTTTATCTGTTCCTTGTCTCTTTAGTTAGGAAGAATGATTTGTAATTTCCTAGAATTTCAAAATATTCCTTTTGTGTTCCAGTAAAGTAGATACAGTAGACGAATGTACCCGTAGCTATGAATGCTGATTCACTAGACATACAAAAGGTTTGCACATCTGGTGAATTGGTATTTTAATGAATTTCTCATCCTTAAATACAATATAATACAAATAAAATATTTCACAATTATTATGTCACAGTTCCATGAATTTAAATCTGGGAGGGGGGCACCAAATTTCGACCTCACTCCCTGCCCCCACATGATAAGGCAGCAATCTTGCAACCCACTTGGTATGAAAATTTGGACCACCCTGTCTTAGTGGCTTTCAATACCATCAACCATGGTATTCTTCTAGAGCAGCTGTCCAAGTTAGGGATGGGTGGCACCGCTTTGCAGTAGTTCTGCTCCAATTTGGATGGTCATTTCCAAAGGGTGATGCTTGGAGAGTGTTCTTAAGCCCCATGGAGCCTTCAGTGTGGAGTTCCTTAGGGCTCAATTTTACCCCTCAGGCTGTTTAAAATCTACATGAAACTGCTGAGTGGGGCCATCAGAGTTTGTGGGTATGCTGATGGCACACAGCTCTGCTTCTCCTTTACATCTGCAGGTGAGGCAGCGGATGTGGTGGACCGTTGCCTTGCCTCGGCAATGGACTGGATGACAGCCAACAAACTCAGTCTAATAAGACTGAGGCACTGTTAGTGGGTGGTTCCCTAGACTGGATGGATGGGAAGTTGCCTGCTATTGCTGGGGTTACACTCCCTTTGAAGGAGCAGGTCCATCGCTTGGGGGTATTCCTGGGTCCTTTGCTGTGGCTCGAGGCTCAGGTGGCCTCGGTGGCACGGAGTGCCTTCCATCAGCTTTGGCATATGGCCCATGCCTAACTTTGGCTGTCTATGCTCTGGTAACCTCTAGGCTGGATTGCTGCCATGCATTATACTTCAGCTGGAGCAGAATTCAGCACTCATCCTGGCTGCCAATTAGTTTCTGGGCCCAATTCAAAGTGCTGGTTTGACCTATAAAGCCTTAAATGGCTAAGGACCGCAATACCTCAAGGAGAGCCTCTCCTCATATAAACTAACATTCTACAACCTTACATGTGTTTGTGGGAGGGGGAGTTATTGTTTTGTCCTTGTTCCAACTGTTTATTTGTGCTTTTATTCTGAGATCCAGCACTAAAGGCCTTCTGGGGGTTCCCTCACTGCAAGAACTGAAGCTACAAGGCCTCCTTGGTAGTGGCACCCACCCTCCCATCAGATGTCAAGGAAATAAACAACTATCTGACTTTTAGAAGACATCTGAAGGCAGCCCTGTTTAGGGAAGTTTTTAATGTTTGATGTTGCTTTATTATTGTTGTTGTTGTTGTTATTGGTGTTCTGTTGGGAGCCACCCAGAGTGGCTGTGGAAACCCAGCCAGATGGGCGGGGTATAAATAATAAAGTTATTCTTTATATGTATTTTTATCTTGTGAACCTCTCTGAGATCTTTGGATCAATGTTGTTAATAAAAATAACTGGTGTAGCTGACAGAGCTGCCTTGGTAGATCCAGGAGCAGCGCACTGGGGCTTGTAGAGGGGCAGGTTTGTCTTATCAGGTTTGTCTTATCAGGGTAGAGGACAGCTGGTTATCCTTTCAAGTGGCACCATATGGTATACATGCAACTGAACAAAAGCCATTGTTTCCTTCTCTAGAAGAGATGTCTGAAGCAGCCAGAGGCTGACACAAAATACACTTACTCCAACAGAGAGAGTTACACGATCACAGTATTTGATAACATTCATTTAATCCTTCAATCGTCTCGATCTATGCAGCTGACAACCAAAATAATGATTCCAGAAGGGTTTGACAGCCTTATAAACTGTGTGTTTCATACTAAGCGTAAGTACTTGAAATAGTTTAGAAAAGAATGACAGTCTGGAAGTCTGCTGTGGAAAGAGAGGGTGTGTGTGTTTAAAATGGATGAAAAGCATTGTATCTCCTCAAGCAGCGTTGCTCAGAATCTCAAAGAACGAAAATTTACTGGATGGGTAATTTAATAACATTCATAGGCAAGCTTATATCTTTTTTATGACAAAGTTAAGACTAATTGGCCTCTTGTAAAAACTTTCACCAGAAAAAGTGGATGTAAATATTTCACTTACTGCATTATCTCCTAGAGCTCTTTTGATACTAATCCGCACTTTGAAAGCATTCTCTGCATCTGTTACAAAGGAAAGGGATAAAAGTAAAATGTATATTCATGCATGTATAAATCAATCAATGGAGCTTTGTTATTCATTTGTGTTCTTGTGCATCAGAGCATTATTATAATTATTATTATTGCTCATATTCTTATTTTATCTCCTCCTTATATTTTTATGTTGTAGTTCTATAGGTTGGTTTTAATTTGTATTATTATCCCTGTTACGTTGAGCAAAAATACCCCACCCTTGTATCACAACGCGGTGAAGTGCAGGTCAGAGATATTTCAAATAAATATGTTCTGAACATATTTCAGGAAATAAGAGACCCCCAAATACAATTACTTGGAACGTTCTACTGGTGTCGGGGAGGGGGGAGGGGAGGGAATTTCCAGATAACTTTGCTTAGGATTCAGACATAAAAGAAGAAAATCTGCACATTTGAATGCCACCCACCCACCAACACATTGTGGAGAAATCATGGACCACTTACACAGATTTGTCATTATTTTTCAAAGACCTGCCAACCAGTGTTGAACAATTGGTGACAAAGAGGATATTATTGGAAAGCTTCTGTGAGTTGCCCCATCAGGATTCTCAAAGTTATTTTAACCCTAATAAACACATTCCCGATTGCAAGACAACCCAGTATCATTTTGTATTCAGAAATGGTTCTTCGGAAATTAGTCCCACTTCTAAGGCTAACTTCAAAGTATACATAGAACTACAGTCCTAGGTTTTCAATGTGCCAGTTCGTCAAAGCAACAGCGACTGAAGGCTAAGACATAAAATGGAATCTTACCTGGTTTGCAAAGCTCAGGATATGCAACAGCAACCCAGGCAGATGCAAGCAGCAATCCCCCTAACATCCTTCCAGACTTGGAAACTTCAGGGAAAAACAAAAAAGACTGTAATGCAGCCTTAAACTTCCAATGACCCAGGATTAAAGCATCAGCAGAACTAGGAAATGATGAAGTAGAAAGTTTAATAATTAACCCCCTTTATCTTAGCAAAAACAGTTGGGGAAGCATCCGTTTTCATCCTTTTATCTTTTTAGGTGCACCTGAATAAAGCAGGTAAGAAGTACGTAGTTAATTTTCTTTCTCAAAACATTTCATACAATAAATATCCAACAGCTGAAACACTTTGTCCTCTTAGTCATAAACACCACACACACACACCACCTTATTTAAATGCTGGGTTTTTAAAACTGTTTTAGTGAATTTTATACTATACTGACACACACGGTCATAAATTGTGAAGGAAGTTACCTGCCAAAAGAATATGTCACGTAGACAAATAGCCTTGGATGGAAGTAAACAAAACAACCGGAAAGCAACACTAGAGAATTGTACTCTTCGACCTCTCATCTTGTCCCCAGCTAAATGGCCATACAAAACTTTCGCCCTGATTTTATGTTTGTTAGTTGTAAATATTTTTCAAAGGGTTTTGGATTGTTGTTGGCATTCTTCAGCATTCCACTGCAGTGACATAACAGGACCTCCTGGAGACCACGGGATATGAGAGAGAGAAAAAACAATCCGTTTTGCATTGTAAAACTTGACAATTCAGCAGTCTGTGGGAGCACAGGTGGTGAGCCTGTGACCTCAAGATGCTGTGATTTGAAATTCTTACCATCCCTGGTCACTAGTCACGCTGTCTGGGAGGGATTAATAGAAGCTGGAGTCCATCAACTTTTAGAGGCCAACACGTTCTTTTTGCCTGCTGGATGTCATCTGCTGCTTCAGAAGAAGCAGAAAGTATGTCTGCTTTAGAATATTGATGATCTCAGTCCCAAGCTGTGCATTACAGTAAAGGCTACCTGAACAGTCATTTTTATGTGAGGACATATCAAGGGAAAAGATGCTGTCTGCCAGCTCCATTTGAACCTGTGGCTACTGTACTCAGCCAGATACACACAATCACCAACAAGACACACACAACCAGCTGGCTGGAGGGCATAAGAATTAATGACTTTCAAAGGCATGACTTTCAAATACACCATGTGACCGCAATATCTCAAGGACCACCTCTCCCCACGGAAACATACTCAGACCCCGTGATCATCATCTGAGGCCCTTTGTGTACCTCCTCCGTGAGAGGTCCGGAGGGTGTCAAGATGAGAACAGGCCTTTTCTGCAGTGGCTCCCCATTTGTGGAATGCTCTCCCCAGGGACACTCGCATGGTGCCTTCATTGCCTATCTTTAGGTGTCAGGCAAAAACATTATTCTTCTCTCAGGCATTTGGCAAATTAAACAATCTATGGCCATGTAAACTGTGTGTGTGGAGGGTGTTATTGCTTTGTTTGTTCTTATGTTATTTATGTTGGTATTTTTATAAACTGTAAACTGCTATGTGATCCTTGGAGGATGAATGGTATACAAATTAAATAAACAAATAATACAAACAATAATTTATGTATTAATTCTGGAAAGTGCTTGAAACTCATGTGTGTACTAGTTCTTTGGCTCTGTCTAGCTGGCTTTATGTGTAGTTGTATGGGAAAAACACCAAGTTCCAAGTAAATCACTGGGACTTCTCTGTAATGCAAAATTGTGTGTGCCTAGCATCATCTTGGGTAGCAATCACAGACTAATTAACATATACTTGGAATTCTACTCTGTGAAAGCTTGGAGCATTTATTGTTTATGCCAACGCTTGTAGCATATATACCAAAATAACTTCAGCTGAGGCTCAATTTTACCTGCTTTTGTTTTGCATGGTGAAACTATCTCTGGAACAATATTGCTGGGATTTTTTTACACCATTCTTGTCACTCTCCCTTTCCTCCTTCGTGTACTGTTGGCATCCATCTGTCTTGAGAGTCAAACTGCTGTGTTTGCAGCACTGAAGTGACCGCCCCTGGGCACATGCCAGGACAGTGTGTATGGAGGTACTGGGCTGCCCAGACAACAAGACCCGCCTCTCAACTTTTGGCACCAATTTGGCTGCAGGAGTTGCTGGAAGGAGGTGCATTCCAACCGTCTTAGGGATCCTTTCTGGATTTGTGTAGGGTTTACTCTTTAGCTTTTTCTTTTTCCGAAGATATCCCACAAGGCAGTAGAGGTTTAGGATCAGAGTCTTCCTTTTCCTAGATGGGCTATCTTCCCACATTGTTGAGCCTCATCTGCCCCTCACTTCCTTCTATAATGCAGAAACCACCTTCTTGACCATTGGAGCCACTATTGGTCACATCCGCTCAATCTGCTAGAACCTGTCTTCCTATTCAGGGGAAGACCCTTCCTCACTGAGGGTTTGAGACCCACCAGCTACCCTCACCTGGTTTAGGCAGCCAGTCAAAGCCGTTCCTGGGGTGTGGCTGCTGTCAGCTTCTACCGTAGGAGCTACAGGTGAGAGCTGAGTGTAGGGTGGCAACCCAGTCAGATGGGTGGGATATATCATCATCATCATCATCATGGAATAGGATGTCCCTATTTTTCACTGGAGAAATGTTGGAGGGTATGCAAATGTACATTCCACAGTGCAGTATAATGAAGCAGTAGTTTAATGTTTTGGTTTTGGAGCTGAAGCCTCACGTACATGCTCATCACTCAGTGACTCCAACCTCAAGGAATGAATTCATGTGTGAAATAGCCTCTGCAGATCAAATACTGCAGACAACTCACACCACTGTACTCTTCAGTGGTGGCCACATTCACTTGTAAGTCATCCAGTAACCAACAGGGAGAGGTGTACTTGGCCCCAGATCATGATTCAGCACAGGAGGTGAATAGATTTACTCACCACTTCCTTGTGTGCAGAATAATCAGCTGGATGTGTGAAGGAGCATTCGAATGAGTTCCTCCTAACCATTTGCCCTAGGTCACCAGACACTAGTTATGTGAAATTAGGGGCTTCTGGAGACGACACCAGACAAAATGGCAATTTAACAATGTTCTTAAAACACACACACACACACCTTGATCAGTTTCACAGTATTAAGAAGGGTGGAGTGCTGGTAAAAACAATGTCAATAGTTTCCCGAGATTTGTAGTTGTTGACTTCTCCCCCCTTCTCCCATCACCAAAGTAAACATGTTGTGGCTAGCAGCTAATCTCAGGATTAGCTGAACTTTGGGTTTCCGGGCTTCACAGTTTATAACTGAAGAAAAGCTTTATTCCGGAACTCCACTCTAAAAAAGTTGAGTTGTTTTTTAATCCATCTTTATACCTACCAGCTTCCATGATAAATTGTATAGGTGGTACAATTTCCTTTTCACTCATTCCTTACAGCTTCTTAACCAGGTAGTAAATGTTGTTGAATGCATCTGAGTCACAGCTGCTTTCTAATAAATATAGAGATTTGCTAGGAGATTAAACATTCTGTCTAATATTCTTATGCTTTAAAAACCAAAACAGCAACAAGTGTTGTGGTTACTCATGCGGCCTGCCTCAAATGTCAGTGCAGGACAGGCTACTGCAAAGTAAATGAACACAGTTTATTTACACCTAGCAGGGGCTCATCCACACTGTGTTTGCAGCTGTTTGCGTAGTTCACATGACATTACCCTCAAACAACAATCTTGATGCTTTCCCCAAGCAAATTCAGGTGTACCAGATATGGGGATTATCTGATATAGGGATAATCTGACTGGGGAAAATGCAGTCACAGAAAATTTGTTTCAGTAGTTGGATCGGTGGGTGGATGAGTCATCATACATTCTGTTTCCATGCCTCCTACTTCCTCAATGTTTTCATTTCTTTCCTGGCTGTGCTTATAATTGTTTCCTGTGGCCCCTGAACTACATTTCCCCCCCTCTGATCCCTCAGATTTGTACAAGGAAGAAAACTGCACTAGAAAACCACATTAAGAATTCCTGCACCAGATACTGCATTATACAGCACAGCACAGCAAGTTAATCTGAAAAGTGTGCACTGAGAAAACACAATTGCTTTCATTTCCAGCAGTGCTGCTAACTATTCCTAGCACCCTTGAACTGAGCATTTCCCTCCTATTGATACCTCAGATGCGCACAAAACCAGAAACCTACACAACCAAACTAATAGTGCACTTTTCTGGTTTTGTGCAAATCTGAGGGGCCACAGACCCAACGTCCTGGCAGAAGCATCTCTGATGCATACTGGGGGTGGTGGTGGTGGTGGTAAGACAGCAGGAAGGCTGGGGCAGTTCAGGCACACCAGCAGGAGTAAATTTGCTGCTGGGACACCCAAACTGAGCTGAGACAGCTGCTGCACCACTTATGCCAGAGATGGGGAACCTGTGGTCCGTCAAATATTTACACTTCAGTCTCCATCAGTCCCAGTGAGCCTGGGCAATGGTTGGAGATGACAGCAGCTGGAACCCAGCAACATTTGGGGGGCCACGGGTTCTCCCTTGCTGGATTATGCCAAATTGGTTAGTTTTTTCCTCTTTAAATTACCTCATGCCTCTTTATTCTCTTCATCTTTGTTTAGGTCTAAGGGACCAAAAAGGAGAAATAAGGACAATGTGGCAAAAACTCATCTTTCTCTAGTTCCCTTTAAATGCCCAGGACAGTCAAAATTTTACTAGACGTTCATAGAAGTTAATTAATAGCTATGCACAGACCCCCAACTGTGTCAAATTCTGGGGGAGTTAATCACTACTGTTTTGCACTAAAAATTAACTTCCCTTGGCCAAGTATGTAAATATATTACAGTCCTGGAAGATTTTGGAAGACTTGTCTGGTAATTGCTTGACCCTTCCTACTAGTAAACTGAAAAGACAAGACAGTTGCAGCCAATTTCAAATGTGAAAAGAGATATATGATCCTTAATTGTGAATCTATCTTCTCTCCCATGCTATGAAACTGCTAGGCGCAGACATCCAGGGTAATGAGGGGAAGCACTGCCACTTTTCTTGCCATCTTAATCAGGAGAGGCAGTAGATGTACTGTGGGCAGTGACAGACTGAACAAGGGCCAATAAACTATGACTGAACCTTGATAAGATGAAGGTACTAGGGACACATACCTCTCATGTCCAGGAAACGGGAAGACATTGTGTAGCACCCCCGCTGAAGGAGCAGCTACTTAGCATGGGGTTTCTCCTTGGTTCACTGTTGTTGGTGGAGGTTCAGGTGATTGTGGTAGCAAAGAGCATCTCTTCCCAGCTATGACCCTTCAAAGAACAAGACAACCTGCTACCGTATCAGTTACCTGGGTTCTGATGATCTCATTTGGATTATTATAGTCTGCCTATGTGGGGCTGCACTCGGAAACAAACTGGAAGCTACAACTAGTGCAGAATGTGTCTGCCAAGTTATTAAATAGGGCAGTGATATGTGATCTGGCATCTCTGACCTTAAAAGTTCTGCATTGGCTGCCTCTGTACTACTGGGTTTCAAGGTGTTGGCAACTGTTTGTAGAGCCCTAAAAGACTCAAGGTCCAAATATCTGCAGGATTGCCTCCTCTTTAAAACTGGGGGTGATGAGAGAGGCAGAGGACTCTGCTTCTGATCCCTGCCAGGATTTATAGTGAGAGGGTGCAGAAAGGCCTTCTCTGTGGTGGAAACACAGCTTTGGAATGATCTTACCCGAGATTTACATCAGCTGAATTTTTTATTTATTTATCTAGACATTGAGATGTTTAATCCTTAGTTGTAGAAGTTAGTGTTTTGATGATTAGCAATCCTAACAAAGTCTACTCAGAAGCCATATTGAATTGAATAGACAAATGGGGTTAGAATTATTATTTCATTTTTAGCTTGTGTGTTTTTTATTCATTTTAAATGTATTTTGCCTTACTGCTTCTTATATATGACCCTGAGCTCCTCTGGATTCATAAAAACCATAAATAAATTAATATTCCCAGTTGGAAGTGGTTTAGAACAACCCTGTAACACATTTCTTTGGGATTAGATCTCTTTTGCATGTTGGGGGCTAGTTATTTATTCTTTATTTACTCCCATTTTAATTCTACCCTTCCCCCTATGAGCTCAAGGCAGTATGCTTGCTTCTCCCACCCACCCTGTGAAGTAGGTTTGGCTGAGACATAGTGATTCGCCCAAGATCCCCCATTGATTTCTATAGACAATTCTAGTTCCACCCCGGGGAGAAGAGTGTAAAAAAGAAAAAGGAGTTTGCAAGCAAAAAACAGGAGATGGTCCACTTCCCTATGCCTTGCCTCTCTCATAATTCAAACCCCGCTTTTGCACTGTGCACTGGAAGTGAGTACAGGAAGCCCGTTCCAACCCCAGAGCAGTAGGAATTGACAGTAAATGTGGCGCTGTATAAGCCGACGCTTTCTACGTCTCTTAGCTGTTCAGACCATTCAGCTCCGGCAGCAAACCCGGAAGTGAGCGGATGTCACGTCCGGTGGTTCCTCGTCACGTGATTGCCTTAGAAACTGTGGAACATGGCGGCGCCCGTGTCTCCGCCGTTGGTGGCGGAAGAAGGGCCGGCGAAAGTGAGGTAAGGAGAGCTCTGCGGAGGGTCTGGTCCCCCTTATGGGGAGCTTTCCGCACGGAGGGGGGTCCGGAGGTGGCGCTCGCTCGCTCTTCCGCTCGCCTCAGCTCCTGGTTCCCACACGTGGCGCTTTCGGTGAGGAGGCAGCGCGCCACACAACCCTAACGACCCAAGCGTAAGCTGCGCTGCTTTAGGGGCTGCTCCTGCCTCTGGTAGTGGAAGGTTGAGCTGGGCTTCATAAGGGCGGGAAGGTTTCTGCAGGGGCAGCTGGGAAGCCTGACAGGCTGCGCGTGCCTCGGGTGCTGCTTAGCTCCGAATGGGTGGGATTAAAGGGCACCTGGGGGAAAGCCATGAGGCAGGCAGATGTCATTTGTTGTGATGCGAAGGAAGGAGGGGGCCCCCGCGGGGAACGTATAGGTAAGTGGTGAGCTTTGAAGCATCGCTGTGGCTTGAAGCGAATACAAAACCCTTAATGCTTAATGAAATTGCAAAATCGTTAAGCCTGTATAGAGAAAGGGTCACCGATGTGATACAAGAAAGTGAGAAAAATAAATTTCCCCTTTTATGTGTGGATGCCTTTTAGGCCTTTGGTATGCAATTAAAAAGACCCCTGAGACTATGCCAACTGTTGCAAACTGAATAGTAAATAATTGTTAAAGGAGTAATGTCTTCTTAAGGATTGGTACTGGGAAGTTTGGTACAGTGCACTTTAAAACAAAGTCATTGTACTTCTATAGTTGGTTGGGGAATTGCTGTTGAAACATTTCTTAGACTTGATCATTTGTATACATTTTGAACTAGAAATTTTACAGAACTGACAATCTGTGCCCAGTTTTTCTTTCTTTTGTTCATTATTCGTTTAGTATTTTCCTTTATTTCTTGGTTGGAATAATAAGCTTGCATTCTTTCTTTTTTCCAAAAAATGTTTTGTAGCAAAATATTAAAACAAGTAAATTTAAGTGGTTGCAATTCAGCTTAACATTAATGGCTGCAAACCTGTCAGCCTTTGACCTTTGAATAAATATGCATAGGATTTTACCATAAAAGAACCAGTTTACAGGGCAATCTCACACATGTCTTCACCAAAGTCCCACTGGGTTTGTTGTGATATACTTGTCAGTTTGCATTTCTTAGTGCAGAAAGTATTGATCTGATGTGTAGAGATCTTTCCTATTCTAATTAATTCAAGAGGGTTCTTGGGGCGTCTCTGTGTGAAAGAAAAAAGCAGGTGGTTCATGATGTTTGGGTTTTTCCTTCAGAGAAGCTGAGTACAGTTGACATAAATTCTTATCTCTTCTGTCGAGGTCATGCTGATTACAAAAATAGTCCAGAAGGAGCCTGGGTTTCATTTTCTCTTTCTATCTCTTTTCCTTCTGGTGTGGTGTTCTGTACATAGTATGTTTAGTGTTAAGGTTTAGACTTATAAGTTATTGTAAGTTTAAGTTAAGTCTGCTGCAACTGCATTTCTTATGGACTACATCCAATCCTGAATGTATTGGATTTGTGACCGTTATGCTCATTTGTCTTCAGTAGCAGTAAAGCTCTGCTGGATGAAATAATTGCTTCTGGTCTATTTTGGGGGAATCCTGCAACATGTTTAAGTTTTTACTCTGCTAACTATACATCGGAGTTCTGCTCTGGATCATATTGAGTAGAATTCCATGACAATACTATCGGAAAAAATGACATTTGTTTGTTGTTTTAATCCAATATGAAAACATTGTTATAAATGTTTGTATGTTCAGCATTTAGGAAATCCTAGTTGACTGTTAGCTGGCCAATTACTACAAAAACAAAGAAGAATCTTTTTTCCATTTTCAGCCACAAAAAGTACAGAGCACTTTTGAAGAAAGAGAAACGGAAGAAAAAGAGACAAGCACTAGCAAGATTGAGAGATTCAGGTAAAAGTTAAGTTGATGAATGGTACAGATTACTTGTGAAATATGAGGTAAATTTCAGCTCTCAGAAGATGGTTGCCATTGGTATTCAGAAGTGTTTAAAAATGTTTTAGATTGAAAATAATAAGTAATTGTTTTTCATTACTTGTCGACAATGCTGCAGCCTCTTCATCTGATTATAGGTTGGAAAGTGTAATTCATGACTGTGGCAATCTTGAGAACATAGGCTCTATGCATGCACCGATTACTGTCTTGGACCTTAGATTGTGTAGAATGCAGTGGCTTGCCTCATGGCAAGGGTAAGCTATCTTATATATTTAAAAAGAGGTACACTTTTTTCTCTTCAGAAAAAGGAGAGAAAGATGAACAGGTTTCTGAAAAGCTAGAAGATGACGACCTAGATGATGAAGAAAAACAACTCGAAGAGGAAAGGTAAATTAAAATTATATATAATTGGCAGCTCTACTCTATGCGTATTTAGGCCTACTTAGAATAAAGTTCCAGTGGCTGATATTCAATGAAATGTGATGGAACAAGAGGATGCCCCTATGATATATTAACATTGCTTAGCTAACTCAGCAAACCAAATGCAAAGGTGGTGGGCTGGATCCAGACTTTACTTCCACCGTCTTGTTGGCAGAGGTGGGGTGACTTTTGCCAATTCCATCCTCCCCTTCCAGCCCACTGCTGTTGTGCAAGTGAAATGTAAAGTTGCAGTGTTTAATTGCCTGTTTTAGGTCATAGTCCAAAAGTTTGAGGAATTACTCTGCTAAATAGTCTTGAGGCTGCAACCCTATGCATAGCTATCTAGGGTTAATCTCCATTGAACATAGTGCTTTAAATGGCAAGTAAACATGTATAAGTTAGCACTGTATGAATTGGAGCCTGTGCCCCCTAGCTCTTCTGAGGCCTTTCTTTAGATGTCCGTCTTTGAAGATTAGGTGAGCAACTACACAAGAGAAATCTCTGGAATTCTATCCCCAGGTTGCTTAGTCTGACACCATCATTATTACCTTTTAGACACCAGGCAATGTTTCCCCCTGGGTGCCTCCACTCTTATTAGTAATTTGCTTATATGGTTTAGCCATACTACTGCTACTTTACTGCTGTGCTTTTGCTTCTTTAAACAGTACTTACCGGTAATTTTAATATTACTATTTTAAATAGAAAGATGGAATTTTTTTTTTTTAGAAATAAAAAATAGTAAGATGATATTCAGTGATAACCCAGCATTCATCGAATTCTATTTGCAGGCAGAGGCTTCATGAGGAGTGGTTGCTGCGAGAAGAAAGGGCACAAGAAGCTTTTAAGATCAGGAAAGCAAAAGAAGAGGCAGCAAGAAAACGTCAAGAAGAGGAAGAGGTGCAGTATATGCTTTGACTACCCTTTTGGAGCAGACATTCTAAACATAAAAATAATTACTGAGGTCTTTATT
Organism: Zootoca vivipara; assembly: GCF_963506605.1. Classification (NCBI taxonomy): domain Eukaryota; kingdom Metazoa; phylum Chordata; class Lepidosauria; order Squamata; family Lacertidae; genus Zootoca; species Zootoca vivipara. The sequence continues at coordinate 37,522,508 of NC_083279.1, forward strand.
AAAAACACACACACACACCAAAAAGCAATGGTTGTATGAGAGGACTTCTCTCTCCAGCCACCCACCACCTCCATCTGTCTCTGCTCTGGAAAACCCTGCAACCTGCTGGAGCAGGGTTGCTGGAGGAACTGCTGGGGGTGGGGGGGGGGTGAGAACCAATTCTGTCAGAGGTGACTTTTCCCTGGGAGATGGACAGTGTTAGATTTCACACCTTCATTTTACCTTTGACTAATTTTGGAAAACACAGCACTAAAGTATAGTGGTTACGGTTGGCTTATTTCTGGAAAAGTTTTCATTGATTGTTGGGAGGCTGATTTTAAAGGATGAGGGCAAAAAGTTGGACTTTTAAGGCTAGTTCAGTTCTGTGTTAACTGTAATCTGCAATGAAGGGGAAAAAAGGAAGTTTACACACATCTAATGACCTATGTTGCTTTCTTCAGTATCTCAGAAGAAGTAAATGGCAAATTAGTTTACATATAGTTCACTTATTGGTTAAACCAAATTTTATCTGTTCAGCCTTCCTGGAGATATTTAGCATAATGCCAGTCTGTGTTTGTTTTTTAAAGCAAAGAATAAAAGAAGAATGGGAGGAACAGCAAAGGAAAGAACAAGAGGAGGAGGACCGGAAAAAACAAGTGAAGAGAGAGAGAGAGGTGATTCCTGCTCTAGGAGGATAAAACACAGTGCATATCCTCTTACAGTAATAATAGGACTAAAAAAAAGAACAAAATGACATAGTGTTGGGACACGAGGGTTGAAAAGTTTTTCTTTCTGTGCTTCTGTATAATGTTGTAAATTGAACATGCTATGAATAAGTGAGGCTGCAATGCTATACCTGCTTACTGGGAGTAAACCTCATTGAATTCAAAAGGATTTACTTCTGAGTAGACATGTATAAGAAAGCACTGTAATTGTAGGTGCACCCTTCGTTATTCAGGGCAGTATATAAGTTGCTAATATTATTGCTGCAGTATCTTGCCTTATTCCCAAGGCTCCGGGCAAATGCTTGTTATTTTTCATTGTTTTTAAAAGGCACAGCAAACAGAAGGACAAAATAGAATCTCCCCTGAAATGTTCCATGAATGCTCCCAAATATTTTGTGCCCTTTGGCAGCCTGCTTCACTGCAGCTGGCAATTGTGATTACACTTCATGAGGGAGAAGGGACACAAACTCTCAGCAGCTATCAATACATTTGTCGGTAGCTGCCGCCAGGCTATCCTCCCCTACAGTTCTGCAACTGGCAGAGAGAATGGTTTCTTGTGACTGTTGGGCCAGTCCTCACACACAGAATTATTGTTGGGAGGTTCTGGGCACAAGCTATGAATTCTTATGTTTAACTGTAGTGTAATCTCTCTAAGAAACTGTAGCAAGTATACGTATACTAACTGTTTAAGAACTTAACTTCACAAGTAATTTTACTGCTGCGATTCCTTAACCATTTTTTCCACTCAAAGATGTTACAGCTCATCTTTACCTGACTCATTCATCAAGATGTATCTTTTTCTATAGCTTGCTGGGTGTGGGAAGGAACATAATATAATGCTTTCGGCTTCTTGTAGGTTAATTTGTTGAATGCCTTGCTCAGCATATAGAGAGCAAATGGTGATCTTAATCATGGAATTGTACAGTTCAAAGGCACCCTGAGGATCATCTAGTCCAACCCCTTGCAATGCAAGAATATGCAGCTGCCCCACATAGGGATCAAACCTGCAACCTTGGCATTATCAGCACCACGCTGTAACCAACGGAGCTATCCAGGCCCATGCTTTGCCTCTTATTATGTTGGGATTTAACTGGTCCAGAACAATAGCAAATGAGATTATGAAACTGTTTTAGTTGACCAGCAGTTTGTGTAATATATAGATAGCAACCTTGACTGAGTACTCCTCCTAGTATCTTTTGAAAGTAGATGAAATTGTGGGAAACTGTCCATTCCTTACTACTACAGCAAAAGTATGATGTTGAGGGAATTTGCCACTTTTAGCTTTGATGGAAGTAATAATTTTATTTGATTTTCAAAACTTATATCCCACTCTTCCTCCTAAGACCCCTGTCATTAATGTCACTACATAAATGACAAACATGTTATAGATATATACATATAGGCAGTACCAAGAACTAGAAACCATCCATCAGTTTCTTAAAAATCTAGGTGTTCCTCTACATAGAAAAAACTGGCAAAAAGGACGTCTTCAGTTGGTGCCTGTTGCTGAACAATGTTGCCACCAAAGTCCTAGGAGGAGCATGTTCTGTAGCTGGGGTGCTATTTCTAAAGATGTTCATTTACTGATTCATCAGCCCCCAAACTTTCTTTGATATGGGGAAAGGTGCTGCCTTAGATAACTGGGTGCCAAGCTGTTTAGGGCTTTCTACAGCAAGACTGGAACCTTGAATTGGGCTTGGCAGTTAATTGGTAGGCAATGCCGATCTTCAAATGATATTCTATGGTCCCTAGGCAGCATACCCAACAAGACTCTGGTGGCTGCATTTTGCACTAGCTATATCTTCTGAACCATCTTTCAGGGCTGCACCAAGTTGAGTGTGTTGCAGTAGTCTAAATGGGAGGCCATTGGAGCTTGAATCACAGTAACCAGACTACCCCTGTTGAGGAATATAGGCACTCTGTGCCACTGAAACTACTTCCAGACAAATTAGAATCCAGGAGTACACCCTGTCAGTGATCCTGACCTTTCAGATGGAATGCAACTCCATCCAGAACAGGCCACCTACCAAATCTGTGAACTCAGAAACCACAAGTCTATTGTACCTTCTCTTTGTGAGAATTCAGCTTCGGTTCATTAGCCCTTATCCAGCCCATTACAGCATCTAGACATTGAGAAACCAAGGGGGATGATGTACACTGGAAATCAGTGCAAGCTGAAAATTAAGCCAAAACAAGTGCATGTATGTCAGGGGAAAGGTATGATTGCTAAACTTGGGCAACTGGGTTCCTAAGGCACTCCTTTCTGTAGTCCAATAGAAAACCCAAAGCTGGTTAATAATTCTCCTTACTCTATTGGAAACTTCCTTTTTGCAGGCTGAACTGGTTTCAGTACGCTGGTACCCAGCTTGAATACATACTGGGGCACTGAACTCTGGTTACACAGATATCATAGGGACTCTGTCCCTCTCAAAGACACCACTGCATTGGTGGCAGCAGGTGGACCTGGGTATGTTTGACCTTCTGGACATCACTGAGAAAACTGTTTCAAAACCAGTTTCTAGGCACAATCTTCACAGCAGTCTTTGGCATGAAATCCTTCAGGAGAAAATTCCTTGTGATAAGAATTGGATGGTGAATCTGGGCCACTCAGCTCAAATAGAAGTTGAGAAAAGTCTTCAAAAGATGTATGGTTGTGCTAAATCACTTGCAGGACTGGGCTGCTGTCTTTATTTGCCTTGCAGATACTTGAAAATTGTACCAATATGGTAATATATTTTAACCTTCAGTTCTGTTTGCTCTTTAAGCATTTTGTGTCAAAATTTGGGAATTGTGTCAAGTAATTGGAGGAATTATTTAAATGTAACTAGAATGTTTTCTACATTTTTCTTTGGGCATTCTTCATAACATGGAAGCTTTTTCCAGTTTTATTTGACAAAACAAACAGAACATAATATAAAACATGAATATTATGGTCTTGACTGAAGAAACCAGATGATGTCTCCATTCAGGGTTTTCACTAGTCCTATGTTTGCACCATTTATAGGAAGCTGTGCAGAAGATGTTGGACCAGGCTGAAAGTCAGGTATGTTTAGAGCTGTTGAAAATGGATCACCGAAACTAGAATTCTGAGCTGCTCTTCTTTCTGGAGAACAATGGCAGCTTGTTCTTTCATATGGGTTATGTAATTAGCTTGGATCGCACCATACATCTCTCTTTAACGGAGCAAACTTGTCACAGTGGCCTGGGTGGGATACTTCAGAGTAACGACTCTACACAGCTCTGCATTTTATCCTTTTATTGGTGCTGTGTATTTACAGTACTCAAGGCAATGTTATTTACAGATAGTGTGACATGTTGTCAGTCTTCCTCAGTACCTCCGAATGGAGGTTGGCGCGTTTTTCTCCAGCAAAGAAGCTTGGGGAGACCCAGCCTCTTCCCATGACGTTTCTTGCGCAATTCCGGGGTGGGCGGGATCGGCCTTCCCCCCTTGCTCCCCCCTTCCTGTCCCACCTTGGGCAGTGGCTCCGCTACCTTGCCTGAGCCTCGGACACCACTTCCTGCTTCTCCACTTGAGGCGGAACTCTCCCTGCTTTCCCCAGCGCTCGGGGATGGGCTGGAGCTCAAGATGGGAGGGACCTCCCGGTATCCCCTGTCCCTCACAAAACTATTCCTGAGATAGGATCCCTGCAGCTTGCTATGAATTTTGCCAAGAAGAACTAGACTGTGTGGACCTCATCCTGTTTCAAAAAGATGCTTATTTTCTTAAGAATATGTGCTCAAAATCAACATGGAGCTGTTCAGTATCAGTCATTCAGAGATTCAATGCACTCCTGATATATAATTTTTTTAAGCTGATGGACCATGAAGATGCTCATAAATTTGCTGATGTGACTGAATTAGATTCCTGTGCTTTAAAGCCTCCCTGAAGGTCAGAGGACAGGGATTCTACAGGTTCTAACGGTACAGAAAAGGTGTCATTCTCTTTGGAAAGAGAATTGCCTTCTGCAGTGTATTAGTGCAGTGCCCAGAAGTATTTTAGCACTCTGCATACACTCAACAGGACTTACACTTGGGCTACAATTCTATGCTTGATTTCCTGGGAGCAAGTCCTGTTGAATTTAGTGGGATGTACAAGGCCTGTTGAAGCTTACTGGGATGCATAACAAAAATTGTTCAGTATATTCAGTGTACAAGTATGCAAAGTTTCACACTTCTAAGGCAAAGTGTATGTTTTTAGGGTTTAAACCTCTCCAGTCTTTTCTTTGGTCTAGTTTTCAATATTTAAAGTAGACTTTAGTATTTCCCTAAACTGTTCAGTGGCATTACATTTCAGTGGTAAAATTGTTTCTCCCCACCATCTTGCAATTATAATCACTCCTATTTTCATAGAAAAATTGAATTTATTCATGACCAGTCTTCAGTTTGTTAACATATATAATGTTCTTGTTTTCTATAAAAAAATCCAGGTAGAAAATGGAACCACCTGGCATAATCCAGAGCCCCCAGAGAATATGGGACGTGAGAAAGATTGTGCCAATTGCCCGTTCTATATAAAAACTGGAGCTTGCAAATTTGGAGACAGGTAATTCAATTCTATATGGACCTTTTAAAAATATGGCTTGCATTTTATTTTGCTGGGGGCAGGGAATCTACAGATGCATTACTGTTTCAATACATCAGTTTAGCTCTCATTTTCACACTCTGAAAGGGAGATTTCTGCTTTTTCATGTTCAAAAGCCTGTGAATGAAGGGGAAAATGTAGGATCTAAGTTGCTGTTTCTTGAACTGTTCCATTTTAAACGAAAGATCTAAATAACTGCTACTGCTGCTTGTATTAAAGTTCTAGTTTTTAATTTCCTCCCACTGCATATTAGGCCCATAAAAATTAGGAAAGAAGGACCGGCATAGCTAAAAGAATAAATGATGGATGGGACAGAACTGAACCTCCTAAATGTCTGAAGTTAATTATAGCTGTTGGAGAACTAAAAGCTATGTTGGTGCTTGTGTTTTTAGCTTCACTGCAAATGCAACCTAGATTCTGAAATTGAGAATCTGCATTCAAGGCCAGATTGAGATTTTGGCAAAAGGGAGGTCTATCCACCTAGGTAATTCAGACCAAAGTATGCCTCTGGCAGAAATGGTGATTCCAGAAAGCCCAAATGCTCACTGCAGGACCAGACACCTGATCCCCATGCTAGCTAACTAGACCTGGGCGGGATGTTACTTTCACAAGTCACAACTGAGACATCAAAACAGAAAACTGCAAGCTAGTGTCAGTGAATTTGTCTACAACTTATCCAGCTTTGTACTGAATTCTTTGCTATCTTTCTTTTTCTTTCTTTCTTTAAATTTAAGATGTTCGCGGAGGCATAACCATCCAACCTCTAGTCAGACACTCCTTATTAGGGGTATGTTTTTTACTTTTGGGATGGAGCAGTGTAAAAGAGATGACTATGACACAGATGCAAGCCTGGAGTACAGTGAGGAAGAAATGCACCAACAGTTCCTAGATTTCTATGAAGATGTACTTCCTGAATTCAGGAATGTGGGAAAGGTTATTCAGTTCAAGGTAAAACGCAAAATATTGTTTTGCTATTCCCTAATTGCAGGTTAAGATCCAATGTAATATGTTAATGCAAGAAATTTGCGAGCTGATGTTGGGCAAGTGGTAACCCGCAAGCTTGAGGTATCACCAAGTATCATAGTGGTCGTGCTTGGGGTCACACAACAGCTTTTGCAAGCACAAGACACTCACTGTAACTCTTGTGCTACACCAGAACAAGGCTTATGCTAGGAGAATGATTGTTGTGTGAATGGGCTGCCACATTTGGATATCATCCTAGGCATTCCTAATTTCCCTTCATATGCAGATGTGGAGAGTAAAAAAATAGGGAGGAAGCAGTTAGATCAGGATCTCTACCATGAAATACTTGGTGTGTTTGTGTGTTCAGTGGGGGTGGGGTCAGAATAAGTCCCTGCTACTTAGCCTCTTAATTCCTTAGTTTTTCACACATGGCTTTTCCATTTTGGCTTCATTGTTGTTAAATAAATCGTGACATGGTGTAATATGTCATGTGTTGTTATTAATCCGAGATTGCATTCAAAGAGGGTGTACTTTTCTTTTTCCCATGACAGTATAACCCATTAAAGAAAAAGCTCTGTTTTCATCCAGAGGGAGTTAGTTTAATAGGAAGGACGGTGAAGGTGGGGATGTAGAACAAGGCTTTATAGCAGGGGTCCCCAAACTACGGCCCCCGGGCCGGATGCGGCCCAATCGGCCTCCCAATCCGGCCCGCGACGACGCCCGCTGCCGCCGCCCGCTCTTGCGGCGCGGCGACGATCTAAAAAATCGGCAAAAAATCGCCGAAAATCCTTTGTGCGCATGCGTATGGGCCTCTCCCGACCCAGAAGAGGTCATTTCCGATGCACTTCCGGGTCGGGGGAGGCCAATACGCATGCGCACAAGCGATTTTCGGCGATTTTTTCCCCCGCACGGGCGCGTGTGCGCATGCGCATGGGCACGCACTCCCCCGCCCTCCGGCCCGCTGCGCGCGCACTCCCCTGCCCTCCGGCCCGCCACGCAGTCGGCGCGGCGGGCACCGGCCCACTGCGCGGTAAGTCTGGGGACCCCTGCTTTATAGGAATGTTCATATAGGTTGCTAGTTTGGAATAGTACTTTCAAGACTCGAACAGTAACACTTCTTCCTTTGCGTTATGCGAGAGCTGTTTTGGAATGTGCAGTTGATGAATCACAGGCAGTGTTAAATATTTATAGCAATCGTAGTTCATGAATTTCACTTACACAGCACATTGTTCTTCAGGAAGATGGGCCTAATGCAGTGTGGCTTAGCCACACTGTGTGCCAGTTATTTATGTCAAAAATTTAGCTGAATCCTGAAGTGTGTGTTGGTTAGACAGAAGAGCTAGGTATCAGTTTTTGATAGAATAAAAGAGATTGCACTTGTGTGCGGGTTTTTTTTAATGAAACTAAAACAAGTAAGACATAACAACAACAAAAAACACCATATTCTCTGCTCTCCTACCTCCCTAGCCCTCAGTGGTATAGTTAGATTACAAATCCATTAAGAATTATTGTGCTTATCAGTTTTGTTTCGTTGTGCAACTTGGAATAATCAGAAGGAGTTCGGGTGTTTTGTTTACCCACTCCAGTGGAGATAAAGATCCATCAGCTTGCTGCCATGATGCGATTTGATGTTCATATATCAATGTTATGATGGCCATCTGTCATAGGATGGGTGATAATCTGACTGTCCTGTGATTGTTATTAATACATGAAATAAAAGGCCACCAAACCATGAAAGAAAGTGCATTTTGTGTGCTGTGATTAAATAAGGTATCTTGTAAACCATTCAACTAAAGCAGCTGTGTAAGGATACAAATAAACTGTGCTTCCAAATTTAAATTAGAAATGTTACCTTAAATTAATGCTCCATATCCTGCCTGAATTAAGTTTTAACCTGCTTTTGATATAGGTCAGCTGCAACTTTGAACCTCATCTTCGAGGAAATGTTTATGTTCAGTACCAAACGTAAGTATTTAAAATTTAGCAGTTGGTAAACTGAATGAGAAATCATAAGGAAGGCTTATGTGGTATGGGTGGGTATACAGTGGTACCTCTACTTACGAATTTAATGCGTTCCGAACGCACATTTGTAAGTCGAAAAAAATTGTAAGTCGAATCCCATAGGAATGCATTGGGAGAAAAAATTCGTAAGTAGACGCAACCCTATCTAAACCGCATCCAAGATGGCGGACGGAGCTCCATTCGTAAGTAGAGTTATTCGTAAGTAGAGGTACCACTGTACTGGTAAAGCTCTTTCCCAGTAAAAATGGCTAATTCTCCCATGTTGATGCAATATCACTTGATTGACTTGTATTGCTTTTATGAGGTTCTAATAATATATATTTTTTTACTTTTAAAGAGAACAAGAATGCCAGCAAGCTTTTGCTTTATTCAATGGTCGGTGGTATGCAGGTCGGCAGCTTCAATGTGAATTTTCTCCAGTAACAAGGTGGAAAACAGCTATTTGTGGTAAGTCAGTGAAAACCTCCAGCTCTAATAGCTGGTGTCTTTCAATCTAAACATCTTTCATGTTACTGAATTATACATAAATTATAATTTTAAAGTGAATGCAACTGATAGTATCTTATTTGAAAGACCCTGTTCTGCATCAAGTAATAAATAAATTTCCACACCTTTGAGTGCTTAAAGTATTCGAACCCACCATGCTACATCTTGGCATCACAGGATCAAGCATTTCCTATATTCAAAAAGACAATTGTGAAACAGGGATTTGTGCATATATACCGTGTTTCCCCTTTTTTAAGACACTGTCTTATAACTTTTTTCCTCAAAAAACCACAGGGTGGCTTATTTTCAGTGGGATGTCTTATTTTTATTGCGTCAGTATGGTATGGTACAGCAATTTGCGTGCTGAACAGGCGGTGGAGAACTCAGCTGAGAGGCACATTTCCCCCTGTGCCTGTCGCTGATTCGCTGGCCCCCTGAGCACGCAGGAGGGGCTGAGGAGGCAACAGGAACGGGGCATCTTAAGCCTATCCAGCACTGTGGGAGGCAACTGAACAGGAGAGAGGGTGGCACTGTAAGAAGGACTCAAGAACGTGGCCTCATATGGTACCAGATAATAACTCTGATCCATCTTGCTGAGGATTGACTGCACTGGGTGGTGGAGGCTCGCTAGGGTTTCATGCAGGACCTTCGCAGAGCTACTGGTACCTGGAGATGCTGGGGTCCTTCTGCATGCAGGACAGATGTTCTGCCAGTGAGCCACCACCCTTCACCAAAGGGACTGGCTGAGGTTGACTCACTGGAGCTGCTCTCCTGGTTCCAGGGTTTAAGGGCCAGAAGTATAAAGCAGCACCCTATGTTTCTGAGGAGAGAGAAGGAGGGAGGAAGGAAGGAAGGAAAGAAGAAAAGAGGGAGCAGGAGGGAGAGAGGAAGGAAAGAGGGGAGAGAAAGAAGAGTAGGAAAGAAGGAAGGGAATAAAGAAGGAAAGAAAAAGAAAGATTGAGAGAAGACAGAAAGGGAGAAAGAAGGAAGGAGAGGGAAAGAAAGAATAAGAATGAGGGAGAGGAAGAAAGCTGGGAAGGACAGAAGGAAGGAAGGAAGGAAGGAAGGAAGGAAGGAAGGAAAAGAGGGAGCAGGAGGGAGAGAGGAAGGAAAGAGGGGAGAGAAAGAAGAGTACGAAAGAAGGGAGAGGAGCGTAAAGCCTCCTCAGAGTTGCGCGCTCGCGAGGAGCCGCAGCAGCAGGAGGAGCCGCGTCAGGAGGAAGAGGAGCCGAGGCAGGAGGAGGAGGCTTCCCGGGTCGGTGCCTGGCAGCGCCGCGTGGAGAGTCCCGAGCCTCTGGGACGCAGCAGTGTTCTGTAGCACTTTGAATCCTCCTCCTCCTGCCGTGGCTTGGGGCGCTCCACACGGTGCTGCTGGGTGCTTTGTCTGTGCTTCAGCAGCAGCAGCAGCCGTTTCCAGGCGCCGAGCCATGGCAGGAGGAGGAGGATTCAAAGTGCTACAGAACACTGCTGTGTCCCAGAGGCTCGGGACTCTCAGCGCGGCGCTGCCGGGCGCAGACCTGGCAAGCCGCCTCCTCCTCCTGCCATGGCTCGGGGTGCTCCATGCAGCGCTGCTACGGCTGCCTTTCTACCCCCCCCCCAGGCCCCAGCTGTTTGTCGGCGCAAGGTCCTGCTGCTGGGTCCCGCTGGCTGGGGCGCTTGGTGGTCTCGTTCTGTGTGGCGCTGCAGCAGCAGCAGTAGCCAGTTCCGGGCACCAACCCGGCAGTCCTCTTCCTCCTCCTGCCGTGGCCAGCATGCTGGGTTCCGCTGGCTCGGTGTATGGCTTATTTTCGGGGTATGGCTTATATCCCGCAAATGTGTAAAAATCCAACTACGGCTTATAAAATGACGTCTTAAAAGGGGGGAAGCACGGTATATACACTAGGGTGATGACTTTTTCTTTTTTCCCCTCAAAAATTATTTCCTGTAGCACAAATGGATGAACTTTTGCCTATTAATGACTAAAATGAGGTATATTCCATTGAAATATTTAAAAAGGTTACGCACAAACAGTTTTTAATTTTTTTGTATGCCATTTTACCATTTCATAAAATTGTATTAACAATTCTATATATATATATATATATATATATATATATATATATATATATATATATATATATATTTCGTATCAAATTTGGACACAACACCACATTCCACAATGGGGAGTGTTCTTAGCAACATAGGGTATACAAATGTCACACCTGTGCAAAGTAAAAGCCCCCTTTTGGGACCTCAAAACTCAGCCAGCAGACCCTGCCGGGCATGCTGGGAAAAGAACCTACAGGAGAGGTAGCAAAACATCGTCCTCTAGAGGTGTCTATACTGTTACTGCAGCTAAAAAAAAGCTTCCTTGTGTGTTTGATGACCCTATATAATGTTGTATATATGTGACTCTAAAGCTTGGGTTTAATTTTATATCTGCTTACAGTGACTTCAAAAATGGTCAAAAAACTGATAATTTTTTTAAATCACTTTGTGTGTGAGGTTTTTTTAATCAAATCTCTTTGAAAGTAAGATTTTATCTAATATTTAACGAAAGCTCATCAAATTATGATACAGGAAAATGAGGTTGTAAAAAAGTCATCACCCTAATATACACCACACAAGACACAAGATAGCACCTATGAGAGATGATGCCAGGGCCCAGCAGTAGCAGCTATTTCTGAGTCGGTGCATTTGCTAGAGCTACTGGCTTCTGAGCCCTGAATATGGTTCAGTGATACCTCTGGTAGGGATGCCTGGGCCACACTGAGCTGTCTGATACAAGTTGATGTGCCTTCCGCTTGACTGCCATGTGGTTAGAAAGAAACAGATATTGCAGTTGCTAGTATACACCTAAAAGTGAACAAGATCATACATGACTCTGATTCAAACTTGCCTATATGTTGGGCAAATTGCCTTTACTCAAAACACTTGCTTTTTATCCATGTGATATCAAGATAAGGGGCAATATCTAGCTGTGACTTCCAGCTTAGGCAACAGACAAATGGGGTTTGCTCTTCCTCTCCTGCACCACCTTAAAATCTGCAACGGGAACAGAATCCAACTGGGTCTCTTCAAACGCAACATTGATTTCCTAGAGTTATTAAAACGAGACATGACCCACCCCTTTCACCCATACATCTGTGATAAGAAAAATCATGCAGATAAAAATAGACATAGAAGTGTCCACTGAGTCTGTTTAGCTTTCAAAGGTTATAATTACGGTTGTCTTCAGACTTTGATAATGAGTTTCAAAATTGGTTTTCAGGTTTGTTTGAAAGGCAAAAGTGTCCAAGAGGGAAGCATTGCAACTTTCTTCATGTGTTCAGAAATCCAAACAATGAGTTCTGGGAGGCCAACAGAGATATTTACAATACCTCGGAATGGACCAAAGAGCCAAGTAAATATTCAGAAAGGAGAAACAGAGCGGGATACCATGAAAACTATTATAGGAGGTCAAGAAGAAGAAGTAGTCTAAGTCCAGATCACGCTTACAGCAAAAGAAACGGAGACTCTGAAAGGGAAAAGAGTTATCACAAACATAAGAAAAGACAATTTCCTGAGAGGTCACGAAGTCGTGGAAGGCGACGGTCACGTAGTAAGAAGAAAAGAGGCCGGAGTCGTAATAGGAGCCCGACACGTAGCCGTAGCAGAAGTTCCTCTCGGTCGAGAAGTAGAGGTAGAAAACGATCCAGCAGCAGAGGTAGAAATAGTTGAATTTGTTGCTGAACTACTTTTAAAGATACTTGTGGATATAAAAATTTGGTGCTTACCAGAGCTGTTGCATACTAGAGACCTGCCTGTGCCCTAGAAATAAAGCTCATGTGGGCTATATTTTTTGCAATGATTATTTAAGGGTGAGAATACATCTCACAATCTTCAAAACTTGTTTACCCAATTATTTGCTATTCTGTCATGGAAGTCTGGTGTTCTTTATAAATCCCCCACTCATTCTAATGTAAAAAGTGTACCATAGTTAAGCAATTGTGCCAAGGTTCTATCTATCTTTCTGTTTAGAGATTTGTAAATAAATTCAGTGTGTGATTTTGTTTCTTAAAATGGCAAAATAACTTTTTGGTGGATAGGATACAAAAAGCCCTTTTTAAGAATTATTTAGAACTGTTAGGGCTAAGGTGGGGACAAAACAAACAAGGCATGGTTCTTACTCTGCAGCTATCTTCCTTTGTTTGCATGTGAAATGTTTTGGTACACCAATTTAGGGAGTAGTTCAAAACAAGCAACTTGTCTAATGTGTTTTGGTCTGAATAAAAGTGGAAAGCACCAGAGCACACAATAAAACACATGTATACATAATCACATCTTTCTGGATCAGCACAACATACTCCAAAGTGTAGAATACAGCTCTTATTTCAGGGGGTATTGCTAGGAACAAATTAGCTGCTATGTGTGGGTGGAGTCAAGAGGCTGTGTTTTTTTCCCTTGTTTGTAAGTATAGGACAAGTTAGTATTACTGGCCTCTGAAGGCGTGCTTGCTGTTTTGATAATGGAATACAGATCTAAAGCACCAATGTGCATCCTCTTATATATCAGAATTGGGAAATGGGTTGCGCAGTTTTAGCCCCGCTTCAGACATCTATTCTTAGCCATATATTTCTTGTAGTTTGCAGGATCCACCTGAGACTCTTTTTTACGATCCCGAGTCATGCACCATCCAGATTAAAACACAGCTCTCAGGTGTTTTACTGCAAGTGGTATTCTAATGCACTAACTTTAGCAACCTAGCAGTTCGAAAGCACGTCAAAGTGCAAGTAGATAAATAGGAACCACTACAGCGGGAAGGTAAACGGCGTTTCCGTGTGCTGCTCTGATTTGCCAGAAGCGGCTTTGTCATGCTGGCCACATGACCTGGAAGCTATACGCCGGCTCCCTCGGCCAATAATGCGAGATGAGCGCGCAACTCCAGTCGGTCACGACTGGACCTAATGGTCAGGGGTCCCTTTACCTTTACCTAACTTTAGCAAACAGCTGCGAGCAAACATTCTCTTTTTGGAATGCGGGTTTCTAGAGGTTCAGCCAGGGGTAAAAAATATTAGGTTGAGGGGAGCTTATGTGAAAGTTATTGAAAGCTGTTTGCCTAGAAGCATTATTCATGGTTTTCTGGTGCCTGGAACATACTGCCAAAGGGATTTACATAAGCCCTATTCAGCTGTCTTATGTCATTACAATTCCAAAAGGGCAGAAAGCAGGAATGCGCTTCCTACTTCTGCTCCTTCCATCACCACACATTTGGCAGTGGGGAGCTGCTTTAAGGTAAGTTATTTGTGCAAGTTACAGACATAAATGTATGCAGAGTTCACATACAGCAGTCACCCAAACTACATGAAAGATGTATAGACAGGGCCAGGAACTGAAATCCTGCTCCATAGCAGGCAACCAAGAACTGCCACAAACAGAGAAACTAGACATTGTGGTTAGGGATATGGCTTCAACAAGCTGCTCAGCTTACCTCCCTCTCTCCGTGAACAATTTGCATAAAGTAGTAAAAGTGAATTACACAGTGGAATAATTTACTCTCGTCTCGCAATCTAGACTTTGTTTTTAGAAAACACCCACATCTTTGCCTTGGAGGTAAATATATACCACTGTGAAACATTCACAGTCAACTTCAAGCCCTGTAGTTCTTTAAAAACAAAACAAAAACCTAAATTTCTAAAGAGAGTTATTTTGGCAGGCTACCTACCCATCGGTGTTTGAAATTCCCATTGTTCTAGGCACATTTGTGATGGAATTTCATTAGCGTGAGCAGTTTCTGAGCTCTGGGTGCAGCACTGTGCCTAAGATTTCAGATTACGGCAAAACCAGAGTGGAAGGAAAGGAGGACCTTTCTCTGCCTCCACACTTCCAGCCACTCTCTGAAGACTAGAGAAGAGACCCTCTTAAGAATATTAGTGGGGTGAGCAGGGGAAGGACTTGACCAGGCATCCCCAAACTGCGGCCCTCCAGATGTTTTGGCCTACAACTCCCATGATCCCTAGCTAACAGGACCAGTGGTCGGGGAAGATGGGAATTGTAGTCCAAAACATCTGGAGGGCCGAAGTTTGGGGATGCCTGGACTAGACCATGTGAAAAATGGAACATAATATCTTAGCTGCAGTTCATTCATTTTTCAGTTTTGTATTCTTGTTATAAAAAGCGTGCCTAGGCATTCTGTTGTTGCACCCATAACCTAGGTATAAGGTGCCATTGAGCTAGCTTTCATATCTCCGTTCCTAATACTGCTACCATGAACTTTCAGTTGATAATGTCTATTTCCAAAGGCCAGAAAACAAAACCAGGAATAATAGCCTGTCAATACATTTGTTTTGAATGGAAAGGTTAACATCTAGACACTGATTTTCTTCAGCAAGTGAGATAAACCTAAATGGAACTGAGGAGATCAATTGTTGATGCCTGTAAATTACAACAGAGCAGGGTAGCCAACATAGTGCCCTTGGGATGTTACTGGACTACAACTCCCATCATCCCTGTCCACTGGCCATGTTGGCTGAAGCTGATGGGAGTCCTAAAATATCTGGAAGGCACCACAATGGCTACCTCTGCAATAGAGTACCACAATACTAATTCTGAAATAATGGAAAAACATCTTATATAGAACATTGTTATAAGCCTGTAAGAATACATGGTGACCTGAGGAATGATACGACCTGAGGAATGATACCTTTGTTTAAAAACTGAAATGACTTTTGTTAAAGGTAAGCAAGTAGATATTTGGTGCTTCTGTGATGGGTGGGATTGTAATAACAAAAAAAAAAAAAAACCCCAGCTGTGTATGAACTATTGTTTATGACTGATATATATTGCAAGTAAGTAAAGAAAACAACACAAAGGGAAAAGAAAACCACCTTCTAAACTAAGATGTGCTACAGAAAAAAGTTTTGTTTCTATAAATTGTGTTCCAATATTTCCACTGACTGGATCCCTACATTTTTAAACACGGACATCTGGTTAAACAAACAAACAAAACAACAAAACTCCCAAAGAACACAAAGTACTTTTTCTTAGAAAAAATTGTTGTATATTGTCATGGTATGCTTGCTGCTAAAAAAAAAAAAACCTCTACTACATTACAGTGCTATATTTAACTGTCAAGAAAAAGATTAAAATTCTTAACCGTGAAAGGAAACGAGTTATTTCCGCAAGTTTCTGAACAGACAGACGTAGCAATGGAGTAAAAATGAACATTTATTACAACTCAACTGGTGTGATACTAAGACAGTGTCCACACAGCTTACGTCACAGTCACAACAAAGCTTCCAACCAAGCACATACAAGGCAACATTGTAAACCTTAAACATGGTTTGAATACACATAAAAAATTGCTTTTGACTTTTTAAAATGTCAAATAATTCTGTCACTTCAACATCACACAGAGGGCCACTCTAATGTCTCTTGAAACTCGTTCCAGATTTTCTGTGAGTGAAATGTAGAACAGGGTTCCTGGGTATCTTATGCAAACATGATATTTTCATAACTTCTCCTTTGTGATTATGGCATGAAGCCATGATCTTTCAAATGCCTGGCACAGCTTATAAAGTAAAGTATTTGGATGCTTTGGAACACAGTAATCACAGCAAATAGACCCACAGGAGGGGAACTTGATAGTCATATTATTGGAAAGGCGTGCAATAACACACACAAACACAATGTGCAGGAAGTCACACTGCTTTCAACAGCAGGTGTTCTGTACTGGGGTTCTGCACTATGTGAAGTGTAGGACATGCAGTAAAATGCAAGACAGAGTAAAATAGAGTTTGACTTTGTGAAATTCATGTTGCCTGATCCTATGCATGTTTATATGGTAGTAAATCCTGCTTTGTTTAATAGGACTTAATGTTTTATTCTGTTTTTAATCTGTTGGGAGCTGCCCAGAGTGGTTGGGGAAACCCAGCCGGATGGACAGGGTTTAAATAAAAAATTATTATTATTTTATTATTAATTATTACTTACTGCCAAATAAAGTGTGCATATCTTTGCAGCCTTTTAAAAAACTAGCTGAGGAAAGGTATGCCAATGGCTTAAAGATTTTGTGTGTAATTTTGCTTCTAGTTGTTCAGATTTGAATTGGGAGTAAACCTATCCCTGCAAAGTAGAATGAAAAATGAAAAACAATGATTTAACACAGAGATTGTCAGATTATCAAAATAACTGCTTGAGTTCTGGTTTAAGTATAGTTAATATACTGGGAGAAAGGCAGATAGATGTGTTGTAACATTCTCTTCTTACATTTTCCCTTTGAGATTATGTCAACTGTATCTCAGTGACTTCTGACTTAATACTGCTTTACACTTTTGAAAGGATTACATGTGCAATCAAGAGAGCATTTAAGCTAGTAAACAATAAGTTTTTTTAACAAAGAAAATTCCATGTAGCCTAAGCTGCTGTTCCCTTTGTACATTAACTCAGTTTTCTGGCTGAATTTCACACTGTACAATTTCATTCTGATAAAGTTCTGTTTACAACCCTGTTGCTAGAAATAAAGCAACTAACATCTCACAACAGATGTTGGACTTGCAGGTCTAAATAGAATTCTTTGGTATTATGAACAGCTGCAAAACAGTTGTTTACCCCCAATCTAACAACCTAAACTGAGTATAACAAATGCTGACTTTATAGTAAGTATTTGGTTACACAAAACCAAATTAACACATTTCAACGGGTTGCCATATGGAATTGTTTCTTTTCAGTGTCTGACATAATGTACAGTAGTTGATACATTATGTATGGCATTTTACAAAATATAATTACTAAAATTGCCATCTATGACTCATAAATGCTTGTAAATTACTGTGGCTTAAATCACTATAATATCCCTTTTCCCCCAGAAAAATGTTTTAAAACCTTTCATTCCCTTGTTTTTAAATTTTACAGTAAATGGATTTTTTCTTGTAGGCCTAAAAGATGTAGCTCAGCAGAACAGTAATACTGACAAATAGCATCATAACACCATTAGCTAACAATAAATGAAGGCAGTGAACATTTAGTTATGCGAAAACATCACACAAGACATCGGCAAAGAAGGAAGTTTATGTCAGTCCAATTTCTTCGAGTACACTACGAGGGGTTTCCGCTTCCTGTGGAGGGAAAATTAGAGAATGAACAGATTTTGTGCTCCTGCCATACCATATGCACTGTTAATCGGGAATTGATGAAATTCAGGATATGCACCAAGCAGTCGCTAGTTATGCAGAACACTCTTAGTGTTTAAGGCATTTTATAATAGTATTCATTTCACACCCACCTATTTTCTTTTGTCAAACAGAGGAGGCAAGTTATTTTCTGTTTTCAGAGCAGAGATAGGTGATATTGCTGTTAAAATTCCCACTCCCACCCACCCCAGCTAGCATGGCCAGTGGTCAGGAATGATGGGAGCTGTAATCCAACAACAAGTGGAGGACCAGATTCCCATCCTATCTGACATAAAAGAATGCTATGATACCACTAAAACTTTTTAGAATCAACATTTCTAGTTTTAAAAAGTTAGATTTCTATACTTTATATGTGAAGTTTGTATGGGACTTCTTGGAAATGATTTGACAGCAACTGTAATGTTAGCTGAACATCAGATGTTTCTAAGACTACCTTAAGAAAAGCATACCATGTTGTTTTTCCTGTTAAAAGCATAACCTGTAATTTTTGTATAAACACAGAGAGCTTACACTTACTTTAGCATCCTAAACAAGGCACAGCACCAAAAAGAGAGAGTCAGAGTTAGGCAACAATTTTCAGAAATGGCAGCATTGAAAAGGTGAAAGAATATAGTTAAAGATGCATTTTGAATTTCTGGATGTTCAACTAAAGGAACAGAAATAGGCCATGAAACTTTGAGTTTATAAATTTAATATAAAATTATCAAATTAAAGACAAACACATTAAAAAGAATTTCTACTTCATGATTTTAAAACTGGAAATTTTGAAAAGACTATTGTCAGGGGATTGAAACCACAAGAAACTTACCTTTATTATTTGTTTATATATCATAGAACTAAACGGTGCTTCTAAATATTCATGGATATAAGGATAAAAGAGCTGGACTTTCATAAGTGGGGCGGGATGTTTCTAGAACCTCTAGATTAGCATAGATGGTACATACAATCACCAGCATGATCACTTGCCACCATTCTGCATTGATAGACATGCTAGTGTATGGAACTGAAAGGCAGGATATGGGATAGCACTGCACTTAAAGTTTTAGCCTAATCTGTTCTGTTTAAAGAATTTGCTTACTGACAAACAGATCCATTGGCAGTGAAAGGCACCGTTCTTCCCATTTGTGAGGTAGACTACAGCTCCTTGCCACACAAGAACTACTTGGGAATGGGCACGTTTCATCAGCAGCTGCAGATCAGGAAGATAGTATTTTCCTTCTTCCTTCCACTGATTTGTGAGGTAGGTTAGAGCCACTGTAAGCCATGTGAAACATAGGCTGGACTTCCATGCCAGTTGGAGCTATCCACAGAAATGTTTATATTCTCCTATCAGGACAGGACCTAAAGGAAGTAGTGCTTATGGACGCTTAACTCTGGGCAATATGCAAATACAAAAACACCATTGCTGTGTGTATTTTCATATACTGGGTAAAAAAAATAAAAGTTAATTTGTACTTTAATTAACAATGTTTTATGAGTAAATGAAGCAAGCACCACCCTCAGCTAGTTAACATCACAGATGCAATCTGGGAGCATTTAAACTACATACCGTAGTAGCTGTGAATATCTATCAAACAAATGTTAACAGCTGTTTGAAAATGTGTAACTGAGTAATGCTTGAGAATCAATTTAAATAATGCTAATGCTTTGGAGTTTGAATCATTTATCAAACGTGTTTTCACATATTTTATACCCGTAGATTAGAATTACCAAAGGCCAACTGCACAAACATGAAATATATCACAGCAAAGAGATGGAGGAAAAAAGAAGCCATTCACGTCAGGAGTGCATGCAATACTTTATTATAGACATGCCATGAAAACTAATTCACAGAAATTTACAAGCATGCAGCCATATAAAGCTATAACATAACACAGCACCTCATTAGCACTCCATGCACAGCATTTTAAAGATTCAGGCATGAAGAGAATGCAAGCAGCATTTGCCATATACATTCACAGAAGCAATGCAACAAAAATAGGAAAGTTTTGTAATGGGAAAACATCCTAAGATTTGATACTAATACATCCCAGACTGTTGTAGATTCAGAATTTTAAAACCCCTTACTTGTGAACTATAACTGACATTTTTGTTCAAGTATAACACGTATATCTGGAATTTTCTATTACTTATAGTTCATTTGGTTAATCCTGCCCCTTTCCTACTTTTGCAATCACTATTTTATAGCAGCCTCCTGAGCAATGTAAACAGAATTAGTCTACCACTGCTCACACTTGGAATGTTCACATTTTTTAATAGAAATTGCAGCGTGGCTCAGAATATCTGTGGATGTTTCTGAATGATTACCTGCAGGCACAGATTCTGCCTGTTGCGGCAATGTTTGGGTCAGCTCCATTAGTGCACTGAAATATATTCATATAAACCATTTTTTCTATGGCCTGCAAAGTTTTTCTCATTATCCATTAAATGAACATTTAATGGGTCCAACAATAATTCACTATCAATGGATTTCTATAATATATGCACAAATACCAATTCATACTTAGTTTGAAAAATACAGTCACCATGGTATTTGCGTATTTAAACTGCAATGTTGGGCTCAACATATTCCAGCTTGAATACTACATGCTATGACAAGTGCTACTGGTAAGATTTAACATGGAAGTTATGGCATGCTGACAAGACACATGAAAAGAAAAAAACAGACATCACAAATGGTAGGAAAAGGAAATATACAACAGCAAAACAAATGTGATAAACTAATTTGTTCAAGATGACTGGATTCATCCAGCTGAGGATAAGTATTCTGCCATGAGTAAATCAGCTCTATCACGTCTCTGTGTGCATGGTGAATGAAGTCATTTAGTATACTGGGACATTAAAGTATTCATGACGTGGCTATAAAAGAAATGTGCACATTCTTTATAAATAGTACGAAAGTTTGCATGCATACAATAATGCAAATGGTTTTTATTTACCACTACTTTTAATGCTATCACTATTTCTACACCAATCTTCTCAATCACATGCATTATTAAACAACATGCTATTCAGGGTTTGAAAAGCACATCACTGTAGTATGTTTATAAAACTACAGTGGTACCTCGGTTTAAGTACACAATTGGTTCCGGAAGTCTGTACTTAACCTGAAGCGAACTTTCCCATTGAAAGTAATGGAAAGTGGATTAATCCGTTCCAGACGGTCCGTGGAATACTTAAACTGAAGCGTACTTAACCTGAAGCAAACTTTCCCATTGAAAGTAATGGAAAGTGGATTAATCCGTTCCAGACGGTCCGTGGAATACTTAAACTGAAGCGTACTTAACCTGAAGTGAACTTTCCCATTGAAAGTAATGGAAAGTGGATTAATCCGTTCCAGATAGGTCCGCGGAGTACTTAAACTGAAAGTACTCAAACCGAAGCATACTTAAACCGAGGTATGACTGTATATGCAATTAGACATCAATGAATCATTTGTTGAAAAAATGTTGCTGTGTTTGTGTGTATGTGTGCGCACGCTTCCATGTTTCATGGTGACTCGTCTGTACCATGCATGGCTACAGTCAAACATTATTTGTTTGCATACAATTACATTCAAGTAGAGAAGGGAGAACTTTGCCTGCGTACTGCTGAATAGAAAGAATTGAAATTTTTGCTTTTTATTGGAGGCACAGAAAGAGGTGTGGAAATTAAAGTAGGCAAACTGTTCAATTTCTGATAATGCATCTAACTACATCAAATTCTAAGGCTTCGTTAAAATACCTCCCCCCCCACCAGCAAAAAAAGTGTAGTTTTGCAAATTATCTCTAAGCACTATGACCACATTCTGTCTAAATCTATTTTTAAAACCACTTGTATTAACATTCCAAGCCAGCTAACCGTTAATCCAACTACTCAGATGGAGACTTGGCTTTTGGGATTTCCTGCCAACCAAGGATAATTTAACAGGATCTTAAATTCTCTCACACTTCTAAGAGCTTCTGTATAATCAGACCATTCATATAACTACTTCAGGACCAGTTCTAAGAAGACTAATCCAAAGACCCTTCTGAGAATTCTCATTTAAACAGGAATGCCCAGATTCTCATGCACAATAACCAGGCATAAGAATAGTCTGAGGACATTGCTATAGCACTGTGTTTATGTATGAAAAATACGGGCTTTCCAAAAAACTTTAAACTGGAAAGGCCCCCCCCCATCTTATGCTCTAATATCAACTGAGATCCGTATTAGTTTTATATTTAGTAATATCTTAATGAGAAGAAAAGAAACTTTCTCAATTAATGTGGAGTGCTTCTGTTTCCAGCCACTCCATTCCAGTTTCCAATCTCCGCCCCCCCTGCAACACTGTCTGCATTCTATGCTTACTAAACATGTTCTGTTCTCATTAGATCATTTTTGCACACAACTCATGATGCTGAATAAGATTGCAAAGAAACAATTGTTAACTTCTCTGGCAACAGAGCAAGAGCTATATCAGCTTCAACCTTGACTAGGCACAAGCATGTTTTATACCTCTAGGAATGAGCTAGCATTCCCTCCTACGGTGCCTCTGAACAAGTTCTTAAAAATACGAAAATAACTAGTCAATAACCTAGACTCAGTGTTCCCATCCGCATCAGATTTTGCTCCTTCTGTTTTACTTTGCCCCATGTGAGCATGCATAGTGTAGCATTTCTAAAGGAGTTTGCTGCATTCAGAATATTATAGAAGGAAGAAATAAGTTTTACCAGAAGGGTGTGGATGTCTGGTTTGACCTATTAATATTGAGCTTTTGCATGTTTTTTCTTTTAAGTTCAACTTGTACAGAAGCACTTAAGCAAACCACTCTTGAGTAGGGCAATGGCAGAGATAGCTAAACACCAGTAAGCTGATCTGTTATTATTTAACAAAACATTTTAATTTTTTACATTTTCCAACCTCAGACAGGGTGGGTGAATTAGTTATAAAAAGTAGTGAAAAATGAACTGCTTCAAAACATTACAAAAATAATTAAAACATTAGGGCAGGGCAGGCGCACCGAGTCAAGAAGCCATTAGCTTCCCAATGACAATATTCTGCACTGCAGCCTACCCACACAATTTTTGCAGCTCAGGTCTTAAGCAAATTTCTATCACATTGTAGGTAATGTTGACAGGAGGAAAGTGTCTCTTTTCTCATCAAGTTTGGGACTTTGCAACCAAGTGGAATAGAGAAGGGAAGACTATTTGAGCCATGGTGTACCCTCCATAAGTAGAGCTGAAGATATGTACCTCAACTATGGCTACCAGCATGACTACATGGAGAATCACTCCACAGTCACACTCAAACCAGGGACAGTGATCCACAGAACAGATGAATGTACTGTAACTTGAAGCAATTTCATCTTTTCTTTAGTCTATTCTGGGGAGAATGGCCCGCAGCAATCATTCTATATAATCACTGTGGCACACATAAATGATGGTAGAGACAACCAAATCCTAGAATAAGGAGCATCTTATATCTTTAGGAAGAGCTGTAGCTCAGAAATCAGGTTCAATCCCTGTCATCTCTGTGTAGGGCCAATAGATAATCCTGTTGAAAAGTCCAGAGTACCACTGCCAGTCAGTGTAGACAGCTTCCTAATAGTCAAAATAAGGCAACTTCCTATGTTCTTGTTTCTTCACCTGTGGCGTGGGATCTAGCAACAGCTGCTATCTACATTAGGGGTCCACACCAGCTATCAAGCAGATCAGCAACTCTAGGACATCCAATTCATTATTGGCTGTGGCCAGGTGCGTTTTTGTTCACCTTAATCTTATGTGCCAGCTACATCCATTCCTGGAGTCTGCAGATGTGGTCAGGTGACATAATCCCCTAGTTACATCATGCCTGGATTGCTGCAATGTGCTGTAAACGGGGCTACCTTTGAAAACTGTCTCAAAACTATCAGTTGTCAAGAATGTGGCAGATTACTGGGGGCCATATGACTCTTCTATTAAACACAGGAAAATGCAGATAATTGGTCTTTTTAACTTAGTATTGTCTACACCAGGCGTCCCCAAACTGCGGCCCTCCAGATGTTTTGGCCTACAACTCCCATGATCCCTAGCTAACAGGACCAGTGGTCAGGCATGATAGGAATTGTAGTCCAACACATCTGGAGGGCCCAAGTTTGGGGATGCCTGGTCTACACTCACTGGCAGCAGCTCCTCAGGGTTTCAGACAGGGGTCAGTCTAAACACTACATGGAGATGCCAGGGATTGAACCTGGGATCTCCTGCATACAAAGCAGATGCTCTATCACAAAGCTATGGTCCATTCACAACAACTGTTCAGGTTTCCAATTCATTTCCAGGCTTAATTCAAAGTGCTAGTGATAACCTTTAAAAGTCATTCAGTTTAGGACAGGGTTTTCTGAAGGACTCCTTTCTGTAAATGCCTGCACATGACTGAGTCTTCAATGGATCACTCTTGTGTGTCCCAACAACTTTGAAAGGATGACTGGGAACAGAGACAAGGTCTTCTCAGTGCCTGTGCTTATTAAGCTCTAGAATTCCCTCCCAATGAAGGGTCATCTTGCCTCCTCTTTAATGGCCTTCTGCAGAGTTGTTAAAAACTTTTTAAAGAAGGCTTCTGAGTCACGGATATTTCTATGCTCATTTACTGACCTGTTCTAATTTGCTAAAAGGTATCTTGAGTAAACTGCTTTTAACAGCTGCTGGGAATTAAACAAGGAAGGGGAGAACCATATATGTCACACTGAGCTCCTTCGAGGAAAAGGCAAGATATAAATGCAATAGAAATAAAATAAAACAGAAGTTTTTAAATGGGTCTTTGATTATTATTTAAATATAGATCATTTATTCACCCTGATTTGTACTGTCCCAAGCTTACGGAGACTGGGACGCGGGTGGCACTGTGGTCTAAACCACAGAGCCTAGGGCTTGCCGATCAGAAGGTCAGTGGTTTGAGCTCCTGTTGTTCGGTCCCTGCAGTTTGAAAGCATGTCAAACTGTCCCACCTAGCAGTTTGAAAGCATGTCAAGTGCACGTAGATAAATAGGTACCGCTCTGACAGGAAGGTAAACAGTGTTTCCGTGCGCTGCTCTGGTTTGCCAGAAGCGGCTTAGTCATGCTGGCCACATGGCCGGGAAGCTGTCTGCGGACAAATGCCAGCTCCCTTGGCCTGCTGAGCGAGATGAGCGCCACAACCCCAGAGTTGTCTGCGACTGGACCTAATGGTCAAGGGTACCTTTACCTTAAGCTTACTGAGGACAGGCAGGATTAATAAGTGTGATAAGTTTAACCTTTTTTTACATGTCACAGGTAGGTAACCGTGTTGGTCTGACGTAGTTGAAACAAAAAATTAAAAAATTCCTTCCAGTAGCACCTTAGAGACCAACTAAGTTTGTCATTGGTATTATACCAATGACAAACTTAGTTGGTCTCTATAATAATAATAATAATAATTTATTATTTATACCCCGCCCATCTGGCCGGGTCCCCACCACCACTCTGGGCAGCTTCCAACACACATTAAAATACATTAAAATATCACAGATTAAAAACTTCCCTAAACAGGGCTGCCTTTAGGTATTTTCTAAATGTCAGGTAGTTGTTTATCTCTCTGACCTCTGATGGGAGGGCGTTCCACAGGGCGGGTGCCACTACCGAGAAGGCCCTCTGCCTGGTTCCCTGTAGCTTTGCTTCTCACAGTGAAGGAACCGCCAGAAGGCCCTCGGTGCTGGATCTCAGTGTCCGGGCTGAACGATGGGGGTGGAGACGCTCCTTCAGGTATACATTACCAAGGCCGTTTAGGGCTTTAAAGGTCAGCACCAACACTTTGAATTGTGCTCGGAAACGTACTGGGAGCCAATGTAGATATCTCAGGACGGTTGTTATGTCGTCCCTTTGCCGCTCCCAGTCACCAGTCTGGCTGCCGCATTCTGGATTAGTTTCAGTTTCCGGGTCACCTTCAAGGGTAGCCCCACATAGAGCGTATTGCAGTAGTCCAAGCAGGAGATAACCAGAGCATGCACTACTCTGGTGAGACAGTCTGCGGGCAGGTAGGGTCTCAACCTGCGTAGCAGATGGAGCTGGTAGACAGCCGCCCTGGACACAGAATTAACCTGCACCTCCTTGGAGAGCTGCGAGTCCAAAATGACTCCCAGGCTGTGCACCTGGTCCCTCAGGGGCACACTTATCCCATTCAGGACCAGGGAGTCCCCCCCACCCACCCGCCCCCTGTCCCCCAGAAACAGTCCTTCAGTACTCTAAGGTGCTACTGGAAGGAATTTTTTTGTTTTTTTGTTTTTTTACATGTAATTCCATTACTCTATTGAAATAAATTCAGCTTTTTTAAAAAACTGGAAGATTTAATTAACTTTTTCTTTCAAAATGATACCAGGCTTTTAAACTACTTCTGTTATTCTGTATATAATTTAGCTCTAGAAAGTTTTCAGTTTATCCATTTGAATGTTCACTGGGATTTCTTTAAAATACACTTACCTTTTTGTGTAACATATACCCCTAAAATACTCAACAAAAATGTTGCAATGCACTATAGATCTAAATTAGACTTGTCTTATGAAATTTACTAGTAAAGCATAAAGAAATGGTTCTGCAGCAAGGCCTATGGTAATTTCATGGCCCTTCCAGTAATGTTTCAATGCATAATTAGGCCCAACCTAGCAAAAAACTTTGTGAACCTTCCAATTTCTATTAACACCTAAAGATTAACACCACCAGAACAAAACCACACACCACACACTTCAAACTGATGCTGTTAGTATGAAAGGAAAATAAGACAAGAGCACCCAAAGCATATTTCAATACTTTCATGCAAGTATTGCACAAGGTTAAGTTAATCACTGGCTAATTTTCTGTTCCTCTTTTTACTTATCAGGCAAGAGTTCCATTACACGTGCAAAACTCTGCAAAGCACCCATGTAAACCATGCCACCAAAACGGTAAATTTGGTAGTTACCAATCGTATGGATGGGATCAAAACGCTAAGGCTTTAGACTGCTCTTAATCATAAGATATCCTCAGACAAACCTCCCCAGTCTTCATTCTGGCTCTACAAACAAAATCAAGCACAATTGAAAATTTGGCAAGTCTGTAGTTTAAACATTTTATTTTTAATGTAGCAAAACTATCTGAAAAAATATCCACTATTACACGCACTTGTACATATGAGGACTGCTAAGGCTCTCAGGTAAACAACTTCTTTGCATTGCTTAAAAAGTCAGTGTTATCAAGGACAAAGCTAATGAAAATGTGACAAAGACAACAACTCCAATGAACTCCACATAAAAAACATGAGAACTCAACACAACAAGATGTTTCTTTTTCAACATCTAATCAAGCTCCAGGTTGGGGAAGTTATTCTGAACACAATGAGAGCATTTGTAAGAGTCAAGCTATATTTGATGGTAGAAGATACTTCCTACTTGTCTGCCCCATTCCCATATAAAATGGGGGTGGGATTCGGGTCTTGCAACAAGAACACTGCACCCTTAACCTCCTCCTGTGCCTTATTTCCTCTCAGTTCATTTTGCCAACCATTTCCCCCCATTCCTGATCCACTTCTGGTACTGGAGCTAGAAATAGGGAAGTGTCTGAAGCAACTGAATACAGGGAGGTGAGGTACATGAGAAAGTCAGTTAATAGGTCAGTCTCCCATTGACACCATTTATTGTTAAGGACCCTCAACTTTATATGACAATGGGGTAGACACATAAATTATAGTTCCCACCATGTCTGATTTGGTCGCCAAATAGATCACATTAATTCAGATATCCTCCTTACTAACAGGTTTGAAAACTCTTAGCAAGATGTAACTGGACTATTGGATTTATTTTTAATGGGTTTTTAAAAGACAGTATCTCAGAGAATGCTAGCCTCTTTGAAGTTTTCTTCTAAAGAGTACAACATAAAACCTAAAAAGCTGAAGTTAAGCCTTTCTTAAAGTTAGCATTTAATTTTCAATAGTGGAGTTATGCCATTCCCAAACTATTTAGTACTATGTAAGATACATTAATTCCCTAATGCTACAAGGGACTACGATGTAAGACATCGATGAAAAGACAATAGAGAACAAGGCATGGTTCTCATTCAATATTCCTGCCCCTACCGAATACTTTAAAGACTACTTCTGTGCTGAGGTCAAAGTACCAAACATTCAAATAGGGTGATGAGAGTTATCTAATTCAAAGCACAAGCTCTGTAAAGGAGATTAAACAGCTTTACTACACAGAAAGGTGCTTGCTTCATAACTTATGCAAGCAGTTCAGAAACACACATCACTCAGAGGCAAAGCATAGGTTCTGATTCTTCCAGTGCTAAGTATTATTACAAACACTCAGTAACTACATTAGACGTGCAATGTGTTTGTTATTTCCCTATGTCACTCCAATATTACAAGAAGTTAGAAATCATGTAGAAGGGACAGAATGATTATGTGCATATAGCACATAATACACAATTCCTTTTTTAACAATGGCATCCCCTCACTTCTCCATGTGATCTTCACCCTCCCATGTAAACTTTAAAGCCTTGCATTCCTCTGGCAGCTCTAGACAGAGCTACAGGACTGCTGCCATTCTTATAAGTCAGGTCAAGTAGGTAACATGGAGAACACTTTAGATGCAAACACTGTCCCAAGTCCTCTCCATATCTTCAGCAACCTAACTGCAAATTTGAAATCATATGGAAATACTCTGAACAAAAAAAGTTATCACTGCAAGGATCTTGACTGCCTTGTATTTAGGAGCTGAACTAATGTTTGGCAGCTGACACAGATCTGGGTCACTACCAGTACCTGGGCCATACAGGGAATGTGGGGCTTAACACATCTATTGCTCACTGCTTTTCGCCATAATAAATGTGTCTGCGAATCTTGGGGAGGCAAGCATATGAAGTGTGGTTGAGGGAAAAGCATCTTGCAATTGAAGAGAGAAGCATTTCTTCCCTTTTTTCCACTCCTTATCACACTGCCTACCATGGCTTTTCAGCTCTGATTATCTTTGTTTTCAAGTTCCCACTTTGTTCTGGATTAGGCATCTCTTGGTCTTAAAATATTTTCTTCTTGTGCCACATCCAAGGTGATTTAAATGGGTTGCATGGAGCTCAGTTCTGCAATCACTTAAGTATTTCTTTCACCAGAACTTAAGCTTAAGTAGTAGGTGCATTCTTGTGAGATCTTTTTTGTTATCTGCAAGTGAACATGCTCAGTGTCCACTCACAGAACATGATATGCAGAACTTTGAAGCAATGATGCACTAATTTAACAAATCACAGTTCGAGTGAGCAGAGTACTTAATTTCCAAATTAATGGAAATTAAACCACAGAGCCTAGGGCTTGCCGATCAGAAGGCCGGCTGTTCGAATCCCCACGACGGGGTGAGCTCCCGTTGCTCGGTCCCTGCTCTTGCCAACCTAGCAGTTCGAAAGTACGTCAAAGTGCAAGTAGATAAATAGGTACCGCTACAGCGGGAAGGTAAATGGCATTTCCGTGTGCTGCTCTGGTTCGCCAGAAAGCGGCTTTGTCATGCTGGCCACATGACCTGGAAGCTGTACGCCGGCTCCCTCGGCCAGTAACGCAAGATGAGTGCCACAACCCCAGAGTCGGTCACGACTGGTCAGGAGTCCCCTTACCTTAACTACCAATGTAACCCTCCCCATGAACTATGTGCTTGACAATAAAGTAATTCTAAAAAAATACACAATTGAATAAGAGCATTTGCAATCTGTCCTGGAAGGACTGATTGTCCTTCTTTTGTCCTTGTGTTTCAGCTTGTCAAACTGATTTTTAACAATCCTTCAGTGTTAGGATATGAAGGAATTATGATATTAGCTACAAAGGCAGGATAAATGGCCCTTCCTTATCTAGCTTTCGCACAGGGAGTCCCAAGTGAAAAGCTACTTATTATTTTTACATTTGTTTTATCAAACAGCTTGTTACATACATATAAGGCAGCACTGATTCCAACCAAAGCAAAGGAACGGAATGACACACACATCACCCGTTACAAATAGGTTAACTTCCAAAAAGACACTAACCAATGTAAAAGAAACACAAAATTCCACAAAATTTTAAAATGTTTAGTTTTTGTAACTTTATAGGCCTCAGCTCCTTAAAATGTAAACACAAAGTCCAACATAGGCACTGAGTAACAAATTCTGAAAAGATAAAGTACATAACTAACACACTATTGAAAAGATAAACTATCAATTATACAAACCCTGAAAGTCTATGTGAATTAAATGATGGTGGGAAAAAGTAAAATTGATAAGGGGAAAGTATTATTTTATTTCCTTTTGACATTTAGATGCCACACATTAAACAACTTCTGCTGGGCAGCTGTCCCTCCCCTGCAATTTCTTAAACAAGATTTGTTCTTGCAAAACTCTGATTTTTAATGGGACTTGTATGGAAGAGAAATCTATGGATTTTGTTCTGCAATTTAATTTTGGACTTTTTTTCTTGAAGAGATTCTAAAAGCAACTGCATTTTATATTCTATTTACTATGGTTCATTAGCCACCACAGACACTTTTAATCGAAAAGCAGGTTAGAAATACTCTGTAAAACAGACGTACAAAATTTTGTTCACAACAGCTAGTGTGCCACTGCACTCTGGCAAGCAAAACAAATGGCCAATCTTGCTCCCAAACTTGGGAGCTATAGAGCTGGCTGCAAATTATTCTAGCAGCTGGGTAATGATCCTGTCCCTTCTCAAAGCTGGGGGGTGTTTTGCCACTATGACAGATACCCTGGGTGCCATAGTTCACCAAGCTTCTCACCATACTTTCTTGCTGGGAAAACTTCATTGGTTGCTTCAAGCCCAATAGCAACTTGCCTTGGAGAAGCTAAACCAGTGAGTTACCCACTATTCTGTCCTGCACGGAAGCACAGCAAGTCGCTGGAGCACATGGCTAAGAAAGGTCCTGGCAACCACTATTTTTGGCTTGCCTAGCAAGGACAGCCAAAATTCTGTTAATAAACGAATCCACTATAAAATTATGTGAACAGAATATGCCAATATTTCGTACTAGTACTATGCAGCCAGATAAATTCTGGACTGTAATGCCAAACTAGACATGACATTTACCACATGTCTTTGTATCATTAATTTTTCTTTAACATATAGCCAGCATTTTGAAGAATCCTTAGATGAGACCATGGCATGTTGTAGTTCACAGAGTGGATAAACTCAACAAAAACACATTGCCAAGAGGAGGAGGAAGAGGTACACACACCCCTGACTCGCCCTTTTTCTTTTTCTTTTACCCTGGCCACGGAGGCATTGCTATGTCTGACTTGCAGCCCCAGAGTGTTCGGAGAGCTGCCCTGCCAGACCCTTATGGGGTCCACTTTTCCGCTTGCCCTTCTTCCTGGCAGCAGGCGACACTCTCCCCAGAACCCCATGCAGTATGTATAGCTATGTGTGTAAGGGGGGCTGTCACCTGTCTAATCTATCTGTTCTCATTTCCTCTGTTTTATAATACTTAAAAATCTGTTAGGGGAGGGAAATCCTCCTCCCTTCAACTTCCTTCTTTTGGGTCCTCCGCCAAAGCTTCTGAGGGAGGTAAGGAAGGTCACCACCAGCCCTTTGTTCCTTCTCATCCCTTTCATTCAAACAGCCAACATCCCTACTCCAACCTCTGTAAAATCATATTTATGAAACAAACCTGTTAATTTCCTATCAGCCTACAAGGCACTGTGCACTATTAAGATCAAAGCAAACTAAACCAACAGTAACAATGAAGTAAGATCATACAAGTATAGCAAACAGATCTCTCTGCAGCCTTGTCCTTTGTGTGTTTACTCAGAAACAACACTATGCAAACTTGCTCTCAAAAGTGTGCATAGTGTTGCAGCTGTAAAAAATATATTATTCCTCCACCCCTTTAATTCATATTCCTTCCTCCCTAATCTCCAATATCACATTTTCTTCCTGTGGATAGGTTAAAAGAGAAAAATCATTCTCATCTGTGTTTGAGGTTGCAAGTCTAACCATGTATATTCAGGAGTAAATCCTACTTAATTCAGCAGGGTTTAACCCCCAGGTAAGGATTAAGATTGGAGGTTTAGTAGCCAAAGCCCACCCACCTACACATTGCCTTTTTCTGCCTTCCTCTGCCATCTGCCCTACTATCCGTATTTGCACAAGCTTGGCTTGCTGCATCCAACACCTCAGCTCATAGGCACTTCAGCAATGCAGACTGTTGGCCCTATGGCCAACTTTGCAGATATGCACTGCACACATGCACTTTAAACAAGCACAAGCAGGTTACACCTCATGTAAGGAATAAATAATCTCACATTTTAAAAAAATGGAAAAATATATACTGAAATACACTGTATGCAATCACAACAGTCTTGATGGCTGTTGTATTAATCACAGTATTTATTTGCCACCTGCTCCTTCAGCAATTTTTCACTACACATTTTCTAAAGCTTCTTATATGATATAAACAAGCCAGAGTATTTGTGAGAATTCAGAATCACTACACTGTCAACATCCATATGAAAACTTCTACTCAGTTGAGCCTTCCCCTCAGTATACCAGTATTTTAAGGACAGTGAATTTTTAAATGAAGAATGCTTTTAAACAAGTAGTCCCCGTGTATATATTCTGAAGTGGCAAAACCCAAGTAGTTAATATATATTTGGATGGCCGCTTAATTACCAGGATAAGTTTATGATTTATTATTTTAAAAGTCTCACTAATGAGTGGATACAGGACTGAAAGATGGGACTTGAACAAAACATACAGTATATCAAAGCAAAGCAAATACACATCTCAAAACACCATCCATGTTTGCAATACAAAGCCACAAAAGTTCACATTTGGATAACTGTACAAGCACGCAGGCTAATGCCATGTTCCTTTATGTAGAAACAGACTTGCTGTATTTATAACATGGCTCTGAACCATCATTCAAAACACCTGTAGTGCCAGTTCTATGTTATCACCTCAAGATTGAGGAATTTTATTTAGCTTAACAAAACATAAGTTGTTCCGACTACTGTGTTGAAACCCTAATTCTAAATCAGTGCACTAAAGGCAACTGAGTTCACTAATACTGGTATTTATGCAGCTGCTATCCGTATACCAATGAGGCTAGGTAAAGGGAAATGGGGTGGGAACAAGAAGGCCAGAAGTAGGACCCTTACTATTGAATTAATTCTTATGTATTTCAAAGATTTATGGCTTTGACATATGTCATATTTTGATATATGCTATGCTTTGTTATATTGATTATTCTGTTGCTGTGTTAATTAAGTTGTTTTCTATTAGTCTCTTCAGGCTTCTCTCAGGAAGTAAAAACAGGATGTAATACAGGAAATGCATTTTGTTAGCAGCTGAGGTGCAAAGTTTCAACCCAAAAGTCTACTTTATTTGCTACAGTTCTAAGACTAGTGTTATAACTATTTTCTAAATGCATAGTGTACATCTACTTAAGTTAGCTATGGCACTGTTACTTGTTTTTAAAACAGTTAATGTTAACTATACCTTAGCGCCTCAAAGAAGAGAGTCTAGCTTCTGGATTTCAGCAATGAAAGAGGCATACATGCATCAGGTATGACAAAAATTAGTTATAATCATTCAGTTAATTGAATAAAAAGAAACGGATATAAATTAATTGAATAAAAACAACAGAAACACCTAGACAAAAGGACACACACATGAAGACAGTACAGTAGTTGCATGTCTAGCAACACATACAACACCAAACACATTATGAAAGGAAACGTTAAAAAAATAAAGGAGTATTACTGTTCTTTATAGGTTATATACTGAATACAGTGATGCTAGCTAACAGAATAAGAAGTGGGTAAAGCAATATTTTACAGAAGAATATTAAGGAGAAGCTGCATGCTAGACATGCTGAAAAGCTTTTTCAACAACTTCTGGAGAAATAAGATGCTTTTCTTAGAAAAGAGTAAAGCATGCTGGTGGAGTTTTGACAAAAAAACAATTTTCTTACCTCTTGTAATAGATCTGCTTGTTCAATGGCTTTAAGAACATTTTTCTTTGAGGTCTCCTGTACTTCCCCTCCCAAAAGAAATTCATCCAAAATAAAATAAGCCTTCTCAAAATTGAAGATGATATCAAGTTCACATACCTAGAAAACATAGAAAAAACACACATGTTGTGATGGATTTCCTTCTTTAAGGTGCCAAGTTAAGATTGTGTGGTTTTTAAAGGAACACACATTGTCATGATCTTCTGTGTGATCACTAAAGGCCAAGTCATGAATTTAGATATTGGTAAGGAACAAACTTAGATAAAATATTAATATTGATTTAAATAGCAACATTAAAATATAAGGAACATGCATTTAAATACCGGTAAGTGTATCATCTGAGCTCATCAACTAGGCCTCATATATACCACATAGTTCTCTGAATTATGTAATAGCATTTGTAACAGCAGCAGCACACTACTGAATATCTTCAAAGATGATTCAGTGAAGTTGCTGCTGGGAGAAATACTAGTTTCTTGGTTGTTACATATTGATATTTGACATGCAACATCTGACAAATTCTTTACTTTCAGACTTCATTAACAGTTCCCAGTAAGGAAACAGACCTATATTATGTAATGCAATAGATAACTTTTTATGCATACATGCTGTAATATAAAATCAAAATACCAAATTTATTATTCTTTTACAGCACTTTTCAGAGGGCAGAATACTATAAAAATTCTCCAAAAGCACCCTGAGGGTGAAAACTAATGTCACATAAGCAAACTTCCACAGTGAAGCTTCCTATTCCTTTCCTTCTCCGTGCAGCATGCCCACCCGGCTCCCAGGGCAAATCTATTGTTAATCTAGATCTGGCAAACCTCATGAGTAAATTTTGGAGGCTGCAGGGAGAGGAGAGGAAGAGAAAGCCCTCTTCAGAAATTTGTTCCACTCATGTACAGACAGCATTGGATGTTATTTCTTATGTGTATTAAACTTTTTTTCTTCTTCAGGAAAAATAAGTCATATTAATTTGTGTATTACATAAATAAAAAAACTTCATTATAGAAATTCATAATATAGGATGAGACCCAATGGGGCTTGAGTGAGCATCTACTTAGGCAGTGAAGCTTCTGCTTTCTCTCCTCCCCCCATGCATCCCCCAAATCTGTTCTGAAGGTTGGGAGGCAATTCTGGAGCAGATTTTGGGAATGTGTGGCAGCAGGAAGAACATGGGGAGAAGAGAACCCCGAAGTCCCACTGCACAAGTGGATTTCCACTGCCCAAATAGGCAGACATCATTGGATGTCACCTACAGAGACCAGAAAAACCAGTTAATAACTTACACTTCCAAAGTATTTATCAAGCAATTCCACATAACGGTGAATTATTTCCAGGGTTATTAGCTCATTATCCTGATCTTCAATGGCACAGCAAAAGTAGAGACTTGCATATCTGAAAGAAACATGTTACTATAGTTATGAAACACTGCCAGATTATTGTTTTAAGAATTATACACACCCATTACATATTTCACAGAAATTAACAGTGCCAACTTCCTTAGAGTAATGCATTAACTTTCAAAATTAACCTGAATTCACAAACTTTACAAACTGGCTTGAAAATAGCTTTATTATGGCTTTTTCCAAGTACCTCATTGTAGTTGGCAGTTTGTGGACAAGTTTCATATTTGAGTGTGTTATCAAAAGTTATTCAATCAATAGCTATAGGAAAGAAAATTATAATACTGTAGCAGTTATAGTTTTTATGAAAACAAACTTTCAAGATGGCTGTGGAAGCGCTACCCCCAGCAATCTTTTCCATCTCAAGGGCCACATACCAGTAGTGAGTGAGATGAAGAATGAGATACTTAGCTTTGTACAGTATTCCACCAAATGAAAGTTAGAGGTTTCTAAACACACACACACACACACACCTTTTATCCTCCACCCAGGCAAGGAAGGTGCATTAATACATTTCAAGAACACATTACAGCCAGGCAAATCACTTGAGGAGGATGCAGAGCAAAGGGTGTGGCCTGAATGAAGATGGAGGCCTGGAGGGTGTTGGAAGTGCTATAACAGGGATCATACAGTTTCGCTTAGCAACCAGTAAAGAGGAAATGGTGTTTGCTGAAGCAGCATGTGCCTAGTTATACATTGCTTTCATTCATTTTCCTCAGCACAGTGTTATCAGGATTTTTTTATTTCTGGATATATCGGCGTTATTTAAGTGACTTTGCTAAGAGAGGGGCCCCTAAGGTTCCCTACCCTACTCTATAATCCAATCATCATCCTAGGTACTTTTATGTGGGCCTCCCCACTTGTTGAATGCTCTCTCCAGGGAGGCATGCCTGGAACAACCTCTATCTGTTTTCATCTGCCAGGCAAAGACTTTTCTCTTTGTCCCTTAATTTGAAGTGTGGCATTGTGGCTTGTTTCAGTGGCGTGCGATCAATAAGTCCTCATTTGTATTATCAGTTTAACAGTGTTTTTAAATTTTTATTGAATGTTCGCATCTGTAGAAAATCAGAAAATAAATAAATAAATAAATAAAGTGGTAAGTAGTTTGCAGGGCATGGCATTTCCAACTGTGAGAGATTTATGAATGCACTGAAGCACAGGTAGTACTTGATCTGTTTACCTATTGAAACAAAAGATTGAAATAATTTCACTGTGGTAGCAAGAACAATTTTCTTCATGGCATTAAACAGACAGTACAACATTCCATAGCTCTTAAATTTACACTTGAACAGGCCAGAAGAATAAGATAGTGTAATTGTGCAACCTTTCTATATTTGAGCAAAATCAAGTCCTAGCTTATATAAAATAAAATGATGTAACATTTCAACATTCAAGTACATTAAATAGCCTTTAAAGCAGTTTTCAAATATGTATGCCTCATTTAATGAAAAATCTGAGTGCATAACTATTTTATTAAGTGTAAAATTATCTCATTTTTACAACACAGAAAAGGTACTGCAGACATAAATAATTCCTACAATGCTATTAAATTGCATGAGGAAAGTTGAATATATGTTTTTCACATATAAGAGAAGAAATCCTTATTTCTACTATTCAATATATCTTTTGTTGGATAGAACTTATAAGTGTAAGGAGGGAAAATAACCTTTTGTAGACAATCTTCAGGTCCCTCCACTCCAGAAAACTGCACATTTTCGGTTTACGGGACAAGACTGTTTGAACAAGTTCTCTTGTGATTTTCTTCTTTTCTTTGTCAGATAATGGGACATACCATTTCTGCAGTCTCAGCTTCCCTTGACGACTAAAAAGCAACATAAACTGCATCTGTTGAGTTAAATAAAACACAGTTTCATGTCAATCCTTCAGTCCCGTTGCGTAGTTTGTTGTATACATCTGAGAAAGCTTTTGAACATTAAGATCACCAGCATTTTTCTTTCCAATTAAGCTTTCCAACAGCCTGTTGGAAATGACATCAATGACTTGAAGGTATCTCAAAAGATAGACAGTGGCTTGTATTCTTAAATAATTCTTTTGAAAAATCTGGATAAGATAAACACAGTAGTGAGTTTTATCTAGAAATCATCTAAATTGTATACAACTGTATACAAGTGAAGTTTAAATGCAAACATGTTCACAGCAGTTAATCATAATATACTAACATCCTCCCATTGAAGACAAAGGTTAAAATTGTTGCTGTTTTCATAAACATTTCTAGAACTCATTGCACAGCAATAGAAATTCTCAACTCTGAAAAGCTATAAATTTCATATTAAACAGATCTCTAGTAGCAAGATTCTTGTTATCTGTGTCAGTGTTCTTCAACTCTGGGTTCCCAGACATTGTTGGATTACAACTCCCACCATCCTCAGTCATTTTAGGACTTATGCAATGGTCAGGGATGATGTAAGTTGTAGTCCTATAACTTCTGGGGACCAAAGACCAAAGAACACTGATCGACTTATGCTGTTGCAGGTGCACAATATAGTTTATTAAAAATCAGCCAATTCGTCTACACTGACACTGGGACTGTACACAAAAGGTATGACATACAATAACCGTGCTGAAAATATAATGCTATTGGTCAGACTGGCCTAAGGCTTCTTCCTATATCTATGTCTACTTCTTTCTGCAAGCAAGCTATACAGAAATTGTAAACAAATTTTACACACAACTTGAAAGACATCATCCTGCAAACATTTATGCAAGCATTACATATAATCCACCACACAGATTGTGGCAGGTTTACTTAATGTGAGCAAATTTAGATAATAGATAAATGTGTATTGTTTTGTGGTTCACTATGGCCAGGCTTCCAATTTTTATTTTAAAAAAAGAGAAGAAAAGAACATATAATGCAACAAAACAACCTGGGAGAAACAGCTAAAAACCAGCAAAATATACTAAAGAACCAACTTATAAACTTTAAAATACCTTGATAACTGTGCCTGAATGATATGTGGTGGGGAGGCAGGTCAAAGAGGTGATGGCATCTACACTAAATGGTATTAAAATATCTTAAAAGTGGTATTAAGTCTTCCTCCTATATCTTTCATAGTTGCATTGAAGAGAGAGGTGCAACTTCTCATCCTGACACTACAATTATTTTATTATTAATTATTATTATTATTATCATTATTATTATTATTAAATTTTGTATACTGCCCTCCCTACATCTGTAGATCTCAATTTGACAATTTACATGTGCCAAAATGATCCCTTCTATCTACAGTAGCTACTAAAGCTATAGAAATCCTGGTCAGCCCAGAAAAAGCAGGAACATTGATGCTTCAATTTGTACTACCGTAAATAATATCCACACACACCAAATATGCATGCAGTTCTTTCTTAAGATCAAGTAAACTTCAGAGTTGAAATCTTTTTGAAGTAACTACCGTCCTAGACCTTGTTGGCCACACACAAATATAAAAGTTGCTCCTCTTACAAGTAGCTGCAGCCATGACAGGTCCATTCCCACTTAGAGTATTATCTTCAAAATGGAGTTAGAACATGAAAATACCAAGTTCATGAGGTGTGTAGCTGTGAGCCCAAGATTTTGACTAAGCCTTGCTTGCAGAAGTTGTTAAGTTTTTCTGTAATCTCTTCTCACTATGTAAAAGGCCTCGGTGAAAGTTACAAGAGTTACTGTATATTCCTGCGTATAAAACTACTTTTTAACCCAGGGAAATCTTCCCAAAAGTCGGAGGTCGTCTTATACACCTTTTCGTATTTCTTATGCAGTGAGTATATCCCAAACTCTATATTTTAACTGGAAAAGTTGGGGGTCGTCTTATACGCCCAGTTGTCTTATACGGTACTTTGAACTTTAAAGGCATCCATCTCTTTAAAAATACAAGTTAAAAAGCAATTTGTATTCTGGAGCCAGAGCAGTCTGGACAGTTAAAATATGGAAATTTAGTACCACACAAACCACACATTTCTCAATCTGAAAATAGTGAAGTATCTCTCACTTTATCACATGAGGTTACAGGTAGGTAGCCGTGTTGGTCTGGATCGAAGTAAAATAAAAAAATTCCTTCAGTAGCACCTTAAAGACCAACTAAGTTTTTATTTTGGTATGAGCTTTCGTGTGTATCTGAAGAAGTGTGCATGCACACGAAAGCTCATACCAAAATAAAAACTTAGTTGGTCTTTAAGGTGCTACTGAAGGAATTTTTTTATCACATGAGATACAGGAAGAGGAACAAGGAACAAACAAAAGAAAGTCCTTCCAGAGAACTTCAGAGCAATACTGTATAGATTTGTTCTATTTTACAAATCCCAGAACATTAGGCATAATCTAATCTGATCTATGAAATGTCCTTAAACGGGTGATTTGTATGGAGAATCAAAACTGCAATAATACCATAGGGCAAAAAGCTTACCTTTCTAGTGGCTAATCTCCTGAATGGAGAGCAGCTCACCTGCAATCCCCAATATTTGTCCAGAAGGCTAAAGCAGTCATGCTCAAAAAATGATCTCTCTCCCTCCTTCTCCCAGGGTCTCTCAGCATACATATGCAAGACCACACTAAGGACAAACACCATCGTGCTTTTAGGCTTTAAGCGCTTCAAATTCGCATGTATGCTGGGAAGGGATGGAGGGGAGAGGGGAGCCACCTTTGCTCATCCAGGTTGCATGTGGATTACATCCCCCTCCTCAAAGAAGAGAGAGAGAAATAGCTGAAGTGCATGTTAGGAGCTGGTTACCCCACTCATACCATCCACTTCCTTTCAGCATCCCATTTATGTGGAATCACGCACGGGTCCAACTACAACCACAGCCACCAGAAGCAAAGTTCACAATAAAATGCTACAAGAAATGAAGGGTTTTTCCCCAGGGGGTGTTGTTGTGTTTGTGTTTGTTGAAGGCAGCCAGCCTGCCAAGCCAGCGTGCCATCAGGGGCCACGAGAACCAGGCAGGAGACTCTTGATCTCATGGAGGTCGTGGGTTCGAGCCCCGCGTTGGGCAAATGAGTCGTGCATTGCAAGGGGTCGGACTAGATGACCCTCGCGTTCCCTTCCGACTCCTATGATCTCCTTCAGAATAGGGCCTAACACAGACGGGTCACGAACACCCATCCAGCAGCTCGACCGACGCATCTACCCCGCCAAGACCTCGAGGAAAAATACTCTTTTTTGTGAGCACGTAGAGCCCGCGCGGCTTGTATACAAATGCACGCGCTGTGTATTCCTGTACCTGGGCGCACATTTCATATATGCACACGACGACGGCAGAGAACAAGAGGCAACGGGAGAGTCTTTACAGCCGGTCTTTACAGCCTCCCCGCCTTCCACCCGTCGGCGTATCAAAAAAGGGGGCTCCGTGAGGGGACGCCTCTGACCGTTATAAGGAGGAACAGGCGCGCGCACCCGCGCGCGAGGCCAGGCTCGCCGCATCACTTACCGTTAGTCGGGAGCGTTCGAAGCGCGCGCACCGGTGTCTCTGCGTGAGTGTGCGTGTGTGGAGGGCGCTCTCTCAAACTACGCAGGGAGCAACCGCCGCCGCCACGCTCCCCACCAGAGCGAGGGAAGGGAGGGGCTCCTCACGGCGAGCAGGCCGTGCGAACTGTGGCGGGGCAAGGAGGCGGGGCCAGGAGCTCGTCGCAGGGAGGGGGCGGGCAGGTGGCCCCACTTCTTCTCTTCAGCCACCAAACTTCATTCGCCCCCTCGCAGCGGACACACCAGTGTGTACCCAAGGGGCGGGGTGTGCGTGGGAGCGCGGCGGGGCGGGGTTGGTGAAAGGAGGAGGAAGGATTTCCCGGACAGCCAATCCCTGAGGCCGAGACGCACGACAGAAGGTTGGGGAGCGGGTAGTAACCGGTGCGCAGGCAACAGCCATCCGGACACGGCGGGTTGTGACAGGAGCGAGACGGACCAATCAGAAAGCCAGATAGGAGGCAACGTTGTTGTTTCCCCCGCCTCTCGCCAATCAAAAGCACAAGGAGAAAGCAGACCAGCCAATCAGACAGGGACGCAGACGCCCTCTACTTGCCCACCCAGGCACACAAGGCGGTATATGAAGCCTCGACAGAATTGCACAGATTGCACATGCGCAGGGTCGTTCACCCCGATAATTGCCTTCCAGCTTGTCATCCCTTTTGCATTCATTGCTTCTAGCTGCTTAGTTGAGTATGTTGCTATAAAGCTTCTTAGAAAGCTATTACCCATTTTACGTGTGAGTAAAATGTAGGAACATAGGAAGATGCTTTGCATTGAGTCAGACCACAGCATCGTCTGCATCAACGGGCAGGTTTAGTAGTCCCGCAACAGAGTAATATGCAAGCCTAAAAGCGCACACGGAAGTATTTTCAGTTCTGCAACGGCTGCAGTCCTGAACTCAATTCACTTGGAGAAAAGTCCCACGCCACTCAGGATTTGGTGGTGGTGGTAGCACTATCTGTCCCAGGATATTCCAGCTAGCCAATTACCGGTAGTGCTTCACTTTCAGGTTTTCTCCATTCTGTGTTATATGTGAACTGTCAGAATTTTCTCAAGTTCTGTAGGTTCTTCTGCCCAGGATTCAAAAGTTGCTTGTAATACAGTAATGCAGTACTGAGTGTAGCCTTTTCTTCACCACCCGTCACTTTGCACAACTCTATAGCCTCGCTAGTAAACACAAGGAAGTGAACTGCCTTATTTAAGCTCCAGGAACCCCAGAATGAGGGGAAATGTCTTTTCATGCAATTGTGTCAGAGGACAGTCTGCGTTAGACTGTTGGATTAAGACTGGAGAAACCTAGGCTCAGAATTTTTTTCTCTGTCTTGAAGCTCCCGGGTGACCAGGGGCCATCATTCTCGGCTTCATAGGAGGGTAAATTTCAGAAGGTAGAATCAAGTAATGCTTTCATCTCAGTTAGGGAAGGGCTGGATATAAATGTAATTGATTTAAAACTCAAATTTAGCATACGGTAAGTACCATAAAGGACGTGTAGGAATGGCAACACATCGTGTTTTAGGATCTCTGACAGCCCTTAATTTTGAGAGCAATATAGTTTTCTGGAAATGAGTTTCGTTGAGGCAGATGTGATGCCATGATTATCTATTTATAGCATTTTAAGGTTAATGGTACTGAAGAACATATAGGCAATATGATACCCAGCCATACATACCCACAGCACAGGCAAGCCAAAATGTGCTGATTTTAAGCCAAATTTCATCCAATCCTTTGTCAGGAAGATTGTGAACTGAACAGGATTGTGCACCTACTATGAGTTGAATCCAGACATAGCCATGCTTAGAGCTGACCCACTGAAATCAATGGAATGTGAGTTGATTGCGATTCTCCTCTAAGCGTGATCACCTTCCACTGCCACTGTGCATGACCAGCATTTCACCTGTGTTGTTGGAACTGCATGCCACAGGGTTTTCCATGTTTAGGAAATGAGAGGAAAAGAAGAAACCTGACATGGGAGGTTGCCCAAAGGAAATGTTAAAATCAGGGTTGGCTCTAATATTAGGTAAAGGGGAGCGACCACTTCGGGCAGCAGACACTGGTGGTGGGGAGCAGGAAGGGCAGCCCTTTGGCTACCCCCCAGCTGCATATGTTTCACTGTCTGTCCTGGCTACTGTACACAATCCTGTTGCCCTCAGATGTAGTGGAACACCATCCCATCAACACTGCTGAAGTAAAATTCAAATGCAAGTCCACTTGGCTTCTGTACATAGTGTGGACAGAGGAGGGGTGCCATCTTATGCACAACCTCGGGGGGGGGGAATGCATTGTGTTGCAGAACTGTTTCTCTTTGTGTTGCGTGTTAAAATATATATTGTCAGCTACCATGAGCTCTGGAGATGTGGTAGGATATAAATCCAATCAGGGGTTCCCAAACTGTGGTCTGCAGACCACCAGTGGTCCACAGGCTTTATTCAGGCTCATCACATTGAATTTAGTACAGCGCATTACAATTGCTACAACAGGCAGAAAAAATAATTAAGTTGCTTAAGCAAATCCCTCAGCAATTTTCAAGTGGTCCATGGCAGCAGGGAACATTTGGTCACTACTGATCTAAACTGTAAAAAAGGAAAGCATTTGGAAAAGAGTACCGGCAGGGCCAGCCCACACATAGGGCAAGGTGAGGCAACTGCCTCCGGAGGCAGAATCCAAAGGGACAGCAGATCCAGCCTCCAAGGAATCAATTGCCTGCTGCCACTGCCACAGTGGTGCTGGATCTGCCTCCCCAGCAGCACCCCCAATGCCACCTCTACAACAGTCTATTGATGAAAAGGAGGCATTGCTGGCTTCCTTGTTCCCAATGTATATCTTTATTCTCCCCTTGTTCCTGATGTAGATTTTGTGGTTTGCCTCAGGTGCCAACCTGTCTTGGGCCAGCCCTGGGAACTGGATTGGATGGAGAATCAAATTTCTACTACCAGAGCAATTTGAGAAGGGAGGGGAAGTCGTTTTCAGTTTGATTCCCATCAGGGATAAAGGAATTAGCTCCAGTCTAGTAATTTGAACATTATAATCAAGATTTCTTTTGAAATTATTTATCTGATCCTCAAGAGTGTCTTGAACATTAGACACATATTAGTTAATTTATACTCCATAAAGCTTAACATCCTCATTTTGTACAGTTTTTCTAATCACATTACTCATCTCTCGATATTTATAGTCTTTTACAAGATAATTTTAGGAAGATAAGAATCAAAATCTCTAGTGCTTTTTAGGATCTTATTTAATCTCATTTATGAATGCATGCAGTTTCCCCCCAGTCCTTAATCAACATGCAGTAGTGTGTTAGAAGTATTTTCAATAAAGCTTCCACAGTTACATTTTAATTGTTCACTGGTAAATAGAAATTTGACTTAAGACATTTAATTACAAAGAAATACCATTTCTGTCACCT
Source organism: Zootoca vivipara (assembly GCF_963506605.1). NCBI lineage: Eukaryota > Metazoa > Chordata > Lepidosauria > Squamata > Lacertidae > Zootoca > Zootoca vivipara. Next base: position 37,566,642 of record NC_083279.1, read on the forward strand.
ATCTATGCAGACCATTAGTAGGGAGTGTTTTGAGTGCACCAACAGGTTTTAGAGGAAGAATAATCAGCCATTGAGGCTGAAATCCCGTATATCCTTATCTAGGAATAAGCATAATTGAGCTTACTTCTGAGTAGATGTGTATATGATTGTGCTGGTCCTGCTTCCCAATTCCCAATTTCAAATCTTATAAAGATACCAATTGGGATAAATTGGTGCTAAAAAGACCCAGGTGGCGCTGTGGGTTAAACCACTGAGCCTAGGGCTTGCTGATCAGAAGGTCGGCGGTTCAAATCCCTGTGACGGGGTGAGCTCCCGTTGCTTGGTCCCAGCTCCTGCCAACCTAGCAGTTCGAAAGCACGTCAAAATGCAAGTAGATAAATAGGAACCGCTACAGCGGGAAGGTAAACGACGTTTCCATGTGCTGCTCTGGTTTGCCAGAAGCGGCTTTGTCATGCTGGCCACATGACCTGGAAGCTATACGCCAGCTCCCTCGGCCAATAATGCGAGATGAGCGCGCAACTCCAGAGTCGGTCACAACTGGACCTAATGGTCAGGGTCCTTTATATTTAAAAAGACAATAGAGATGGTGCCTGTCTGATAGACCAAAAGCCTGATTCTGACACAGTTAGGCACAGACGTCCTGATAAGATGGTAACTGTGCCCTCCTGCAAAGCACAGTAATAAGTTGAATATGCATTTCTTCACACACACACACACACACACACACACACACACACACACACCACTGGCAGGCATTATTGACCCATTCGCTGCTACTTTAGGACTCAAAGATAGTTGGAGGACTATGATTGAAGTGCACAGCACACCTTCCTGTTAACAAGCAGATTTAATGAACATTGATTAGAACACATACCAAGTCAATAGTGGTCAGAACTGATTGCACTCAATTAAAAGGGGGAGGGGAGGAAACAGATCAAATAAGAAACGCACAAATATTTAACCACCTATTCTTGCAAACCACGAGGGGCCAGCCAATCCAAATTATGAATGCCACTACTCCATGTTCTTGGTTCTGCAGAAACACTGTACATTCACACTTGCATTTGAATATCGTTTATTCTACAAGCAACGAGGCACCTTGCCATTTGTCTGCCATTCAAATTCTAGCTCTAAATTAGCTTTTTGTTTGCATTTTGCAGGGGGAGGGCATAATCTTTGGGTATGACTAGTAATAGTAACATGCTGTTTATGAGAAAAGAAGGCAGAGTGCCTAGAATAATCTGTAACCTGCCTCTGTTTGTGCTCCACTTCCAGATTTCCTTTGAAGAATCTCGTACCTCTTTAAAATACAAACTTTTGACCTGGGGCGAAGTCTCAGATTATTGCTATTTCTGGCTGTTGCTTACCCACCTCTTCTCCTGTCAAGAAGTCTTACTGCCATGGTAAATTTGTGCTTCCTCCTGCCAGGCACTTTACCTAATCTTGTCTCAGAGCCTTGGCTACTTCACAACCCTGGCTCACAACTCCATACCCCTTCAGCACGCTACATCAAGTTTATTGTGGCTGGGTATTGATGCACAGATGCAGTTGCCCAAATTCAACGATTGTTTGATTAAGAAAATCAAAGACCCTGAACCTGCAATTCCAGGGGGGGGGGAGTGCATTTGTTTGGAACATAAAGATTAATTAAGCAAACACTGAGAAATAAAATTGAGATGAAACGTAGCAGGAGTGCTACCCCCACCCCCACTCCTGCCACTCATGCACACATGGAAATATTCCACTGAATGTCCCATTTAGCATTAAGCTTTAGGTAGAAATAATCTAAAATTCTATCTATTCTACACCTCCACAGTAGACAGAAAATCAATCTGTCAACATTTTCTGTTCCTGCATTTCAGCATTGTCCCTTGTGGACACACCCACACCCTTATACGCACAAAAAGTGTTTGAGCAACAACAATGGAGATGTGCTGATCTAAAATTATAACAAGGACGGCTTTATCAAGAATCATCTTTGTGCTCTCTTCAGTCCTATTTCAACAACTTAAACAACTGCTCTGTTTTGTAGTTGGTGCTGTGAAAATGTCAATAACTGATCAGACCTGCTCATGTTGCCTAGTAGCTTTCAGAAGATGGAGTGCTGATTGGAATCTATCTGTGTGGTTTTGAAGGAAGCCACTCCTGGTTAAAGAGAGAGTTCTATGAAAGCTTCCTATAGGAACTGGGAGAACAGAATGAAGGGGCATATAATACTGATTTCGGGTAAGTAATCCAGATGCAAAGATGTGCCTCGTTACATTAACGAAACTGCAACAACTAGAAGCCATCTGCATGCAGTGAAATGATCTTTCTCAAACTTTGACTTCTGCCTCATGGATAGATTGACTAGCAGTCTACGAATGACACACTAAAGATTAAAATGCAAACTAAGCGCTTGTTCTCCTAATCACCTTTTGTCATAATGTAACACTTAGGTGCAGCACTAAATGTGTGCTTCACTTTTGAGGGTGGAAAAAGAGGTGTGGAATTTCTGCCTGTGCAAGACTGAACCTGCTGCGATACAAGCAGAAATAGCAGTGAAAGGAAACACACACATTAAGGTCAAAATGGCTTGTTTCAAAAGGGTTGCCTTATGTTAATACAGTAGTTTAAAAATGAAATTACATGCATTAGGCTGGCACAGAAATGTGGCTGTTGTCTAATATGTAAGAGTAGCAATTAATAACAAAACACCTGGCACCTTGACTATTATTCTGCTGCCAGCTCTGGCATTTCTAATAGCATTATGTGGTTGCTGGGGTGTTTGGTTGCTTTAAAAAATGCATTTTGTATTTTTGCTTTGTTTTTCATTGGGAACAAGTAGATCCTGCAACAAAACACTGCAGTATCCTTTGCCAGAGTTTCAGCCATGTCCTTTTCCAAAATGCTGAATTCCTTTTCCCTTTCGTAGTTTTTCTTTTCCCTCATCAATAGTTGGTCAACATTTTGTGTCGACTGAGAATGCTCAGTTCCTATTGGGATGGGTTTTTTGGGGGGGAGGGTTTCTTTCCCTTATGTTTTTTGCCCCCATGTAGGATGTTTTGTACTGCCATCTTGGGGTTTCTCTGACACAGAGATACCTGCCTCTTGTGCGTGGATGGTGCCATTTTAATTACAAAACGATCCACGCTGATTCACAAAGTCTGGAAGCCAGAGGATGGTTATTGTGTAGTCACCCAGTGAAACTGATTGGTGGATTAGGGACAGACAAGTGAAGGTACATTTTAAAAGCCACTCACAATTTCTCCTCCCAATTCCCCCTCTCTCCACCTTTGAGAGGCAGATCTAAACCATCCTCCCAGGTACCATATGATCGCACCTTTAGTTGGTCACTTCTGGAAGCAGATTGCTGGTCTGGATTTGTCAAAGTCATGTGATATGACTTTGTGTTTGCTTCTGACATGTGACCCATGTCATCCCCCCCCCCATGTCATTTTTATGAAGACAGAAACTACCAAGACAAACAGATCCAAGTTGTGTCTGGCCTGAGTTATTATAACATTGCACAAGAATAATAGAACCATAGAACCATATAATTTTAGAGTTGGAATGGACCGCGATTATCATCTAATACAGGGGTCAGCAAACCTTTTCAGCAGGCGCCGGTCCACTGTCCCTCAGACCTTGTGGAGGGCCAGACTATATTGGGGTGTGTGTGAACGAATTCCTATGCCCCACAAATAACCCAGAGATGCATTTTAAATAAAAGCACACATTCTACTCATGTAAAAACACGCTCATTCCCGGACCGTCCGCGGGCCAGATTTAGAAGGTGATTGGGCCGGATCCGGCCCCCGGGCCTTAGTTTGCCTACCCATGATCTAATACAACCCAAATCTATTCTCTTTTGTATAGGCATGCAACATACTAAAAGTGATCTGCATCTTTGCTGAGAGTAAAAAAAGTTAACCTTGATGAGACATAATGTATATAGACTTCCTTGCCATTAGGAAATTTTAAAGAACTGAAGCGTACTAAGCAGTTCCTCCCATTTTCCCACACGCCCCTTGCCAAGTCCAGGGCTTTTATATCATTTGTATCTATGATGTAGTCTAGCAAGCCCCATTAAGGAAACGATATTGCCTATTCAACATCATGAATTTTCCCTGTGTCACTAGACCTTGACCAGCTCATTATTAGTGGAATGGAGCCAGTGTTTTGTCAAACGTGAGGCGAGTGCGTCAGAGCTGTGGAGCAGGCTATTAACAGGGGTTGGTCCTTTGGCGAGGACCTCCTTTCCTCTCTGGCAGCTTTCTGAGCTGAACTTAAGACCCTTATTACAGATTCATGAATGAATGATTTTGATTTATTTTGGCAGCATCTGGAAGCATCGCAGTCCCGTGGAAGCAAGAACAACCAGCCATTTGTGCAAAATAAGAATGTCATTAGAATGCACCTTTTAGCAGATCAGCATAAAGCAGTAGAGAAAACAGCAACCAAGGCCCAGAAGATCGTTTTGTGTCTTTGTTATGGGTAAACAGATCAGGTCTTAGCTTAGCATTCCTTGAAATGGTTACCTATATCATGTGGTAAATTCAAATTTACTCAAATATACAGTATTAGCATTTCAGTGAGAAACATCTATTGTCACATCAGCAGGCGTCTCCTTCCTTCCCTTCCTTCCCCCTGCATCTTTTATGCCCTTCAAATCTTCTCAGGAGCGTCCCCTAACCATAGCTGCCAAGTTATCCCTTTTTTAAAGGGATTTTCCCTTATGCTGAATAGGCTTCCTCGTGAGAAATGGGAAAACTTGGCAGCTATGCCCCTAACCATCAGTAGCACATTTTGAAGGTATACAGGAGGGGAAATTCATTCCCCTTATGTCTATTCTGTTTACTGGACGGACACTGTTGGTTATCACTCAGTGGTTTGGGATTAGGCCAGTGATGGCGAACCTATGACACGTGTGTCAGCACTGACACGCATAGCCATTTTCGGTGACACGCGGCCCTCCCCTTTTTCATTTTTTTAAAAGGGGAAACAATTATACATTTTTGTTATTTAAACTACAAATATCGTGAAATTATGGGTTTTTTCTCGAAGTGACAGTTATGCTCGGTTTTTTTTGGTGAATTTTGACACACCAAGCTCAAAAGGTTGCCCATCCCTGGATTAGGCTATTTGAAGCCCTACCTTCTCTCTCACATTCCTGCCAGTGCCCAAACACAGTGGAAGCATCTCAGGTGCCTTGTTTTACATCTCATTGCCACAAGAGGCTTGGTTGATTGGGAGCCAGGACAAGGCCTTTTCAGTCGACTTCCCAGAACTTTTGCATTTGAAAGTGTATTGGCGAAGCACTCTGTTTGTTGGCTGCTAAGACAACTTGGATTGCGGTTGCTTACAAAATGGGGTTCACTCCTTTAACACTTGCAAAGAATCATAATGCAATTTCTCCTCCATTCTCTTAACAGACATCTAAAGCATTTGTCTATGCTTTCTATCAGCAACTTTTACAAAAGCTAAAAAGTAATAAAAAACATAAATGTCTCCACTAATGAAAACCCAGGACCTCCATATACACAGCCCAGGCTTGTGCTCCGGGGAGGTCATTCTGGAGCTGCAAACGCAGTGGTTTGACTTCACTCCTGGGAGCACACTCCATTGCATCTCAAGACAGATGGATGGCAACAGCAACAACAAAGCCTACACATAAAATAAGGCGAAAACCAAAATCTACAATAATGGCAATTAAATTAATATCATGCAAGCAAATAAAGCAAGTGGAGCAACATGATGATGATGATGGATTTTTTGACCATTTGACATGCTAGACTGGAAACAGGAAAAATGCTTTTCTTCTCTCTGCCACAAAAGAGTGTGTTGCTTTTTCTGTCTGTTATGACTTAAGAGTCCAAGGTGATGCTTAAGAATGATTAAGTGCATTGCTCCATGTTACCTGGCTAGGACAGTTAAATGTAAAAAGCCACCATGTGGCTCATCACATTTGCCAGTAGCATGGGGCAAAGGGAATGACAGGCACGCCTTCTAAAATCAAGCCTTTGAATTGGATACCTTTCTAAACTATGGCCAGTGTGAAGATGTGTGAAGTTTTTTTTTTTGTCAACCGCAACCTTAGACTCAAAGAGTAGCTATGTACAATACATCATAAGTACTTCGTTGTTAGCTCTGCCACATTGCACACTCCCGCCAGCATAAAATATGTATATGAGAATGAAACTGGTAGTCAGAACTCCAAGAATATTGCTATCTTTACTTCTTAACTTCCCACCATCTGTTCACCTGTTATAAAACACCCTGACAAACCGTGCCAGATGAAGCTGTTTTTCATCTCTGTGTGCAGCCAGCTGCCATTAGCGTTGCACAAATCTGGCCGGGCACAGAGAAATATTCATAGGATGATTGGCTTAAATCTCTGCTGTAGGAGAAAATGATTTTTTAATGCAGTGACAGATGTCTTGTGCTGGCAGGTGCTCAGTTTGACAGCGTATCTTGGAGCTGGATGGTTGACTTTATCGTTGACTGTAGCATGACAAACAGAACCTTTTGATCTACATATAGGCACACAGATCACATAAAATGCGTTTCCCTCTGTTGAGATATCCCTTTTTAATCTGTAGATGGAGGATTTTCTGAAAGATGATTTATGCTTTCATATGGCCCTTGTTTTCTTGAGGCATACAAATTAAAACCATGAGTATCTTGCAATAATGTCTTTCAGAATCCTACTTTAATTTAGAGCTCTGAGCGCTACTTACATATTAATTAACATTTCTTTGCCGAGAAAAGAAAAACCCCATGCTGGGTTTGTTGTAAGAATGTCAGAGAAATCGGTTGCAAATGGGCTATCAGGGAGATTTCCTTCTGCCCATTCCGCTCCTGCTATGAATTATATTTATCTTAGTTCTCTACAAAAAAATGTTTTTTAAAAAAACATATGCCCATTATACATACATACATACATACATACATACATACATAGCTTTGTGTAATGTGTGCTATTTACATATTCATTGAAGTACATTTGCTTCTGTCCTGAAAGGTGCTTTTTTCTTTTTTCGGAAGTGTTTGTTGACATGCAAGTTGTTTGTTTTGTAGGTTGGTTGTTGCTGGGGCAGACTATAAGTGCTAAAGCTGCAATCTCACTATACTCCAAAGCAAATCCTACTGATTTCAATGCAGCTTACTTCTAGGTATGTAGGGCGTAATCTGCTTTAACTGCAGCCTTAATTTGCTTCCTGCTGTGAATTTTAAAAACTAAAGGAATGCATGCATAGTTCATTAGTTCAGCTATTTTCTGAATAAAGTACAGTGGTACATCGCTAGACGAACGCCTCGCGGCACAGAAAAATAGCAAGACAACGTTTTGTGATTTTTTGGCAGACTCGGAGGACAAAGTTTTCTATGGCCGTGCCATAGAAAACTTCACAAGATGAAGCAGGGCGCCGCGAGGAGAAAGTCAGACCGAAAGACGTAACCCGCAATGGATGTAACATGAGGTATAACTGTAATTTTTAATTTAATTTTCTATTATTGTGCCAATCAGCTGGAGTGCATATTTACTACATGGGAATAGCTAGCAAGTACAATATTGTCTCCTGAGACAGACAGGTGCCAACAACAGCAATGTAGAAGCAATGAGTTAGTCAGAGATAAGTTCTACATAATAATCACCTGTAATTACTAAGAATATATTGCTAGCTATGTAACATAAGGTAAAGGTAAAGGGACCCCTGACCATTAGGTCCAGTCGTGACCGACTCTGGGGCATAGCTGCCAAGTTTTCCCTTTTCTCGCGAGGAAGCCTATTCAGCTATGCTCTGGGGTTGCGCGCTCATCTCGCATTATTGGCCGAGGGAGCCGGTGTATAGCTTCCAGGTCATGTGGCCAGCATGACAAAGCCGCTTCTGGCAAACCAGAGCAGCACATGGAAACACCGTTTACCTTCCCGCTGTAGCGGTTCCTATTTATCTACTTGCATTTTGACGTGCTTTCGAACTGCTAGGTTGGCAGGAGCTGGGACCAAGCAACGGGAGCTCACCCCGTCACAGGGATTCGAACCGCCGACCTTCTGATCAGCAAGCCCTAGGCTCAGTGGTTTAACCACAGCGCCACCTGGGTCCCCTAAACTATGTAACATAGGGTAATAGTAAATCTCACAGATCACAAGCTTAACTATGAAACTCCAGATTTAGAAGCAGTGTACTTCTGATTATGCTGAAGTTGGGGAGACTAACAACAGAAAATGGCTTAATGAATCTCCCTGTCTTTCCAAGCAGCCCTTGCATTTCAACAGAAACCTCCAGAGGTCTCCCTCCCCATCTCCATGTCATTGCCAATATACACATCTTTTGGCCTAGGTGGGTGGTATTCTATGCTAGTCCTGCTAAGTGTATAAACCCATTGAAATTAAAAGACGTTACTGACTTAGGTTCATCAATGTCAATGGGTTTACTCTGAGTAGGACTAGCATAGAAGAAGAAGAAGAAGATTTTAAAAGGAATATTTAAGGAAACCTCAAAGGAAATCTGTGGCCCTTGTCCTGTGCCTTGTGGTAAAAAACAAAACAAAACCTGAAATAAAAAGCGAATCCTTTCTCCTTTCCTCTGCAAGCTTGCTAGGGAGAAATTGAGGTTTTCAGACTTGAAAGACCAAATAGTCACATTTAGAATGCATGGTTTTGATTGACTTAAAGAGAGTGGGCAAACAAAGACCAGTCCAGTTTACCTTTGTGCCTGGAGGCTTGTGTGGCCTCGGGGGGGGGGGGGCTTTTAAGAAAGAAAAAATGAAGGTTTTCCTGATTTAATTATTTGTTTGACAAACATTGGGGGACGGGACAGGCCCCCCTGGGGCCTCCAAACCTGCTAGGAGAAAGGGCCTGGTTCCCTCCCAAGATTCAAATATATTTATCTTGCACCAGCAGCTTGTGATACAAACATAGGATATATATATTGCTAATTTATTTTATTGATATACAGATAGGAACAACATATTTTCTGACCCCCATGTGACAGATATGTAGAATATAGCTTTTAGGAATCTGTGCCATGGATAAGAATTAGACATAGGAATAGATGAGCATTTTTGTACACTACTTTTAATTATGGACTGGATGAATCCCAAGCCGGAATTAAGATTGCCGGAAGAACTATCAACAACCTCAGATATGCAGATGACACAACCTTGATGGCAGAAAGTGAGGAGGAATTAAAGAACCTTTTAATGAGGGTGAAAGAGAGCGCAAAATATGGTCTGAAGCTCAACATCGAAAAAACCAAGATCATGGCCACTGGTCCCATCACCTCCTGGCAAATAGAAGGGGAAGAAATGGAGACAGTGAGAGATTTTACCTTCTTGGGCTCCTTGATCACTGCAGATGGTGACAGCAGTCACGAAATTAAAAGACGCCTGCTTCTTGGGAGAAAAGCAATGACAAACCTAGACAGCATCTTAAAAAGCAGAGACATCACCTTGCCGACAAAAGTCCGTATAGTTAAAGCTATGGTTTTCCCAGTAGTGATGTATGGAAGTGAGAGCTGGACCATAAAGAAGGCTGATCGCCGAAGAATTGATGCTTTTGAATTATGGTGCTGTAGGAGACTCTTGAGAGTCCAATGGACTGCAAGAAGATCAAACCTCTCTATTCTGAAGGAAATCAGCCCTGAGTGCTCACTGGAAGGACAGATCGTGAAGCTGAGGCTCCAATACTTTGGCCACCTCATGAGAAGAGAAGACTCCCTGGGAAAGACCCTGATGTTGGGAAAGATGGAGGGCACTAGGAGAAGGGGACGACAAAGGACGAGGTGGTTGGGCAGTGTTCTCGAAGCTACGAACATGAGTTTGACCAAACTGCGGGAGGCAGTGGAAGACAGGAGTGCCTGGCGTTCTCTGGTCCATGGGGTCACGAAGAGTCGGACACAACTAAACGACTAAACAACAACAACAACAACAAGCTTGAAAATCCTCAAAAATACAATAGCTGAATGTTCCGACAGTGTAACTTAATTTTTTAATTTTTTTATTGTAGCAGTTAAAAAGAAATGTGGCCTAATTTCAACAGGGCCAGCTTTGTTTTATTTCAATATTGATGGCTGATTACTAGTCTTTTGTAACAAACCCGCTTCCCTTCCAAGTTGCTAAAAACCTGCATTGTGATAATCTGATGCCACCTTGTGGCTAGATAGTCATATTGTTGGCACAAGTCAATAGCTGTTCTTGCTGTCTGGATATGTAAGATCATAACTGCTAAAAGAAGCATATATTAATTCTAGTGGTACTTGCCCACTTATATACCCAAGGAGTTCTTTAAAAAGGAGAAGTCTGAGATGCTTTGTGACATAAGACACATATGAACATCTTCTAATTTAAAATTTAAAATGCTGCGCCATTAAATCATTTAGGCAGCCATTATAAAATCTCAGTCCTGGCTTGTTCATTTCAGAATCACTTCCAGTGCTGTTTCAAAGGCAGGTAACATTGTTCATCTCTCAGTCTCCTGACACAAAGTCTAATCTTACAGAGAAATTACATTGTAAGGTCATTAGCACAACGGTGCCTTATTTTACAAATTAGAAATACTGCAAAAAGCAAGTGAATTAGATGACTAAGCTCTCCATCAATTCCCCCTTCTTCCAAATCCAAACTTAGCAGACTGCAGGCACTGACAATAAGTTCACTGCCCACCATCCCCTCCCTCCTTCCTTTGGGGTATCAAGAATGCAGTAACAGGAATGTCCCGGGCCCAAGGAACCCTGGGAAATGTAGTTCTCAAGGTTCATTGCACCTGGGACACTGGTGTTACAGGGGCCCCTGTGCAGACAAGGCATAGCAATTCTCCCCCTTGATAATACATTTCTCTGTTATTTTCACACACGCGTGCAATTTTATGCTCACTTTCACATAATATACACATTTCGTCCACATTTTTTTTGCGTCAGGGCAAAATCCACAGAAGTGCAAATCAGAAGAATAGATGGCTTTTCTTGTCCCATATGGTTTTAGGAACTGCAAGTAAGTTCTCATTAAAAGGCAACCCACACTAAATTTATTCCCCATTCCTAGAGTTGGTGGCGGAAGGGGGGGGGTCACCCTAGGGCATCTTACTCAGAGCCCTTCACAATCTGAAGCTGGCATTGGTTGTGTGATGCTGCATGTGTAAAATTTACTTTCCGAACCTCTGCATTCACTCTTAACATTTTTTTTTAAACAGTTGTTCATGCCTTATGTATGTGTTTGGCCCTTTCCTTCCTGGTTTTTTCTTCCTTCCTCCCAAACAGGCTGCTGAAACAGGTTGGGCAAAGCACCTGCACAGTTGTTGATCAAGACAGTTTCGAAGAGCAAAATAATACAGAGCGATTTTTTCTTCCCATATCCTGAATGGTATCACTCCAGGCAATCTCTGCACCTTGTAGTACCAATGGGAGTGTAAAAATCCATAATTGAGTGTGCTTGCAGATAGAATAATTGACCTGTACTGAAAATACTTTAACTCTTCGGGACACAATATCCTAAAAACAAATGGTTGCAGCATGTAGCATATGGAGCAGAACCATCTTGCATGGGAAACTTGCACAGGCAAAAATCTCTAAAACTTTAGGTAGCGTGGAGAGCTGCGACTGATCTCCTTTTCATGTGACTTTTGTGATGGCAGCTGTTCATTGCCACTAGGAATATTATACCTGAGCAGATATTCTGCAGGAAATGTCTGGTTTTACCATATCTCACAAATTTGCCTGCTAAAAATGCAGGCTGCTTTTCTCAGCCACTGATCAGAGCCTAATAAAGATCAGATGACTTTAAAGACTTCCTAATCCATAAAATTCTAAAATTATATGCAAGGAGCTGATAAGATGGGAAAACTGTTCCTGGATTGGACTGCTTTTGACAACAGATAGGGGAATGTTTTTGTCTGAGTGTTCCTCCTTTAAAAAAATAACCCCAAACTTCCCTGATAATAGAAAATTGGATGTTAGGGGAAATAGCTGTAGTCTAACATTGCTTATGGTACGTTATTTTGGTTACAGGGAACCAGGCAGAGGGCCTTCTCGGTAGTGGCACCCGCCCTGTGGAACGCCCTCCCACCAGATGTCAAAGAGAAAAACGACTACCGGAATTTTAGAAGACATCTGAAGACAGCCCTGTTTAGGGAAGCTTTTAATGTTTAATAGATTATTGTATTTTAATATTCTGTTGAAAGCCGCCCAGAGTGGCTGGGGAATAATAAATATAAATTATTATTATTATTATTAGTTAGATCTTTTTTTAAATGAGAAAGCATTAAAAGCTACTATGTGATTCTTCAATGATTATTATTATGACCCATCACCTGGTGTCGAAGTTTCTAAGTGCAGCTTACAGGAAACTAGAAAACTTATAAAAACACAATTCATTGAACAACAGTAAAACAGAAGCAGCAATAGAATCCTAAAATACAGGTCTGCTGCAGAGAACAAAAATCACTCAAACTCGCAGTCTGTTGGTTTAGTTCTGCAGTTTGTGTTGACGCAGGCGAAGCTAAGGGGGGGGGAATGCACTGTACCACCAGGCACTGTAACAAAATTCCTATGGGAGATGCTTGTGGCTTTTAGTTATGGCTCTATTATAAGGTTGCCAGATTTTTTTCAATGAATCCAGGGACACTTCTCTCTCTCTCTCTCTCTCTCTCTCTCTCTCTCTCTCTCGGCTGCAATTACATTGAAACACTGGTCCAGTTCATTAGAAATCCCCTGCTTTCTCGGGGAGGGGAGGAATCTCAGCTTTGAATGGAGTGACCATAACAGACGAATGTGTGCTAAGATTCTTACCAGCATGAGTACGGCATGTTTTGTTTTGGCTCACGTTTTCAACTTGAGAGAGAGAGAGAGAGAAAGAGACACATATACATATACATATACAGGGAGGGGAAAAAAACCCATAAACACCCCTAACGATGTTCTCTTATTTTTTATTTTTTGTCCAAGCGAAGCTACTTTACACGAAATCTCTGCGAGAATTTAAAGAGAGCAATAAAGCCATTAAACCATTTTTTTTTAAAAAAAGTAGACTGGTGCATATTTATTTAAAGAAATTTGTACTCCAGCTTTTCGCCCTCAAAAGGTTCTTCCAGGTGGTTTCCAGATTAAAAACAGGAAAATGAGAGGATCTCATTGAAATAGCCCCCAAAAGGGCACAAAGGAACCACATTGGCTTGAAAATACATGTCTACAGGCGGATATTAAAGCAGAATAAAAGCAGAAGAATGTAAGGTGTATAAAAAGGAATGGCCACAAGAGGTCCAAAAAAGCTCAGAGTTATTCAACAATAGAAAATGTATTATAAGTTTCATGAAATAGAAAAGTAAAAAAGAAACATAACAACAACAACAAAAATCACCTGCCACAAAGGGTAAATAAAATCCTTAATAAAAGGATGATTGGTCATTGAAGACCAAATCTATGTTGCCCCTCACCCGACTCTTATATGAACAGGTATTGAATTTTGCGCCCCTAACAATTTGCCCGGGGCAACTGCCCCTGTGGCGACCCCCCTCCCCCACTACTCCACTGGTTTTACCAACAGGTAAATTTGAATTTAAAAATACAGTAGTCTTTAATGTGGAATTTCATTTATTCCAGTTAGCAATGCTCAACTTTGGCTGATTAAAAGTACAGCTAACTCTCAACTGCAATGCTGAAATAATACATTCAGTGTGGTGCTCATTATTTTAGAAAAGCGACATGCCTAATTTGCTGCAGAAATGTTAGGCTGAAGAACTTCAGTGGTAATGCAAATGATCCACTAAAGGTCAAGAAATCATAGCTTTAAAAACACACTAACTGCACTAAAAACATTCATACAATTCAATGAAAATGTCAAACTTATTAAAAATGCCCCTTGTTTGGCTTGTCAAAGAGCACGATCCTAGAAATTGCTGAGTTTGGGTAGTATGCTCTAGAGATGTCACAAGAGGCACAAAACAATTTGTAAGCTGGTCAGCAGGTAAAACTTCATTATTTTAAAGGTAATGCCAAGCTGTCTGGAAGTTAAAGCTATTCTATAAGGAAAGCAAAGGACTTTGATAATCAGTAGAGGCCAGGATGAGCAACATTCTAGGACATTTTTGTTGTAACATAAGCAAGGGATTAATTCCTGGTTCTTGGTGAGATGATTAATCCTAGGTGTGGTCTTACATAATAGAATATATATTTACGTGCCGTGCACGTTGCCTATGGATTTTTCAGGTTGCAGATGGACCCCCGGAACAAATTTAATTCGTATCCGGAGGGTCCACTGTATTCAATTCCTCACTAAGATACCAAGATGCAGAGATCTGTATGGCAGGGATGAGGAGCCTTAGACCAGTGGTTCCCAATTAGCTAATTACTGAGGACCCTCTATTTTTCAAAAGCCCAGCCATGGACCCCCTACTTTTGAAAACCTTGATAACTCCATGGTAATGACCTCCTCAAAGCAAATTTTTGAACAAAATGTGGGGTAAGCAAAGAATTTTAGGTATACTAAAAAACAGACTACGGTGCAGAAGTATCTGGTTTTCAACAATGTGATATATCAGGTGCTAAACAGCACAATATTCCAATGTATCATGACGCCTGAAATCGGAGATCACGCGTGGAGATGAGGGAAGGAGCAGCCGTGGAGATCAGATGGGTAGGGGAGAGGAAGCAGAGTCACCTCCACTGCATGGTTTGAGGGGGGAGGCAATGGGGGTGCAGCAAGCCAGCGATGGCAGCCAGTGAAGATGCACATCTACTGTGGCTGCGGCTGCTGCTTTCCTGCTGTCTGAGAAAAGCTGCTGTGCTTCAGTGCCAGGGGGAGGTAGTGCCATGTTCCCTTGAAGTGAGGGTGACCAGCTGTCCTGCTCTCCCTTGCGCAAGGAGCGATATATTTCTGTGTATTGCCAGTTCAATACTGTTATCGCGGTGCGATTTCAAAACTGATTTTGGCCGATATGTTGAAAAGCCATACAGCGCTAAAACAGACCATAAAATCTGTGATATTGCTATGCAAAAATGGCAAAAATTTAGGGGTGGGGCCGTGGTGGACCCCCCCCCCCCGGGTGCATTCTGTGGACCTCCAATGGTCCCCGGACCCCTAATTGGGAACCACTGCCTTAGACCATCCAGATGCTGTTCAATGCACATCAGCCCCAGCAGCATGGCCAATGGTCAGGGATTATGGCAATTATAGTTCAGCATATGGAAGGCTGTCATCAGGATCAGCAAAAAAAAAAAAAACAGCTACAGTATATAGAATGTTTGTGGCAGGAAGACTTGCATGTATAAAGTCATTGCATCAGATGTTCATGCATTAAAGCAGGTAAACGGCTTAAGATCAAACATAATGAATGCCGGATTGCCAGCAACATATTTCTCATTGGGTAAGTAGGAGAACAGAGCCCTGTTCCCGACTCTGCTTTCTTTGTTGAACTTCTCGCAAAGCGAAGCTTAATGGATCCTCTTAGTTGCATTAATGTGAGGGCATTTACCACGAGTTCACGAGACATTTTAAGAAGTACATCGCTTACTGAAATCACTGAACGGATGCAAAGTAAAAGAAATGGCTCTAAAGTTATCTGCCTCTGACTTTCATGTGACCGTTTTAGAAAAGAACAGAATAAGTACATAAGTGGTTCTAAAGTGTATCCACCTCTGACTTTTATTGTATCCTTTTCATTCACCTTCAATAAAGGAACAAATCAAGCAGCCACAAATGAATATGCCTTCTGAGAGGAGAGGGGTGATGTTCACTGGCAATGTTTGGCCATCTCTGTACTCATTGTGATGCGGATTGTGTATGTATGTGGATTGGGACACGGGTGGCGCTGTGGTCTAAACCAGTGGTCCTCAACTTTGGGCCTCCAGATGTTTTGAGACTACAGTTCCCATCATCCCTGACCACTGGTCCTGCTAGCTAGGGATCATGGGAGTTGTAGGCTAAAAACATCTGGAGGCCCAAGGTTGAGGACCACTGGTCTAAACAACTGAGCCTCTTGGGCTTGCTGATCAGAAGGTCGGCGGTTCAAATCCCTGCGACGGAGTGAGCTCCCATTGCTCTGTCCCAGCTCTTGTCAACCTAGCAGTTCGAAAGCAGACCAGTGCAGGTAGATAAATAGGTATCCCTGTGGCGGGAAGGTAAATGTTCTGGTTTCTGTCACAGTGTTCTGTTGCGCCAGAAGCGGTTTAGTCATGCTGGCTACATGACCTGGAAAGCTGTCTGTGGAGAAATGCCGGCTCCCTCGGCCTGAAGCGAGATGAGTTGCCTTTGACTGGATGTAACCATCCAGGGGTCATTTACCTTATGCATTACCAGCTTCAAATGCAGCTAGACTGTTTTGTCTTGCTGTGTTTCAAGTTGAAATGGCCAGTGGATGTACAATTTCAGCACAAGGTGATGTGTACTGAAATCCTTCACTGTCTGTCCATCCCAGTGGGCGGAGACTGGATGGTGATGTCTTCTCCTGACAGAATTGCTGGTTGGTTTCTCTGTCCTCAGAAATCTGGACAAAAAGGAAAGCTTTCTGAAACCAGGGTTTCAATTCAACTTGAATAAGGAAAAAGTACTCAAGCTGGAGTGAAGGTGACTTGAGGGAAACTGCATTGAAACGCAGGATAGCTCTGATCCTGCGTAATATCTTTGGTAAATGAATTAGAAGAAGAAGAAGACTTATAGGAAAGTGAATTTCAGGTCTGAATTTCAAAAGTTTTTTTTTTTAATAAAAAACCCATTTATTACTCCTCCCTTTTATAGAAATTATTCAGAATAATTGAAAAAGAAAAACTATTATTACAAATCATATGTCTATGAATTGTGGTTCCCTAGCTATCAGTTACCAAAAAAACAAAAACAAAACAAAACTCTATTGGATACAGAGAAGTGTATTTGCTTTTAGAAGGTGATCTCCTCCTCCTCCTCTAATGTATTTATATCCTGCCTTTCTCCCAAGTTGGGAGAAATGTAACATAATGTAATGATTGCAAACCAAAATGTTTAAGGGGTGTAAGGGGTGTATTGAGAAAAGCATTCTGGGGGAGTGCCAAACTGAAATCCAGATTGGCATTTTTATATTATTTGTAATAAGAGTTCTACAGTAGCACTAAGTAAAGTTAGTTGCTTGTTCCACAAATCTCAGACATCATTTTACAAAAATTTGCAGAAGCAAACATTACAAAGACAAAGCTTCATTTTGCATCACTGAGATCCAGCACCGAGGGCCTTCTAGCGGTTCCCTCATTGCGAGAAGTGAGGTTACAGGGAACCAGACAGAGGGCCTTCTCGGTAGTGGCACCCGCCCTGTGGAACGCCCTCCCAGCAGATGTCAAGGCAATAAGTAATTATTTTACTTTTAGAAGACAACTGAAGGCGGCCCTGTTTAGGGAAGTTTTTAATGTTTAATGTTGTACTGTTTTAATATTCTGTTGGAAGCCGCCCAGAGTGGCTGGGGAAACCCAGCCAGATGGGTGGGGTATAAATAAATTATTATTATTATTATTATTATTATTATTATTATTATTATTGTTGTTGTTGTTGTTGTTGTTGTTATCATCACTGGCAATCACGGTTCTTCCTCTTCCATTGTTCATTATTAACTTCGCGTTTCCTCTATTGTGTTTGACCTTCAACATATTTTAAGTTTGTTATCTAATATGCTCTGAGGAGGAGGATGTTTTATAGAATCCCAGTGTTCAAAGCTGAAAAACGCATTTGTAACTGTTGGGGCAGTCACTTACTGAATATGTTCCCTAGAGGATTTTTACACTCCCTATAATAAGTATTAAAATATCATTTAACGGGGTCCTTAGCTATTCCTCATTAGTTGCACTAATCACTTAAATGTACCATGAATTTCCTTTAGGGGATACATTACTGATATGAAAAACAATTAGGAGTTGCTCAACTAAAAAAAGTTTGCACATTTCAAGAGCTAATTATGTTTCACAAAACATTGGAAGACAACACCAAACTAGTCCACAGGCTTGCATTAAGCAAGGGCACAATCGATGTGCAATTACCGGTAAGTACCCTCCCCTTATTTGAGAGATGAGGAAGATAGAGGTTTCTTGTGTTGCCTTTTACATACTTCTCTTCCTCTTTGTTATACTTCACCGAAGCCATGGGGAATTCAGGCAGTTTTGAATGTTGTATTTCTGTATTCAAGACTCAAATGCTTAATACTGAAAGGAGAATTTGAATGGACATATTTTTGTATTTCCTCAATGACTGAAGACTCTAGCCCTCTCATACAGAGTAGGGGAATATAACAGTGAAAGCTGCAAAGTTAGGGTGAGGGGCATTTCAGCTCAGCTCTAACTTAAATTTAAATACACTGCTGAATAAAATAACACCGTATTTGGTAAATAGGATCATATTATATCACTGCTCCATGGTCCAGTTCAAAGTGCTGGTTTTAACATTTAAAGCTCTGAATGTCTTGGGTCTAGGCTACCAGGAGATTCTTATTCTCCCTAACTTATCTCCCCAGATTTTGAGATCTTCTTCAGAGGTCATTCTCCAACTTTCCACATCTAATAATAATAATAATAATTATTATTATTATTATAAATTTTTATTTATACCTCGCCCTCCCCAGTTAAAACCGGGCTCAGGGTGGCTAACACCAATAAAATTGCAATAAAAGAAAAGAAAACAATGAATTAAAATACAGATTAAAATACAATATTAAAATTTAAAAAGCAGTTGGCTGTTATGCACTGGTGGAGGAAAGGGAGTGTGGGGGGAGCGCACCGCCCCTGGCAGCGCAATCCCGGTGGGGTGCCATCATGGCTGCCCCCCGCCTGCGCTGGGCGCCATGCCCTTGCAGGTGGCGTGCTATGCCCCCAGGATGCATGCCACACCCCAGCGGACAGCACGCCATGCTCCCAGGATGCGCGCCAGCCCCGCCCTCGCGTGCTCTCTGTCCCCTGGTGCCGGAGCATGAAGCTCCACCACT
Organism: Zootoca vivipara; assembly: GCF_963506605.1. Lineage (NCBI taxonomy): Eukaryota > Metazoa > Chordata > Lepidosauria > Squamata > Lacertidae > Zootoca > Zootoca vivipara. The sequence goes on from NC_083279.1 coordinate 37,585,549, forward strand.
GCTATTAGGGAGAGGTTCTTTTTAGTGGTGACCCCCTGGATATGAAATGCTCTCAGAAGAGCTCATCTGGCATCCAGCCAGACATTCATTACCAGCTAAAGACCGTATTCTTTTAGGCTTCTTAATTACAATCCTTTAAGTAGCAGGTAGCTAGCCGTGTTGGTCTGAGTCGAAGCAAAATTTAAAAAATCCTTCAGTAGCACCTTAAAGACCAACTAAGTTTTTATTTTGGTATGAGCTTTCGTGTGCATGCACACTTCTTCAGATACACTTGAAACAGAAGAGTCAGACCCTTATGTATATACAGAGGGTGGGTGGGAATGGGTGATGGGCTGATGGGAGTGGTAAACCTGTAGATTGCTGTTAACAACTGCTGATGACTGCAATTGGTCCTGCGGGGAAAAAGCAAGGGCTGAGGCGCTAAAGAAAGCTTGATCATGCATAATGAGATAAGAATCCAATGTCTTTGTTTATCCCAGGTGGCTCCATGGTTTTTGAGCTTGGTAATGAGTTCCAATTCAGCAACTTCTCTTTCCAGTCTGTTCCTGAAATTTTTCTGTAATAAAACAGCTGCTTTGAGATCTTGTATAGAATGTCCTGGGAGAGTGAAGTACTTAAAGTTTTTTTTTTCTACCTAGTATACCTTTGCTGGGTTTTAAGCTGGTTTTAAATTGTCTAAATTGTGTTTTAGGTGCTCTGCTTTATGCTTATTTTAGTAGAGTTTTGTTTTGTGGTGCTTGCTTGGCTGTTTATTGTTGTTGTGAGTTATTTTATCTTCTATTGTTCTTTAGGGTGCTATTGTTGTTTTAATGTAACTGTATTTTTATATTTTATTGTGTGTGTAAACCATCCAGAGAACTAGGTTGGATGGGTGGTATATGAATGTAATGAATAATAACACAGCATATTTAGTCCTGGACCCAAACACCATTTTAATTCCAGTTAACTGAGAAAAAGCAGCGCCTTCACCAGTCTTAGGTCTGAAAGGGACCATGGAGAAAAACATATGGTACCATGTTGGTGTAGGAATGAGATAAGGCTTGGATTTGCATTTTATCTGAATTTGCTTGGCAATCTTTTGTGGACTATTGTTCACTGTTCTGACTGTGTCTTTGCAGTTCTGGTCTACCGCTAGATGCACAAAACCACAGGAGAATAAATTCACAGTAATGTATGACTTTGAATAGCTGGTGGCAGACCAGCTTCCAGCCATTTCAATCTTCAATTCAAAAGCTCTGACTCAGATGAACAATTTAAACAGAGGACAAGAAGAATGGCAGTAATCTAATGATGCCTTCTAGCAGTAAAATTCTATAGGGTTCCCCCCCCCCCCCCCGGCCACTATTTTTCATTTTAAAAGTTGCCCTCTGTTGCAGCATTTGAGAACACAGATCTAGGAAATGTGTGTGAAACAATAATTCTCCACTGCAAGGGATCCAAGCCGTCTTTTCAGGATGTTTTTCATCGAGTAGTTCTCCAGTAACGCTCTGCCCTATCATGATATACAATTTAAAAGGTTTCAGCCTGAAAAGCAATGTTAAACTGACAAAATGTTTGAAACTGTATTCTGAGAGTGTGGGAATAAAATAGAGATGAGAAAAGGGATGGTTCTGCTGTGCTTCTGAATATCAGTTGCTGGAAGGCACAGGAGGGGAGAGGGCTCTTGTGCTCAGATTCTGCTCCCTGGTTTCCCACAGGGCCACTGTGAGAACAGCATCATACCCTCTGTTAAGTTGTGGGTAAGCAGCAGACGACACAGCGATTCTCTTTATTTGAGTCAGAACAGAACTGAACTGAAGTGCTGAGCCAGCCTGCTTTTATAGAGGCTGGCTCAAACAATGTAACGAAACATGATTCAAAATTCCCTCCTAAAGTTCCCTCCTAAAAACTGCCTCGGACCTGAGGGAAAACTATATACAGTACAGTGACTTCAATACATAACACCCCTCCCCACCGAGAGTAGGCATTAGTTAAGAGCATGGTGGCTCCCATAATATTCGTAGTGGTTCCCCTTGGGTACAACGCATAGTGGTTAGAGTTACCAGTTTCATCAGTCATTTGCTGGATTGATGCACGTGAAGGTTTCGTTCTGAGGAATTCTTTTTTTAAAAAATCACTTTGACAAATTCTTCTGCTCTTCTGCCCACACACTGAAGCAGTGATAACTTAGGAGGAGGGAAAGGTTGAATAGCCTGCTGTTATTGTACAAAACTCACTGTTAGATAAATCAAAGAAAACGCTTGCTTTAATGGCCTTGAATACCACCACCAGCAGCAGCAACAGGACATGATTTGTGTGAAGGGCTTTTTATATTCACAAACGACTAGATTGAAAACAAAATATGTAAACCCATTAGCAATTTTTTTCCCCCCAGAGGAGCAAACTGAAGTAGTGCTTCAGAGCCAGTGAACGCTTGGAACTGAATGGAATGGAAAGCCTAAGAATGTGGCAGGCAAATACTACCAGGTTGCCAGGTTAACAAATAAGTGCCATCATAAGTGCTTCCATTTATTTCTAAGTTTTGGACCAAACCAGGAGACAGGTTGAGGGAAAAAACTAGAAGTGGAAATGAAGAATAACTAAGGAACATGCCAGAGCTGTTTGTGTTTTGTGTGCGCATATACACTGACGGAGGAAGGGGGTGCAGGGGGTGCTGCCTTCTCTGGGTGCCATCCCGGGGGGGGGGGCGACATCGCCGTACCCCCCATGCTCGCCGTGGGTGGCAGGAAGCTAGTAGTGCCCCTCCCCCAACGCTCGTCGCACGGTTGGCAAGAAGCTAGTGGCGCCTCCCCCAACGCTTGGCGTGCAGGTGGCGGCGGCTAGGGATGCTCACCGTGCAAGTGGCTAGCCCTGCCCCCATGGGCCGGCTAGCCCCGCCCCCACACCGCTCCAGGTGCCGGAGCAGGTAACTCCACCTCTGTATATATATGCATTCCTGGATGCCAAGATCCAAGTTTGGGGCAAGTACTCTTTGGTGAGAGTACTGCTAGTGGAGTCACAAAATATGCAGCAAAGTGAAGCATGGAAATATAGACTCTTAGACCTTTAAAAATGTGCCCCTCTAAGTGACTTCCAAAATATTCCCCTTAAAAGTTTGTTTACAAAGCCTCCCTCTTCCCCCAGCATAGGAAAACAAGCTCAAACCTCATCACACATTGAGCTTCTCAGGTAGACTAGGGAAGAAAAAAGATTTGATTACCTAGTTCCTCCCAAGGTGAGGGGAAGTAGACATAGCTGACATAGTAATATACAGAAAAGATGCAGGGTGGGTTTTTTTAAAAAACAAAAAACCATAGTTACATATTGAACCCCTCCTCTATTCATTTAGCCATCCCATCCCTAATCTGTAAAAGAACTGGAATTAGCCTTTATATATTCTTATTCTTTCCCACTTAATCTTTTTCAGTATCTTGAGGGGGAAACCTCCCATCATAATTTTCCTAAAGAGCTTTGTATTTCTGTACCAGTCTGAAAAGAACCTTGCTGCGATGCCTGTACAAAAAAGAGAGCCATTTCAAACCTAAAATGTGTCACTTCTGATAGATTCACCATTGCTTTTTGATTTGAAACTGGCTCCTGCATTCTGTTCTGCTATCTGGCGGTTTCACCCCCTTTCTACACTCTTCCCCCTGGCACTAACTGACTGACTCCCCAAAGATCCCTGCAAATGTGATTGCACTCTTTCCAGTTCATCAGTATCACCATGTGCTGATCAATTTCAATTATTATTATTATTATTATTATTATTATTATTATTATTATTATTTGGTTTTTGTTTTTAGCTTTGGCATTTGCCAACTTGTCCTTTGTTACATAAACAGTTGCCCTTCGGCAAATCTTTGCATGCATCAAAGCATTTCTCTGAGTAAGATATGGTACTATTTAAGTGTGCCCCCAAAGCTGTGAGCATTGATTTCACACAAATACTGGGCTTCGGACAATCGCAGAGAACCTTATGAAGCCGACTCTAAAAAGACATCAATTGCAGCTTTTATGACTATTGCCTGCACGCTGCTTGCTTTTGTTCTCTCAAGGGTGGAAACGTTTGACACTTTGGTAGACAGATGATGATGGTCTAAGGTGCTGTATATACACTCATATTGTCTAGTGTATTTCCATTCAGGCTTTCCTATTCACTAGAAGGAATTCTTAGATTAAAATCCCCTACTAAGAGACCACCCCAGGGTTTCTGTAGACACACTGACAATATATTGCCATGGCAGTTAACATATACCAGGGGAAAGAGGAGGAAAATAACTCACGGGATTGTCACGAGTTGTCAGCCATGGAGAGAGGGAGAGAGAGAGAGAGAGAGAGAGAGAGAGAGAGAGAGAGAGAGAGAGAGAGAGAGAGAGAGAGAAAGAGAAGAGAGAGAGAACAACAACTGTGTTGCTGAAACAACAGCGAGCCATTAAAGCAGGCAGATATAACACAAGGAGAGGCCTGGGCATGATGTTACGTCATTTGCCTTCCTGAGGGAGAAACTAGTTGTGGACAGTGTAATCCACACCATGATCAACTCCTGCCTGGAAACCAATGTCTCCACTGTGGAAGGATGTGTGGATCCAGAATTGGCCTCCACAGTCACTTACGGACCCGCTGTTAAAACTGTGTTTACTCGGCTACAAGTGATCGCCAAAGGAAGAAGAAGAAGAAGAAGAAGAAGAAGAAGAAGAAGAAGAAGAAGAAGAAGAAGAAGAAGAAGAAGAAGAAGAGGGAGCGATGCTCATCTATACAAGGGGTTGGCAGCCAAATGTGGCCCTCTATACCTCTCTATCTGAACCTCAAGACTCTCTGCAGGCCACCCCCCATTCTCCTTGTGGCCCAACTTATTGCCCTCCTTGAGAATTTTTGCCTGGCTGGAATGTGTCATTGGACTCTGCTAATGTTTCTTGCTTGCCTGCATGGAGCATAGAGAGGGGGTGAATGGCTGTGGCACAGAAACTAGCCTAGGCAAAATGTCCCACTTTTGCCTCTACATACTTTCCAACACGTCAAGGTGAAAAACCAGGAGGTGCATCTTCCGAGGCTGTGCATTTTGTCACAGGCTAGGCTTGTTCTCCTTGCAGAATTTCTTTCCAGAAGACTAATGGCATTAACCTGATATTCAGAAATGCACTACAAAGGCTACTGCTGTAAATTGCACACACTCACTCACTTTGATCTCTGTGATCCTGACTCTGCCAGTGCAATGAGGCTGCCAACAATACTGTGCTGGTTTAAGAAGACGTAGTAGGTCTGATCCACGCAATTTCTGCCCATCTTGCCAGAGGGGAGGAACTGGGCTTCAGTCTGGAGGCCACCGGGATAACATGGTTGATGGCATGGTTGAGTTGTGATTTACCTACTGATATGCAGGCAGCAACCATTTTAGGCATCTCCAAATGACATATGGGTCTTTTGGGACCCGGAAGAGGGCAGAATGGGGTGTAATGGGGTGTGTGTGTAACAGGGCGGGGCACACTTATATGCACCCTGCCAAAGCGTGTGAGGGGTGGGAACAGAATCCCTGTGCAAAAGAGAGAAAATGATATAGGGCAGAATAGAAACATTTAAATTAATTGATTTTATCCTTTAAACTTATTCAATATACGTTTTGAATCACGCTGTGATCTTTGGATGAAGGGCAATATACAAATTGAATAAATAATATCAATACTAATACAGTGGAACCTCGGTTTATGAACACCTCGGTTTATGAATTTTCGGTTTACGAACGCCGCGGACCCATCTGGAACGGATTAATTCACTTTCCATTACTTTTAATGGGAAAGTTCGCTTCAGTTTATGAACGCTTCAGTTTATGAACAGACTTCCGGAACCAATTGTGTTCATAAACCGAGATACCACTGTAATAAGATACCAGGGGAAAACATCACTTATTGGTTTTTTGCTTGCAGCAGATGCTAAGGCTAGACACAAAGAAAGTGGCTATCCGATGCTTAAAAATTTCCTACTTTCTACCTGTCTACCTATGATTCTTCATGAAGCGAGCATGCATGTTGAGAAGACAAATGGTTTAGTTCAATTTAGTATATGAATCCCAGGGGAACAGGAACATAGGAAGCTGTCTTATACCAAATCAGACCACCAGTGCATATATACCAAATCAGACCACCAGTGCATATATACCAAATCAGACCACCAGTGCATATATACCAAAATAAAAACTTAGTTGGTCTTTAAGGTGCTACTGAAGGAATTTTTTAATTTTGCTTCGACTCAGACCGACACGGCTACCTACCTGTAACTTGTTTCTACAAGTTTGCCACAATTTCCAACAGAAGCACCCACGTTCCCCAACCCTGCCTAGAAATGCCAGGGATTGCGGTTAGCAACTCCTCCAGGTTTCAGTAGTTTTCTATGGAGGATAATTGCAGTCCAAATCTTCTCAATTTGGAAAGAATCCAAAAGAGGGAGATTAATAGTGGGGGGCCACACATACTTGCCCATCACTTGATGGTTTGATGGATGCCACATATTGTCAGCAAACAAGGGTACAGCATTCCAGTATGGAGAACACAATTTAGGCATGTGCTTGGACGAACCGAAGCCTCTGCTAACTGAGCTAAACGTCTCCCACCTTTAACTGACCATTATTTGGTTCACATTTAAAGTCAAGCCAAGAATATCACGGCATATATATTAATAATTGCTTTCACTTGGATCCTTATCTTCACTTATGGTGGCAATTTCAAACTATCTAAGGCTGCAATCCTATACCTGCTTACCTAGAAATGTGACCCGCTGAACACAATGGAGCTTTCCTTTGAGTACGCATGGACTTCTGGGTAGAATTGCACTGTAAATGTGGACTACAATCTGTTAAGGACCATGACATGATGGAAGGTTGAAATGATTCACTCCACATAAACCCTGCTCTTTCTACCCAAGCAACAGGGGATAGCTATGTCACATTTACTTGGAAAGCTTTTTATTGTTTCTGTAAAAGTCAATCATATCTCTGAAAAGTTCAAACAATGCACAACATCAATAAGTTATTGATTCCCACCACCTGGACTGTTCTATGGGCTAACACATTGCAAGCTCAGAAGGAAAAGCTCCCATTACCCAAACCAGATTTGCTTCTCTAAGTGTATTATGTCTTGCCATTTCAAGGTGGGCGGGAAGCCTCAGATGTAATATTGTCTTTAACATTTACAATTCTATTTTTATTCAATTTATTGCGCCCTAGGGCAATCACATGTTATAAAAGTTTCATCCCTTTATCCATTTTACACCCGCATTTCAGAGGTAGTTGGGGAAAGCATTAAAAACGCACATTAGAGTGGAAAGGTTTGAGCTCTAATAAAGTTTAAGCTTTAAGAAAAGCAGTCTTTGGAAAATAGGTAAAGCAATCAGATTGCTGCTGCTATTGCAGTGATTGGTTGTGGTGTATTTTTAATGGTCTGCACAACGTTTATGGATTTCAGGTATTCTTATCTACTTGTTCCTCATGTTCCCCATCCCCAAATTTACAGATCTCAAATTTACTCCAGCTTGAATCGATCCAGAGTTTGATTTTTCTCCTCTCAAAGCTATCACTTTACAAAGTGATAGATCCCATGGCGCTTCAGATGTAGAAGTAAACAGTAGTAGAAATACTCATCTCAGCTGGTCAATGGGAAGTAATTGTTTTTTATGATATTCAGCTTTTGTCTTACTGATCAGGAAAAAACAAATCATAGCATAGTTGTGTTTTTTATAGCTTTTATAGTCAGTTAACATGCCTTTTTGTGGGGCTAACCCAGATTTCTCTTGTGTCTGAACTATCAGTTTCTGCCCCTCTTCTTTGTATGAGTCAGAAAGCAGTGCTTGCTTTGCTTTTATTATTCCGGAGAATTTCAGTGAAATGTGAGCAGAAATTGCCAATGTTCATTTATTTATCTCATGTCCAGAATAGAAATCAAGCCAGCAAATGCTATCAGTATTTGCTGTTGTTTCCAGTCTGCAGATTAGAGATAACGTTGCATAACTGATTGCTCCCCGCAATTTATATTGCACTTCCTTTGCATTGAAATGAAAGGTGTGGAATAACAGAATGATAACATAATTAATTATATAAAATTTCACCATAGCGGGCAGTGAGATGAATAATGTAGTTTTTGTCATAATCTGAACTGCAGCGGAATGGAAACAGCACTGCTTGTTATGAATATTGTTATGATGGAACAGATATTTTTGCCTGCTTATAGCCCACACTTTCCAGTGCATTTTCCCATCACTTTATTTATAAAGAAAAGTCTGCTTTGTGGTTTGTTGTTATTTCTTGCACAAGAGCACTGATCAGCTTTAATTGCACAACCTGAATCTGGCAGTATGTGACTGAATCCCACCTGAAAATAGTAACAGCCTGGAAGCACCCTTATACACAGTTCCCTTGTTGATGGGTTTATAGCCTTGTTTGGCCGTAAAGTTTACTGATAGCCTTAGGCAAGTTGCTTACATTTTGTTTAACTTAGGACCATTGAATCATAGAGTTGGAAGGGACCCCGGGTGTCCAAACACCTGCAGTGCAGGAATCTCAACACGGTGGTTCCCCAACCAATTTGAAACCATACCTGACCCTGCTTAGCTTCGCAAAAGTGCCTAGCAGTGTTATTGCTGCATCACTAGGAGTACACTTGCTTTACAGGATTGCTGTGAGGCTAAAATGCTTTTCTAATGTCCTTGGGAGCAGAAGGAAACATGAATAAGTTCACCATAAGTAGCTCATTATTTTTGGTGATAGTCACTTGCATCTATGGCAAATAGTTAAGCTGTTTTGGTGGAGTGGGGCACTTGTCGCTGCCTGAAGTATGGCTAAATGATATGAATGGATTGCCCTGTATGAGGGATGACCAATGAGATGCCCTGCAGATGTTGTGGAACTCCAGCTCTCATGGGTTCAAGCCAGCACAGTCAATGGTCAGGGATAATGAGAGCTGTAGTTCAGCAAGATCTGGAAGGTACCACCTTGTCACTCTAGGTTCTTTTAAATGTGATCTTAATATGAAATGCGATTTTCTAAAAAAATTTGAATATCACATTCAGTTGTACATGGAATCAAGGGAACAGTAGATGCAATTTTCGCTGGTTGAAAAGTGCTTTGATAGTGCCAAGTCTTTTAAAATAATAATACAGTAATGGGCAGGAAGTTTCTTAGAAACTCAACTAACCCAAAGTGCTGGAAACAAAGGAACACCCTTTGGGCAAACCCAAGAATGGATATCTGATTAAATTGCTACTTGCGCTTCAAAAAGCTCTCTTAACTTAGTATCTATAATCCACTTATGAGCATGATTCACACATAAAACATCAATAGATATCTCCATAATTTAAAGGCCTGCAGTCATTTCCTCTCCACAGGGAACCCAGTGAACACTTCTGTGAAGGGTATCTGGGGTCTTTAAAAAATCTCAGCAGCATCACTGAACTACACTTCTCAAGATTCTTTGGGGAAAACCACAATGAGAAAACCTGCACAAAACTGATATACAAATATATGGTATTGATCTGCCTCTGGAATATCTTTCAGGATATAGAAAGCAATAATAGCTGTTGTGTGAGACAGAGAGACTGCTGCCAAGCCAACAAAAATGAACCAATCAATCAATAAAGGGCAGCATACTGAGAAAGAAAATCTCATTACTTTGGCAGCAGAGTTTGCTGCTAGTTCTAAGGTGGAGTGAAAAACAGACCCCAAAGTCACACAGATGCCGTGAGAGCTCCTAAGGTGTCACACCAATGTCATGATAGTGATAGCATCAGGCACGACTTTGAGAGAATTCTGCCCATAGCCTGCTCCCCACTTTGGGGTAATTTCCAATATGAATGTTGAGCTCAGGGCCGGTGCCTCCATTTAGGCAAACTAGGCCATCGCCTAGGGCGCCGAAATGGAGGGGGCGCTGACGAGCCTGCCCGCCGCCTGCCCGCCGCCCGCCTGCCCGCCTGCCGCCCGCCTGTGCTGCTGGCGGCGTCGGCGCCTCCACACGCGTCGCCGGAGCCTGGTGGGCGGTTGCTCAGCTCCTCGGCTCCGGATCCCGCCGTGCAGGTAAGGGCGAGGGGCAGCCGGGTGGGCGAGAGGCATTGTGCCGCAGCGGCCGCGGGGCAGGGAGAGCAGTGGTGTCCCGCCTCGCCCGCCGGGGATGCTGCTGCTACTGGGTGGGTGGGCGGGTGACGGGGCGGGCGCCTTGCGCAGGGACAAGATGAGGCAGCGCGCCAGGCAGCCTCTCTGCATGGGGAAAGCAGGCGGCCGGGAAGCGCTCCGCGTGCAGGGGCGGGCCAACCCCAGATGGGAACCTCTCACTGGCTCTCTGCGCCCCTTGCGCGCCTGCCTGCGCGCGGGCGTCTTCAGAAGTTTCTTCTGTCCCGTGCTCCGCTCCCGAGCTTGGTGTGCGCCCCCGCCTGCGCGCAGCGGGACGCAAGGAAGAGCGGAGGCATCCAAGGTGCCCGAGCTCTTGTGCGCAGCCCCCTCATATCACTTTGGCTCTCTGGCCGAAAGATCGATGGAGTTTTGGGAAGCAATATTTCACATTTCCAATTGCACAACCAACGTAGCATAGGGATGCTTGCTGGGAGTCTGCTTCTAAGCAAGATGTTCTTGCCTTAAAAGAAAAAGAAGTGGTGAAATTGGGGCATCCATTAAGTTTTCCATTACCTCTAAGCCATTTATGCTTTTTATACAGTAGTCTTCTTTGTAGAGTAGGGGCAAGTTTGATGACTTAGTAGTGTGAAAGGCAAACATCTCAAGCCCACATGACTTATGTGATGTAGTAGTGCTAGTTTCTCTTGGGCCTCTGATCTGAGACATGCTTTTCTGGAGCTTTTAGGTTCGTTCTTGGGGGCTTTGTGCGTGTAAAATGTAATCCTGTACATTTGGAGAGTGGGGGTTTCATATCAAACAGGAAGTAATAAGCTTGGCTCTCTGCTCTTGGTCTACCATAACTAATACACCGTCCGTGACCTCCTAACTTCCTCCTGATCCTGCATCCCTGATGAGCCGTTTCTGCTTTTTCCAGCCTGTTGGATGTCTCCAGTTTCCACTCTGGTGTGGCTGGGATAACTATAGACACTACATCAGTGTGACCTGTGTGCTGAACAGATTAAATGGCAGCATGGGGACAGCTTGGTGTGGAATGAGTGGCTGCTGCTGGGGCAGGGGCTGCTGAACCCTCATCCATGCATCCTTTTTTTCTCGAGTCACCTTTCTATCCCCCCATGTTGCTTTTGCCGCGCGAAGCGTGAGCCTGGGGCCACCTCGCTGCGCCTCTCAGCTGTTTTTTATTTTATTTTTATTTTTTCTACTTTTTATTTTTTTCTATTTTCTTTTTTTCTATTTTTTATTTATTTATTTATTATTAATTGGGGCGGGGGGCGGACGCGCGCCAGAAGGTGATCTCGCCTAGGGCGCAAAAAACCCTAGCACCGGCCCTGGTTGAGCTCCTGAGACATCAAAATGGACTGCTTCCTCTTCTCTGTGTTCATTGTACTTCTGGATGCCAACTCAGGGTCTAACACTGGGTTTTCAGCAACTTGGAAGCGGTTCAGACGGATGATGGGCTTTTTGGTTCCTCACTTTTCTGTGGACCAGGAAGGACCAGTTTACATCACCAGCCTTGACCACGGGGCTCATAATCCATGTAACTGATCTAGTCTACAATTGCTGTGTCAAAGTCATTTTGACTTTGGTCTGACGTTCCAATTTATAACTTAAACTGGACTGATTAATAAACCCATTCGTTTCCTTATTTTGGCTTTGATTTATTTACCATCAATAGCTGGTTGGTGTGAGTGCCAATCGCTAGGAAGATACAAGCTGTACCACTGTATCACTCTTGGAATCTTTATCCTCATTTAGGACTATGCAGACTAAGTCTCCACAGATTGAGCCTTATATCTGCATATACTACAAAGTACATATTCTAACCATGAGCTGCTGCCAACATTTGCGTTAATTCCAATATGTACTTCAAACATAAAAATATAAAAAATAAAAGAAGTTATAGAAGTGATATGGAAGGCAATAAAAGCTGCCAAATACTTTCAAATCATATTACTTGGAGTTTGTATCCTCCACATTAGTATAATGTTTACAGAAAAGAAAAGACTGATAGCAGGAAGGAAGGTACATAAATGCAGATTGCCAATGCACATTGAATGTCCCTGTGTAAAAAACCACCATCATCATGGATCTCTTTTAAAAATGTATTTATGAAGAGGATTGGCAGAAATAAAGGCCCTTATTAAAGGGACACAGGAGAAGGCAAGAATGAAAAAGAAGACAAATTGTTATGTTTGGAATGACAGACCACAGCAAAAACTTCTTCAATAGCAAGCTGAGTAGTCAAAGAGGTAGTTATCTTTAAAAGCTTGCAAATCAGGTGCTATTGACACTCTCTGCTTTTACGTAAATATTTGGAATAAAATCTTTCCCCTCAGCATTGCTAAATCAAGTTGTTTTAAGGTCTGAAATTGTGTCTCATCTCTCTTAGGCTGCGAGGAGGAAAAGGGAAACTTTATTTTTGTGAACTTCCTTAACTTATCTTAGCATCCAGGCCTATTACATGAGATCATTCATGATGTAGAATGGTTACAGTTCTATTTACACTCTGATTTCTGTACAGATATTAACATCATTTAGATCAGGGGTTGGCAGACTTCAGAGTTGCTGAAACTTTTTTCTTTTTAAACTCAAACTCCAAGATCTACCAATCAGGGCTAAGTACAAAAGACCGTCTCATGAGAAAGGACAACATGCACACGAGCATATTCTGAGCCTATGAGTTTGTTTTCAGTGGCAGCATATGCAGTGAAAGCACATTTCCTCTCCCTCAAAGAATCCTGGGAACTGTAAATTGTTAAGGGTCATGGGAATTAGAATCATAGAATTGTAGAGTTGGAAGGGATCCACAGGGTCACCTGGCCCAATCCTCTGCAGTCCAGGAGTCAGAACTAAATAACTAAACTACAGTTCCCAGAATTCTTTTTTTGGGGGGAGGGTTGCTTTAAATGTATGGTATGTACATGTCAGGCTTCAGGGACTCTGCTTCCTCTCCCCCTTTGGTAGTAGATAAGCAGAACAAAGTGAAAGGAGTCTCTTACCAGTTAGAAATTTTAATGATCACAGTGAGAGAACAAAGAATCCTTCCTAGGGATGAAGGTGCTCCCAATTAAGGACTCCACACACTTCCTTCCTTTTCTCCTCTGTCACTTCCATGTCTTGCGACCTGATCTCTCAACCACTGCACTTTCTATGCTGCCACCTTATCTGCTCTCCTTGACCTTGGGCCAAGCGGATGGACGCTTTCCAGCGAAAGTGAGTCTGTTAACTGTCTCTTTCCCAGTTCTTTTTCTCCTAGCTGCTCAGCACCCAGTTCTTCCCAACTTCTGTCTTCTGAACTATGTCCCTCTGCAAACCACTGTTCCAAATCTATACTGTCCCACTGCTCCTGGGAAGATTCAGGATCCTGGGTAGGAGCAGGGGGAGGGGGAGGTTCCCACCATTCCTCCTCAGTGCAGCCCCCTTCAGCATGGTCCCTGACAGTACGTAGCTAAAGTATATTCAAACATACATCCACTCCTGGTTAGCTTTCTTCATTTCAACAGGCTAATTTAGGTAGGGAAAACTCATTATGTGTTCTTGCTGTTTGGAAATTGGGTCCTCCCTAACAAGAGGGCATGTGTTGCGGTGTGACCTGGCAACCAAACCCTGTGTTGTGGGTGGGAATGTTTGGATGGTCACAACACCCTACTGGAGGCCCCTCGATGCTGGGTGCAATTAGACCAGGGGTCCCCAAACTACGGCCCCCGGGCCGGATGCGGCCCAATCGGCCTCCCAATCCGGCCCGCGACGACCCCCGCCGCCCGCTGCCGCTGCCCGCTCTTACGGCGTGCGGCGCGGCGACGATCTAAAAAATCGCCAAAAAATCGCCAAAAATCCTTTGTGCGCATGCGTATGGGCCTCTCCCGACCCAGAAGAGGTCATTTCCGATGCACTTCCGGGTCGGGGGAGGCCCATACGCATGCGCACAAGCGATTTTCGGCGATTTTTTCCCCGCACGGGCGCGTGTGCGCATGCGCACGGGCGCGCACTCCCCCGCCCTCCGGCCCGCTGCGCGCGCACTGCCCTGCCCTCTGGCCCGCCGCGCGGTCGGCGCGGCGGGCACCGACCCACTGCGCGGTAAGTCTGGGGACCCCTGAATTAGACCAATGGGATGCCAGCTAAACTCCATCGAGGGACCTCTATTTAAGCCCATGCACATGTCCCTGAGCTTCCTCTTTTGGGCCAGTGCATTGGAACACCCGCCCACCTCTCCCTATATTTAGGGCTTGCGTTTGACCTTGCTATGCCGTCGTGTGTCGTCTGTCGTTGGGACAGGGGCACGGCAGGAATTTTCCCCACTTGGCTGATTGGCTGTTGCCATTTGGGTTTCGCCTGCCGTGTAGCGAATCATCACAACTTGTAAGGTTGCAGATGGGCTCTGGTTCAGGTGATAGGGGTGGCAAAACTCTCTGGCCGTCCCTATGCGATGGGTATTCCATTAAAGGAATCCAGGGACTCTTTGGTTGGTCAACCCTGAGCATGATTCCAGGGGACAACTGGCTGGTGGACTGGCTTGACCCCGCCTTCCACTTTGCCGGGTATTCACCCAAGGCTGACCTATGGTGTGCCCTGGGTCAGCGCTGCCTGCAAGGGTGCAGGGAGCTAGTCGAACCAGAGCCTATGCAACCACTCACTTGATTGTAATCAATAAAGTTGTGGCCTAAATTCTGCCAAAAACCAAACCAAAAATGTTATTCTTGTCTAAATTTATTTGGGGGTGGTTAAAGGGCCTACAGACGCAATAAGAAAGCCTTGCTGATTCACTGCAGAGTAGAACTACCTTCTGCCCAACCTAATTTGTTCCGAGATTTCCTCCATTTTGCCATCTTCATTTTCCTGTTTATGAGGCTTCATCTGCTGCTGTCTTTCTTCACATCTAAGCAAAATAATTTCCTTCGGTAACCCATAGGCCCCTTATTACGTAGCATTATGATGTCTTTCATCGACTGTTTTTGTTTCATCCTCTAATTTTGTAATTTCTTTCAAAAGCAATCTAGTTTCTCTCACTTCATTTGTTCTTTATAGAGCCGTTATCCTTATGGTTTCTAACTCCTGTTTGGCCCTCAGTCTTGATGAATGGCTTAATTAACTTGTATTACCAATGCGTAAATGACCAATTTCCATCACGTTGAAGACCATCTCCCTTCATCGTGCTTAGCATTCAAATCAAGGTCCTAATTTCGAACCTCACCTTTCGTTTTCCGAGAGAAAGCTTCTGCCTCCCACTCTACCCTCCCTACAAAAAAACAAGCAACGAGTAGGGGAAATGATGAAAGGGATACTGTTGGCTCAAAAACAGAAGGCTGAAATGAGAAGTTCAATTTTAAAATAATCTTGAGAAATTAAAGCTAGTGTCAAGGCTTTTTAAGAGTATGAGATCTGAACTTTTCAGTCATCATGTCTACTATGCAAAGGTTTTCTGCTTAAGAAAAGATTGTTCTGTGAACCACCCCGAGACTTCTGGGTATAGGGCAGTATATAAATTCAATAAATAATAATATTAGTTCCACTGAAATCCGTAAAAGCCATGCCAGGATATTGGCCTATGTAACTGGGGTGTGTGTGTGTGTAGGACTACGCTACATGAATTGGGTAGAACTACCATTGATGTTTTATTCTGCTGCTGTCACTGGTTGAGATGGGAGGGAAAAAATGAACAGGAGAAATAGCAAGTAACAGTATAAAAAGTGTACTGCAACTTTTTATTTAAAAAATATTCTCCCAGTTTGGAATATGTTTATAATGACTTGTTAATTATACACAATTAGCACACAAAGCTTTTAAAACCAAATTGCTGAATATAAAGAAAGAAGCTAGAGCATTAATAAACTCTAAGCAGATCATTCACACACACACACACACACACGAAAAACTTAAAGGACAAGTTATCAAAAAATATCATTGAGAATCCAAGCTCGAAAGTCTTTAACTAATCATGTTTTTGACTATGATCAATGAATTTTTGCCACTTAATCAAAAAGGGGTACTCAACATAAATTTTGGTAATGAATTTATGGCAATATTACAAGATGTATATCATAATAGCCAGGCAAAGGTTTGGTTAAATAGACAAGGCTTAAATCTATTTCACATGCAGTGAGATATGACGCAGGGGTGCCCTTTGTCACCCTTGCTCATTGCTCTTGCACAATATGAAGAAAGCACCAACAGCAGTCAAACCAGAGAGGGAAAACTCATTTACCTTTACTTACATTTTGTGTCTTATTTATAAGGACTTTTGTTTTGTTTTGGCAGTTCTTAATTTCATTTTTAGGTGTTTGGTTTGTCATTCATTTTTGCTGAATACATTTTTTCTTGTTTATACGTTTTATGTTTGTCATATTTTTATTTTAAAAACACACTTGATAATTGTTCCATGAGGTGTTATGAGAAGGTGCCACATTTTATACTCACTATCCCATTTGCTATGTGTATTATTTCTATATTTAGTGTGTCCTCGAGGAAGTAGTTCTTTCAAAAATATGTTGGGCACGGACTAAATTTTCATTTCTCCAGTATTTAGTCTAGCTGGCCATATTTCCACATCCTCGTGTTTTCTTTTTTATGTTGTTGTTGTTGTTGTTGTTTAGTTGTTTAGTCGGGTCCGACTCTTCGTGACCCCATGGACCATATTCTTTTTTATACCCTGCGGAAAAAAAATTAATGCACATATTTCCTATCATGGTGTTTCTGCATGCAATTTTGCTAAATAGGCACATTTTTGCAAGCATCGCCCCCTTAAAATCATGTATTTCTGTGTGTTTGTTTCCATGAATGTATGGATTTTTATACATTCATTTTTTTTGTTTGGAGAACTGCATTGCAAAATTCAAATAAGCACAAACTTTGAAAGATAGCTGTGTTTCGTTTGCAAAGTGGGGAGGTATGAATTAGGTAAGGGAACCGATGCACATTTCTCCCCCATCACTACCCATTGATCATCCTCATTGTGTGTCGTCCAAGAACGGATTGGCACCAGCAGCATCAAAGGACAACACAGCCACATCATCTGAAATTACATAACTGCAAGTGGCTGAAGTTTCACAACAAATAGCTACTTGTGACTCAGTTAAGGAGAAGTAGAATTATAATGTTACCTATGTAATGACACAATATATTGCGGGAGATAGGCTGCCATGTTCGTTTGTTGAACACCTAGCATTTCTAAAACTCTAATACAGTGTGCTTGAAGATGACGGGCCCACTTCTCAACATGAGCTCTCTCTGCTGCAGGAGAATACATAAAGCTGTTGGAAGGACCATTTGTAAAGAAATCAACTTCACCAGTCATGTTTGACTAGCAATCAATCAGAAGGGTGCCTTTTACAGTGCATTAGGTCAAAATTACTATTTGTTAAGGTGCCAGACAGCCCTCGGCACCTGTAGATTTGGAAAAAGTAACACAGCTTGTATTCACTCCAAAGTGAATGTGTCCGTCACTCAGTGCTGCATCCTTTGGGCATAAATGTGGGCTATAAATTTGCCAGTGGGCGATTGAATGGCAAAGCAAGGTGAAAGCAGCTGTGTACTCCAAACTCAAAAAACATCCATTGTGCAGCCCGCTCTTAAAACTTCAGGTGGAGAGGGTGAAGGAAATTCTTAGAAAATTGATCAAAGCCATTGAAAAAGTTTGACAATGGAAAGATAGATCTCTGGCCAATTCCATCATTCTTGTCTGCTGCTCCTGGCAAGTATATTTGTCTATATCCATATACTGTAAAAGTAAAGTAAAGCTGCAAAAAAGATGCATGTGCTCTTCAGAAAGTTGCCACAATTGTGCAATCTTTCTCTATTTATGGATGTGGGCTCACAAACCAGGAGGAGAAGCTGCACAGGCAACCAATTGCATATCTTATTGGTAGCCATAGCAGCCAACTCCTAGGTGCCGAGGTCCCTTCGGCTCCCCCAATAAAATATTTGAGGTGACCCGGCCTCTGCAAAGTTGATAGGCATTGCCATTCAAATGGGGTGTGCGTGCCACATCATGTGATTGAGTATGCAGGGTTGGGCTTACCTGGCTCCCCCAAATATTTTATTCAAGTTTGCATGCCTGTTGGTAGCCAACCTATAAGCACCCAAGCCTCAGAGTTTCCCCAGCTCTAGGGTTTGTTTTTTTTAAAAAAAATGGTGAAATTAGTACTTCTTGCCCCCCCAAAAAACATTATCCTTTTTAAACTACTCTCTTTTTGTTGCTGTTGGAGACTGTTCATACCCATTGCTTCCCTTCTCTGCTATTGTTTCAGTGGCAGATTATTATTATTTTACCCATTGCTGTTGTGCTAGGAGTTTAAACATCCTCATTTTTCACACTTTCTGATCCATGCTTTTTTAATGTTGACATATCAGACTAGGTGCATCATGAAGGCTATTTTTAAAGTTTGTGTAACTCAGATATCAGTTTAAACATTGCACACATCAAACATACACAGCAGATTAGAAAATTGCAAACCGTAAGCAATTAATAGATATTTACACTCACGGGATCGAATAGCGCCTGTAATCCAAACGATTGTTCAGAGCAAATATACTCTAAACCCACTCAGAAATTACATTCCACATGCAGTCATGAATGGAAACTTTTAGAGAGAGGTATTAGATCAGTTCAAACACAATTAACACCAATATGTCGATAAAAACATTAGCTACAGATAAAATGCACTGAGAGAGCTTCATGCCAGGAAAGTTCTAATAGAATATTGCTGATTGCATAGGTGGATATAAGCATCTTATTCTGCATTGAATTTAATATGACTTATGACTTACTTTTGAGTAGACATGGTTAGAACTGCACTGCTACCTTCAAACTAATAGCAACATCCCTTCTCCCCAGCATCATCAGAACTACTTTAAGTGCTTAAAAACTGCCCAGGAGAAATGATTGAAGTGTAGCAGAAAAATGCTTATTATAAATAAATAAATAGCACGTGCAACTAGAGGATGGACAGATAAGTCTATTCCTGGTCCATGTCACTTCCACATGTGTTCATTCCTAAATCTATTCAATATTGTTTCCTCATTAATCTGCAGAATGAGATTTGATGCAGGATGAGGCTGCCCAGAACATTCCTCAGCATTAAGAAGCAATTAGCTAACTATTTCGTTCCCATGGCAACATATTGCCAGGAAATTAGCACTCTTTTGTCAAGCTATCCAAGGACGCAGGTGGCGCAGTGGGTTAAACCACAGAGCCTAGGGGCTTGCTGATCAGAAGGCCGGTGATTCGAATCCCTGTGATGGGGTGAGCTCCCGTTGCTCAGTCCCAGCTCCTGCCAACCTACCGGTAGCAGTTCGAAAGCACGTCAAAGTGCAAGTAGATAAATAGGTATCGCTCCAAGCGGGAAGGTAAACGGCGTTTTTGTGCGCTGCTCTGGTTCGCCAGAAGCGGCTTAGTCATGCTGGCCACATGACCTGGAAGCTGTACGCCGGTTCCCTCAGCCAATAACGCGAGATGAGCGCCGCAACCCCAGAGTCGGTCACAACTGGACCTAATGGTCAGGGGTCCCTTTACCTTTAAAAGGCTATCCAGGGTTGCCCCAGGCAACTGACACTGTTGATATCCCTTCTTGAGGGAAAACCCATCACAATGCCATCCAGCGCTGCCCTCAGTGTACAGTCCCAGAAGGACTACAAACAACAGGCATTTGTTGACCCCCCCCAAAAAAAAACTCTACGGGGCAGTGTTCATCAGTGGACCATGGGGCTACAATGAGACTAGCAGAGCCTTTGAATTATTGCTCAGAGTGTGAAGGTACAGCAGAGAGAAGGATGCCCGCTTCTTCCTTAAACACATCCCACGCTCCTGCTGGGTGTATATTTCACCGCAGCTTTCCAAGTGGCTGAAATGGATCTTTGGGCTAACTCAGCAAGGCAGGCTTTCAAGATATATTTCCAATCATTCTTCAAAGTTTGAGCTTATGTTTTTAAAAGCAACAACAGGGAGAGGCTAAAATGGAGATGAGATGGACAGAAGATTGTTTTAGTAGTTCTCACCACCTAACATTTACACCAAGGCCTGGGCCATGTCTTATTCAGATGTCTAAGCAACATGGGTGCAAGTAAATGCGGGCATGGGAGTCATGCGTGCCAGGCTTGCTCCCAACTTCTCCACCCCATGTGCACTGCCATGGCATTTCTGTGTGTGTGACATAGGAATGTCTGAAGAGACCTTAGACCACATTCACACCATACATTAAAAGCACTGTGATACCACTTTCAACAGTCATGGCTTCTCCCAAAGAATTATGGGAGCTGTAGCTTGTTTAGGGTGCTGACAGTTGTTAGAAGAAGCACATTCCCCTCACAGAGCTACAATTCTGAGTTCCTTGTGAAGAGGGATTGATTGTTAAACCACTTTGTGAATTGTAGCTTTGGGAAGCGAAATAGGGGTCTCCTTAACAAACTACAGGCCCCAGAATTATTTGGGGGGGGAGTCATGTCTGCTTAAAGCGGTATTGCAGTGCTTTAAATGTATGGTGTGAATGTGGTTTTTGGACTTATTTTTAATTAATTTGTTTATTTTCAGGGTATAATAACAATCTCTCTCTCTCTCTCTCTCTCTCTCTCTCTCTCTCTCTCTCTCTCTCTCTCTGCAGGTGACAATGAAAGTATTGAGGTAAGTATTGATGGGCACAGAAAACAAATAAACTATACAATAATTAATATGAAAGCAAAACTTATGCAAGAGGTTTATTTTTTTGTGATGAGAAGAATAGCTACTGCAGGTTTCTCACTCCAACAGTTATTTAAAAGGGGTGTCTTTTAGAAATGATATACTGTATGTCTCCAGCAGCTAGGAACAATTCAAGATTAGGCCAGTTAAATTCAACTGAAGGCTGTTTCTGCATACACAGATTCATGGAGTGCTTCTGATAGCCTTTTGCAGTTTACATCTCCTCCACAACTGTGGTAGGAGTTGTAACTGTGAGAACCAGATTTCAATAAACAAAGTTTGAAGACGACCAATAAAGAGGCAAACAAGTCTCTAAATAGAGAAAGCTCACATTTCTTTCCTATATATGTATTCTTCATCACTGACATGCAAGTCATAGCAGTTTTAATGACCCATGTTCAACACATATAACTTTCTACAGAGCCAGAAAGCTCTCCATAAACCAGCTCCTTAGCTCAGTACCATGGCTCCTTCATTGTCTGAATGTGTGTTATACCCGTAAAAGGTACTTCACAGGTAACAGTATTTGCTTTTCTCGTTCAGCTTCAAAACAACATCGTAGTGTTACTTTGGCAATGGGAGTGCCATCTATGACTCCGGAAGCCTTAGGGGTTCAGTGGTTGAAGGCCTCAGTGTGTCTCCACTTCTTGCTATACTTTTTTTTTTCTGAAGGGATGAGACATCCAAGGAAGAGGCTTACTTGTGGCCTTTCATGTCACTGTTGCAGGGCCAGGGACAAAAGAGAGGGACCAACCTTTTCCTTCCAAATTGGTGGCTGCTGTGGAATTTATAAGTGGTGATCTCCCCATCCTACCTTGACATAATGCCTTTTTTTTTTCATTTCTCCAAGAGTTGGGAACCTCAGGCCTGCGGGGCAAATCTGGCCCTCTCTAGGGACCACACCCCTCCCTGGTCCTCCTTCATAAATCAAGTGTGTTTGCCTAACTAGAATGTGTCCTTGAATGCTAATAATGACACTTGCTTTCTGGGTTGTGTGGACAAATTAGCCAAGTGCTGCCAAACCAGATGCAGCGGGTTCACTTGTGCCTGGTGTTGTTAGACCAGGGGCCAGCGAACTTTTTCAGCAGGGGGCCGGTCCACTGTCCCTCAGACCTTGTGGGAGGCTGGACTATATTTTGGAAAAATAATAATGAACGAATTCCTATGCCCCACAAATAACCCAGAGATACATTTTAAATAAAAGCACACATTCTACTCATGTAAAAACACGCTGATTTCCAGACCGTCCGTGGGGTGGGTTTAGAAGGGGAGTGGGCCAGATTCGGCCCCCAGGCCTTAGTTTGCCTACCCATGTGTTAGACTGTACACTGCAATTTCTGAAATACTAAATGGTTTTTAAACGCCTTAAAATGAAATAAGCAATATAAGTTGCTTCCAAGTAAGGCTAATTCTAACCATAAAAGCAGAACTACCTAAAACTCTATATTTGTTTACATTTTGAGTTACTAGTATCATGCTTCTATTAAAACACTCGTCTTTCAGCATGAGCCAGTAGCAGCACAATCTTTTACATGTCTACTCAGACGTAAGCCCCACTGACTTCAGTGTGGCTTACTACCAAGTATGTGCATGCAGTTTTGCAGACTAAATGAATGTAAGCATTGGATAACAATTTGGGTAAAGTCTTCCCTCTGGGATAATCTAATGTCCCTCCTAAAGCCATGGTTTTGTAATACATTATTTCTTATTTTTATTTTCATTTCTTGGGTATCAGTAATGGTCTGGCTGGCAGTTACAGATTTTATTTTTTATCCCAGTGGTTTATATACTTAATTGAATCCTTAATCCTTCGTTATTATTTTTTTCCCTTTTAAACACAGGAAACCAATTACAACGTTCGGCTTCCATTCACCTCCGGATCTTTAATCCTCTTGAGGATCCTACTGATGCTTCTGTAAATTGTAATTAAGAACAGAAATAGGGCATGCTATGTTACGCATCAAGCTTGCTATTGAACAGGCAACTTTCATTAAGAAATAATCACCATCTCTGCATGAATAGAGTTGGAGGTTATGATAGCAGGAGGGTAATGATGGATGTGAGCAGACTTTTAAATAGTTTGAGTGCATATAGTCCCTTTGCATCTAGGCTACGTCTGGCAGCCAGTCTTCAGTGCAATTCTGCTGATGAAGCTATTTTTGTTCCAAACTGTCAGTTGGAAACTCTGCTGATTAAACTACTAAGGCTGCAATCCCATGCACACCTAACCAAGATCAAGATCCCATTTTGATGTGCTTCTGAGTAGACGTGCATTGGATTGTGCTGCAAATCACTTTTCTTCCATTGGTTTTTGATTAAGTCTGCACGGCAAGATTAATATAGCTATCTATTAATCACAGCTTAATGTTTCTCCAATGACATTTTCATGGGTTTGGGTTGTTGTTTTTTTACTCTAATGATTCTGCAGTTCCTGTTTTCTGTTTTGCCTAAATAGTTTAGTTGCATTACATGAATTACGGGCTCAATCCTGCACTTGAGGTACATTCACTGAGGAGTGATAGGATATGATGGCTATCCTGGCGAAACTGAATTAGGGTGAGAGAACTTGAGTCATGTTGGTGAACTGGGAAGACCGAGTGCAACCCTATGCCAGCATATTGGTTCTATTGGCATAAAGCTCCAAGCCAGAACTGAGGTAGGGGTTGGGGATGAGTGGCAAAGGGTCGTACTGGACTTATGCCCAATCCTACACCAGAGCTTTTCATGTTGGTGACACACTTTTTAGACAAGCATCATTTCATGACACAGTCATTCAGTTTTGCATCATTTCGTGGCACAGTAATTCAGTTTTACAAGCAAACTGGAGGTTAAACTAACTCCTTTCCAGCCCCGGGAGGAGCATGGAGAGCGTTCACATGGCACACTTACACACTGCAGCCAACACACTAGCATATAAGGACACACAGTTTGGAAAGCTCTGTCCTACACCCCTTTAGACCCCGCTCCCCCGGCCCAGTTTCACAACAACAGCTCAACTTCAACCACAGAACTGGTGTGAGGGAAATACCTGCCATAGGATTAAATGGAGAGGGGACAATTACTGCCCTCCTAGGACCCCCTACTTCCACTCACCTCAAAATGAGATAGAATAGGATTTGGAGTAACTCCACGTCCAGTCACAGCACACCAATGCCCACATATAAACTCTCACCAGAGAGACAATAACCCTGGACTTTGAGAATGTGCATTCTCACTTGCAAACTAGTGCTCTATCAACCTAAAGTATGACCACAATAAAAACCCAGCAACCAATTAACATTTCTTGGCCTTATAATTTTGAATGTGAAGGAAACCCTAGAAACACTCCTTAGGTTTTTTCTCAATGCTTGGAAATGAATTTTCACAGTCCTAGATTTCACATATGATTACATCAAGGTTCTTTGGGTGAAGTGTCTTACCAAGGCACAGATATCCTTTTGTGCGGGAATAAAAACACTCTGTGCAAAGAATATTCTGTTAACCACAGGTATTATTGTAATGCTCTCTACATGGGGCTACCCTTGTAAATGGTCCAGTAGTGGCAGCTGGTGCAGAATGCCACTGTTCAGCTGTTGCACCGAGCTGCAAGAGGAGACTGCATCACTTTTGATCCTCAAAATACTGCACTGGATGCCTGCGAGCTAGTGGGCCCAATCCAAGGGGCTGGTACTAGTGAACAAAGCCCTGAAATACTTAGGACCAAGTACTTGAAGAAGCGCCTTCCACAGAACCATCCAACCCAGATTCTCCAATTGCAGAGAGACAGGCTGCCCAGAGTGGGAGTGGGAAAGAGGGTGGTAATATGAGGCATTGGGGTTCTTGGTGAGGGGGGTATTTATGGAACTCTCTCACAGGCGAAATCAGGTAGTCCTCTACCTTGGCTATGTTCAGGCAGAACATTAAAATATTTATTTGTTGAGGGCCTTCAAGTTTAGTTTGGTATGAGAGTTTACTGTGCTTTTAATGAGGTCTTCAAAAGTTGTATGATTTATCAAAGGCGTATCCAATGTGGTACCCTTGCTAGTCTTAACTTCTAACAGTCCCAGAAAGCCTGGCCAATAGTCTGGGATAAGTAGTCCAAAAACATCACATTGGGTAGCCCTGATTTATTGTATTATTGTATGGTGTCTGTCACCCTGAGCTCCATTTTGGGAGGAAGGGCAGAGTACAAATGTAATTTATAAATGCACACATTAACATTAGTTGTGAGAGTAGGTGTAAGGTATCAGTGAATGGAAGGGCCATAGCAGAGCATCCATCTGCTTTGTGTGCCAAAGGTCTGTGGTTCAATCTCTGGCATCTCTAGGTGTTACTGGGATAGACTTCCTGTGTGAAACCTTGGAGAGCTCTTAAGGTGGACCCAAGGATCTAACATAATATAATATAAGGTAGTTGCCTGTGATCCTATGGAACACAACAGCAGATTGTGCATCCCAGAACATTGGAGAATACCTAACGTTTCTGTTCTATGTAGAAATAAGTGCTGGTAATTCAGACTTCTGAAACACAGGAAGAAATTCAAATAAGGAGAATTTCAGATACACCCATATACTGAACGCATACTTGGCATTTCTGCAGAAAATCTCCCTCACCCCTACCACGCAACTGGGAATCAAAAGGAATCCAGTACAGTACTGTTCAAATTAAATAGATACACAACTCAAACCCATATATGTTTACTGGAAAGAACATCCCATTGTGTCCAGTAATGATGACTCCTAAGTAAGTGTGAACAAAGTTACGGCCCATAGGCAAATAGACATAATTTGTATAATTGATTCCAACAGAATCTTGGATGAAACAGAGTAAATTGTTCAAGTATCTTGAGACGGTTTGTGCAGAATTCTAGCTCTCTTGAATTGTAGGGTAAGACATCAAATGCCTTTTGTCTCTCTCCCTCAAAACCAAATGAGGTAAGGAACAGTGTGAGACTTTAAACTTGTGCCTCCTACATAAGAACAATCCCAACGAAAATACATTAGAGGGATTCAAGAGTATATTTCAAAAGACATTTCATTGGGCAGTGATGAAATTGTCCAGCAGGTGGCTGACATCCCCCAGAAACAGACTGCACTTTCCTATATATCTACTGTACTCACAGAAGGAAGCTTGCTATGGTGAAGCAGGGAGAGAGCTGACGTTCCAGAGACCCTGCCTCTAGGATTTGAGTGTTTAAAGGAGCTGCTCCTCACCTTTGCTGCAAACGCAGCCTGCAAGTGCAGGATCTGAAAGGGCTGGAAAGAGCAGCAACTACCAAAAGTACTTGCAAAATGCAACCCCTTCGTTTCGACACTGAAATCTCACTAGGAGTGTGGGTAATGGACTATGGACAGCTTTGTGTAGACCACTGCTCAGTCTTTGCAAATTGGGGAAGTACTTATTCCCAGGCCTGATGAACAGGAGAGAGAGCAAAGTTTCGAAACAGAAGCTATGCTGATGCTTCCTTGTTTGAATGGGCTGGGTTTTCTTCTTGTGCGTGTGTTTCCTTCTATGATCAATCACGTCACATATTACATTTCTGCCAATACCCACTAAGGGACAAAATCGACTCAAAAGAATTTATGAATCTTTTTTTCTTTTTCTTTTCTTTTTGGGGTAAAAATAATAATCAGGCAAGCATTTTTTTTTTTGGTACGCCAAAACTTGACAATGTCTTCTGAGGAGTGCGTTATGCTAGATGTGGAGTTGGATGGCTTCATTCTTTGCAACACCTCTTCTGCTCAACATGCAAATCTGTCCCTCCTGGATGAGGACTTGTTTTACTATCGGTTCCTGTATGCAATTCCGACCATTTATGGGATCATCATCTTGATCGGACTCGTCGGCAATGTTACGCTGATCAAAATCTTCTGCACCGTCAAGTCCATGAGAAACGTCCCCAACTTGTTCATTTCAAGCTTGGCTTTTGGAGATCTGCTTCTTTTGCTCACCTGTGTTCCCGTGGATGCCAGCAGGTACCTGTCTGCTGAATGGCTGTTTGGTCGGGTTGGATGTAAACTTATCCCTTTCATACAGCTGACTTCGGTGGGGGTGTCTGTCTTCACCCTCATGGCTCTCTCTGCTGATAGGTAAGCAGTGTGCCTAAAAGTCTTCTTGAGGGTCATATAGTATAGTATAGTATAGTATAGTATAGTATAGTATAGTATAGTACGGTGTGTTAAAAACCCAAGGCTCTTTGTGGATCAAATTTGGTTTAGGAGAATGGTTGAAGTTATGTCTTTTCCCTCCCTCTGAAAAGTTTACAATAAAGAGCCGAAATAATAATACTGGGTTGCTTAAAACCTGTACCTAAAGCTATATGGGTGAGACATGACAAAATAGCTACCTTTGCAAAAGTGGAAACTTGCTGTGCCCTTCACCTTCAGTGTTCTTAATACGCTTAGCCATAATTAAACTATTTTTATTATGTGCTTTTTTTTAAAAAAAATAATTCAGTGAAAAATAAAATAAAATTGACTCTTAAAAACAAAGATGGGTCAAGGGAACTGGGATTTCATTATTAAGTAGACCCATGTTATTTCATCAGCTATTTCATTTCATTTGGGCTATTTCCTTCCAGATAAATTGATTTAGAATCCATTACGGTTAACAGGTGTTGAGTGGAAAGTTATAGAGTTGCAGTTATCTATCGTTCTGCAAACTGCTTTCCTCTACATTTTGGGAACTTAATGAGAAAACTGTTCATAGAGGAAACAGCTTAAACCTTTAGTACATTGTTAAACCCTATTTCTACAAGCATTCAGAATGTATGTTGCAAAATGAAATGTAGCAGACTTTATGTGCCAAACGTCTTTATTGATTTTGCAGACTGTAAAATCCTCTCATGTGATCTATACTGGAGATTTCCTACACAGACTTGTTGTCTATGACAGAACTTTGCAGATAGTCAGGTCTGCACAATTCTATAGCTAGCAATGTCCTTCTACAAACAGGATGAGTTCTACTGAATGAACAGAAACAACACTATGTTATGAACCTCACTGAGCATTTCCCTAGTAAAGAAAATGAATTCCCCTCTCATTCCCTGCCACAACCAACCTGGTATTCTGCATACACACAAACATGGCAAATAAGTGAGCTCTTTGCTACACAACAATAATAAAGGTATGTTCAATGAAACTATAATTGTAGAAATTATTCCTGAATAGGACTTATTTCTGAATAGGCATGCATAGGATTGCACTGTAAATTATTGAATCCCCTAGAATGGGATCTTCACAGGAACACAGCTCAGTTGGTTACAGCGTGGTGCTGATAATGGTCAGGTTGCAGGTTCCATCCCCATATGGGACAGCTGCATATTCCTGCATTGCAGGGGGTGGACTAGATGACCCTCGGGGTCCCTTCCATCTCTACAAGTCTATGAGTCTATGATTCTATTGCTGTCTCATCTGCCTTTACTGTTGCAAGTGGCTTGATTTATTTGCTCCATTACTCATCCTGAGTTATCTGTTTGGGGAGGGATA
Source organism: Zootoca vivipara (assembly GCF_963506605.1). Lineage (NCBI taxonomy): Eukaryota > Metazoa > Chordata > Lepidosauria > Squamata > Lacertidae > Zootoca > Zootoca vivipara. The sequence goes on from NC_083279.1 coordinate 37,613,768, forward strand.
TCTGCCTGTTTTTTGCTTGTGGTACAGTGGTCTGGCTGTGTGTATTAAATCTGTAGGACAGGGGTGGGCAACCTGTGGCCCTTCCAGTGTTGGAGCCCAGCTCCCATCAGCTCCATTCAGCATGGCCAGCAGGCAGCATTGTATTCCAGCAAACTCTGAGCGGGGCACAGGTTGAGCAGCTGCATTGACAGGAGTTAGCATGGGGAGGAGGCTGTGAGAGGGTTTCAGCTATGATATTTTGAAGGGCTATCATCAGAAGTCACTTCCCTCCTAAAGACCCACAGAATAATGCTACTGTCTTTCTATTGTTTTAAAAACTGGGCTCTGCATAATCTTAGCATGTGAGCTGTAGACATCCTGCCATGGCTCTTGCATCTCAAAAACAACTTTGAATCAAACAGATTCTTGTATTTCAGGAGACGGAGATTCCCTTAGGATATTTGTTTTTAACTGGTGAAAGTTCAGCAAGGTTGCTTGGCACAGCCTTGACAGAAGGTAGGTAGTCTGAGGCCAGAGGTGGAAAGAAAGCTCCTCTCTCCTGTGGGTGATCCGTGTTGTCAGAGAACTGTCAACAATGGTGCATGCCCCCCACCCACCCCCATCTGAGGGGTGGATAAAGGGGCTTCCCCCCCCTCTATAGGTACCTTATTCTGCATGCAAAGAATGATCCAAAAGGATAGGACATGCGCTAAAACCACTTTTTGTGCATGGATCATCCTAGAGGCAAATGAGCAAAGCATATACTTCATATGAGGAAAAAATCTAAGAAGATTCAACTTTTCAGTCCAGGAAAGAAATGGGTAAAGGGAAAGATGAGAGGAGCTGTAAAATCCTGTATTCACTGAGTCAAACCATTGGCCCATTCATTCATTCATTCAATTTCATAAAATTTATACACCACTTCATTTCTAAAATCAATCAACACACACACACACACACACACACACACACACACACACACACACACACACCTCAAACGCCTCAGCCCACTTAGCTCAGAATTGTCTACAGTGACCAGCAATGATTCGCAAGGATTTCAGAGAAGGTTTTCTCCCAGCCTCTGGGAGAGATGCTGGGGGGTGAAACCTGGGACCTCTTGCGCACAAAACAGATGCTCTACCACTGAGCGACAGCCCTTCCCCATTAAAATTCCACATATCCTGTTAGAACTAAAGGAAAGTCAGGGAAATTAAGACAAGTAGATGTGCAACCGACACCTGAAGCAAAAATGGCTAAATGTATGATCAAAAACATCCGTAGCCCCCGTGATGTACTGGAGAAGGAATGCTGGGTTCATGGGAGGAGTGGCAGCAGGATCTGCAGGAGCAATATTTACCAGTGTTGTAAGCCTGGCTTGGGAGTAGGGCAGGGAGTTGCACTAAAGGATGGGCAGCATTTACCTGGCAGGAGCCTTTTCTCCCTCACAGCACTCGAACTCATGGGCATCCAATGATGCTGACTGCTAGAAGGATCAAGACAGAGGACCCTTTCAGGATTCTACCAGATACTTCCAGTATCTGAAGTGTTTCAAGGGCTGTGAGGCCAATAATTTATCGGGATGTGGGGAGAGGGAAGGAATACATTTTGCAAATATCTAGAGCCCAAATGGTGCTGATTCAGATTTCTGAAAGAGGTACAGAGCCCACCCAGAGATCATTGTCCAGGCTTTGAACACCCAGCTTTGCACAAGAAATCTCCCCAGAGTCCTGACAGATAAATGCTTTGTACTGTGTCAACAGGAAAAACGGTGGTTACCTGATCAGGAGGGAGCAGGGGTGCGTGAATTCAGTCACTCTCTCTCCTCTCAGCAGGTGCAAGAGCCCATGGCACGCACAGACCACCTGTTTCGTAGTGGACCCACAGCAGAGAATCAATATTGTGAAGCTGTAAAAATGTCTAGGAGTTTGCCATTTCAAGCTGATACCAATTTGATTGCTTCCTGCTTCTGAATTACAAAAAAGAGTTATTAATCCTTCAGGTTGTTGTTGTCTTTTTTTTTTTTGAAAGGTTTCCATTGCTAATCTGCTGGTCTGTGCATGTGATGCATGTATACAGCACATGTGGGAAAATACGTTCAGGTGGGGGAATCTGCTTGGCAGGTAGGCAAAGCATGGCATCACCCTACACCTCCTACACTCAGGCAGTGCAGTACATTGGCAAGGTTCAAACTGTTGGCCTATCAGACCAGAACTTGGCAGTGAAGCTCATTGGTTGACCTTGGACCAGGTGCACTCTCTCTGCTTAACCCACCTCACAGGGCTGTTGTGAAAGTAAAAGGAGAAAAGAACCATGCACACTGCACTGAGCTCAGTGGATGTAAGGTGATACATACATGCAGTAACAGGACCCCCCCCCCAAGTTTCCCTATTTTCCAGGTACAGTCCCAGAGTTACAGAAGCCATCCCGGTTTCTGATTTGATCCTGGAATGCCCCACTTTTCCTTAGGACATCCCTATTTTCATCAGAGAAATGTTGGAGGGTATGGAATAGGTTGCCTCCCCCCCCGACATTTTTCACATGGAACTCACCTGAACTCAAGCACGGGGCAAGAATCCTAACATCGACACTTCCCAGGTGGGTGCCATTGGCATTTTAAGAGAACGAGGAAGGTGTTCCTGGTGAATTCTGGCTTCTCTTCTTCTTCTAGAAAAATAGCACTGGGCACCCCTATTTTCATCGGAGGAAGGTATGGATAGGGTGTCCCTAATTTCACTGGAGAAATGTTGGAGGGTATGAATAATATTAAACGTCTACCAAAAGCCAACAAAACTTCTGGGGCAAATACCCTCCTATAAAATGAAGCAATACAAAACACCAAACCTCAGTTTCTCCTATGTGTGCATACACAATAATTAGAAAGGCAGCTGGACTGCTCTCCTAGAAAGTTGTTTCCTGGAGATTGCTTCTGAATAGGGCCTATCATACTCTGTGCCTCGTGTGTATATATAGCTAGATAGGATAAATCCACAGAATCTTAAACATCCTGGGTTGCTTGCCACTCTGTCAATACAGCAGAGGACTTCATTACATCCCTGTTTACAGTGCGCATTTCTTCAGCTCCCCTGCCCATCACCACCATGCAGTGCAAACACACAGAGCTGCTGAGTGAGAGCAGAGGGTTCAAGTGCAGCAAACTCGGAGCTGTTATGACCAGCACGTTTATCCACAACCAAAGCAAAGGGCTAGTTACAGGTGGGTAGCCGTGTTGGTCTGACGTAGTCAAAACAAAATAAAAAAATTCCTTCCAGCAGCACCTTAAAGACCAACTAAGTTTTTTTTTTTTTTGGTCTGAGCTTTCGTGTGCATGCACACTTCTTCAGATACACATGGTGAGGTCAGCCAAAGGGCTGCAGCGGTTGCAGCTAGCTAGGAAGGAAAAGAATATTTAAGAATGAGAAACAGGTACGATTAAATGGGCACCGGGTGTTGTTTGTAGGGGCCTATCAATCCTGATTATGAGCTGGAGCTTCATTGCACCATATAAGTACTGAATGGAATTGCAACACATTGTCCTGTTTGTCATAAAATATACCAGCTGGAGAAAGATGATGATGCGTGGTGGCATTAGCATCAATATTATTATAAATTTGATTTATAATTATTCCTCCCTTCATCAAATGGTCTTGAGGCAGGATACACATACAGTAGAACAAGCTTTAAATGCAAAATAGAACAACAACCCAACAGTAGAAAAGTGCAAATTAATAACGCCTTGTGCACAAACAACAATATTACATAGGCAATATATAACAACAGCTAAAACTGAACAAGATACAGATAAACAGCAAGTGATAGCAAAAGAAGCATATTAAAGACCAGGGCAACAGAGATGTGTCTTTAACCATCATCAAAAGGTAAACAACGTCAACATCAGAGACATCTTGGAGGAAAGGCCTTTCCAAAGATGCGGTGCCACCACTGAGAAGGTCCTATCACTCACCAATACTCCCTGTGTTTCAGCAGGTGGTGGGATAGCAATAAGGGGATTCTGTGTTGGCTATTTCAACACTGGCTTGCTCAGGAGGCTGTGCAAAAGGACATAATTTAAGACTGTGGTTGTCATAGAACATGCCTACTACTACATTATTATTATTACATGATTAATATTACATTTACCCCCAAACCTCAGATTCTTTAGCCACTTCTCTACATCTGCTCTTGAGCATCTTGAGGATAACTTTGTGATGTAGATTATACGTACTATAGGTGAAGGATTCCACTGTGCAGCAGCATAGGGCACACTGTGTGTATTCTTCTGCTTAGCCCCCAACAGCAGGAGAGCTTCAACGCTGGCAAAACAGCTCCACCACACAAGAGGACCCCCTAATGCCCAAATACTGGCCAGGTAGAAGCAATCTCTGGCAGCAACCCTGGTGGCAGCAGCCAGCACAGTCCCTCAAAAAGGGGGGAAGGTGGTGCACAATCTGCTGGATCCTGTGTGGACCCTGCTGCCATTATGTGACGGCAGCAGTCCCCGTTGGGCCTTTTTGCTCCACTGGGCAGCTCAGCTGTTAGAGAACATGGTGCTGATAACATCAAGGTTGCAGTTCAATACCCATATGGGACAGCTGCATGTTCCTGCATTGCAGGGGGTTGGGTTTGAATCAGTGATGGCCAAACGTGGCCCTCCAGCGCTTTTGGGACTACAACTCCCATTATCCCTAGCTAACAGGATCAGTGGTCAGGGATGATGGGAATAGTAGTCCCAAAACAGCTGGAGGGCCAAGTTGGACCATCTCTGGGTTACATGATCCTCAGTATCCCTTCCAACTCTACTTTTCTATGATTCTATGAAACCTGGGCTGTGAATTTGACACTGGCTGTGCTGCTCCGTCAGGCCACAGCTGACTGGAGGTTAGGATTACCTCCTAAGTTAGCGGCATGGAAGAAGGGATCTGAACTCTACCTCCAAACTACTGGATCATATGGTCCTCACCATAGGAGCCAACTCCTAAGGACCAAAGCCCCTTTGCCTCACCCCTAATAACATATTTGAGGGAACCAACCCTCTCCCACCAAGCTGATGGGCATTGCTATTCAAATGGTGTGCGTGTGTGCATGCCACATCTTGTGATCGATTACTCCCAGTATGTTTCCAAGCACAAGTCAAAGTGTTGGTGCTGACCTTTAAAGCCCTAAACGGCCTCAGTACAGTATATCTGAAGGAGCATCTCCACCCCAATCGTTCTTCCCAGACACTGAGGTCCAGCGCCAAGGGCCTTCTGGCGGTTCCCTCGCTGCGAGAAACCAAGTTACAGGAAACCAGGCAGAGGGCCTTCTCGGTAGTGGCACCCGCCCTGTGGAACGCCCTCCCACCAAATGTCAAAAAGAACAACAACTACTAGACTTTTAGAAGACATCTGAAGGCAGCCCTGTTTAGGGAAGTTTTTAATGTTTGATGGATTACTGTATTTTGTTGGAAGCCACCCAGAGTGGCTGGGGAAGCCCAGCCAGATGGGTGGAGTATAAATAATAAATTATTATAATATTATTATCGATTATTCAAGTTGGTATCCCTGGTCCTCACTGATTGGTAGTTCCTGGGAACAGAAGGATCAATCACAGGGCAGAGGAAAATAAAGGGAAGCCTAAATACTGTTTCACACAGTTCTCTGCATAAATGCCTCAATGAATCAGCGTCTCTCATTTCTATATAATTGTACCACATTCTGAACTCTGATTCTTGTTTAGATCAATCATGGCAGCAGTGGGCAGTTTTCTGTGCTTTGTATTCTCTCCAGCTCGAACTGGGAACATAGGCCTAATTTCCTTTTCAGCACATCTGTCTATGTTCTGTGTGAGAAAATGACATATCAAAATAAATCACTAGCAGTTAAGTCATTAAGGGAAATAATCCCTCTCAAAAGGCTTTAAATAGCACAGGGTATATTGCAGCAGCCCATTAATGGAGTGAATGGAAACACATCAGATTGTTGAACATTGTGCTCCCTGAGCCACTTATGAAATAATAACCCTATAATTATAGAAATTAATGATTTCTGGCCAAAGAGAGCTAGAAATATGAGGAGTGGTGAAAATAAGGATTTACAAAACATGAGCAGCTGACATGTGGCAGTTACACATAAGGATGTGTCTACCTTGGCATGTGTTTCTTCGTAAGGTGATACCATCTCATTTCTACATTGTTGCACACTTAAATATATAATTCTTAAAAATCCGTTTGTAACCCTCTACACACAGGCTTCCCTGGGAAAAAAAGCCCCAATGACTAAACAAGGGGGTGAAAATTAAAATTATTACAAAATATTTCAATACTACAATATGATAGATACTCTTATCTTTTGTTTCTTTGTTATGTGTTATGTATTGTTTTATACTGTACTGATATTTGTATACTAAAAACATTCTTCCATAGGGGGGTCCATACAAAAATTCATACATGCCTTACACATTTGGGTACATTTTCTTGAGCCAAGAGCTGCATTTCAAAATTCAGAGAAGTGTAAAACCTGCAGGCTAGTTCTGTAGATCACCTCTAGGAGATGTGAATTAAGTCAGCTTGCTTAAAAATGCAGGCCAAACAAAATTATTTTGCATCCCTGGTGGCAGGGCTTCAGGCAAGCACCTCTGCAAGATACTGTTTTTGACATTCCACTGACCACAACAGTGTCCACATCTGTCTGCCAAAAGCCACATCCTGTGCCATGTTTGTGGGCACTCGTGATTGGATGGTCATTGGCAGAACGGCTATATCAGCTGACCTTTCAAAGGGTGAAGGGAATTCAAAGATGTCCATGGAATCATAGCCCTATCAAATTAGACTGTTCAAAAACACTGAAAGAACATCACTTGCCTAGATTACTGCATGTAGCTCAGTTGGTAGAGCATGAGACTTGAGTGGAGCTGATATCCCATGGTTGCTCCAGAAATTTCCCCATTGCTCTGTCCCATTGTTTTCCTCTTATTTTTATTGACTTCCTGCCCATTTTCCATGGACTTGTTTGCCCCCCCCCTTTTGCTGCACCCTATCATCTATCCCAGTAGTGATGTATGCAAGTGAGAGCTGGACCATAAAGAAGGCTGATCGCCAAAGAATTGATGCTTTTGAATTATGGTGCTGGAGGAGACTCTTGAGAGTCCCATGGACTGCAAGAAGATCAAACCTATCCATTCTGTTTTTTTTTTAAAATATATTTTTATTAATTTTCCAATTAAAACCAATTATATCACATTCATTATTTCAAATTATACACATATATATATCAATCAAACCGAATGTTATGCCAAATCATCTAGAGAATTTTTTTTTTGGGTTCCCATGCTTCAAGAAATTGGGGATTCCTCGCAACCGTCCACTGCCGTCTTTTTTCTAAAGTTCAAATCGTCTCTCCAAGTTCATAATAATCCAGATCTTCCCCTTACAGTCACATAGATGTTTTCCACTTTCAACCGATTGTTTCCCAGCTGCTGAGATAAATATCAAACAAGGTTTCACAGATGTTCTTTCTCCTGTGTGGGTTAATCAGTCCAGCCTCCCCATAAATCTTCTTAGTCTGGAGCTCCCTGTTGCGTCGAAGCAGCGCCATCTTAAAAAGCTCAAATCACTTTCGTTTTCTCTCATAGCCATGTAGATTAACGATGTTTATAAAATTTACAGCTTTTCCAGGCAGAAGACCCAAACATCAAACCATAAACTCTTGGTAAATTAATGGATCTCCTTGCCCTATAGCTGAACTTAGCTTCAGGTCGCTGCTCCAATTCAAAGTGCGTCACAGCTCATAAATCCTCCGAACGCGTCCAGGACTCCTTCCGTCCGACTAGGGGGGGGGGGCTTTTCTCATCGGCAACTCCACATCTTTAAAAAATATGCTCAGTAACAACAGTTTATAAAGTTCAACTCACACAGTCTTTTGCTTCTCTTTCACTCCAAACAAGCCAGGACATCGCGTCTGGGAAGGTACGAAGTAACTCATATGAAGAAAAATAAAAAAAAACTCGCTTCCCTTATCGCTCCGTCCCCATCTATCCTTCTTCCAGATGAAATACAGCCTCTGACTCCTCTCCCTCAGCAGCATAAATTTCTCAGCAGTAAACAGCGCTTCTTCCCCTCCTTCTGAAGTATGTCCATAGATTTAAGCCTAATTATCTTCTTTAACCATGGAAATCCCCGCCATGCAGATTAGCGTCCGGGAGTCCTGGCCCTCGTAAGTGCTTTTCAGCCCAAGCTCCCCCCACTCCATAAACAGTCGGAGTGGGTCTGGGGGCATCGCGGGCCAGCGGCCCCTCTCCGTAACCCCCGGAGAGGGTAGGGGGTTGCCATTTACTCCCCTAGCAACCGCCAAATTCCTTACGAAGGTCAGAGGGATGGAAAACAGGTCCGCCATTCCTGCCGGCGGAAACCGGAACCCAAACCTATCCATTCTGAAGGAAATCAGCCCTGAGTGCTCACTGGAAGGACAGATCCTGAAGCTGAGGCTCCAATACGTTGGCCACCTCATGAGAAGAGAAGAATCATTGGAAAAGACCCTGATGTTGGGAAAGATGGAGGGCACTAGGAGAAGGGGACAACAGAGGACGAGATGGTTGGACAGTGTTCTCGAAGCTACTAACATGAGCCTGACCAAACTGCAGGAGGTAGTGGAAGACAGGAGTGCCTGCCGTTTTTTTTTGTCCACGGTCACGAAGTGTCGGACACGACTAAACAACTAAACAACAACAATAACAACAATAAACATCTATCTAATAAATCACAACCACAATATTATAACTTAACTAGTGTCATTCAGCCCGTTAAGTAAACGGGCGCTAGAACTTGCATATTATTATATAGGATGTGTGGGGAGGAAGGGGCGAAATATCAGCCTGGAGGGATCAGGGGCAGCCTGAGCAGCAGGAAGAAGGGGCAGGATCTGGGCCTCTGCCCACCCCACATCTGTTTTTTTGGGGGGGAGATTTCCTCCTTGGCCTCCCCCCACCCCCACCCCAATTTATTTTTAGTGTGCAAAGCAACGCTGGGCCAGAGAAGCTCCAGCTGAGCCCAGCGTCTCCCGCCCCCTGGCCTCCCCATCGCTAGGGGCGGACTCCTCGTCGCCTCCACCCCTCAGGCGGCGGAAGAGATCTCCGGGACCTGAGAGCAGCGCGGAGCGGCATGGGCGCCCTTGGCAAGCTCAGGGCGGCGCTCCCGGCTGGCCTGCGGGCAGTTCGGCCGCCAGAGAGGCTCTTCGGAGGCGCCTCCGCCATGCAGCTCCGCCCTCAGCCTCCCGCTCCAGAAGCGGAGGCAGCCGCCACGCTCTACGTCCACGTGAGTCCGGCGGGAAGAGGAACGCACACGTGAGGCAAAAACATTTTTGGCGGTTGGTGGCCGCAGGGAAACGGTAGGCAGAGGGTTGGGGAGGGGAGTGTGTGTGTGTGTGTGTGTGTGTGCGTCCAGTCTCTTCGTCCAGTCCCTGTGTCCGTGGGGCACATGCGCAGTAGCGCAGACACAGGGACTGGACGCAGAGACACAGGGACTTTATTATATAGGATTACTTCTGTTGCTCATATCTCAAATCCTGCTCACAAATTCATCATACTCTAATATTTCTTTAAATATTCTGAAAAAGGGCATCCATTCTTCCAACCTCTTGTACTTTTCAAAGCACCAGGAAATCTGGACCAAACTCACTATAAGGTTATCCTCTATTATCAGCCGATAGCAGTGGCTGTACTAGCTGAGAAGGGTCTGTACGATCAAATAAATAAGGAACTTGATGAAGTCACAAGTAGTTCTTTTCCGTTCGCAGGGATATTTTTATATGCGACATCGCTCAAGATGACATTTCTCTCCAGTAATGCAAATGTTTGTAGCCCACTCTCCTGTTCTAGGAAACATTTGGATCATAATGTTTATAACTGCATACCTGCATCAGTCTTCCACTGTGTTCTTGCCTTTCCAGGTAAACAGTAACCTGGAAAAAAAGCATTTATCATGGTAGCAACTTCCAATCTGTAGAATTTCTAGTAGTACAAGCTTTCTCTCTTTAAATAACATGCACACAAAAACGTGCACACCAGCAGATGAACACCCTGCTTCTGCTAAGGTCCTACAAGAATATGATTAATGGATTTACTGAATAGATTACTTTTTTAAAAAAATTGAAGCCAACTCAAGCCATCTCCAAGGGAACCTGTGTCTGAACTTTTAAAAAGAGCAGGATGTTGAGTCCTGGATATTAATTGCTGATAATGTTGGACTGTGAGTTTTGAGAGGTCACTTGTTTGTGGGTTCTGTGCAGAACAATTGCTGCACTTATTAGCTCACATTGTTTGGAACTGAGATTGGATTAATCACCCTGCTAAATATGCTAGAGAGAAGAGCAGCCTTGCTAAATGAGGCTCTTGCTGCAAGGCAGTAATCTTGGCAGTACTACTCTATTTCTGTCTGTCCCTTTAGGGATATGTGTCCACACATAAAACACTGGAAGAGAGCAGGGTCTCACTCATTGGACAGAGGCATGTTTTTTTTGTTGTTTAGTCGTTTAGTCGTGTCCGACTCTTCGTGACCCCATGGACCAGAGCACGCCAGGCACTCCTGTCTTCCACTGCCTCCCGCAGTTTGGTCAGACTCACGTTGGTGGCTTCAAGAACACTGTCCAACCATCTCATCCTCTGTCATCCCCTTCTCCTTGTGCCCTCAATCTTTCCCAACATCAGGGTCTTTTCCAGGGAGTCTTCTCTTCTCATGAGGTGGCCAAAGTATTGGAGCCTCAGCTTCAGGATCTGTCCTTCCAGTGAGCACTCAGGGCTGATTTCCTTCAGAATGGATAGGTTTGATCTCCTTGCAGTCCATGGGACTCTCAAGAGTCTCCCCCAGCACCATAATTCAATAGCATCAATGCTTTGGCGATCAGCCTTCTTTATGGTCCAGCTCTCACTTCCATACATCGCTACTGGGGAAACCATAGCTTTAACTATTCGGACCTTTGTAGGCAAGGTGATGTCTCTGCTTTTTAAGATGCTGTCTAGGTTTGTCATTGCTTTTCTCCCAAGAAGCAGGCGTATTTCGTGACTGCTGTCACCATCTGTAGTGATCATGGAACCCAAGAAAGTAAAATATCTCACTGCCTCCATTTCTTCCCCTTCTATTTGCCAGGAGGTGATGGGACCAGTGGCCATGATCTTCGTTTTTTTGATGTTGAGCTTCAGACCATACTTTGCACTCTCCTCTTTCACCCTCATTAAAAGGTTCTTTAATTCCTCCTCACTTTCTGCCAGCAATGTTGTATCATCAGCATATCCGAGGTTGTTGATACTTCTTCCGGCAATCTTAGGCATGTTTAGTGAGCATCATATCTTGGTTCCCAGCTTGATATTTGCTGCATTTTTCTTCAGATATTCTATTTCTTCATGGGGAGAATGTTTCATGATAAATGTTTCATGATATATCATATTTACTAGTAGATTCTCATGGTTCCTAATGTTCTTTGGGATATTCTAAGGGTTGTGAGTCCTTTGAGATTCATAACTCAAAGAATCTGTTTTAAGTTTTAGATTATTATTGTTTATATAAAAATGAAGCCCATGAATGCTAGTGTTGGAATTTGCTTTATTTAGCAGGATGTCAGGGGAAAATAGGGTTCTTCGGTACCCAAATATGGTTTCCCAAGTAAATCCCACCAATTAGCTACCACCTCAATGCATCTATATCAGGGATTTAAGCTGCCATAAATTTTGATGGTAAATAATAAAAAACTTGCACATGGAACTAGGGAACAGAACCAGAAGTGTAGCTTCAAAGGTTGTACAGCACATCATATGAAACATTTCAGATGACTTTGGGCTGCTTATCTGTAAGTACAGAGCTTGGTTGCTGGTTTCTCAGAACGTTCTTTGTTAGCCTCTGCAAGGATTCCAGCAATTACACTTCTCTATCTACGATACGTTTCTCCAGCTCCGTACTTGCCCATCATCATTCTTGACTGGCTACGCTTTATGTCACTGTGAACTAAATCAGTTACTATAGCAACTTCTTTGTCTTGGTCCAGGTAACTAGGAACGTACTCACTTAAGCCATTAGCTTCCAGAGTGACTCACCTGGGCATTTTTCTCTTTTCTACAAGCTGATTTTGGCAACCTCTGTTGCTTTCACCCTGAGGCGACTGCAACCATAATTTTCCTTGTAGAAAGAAAATGGTTGAAGGTGGATTCAGACTAGCTTATATTACTGTGCACCCATGCAAATCCACCCTATGTTTCAAAATCAGTGCCAAGACAAACAATCATACTTGTAGGTAGTGGCTAACTGAAGATGAATTGCTGGATCTTTTTTAAGATGCTTTGTAAAAATTCAGCATGTCTCCAAAATTCTATTATCCCAAAATCAGGTAGTAGACTAAAACCTGAGGTGTATTATTGTTTTATTTGGTTATTTGTATGTTTGAATGGGAACAGACCACATCCAAACTTTTCACTAAGTTGATGTTAACTCCCAGGTATCTGACTAGATTTCTGAAACTACTGCACTAAAGAGCAGCTATTAAAATGCATTTAGGATGTGATATTAACTGAAAGAGGTGCAGGACACAATTGACTCAGGAACAGGGTAAGATTATATTACCAAAGCAGCCTTTTTGCTCATGTTTCCTCTGAGCTAACAATAGCTATTGTAGAGCTTTCTGAATATTTCTTATAAGGGTCATCCCCATACTGTCCACTTGCATCTCAGCTGGAGTTCTGGAGAAATGCTTTTTAAAGTAATTGAACCAATTGTCTGACTAGTACAAAAGCATTGAACACACACAAAAACAGGTTGTACCTAACACCAAGAAAACTAGCTCTAATGTGCCCAGGAACTTCACCTAAATGCTGGAGAGGGTGCACCGCCACAGGCACATACCTCCACATGTAGTAGGAATGCCCCAAAATCCAACTATTCTGGACACCAGCCATATGAGCAATTTGTAAAATAACTAAGCAAGTATTAGAAATCACCCCAGAATTGGCCCTACTAAACATATTCCAAGACAATAACTCCCATTTACACCACAAAGAACTCATAACCCACCTACGGTACTTTCAGCAGCCAGAAACATCATAACCAGACACTGGAGAGACCTGTCAGGAGTAAGCATGGGCCAATGGTACCAAACCGTATGGGAAACAGCCCTAGTAGAAAAATTAACCAATAAACTGAAACTGACACGGGGATAAATAGAAGACATCTTCACCCCGGTATAGCTCCCCTTTATCACATACACAGCCCAACAAGATGACAAGAATCCACCAATAGCATACAAATCAATATGGCTAACCTGATCCAAAACACCCACCCACCCCACTCACACATGAAAGCAAAGCTTACCACAGACAATCACAAACGAAGAACCACACCCTAGGACACCTGCAACCTCTCTCACCTCCAAAGGAACACAAGCGAATAGCAGAGAACCTGCACAAGTGATGCTGACACGAAACCCCACACATATATTAAGTAAAATAGAAACACTCGCCTTCCCCCCCCTCCACCTCTCTCCCCCTTTCCTCCTAATGTAACACTAATGTCTCAACAAATGAAACTGATCTGTAAAAATGTTACTTGGAATAAAAATTTACAACACACACACGCACACAAACAAACAAACAAACAAACAAACAAACAAACAAACACACCCCTTATCTAATTCAGGAGAACTGATTAAAGGTTGTTAAAATCTAACCACCCATACACTGTGGTCTTTCAGACAATTCATGGTTAGTATTGATGAGCTGAGTGGCTTTGCCCCATTGGTGAGAAGTATGGAAATAGGCAGAAGAAACTTGATGCTTATGATTGATACTTGATGATTCACTAGGGCTTCCACTATTCATCTTGCACACAGGCAGTAGCCATGGGTAGGGTGCTGCTGCTTACCTGACCATAGTGTACCAGGAGGACAAGTGAAGTGGTGGTGAGGTTGGTGTGGTGGAAACACACTGGCAGAGCCAATCCAGTGTTTCTGCTGGTGTGTTTGCACCACACCAACCTCGCTGCCGCCTTGCTCTTTCTCTTTGCCCTCCCGGTACACCACAGGGACAGCAGTGATGGGAGGTCAGGTAAGCACCCCTGTTTTACCAACAACTGCTGCACACAGGTCCCCTCAACTTAACAGACCAGTCCCGGGCCAAATGAAGGTGCTTATATGTAGATCATCATATTCTTTTCTCCTGGTTAATGAACACGTTTGTTAATTCTAGGCTTCCATACCAAATGCACACACATAGCAAATAATCTACTAAATGGGGGAGACAGCAAGACAGAAAGCACAGCTATTTTATTTTTTAAAAGCAGCTATTCAGTAACTACACACCAAGCAATAAAATAATTGCTTTTTAACCTTTTTGGCTCAGTTGGGAAGTGTGCAAACAACAGAAGTCTCCCCACTGAATTAAAATTAAAAATCTGGATTAAGCAGCAGTGAGTATGATCAAGCCAAAGTTAAACACTTTTATGCCCCATGGGAGACATTGAATGAGTGCTTGACTCTCCCACTCACATTAATTTTCTTAAGAATGTGCTTATCTTGATCAAATAGTAACAGCCTTCTAGAGCAAACACAAATGAGATCTGTTCCACACACATGCAATTTGACATCACAGATAATTGTTTACATAAATTAGCTGATTTTTAACAAGAATAGGAATGCACTGGAAAAAAATTAAGTGCCACATTTTATCATGAAATAGTAAAGGAGCCCAACTGAGTGGATATATCCATGTATGTTTATGGTAAGGTAAAGGTAAAGGGACCCCTGACCATTAGGTCCAGTCGTGTCTGACTCTGGGGTTGCGCGCTCATCTCGCATTATTGGCCGAGGGAGCCGGCGTATAGCTTCCAGGTCATGTGGCCAGCATGACAAAGCCGCTTCTGGCAAACCAGAGCAGCGCACAGAAACACCGTTTACCTTCCCGCTGTAGCGGTTCCTATTTATCTACTTGCTTTTTGACGTGCTTTCGAACTGCTAGGTTGGCAGGAATGATGGTAGCAGTCCCTAAAAATGGCATTTTGTGTAGCCATACATCGTTAATTAACAACTGGAAAAATACCACTTGTT
The DNA here is from genome assembly GCF_963506605.1 of Zootoca vivipara. NCBI lineage: Eukaryota > Metazoa > Chordata > Lepidosauria > Squamata > Lacertidae > Zootoca > Zootoca vivipara. Next base: position 37,628,797 of record NC_083279.1, read on the forward strand.
CAGTGTCTTATTGAGCTGCATCCTGGGTTGGGAGGGTATAATACTGAAGAGAATAAATTCCAAGGGAAGAGAATAGATTCCCAAAGCACGTGGAATGTGAGCTATCTTTCTGCCCATTAAAGGTGAGTGAATCTTCTGGTGGTAGCAGCTGATGAACTGGTTCCCTAGTCAGAGATGGGGATCCTGAAGTTCTGCAGATGTTGCTGGACACACATCAGCTTCAGTCAGCTTGGTCAAAAGTCATGGACAATGGGAGTTGTAATCCAACAACGAACAGAGAGAATCAAGGGCCCCGCTCCTGCTCTAATGAGAGCTGCCAAGTGGCAACCATTGCTGTGGAGTAATCCTTGCCCAGACAGAGAAGGCAGTAGTGGAGGCAGGGTGTGACTGTGGCTGCTGAGCAAATGGATGCACCTACAGAAGCACAGACTACTGGCAACTGAAAGAGTGGCTACCCGGTCGGAAACTCTGCATTCTCACAGTGCTGCTGAGTGAGGAAGGCCCTCCCTCCAAGCACTTGGAGGGAAAGGAAGCTTTCGTACCTTAACGATTCCGCAGCAAAAACCAGCAGTTCCAACTAACAAACTGCCTCACCAACCACCACTGTCTGCTAGTCACAGTGGAGATTAATCAGTTCAAAGATTCTGCTGTTTTTCATTCATAGGCCAAAGCTACAGACTGCAGGAGAACATTAGGTTTCTGCTGAGAATGATATCCTGTGATGTGACATAATTGTGTTGTGTGTTTCTTTGCTTACTGCCTGCTAGCGGCAGCCAATGATACATAAGAGTCAGGGAAATTTACATAGAATCATAGAACTGTAGAGTTGGGTCATCTAGTCCAACCCCCTGCAATGCAGGAATTTCAACTAAAGCATCCACGGCAGATGGTCATCCAACCTCTGCTTAAAAACCTCCAAGGAAGGAGAGTCTACCACCTCCCAACGGTGTCCATTGCATTGTCGAACAGCTCTTAGTGTCAAAAAGTTCTTTCTGAGAATGAGAACCTACTTTCTTGTAACTTGAATCCATTGATCCGAGTCCTACCCTCCATAGCAGGAGAAAACAAGCTTGCTCCATCTTCCATGTGACAGCCCTTGAGATATTTTCTCTTATGTCAATTATGCTTGTCCCTTCCACCTGAATAACTAGATCAGTCAGATTTACATTCCCCCAGTGAAATCTTGTGCGTCATAAGTGGTATCAAACACTGAAGCATGTCCTGCAGGAAACACTGGATATTAATTCAACATGAAGGATATGATGAAATCAATAATATAAAAAATGAGGATTTACAAAATAATTGGAAGATATTTATAAATTATTTACAAAGTAAATTAGAGAAACCAAGTCTTATCTACGATATATAAAAGGCTTTATTTTTAAAAAATAGCACTGGGAAAGTATGTATTGTAATGATTAAAACAGGGAAAATAGGAAGTATTTGGTACTTAAGAAACTATTGGTAATATAAGAATAAAGGTGTGCAGACTATCATTAGTGAAAAATGGGATAAGTTTAGATACGGTTGTGAAGTCAAGGGGAGGGGAGGGGTGGGGGCATACTAGGGGGGTGAACTATGCGGGAAACAAAAAAGACAACTGTACAAAGTTATGACTGTATAGTTTATTTTTTAACTGTATTGATTGCAATATACAATAAAGTTTTTTTTTAAAAAAAATTCAACATGAAGGCACAGGGATTTTGACTTTTCTCAGTAGGAGTTCTGGCCTTCTTGAATGATACAGTCATTAACTTTGGGAAAGCGAACTAAGGCAAAAAAAGACACCACAATTACAAGGGCTAAATTAGATATGATTTTCATTGTTTGAATGCAATTAAAATGCATGTTCCTTCTTTAAAATAAAAATAAAAATGTCAGCAGCAGCTATACAGGGGGCAGGTAAGGAGGGGAAGTTTAACACCCCATCCCAGTGTGGTCTAGATTAAAATTATGCTCCCACCTGAAGCTGCTCTTTGCATTAGGAACCTCACTGCACCAAAGGAGGTTTTCTCCCTGATGCCAAGTGCAAGACAGCAGAGGAGGCACTTTTGTCCAGTCTATGGTAGATTTGTACAAAGAGGTACAGAATTAGCAACACTGGGCACAAGGAGAAATCCCTCCAGGAAATAGCATATATATCAATCTCCACATTAATGAAAAGGAATCAATGTCATGGGCAGGGCAATCATTTTGCAGGCTGAACTATGTTTCCTGAAAGAGTTTAACATTTTCCAAACTAGCCATCAGCCATGTCAAGCAGGCAAGAATTTGGTAACTCTCATAATCACAGATTCAGATCCACTGTTTTTATGTGTGTTGGAAGCTGCCCAGAGTGGCTGGGGAAACCCAGCTAGATGGGTGGGGTATAAATAATAAAATTATTATTATTATTACTACTGGGAATGGGGCAAGGGAAGAGTTTAACCCAGTTTTTATGACCAAACATATTTTCTCATGTTAATAAGGTGCTAATCAAGGCACATTTGACCCCGTAGGTTCATCCTTATGGTTAGTAACATAATTATTTCTCTTGTCCTTAGGTATAGAGCCATAGTGAGACCAATGGACATTCAAGCTTCCCACGCCCTGATGAAGATTTGTTTGAAAGCTATCATGATCTGGATTTTATCTATGCTGCTTGCCATTCCTGAAGCTGTGTTTTCAGACCTGCGACCTTTCTATGACAAAGGCACTAACAAAACATTCATCAGTTGTACACCCTACCCACTGACCAATGAGCTGCATCCAAAAATTCAATCCGTGGCTTCCTTTCTCATCTTTTACATAATTCCCTTGTCTGTTATTTCAGTATACTATTATTTCATTGCCAAAAACCTGATACGGAGTGCTTACAACCTACCGGTGGAAGGAAATGTCCATGTTAGAAAACAGGTATGTCTTATTTTGTTTGCAAGTAATAACTACCCAAAGCCAAACTGGGGGTGGCATTTCATTACAAATAAAAAAATAAATTGTAAAAAAAATAAAATAAATAAATAAATAAATAAATAAATAAATAAATAGAAAGCCACCCAGCTTCAGTCCCATCTAGGCAAGAAGCTGCAGTGCTGGTGCTCGGAGAGTGACTCCAGCCTATGCCACATGTCACTACTGAAAAAAAATCCACAGGAGTGTATGACCAGGAACAGAAACAATTGCAGGCTGGGTCTGAGCTGAGAAGAGCTGGAACAAGGATATAGATGGGTAGGCAAAAGAACGGGCAAGTAGGTTAGGATGGTAGAAGACTGGGAGATGTACAGGGAGGTAAGGTGTCAGATAATAATAATTGTGTGGGAATGCCCCTCCCTCCACGAGAAATAAGACACAAGACACAATGATTAAATTTAAGTGGGCGAAAAGGCCACAACTTTATTGGTTACGAATGATGAGCGGTATTGGCTTAGGCATTGGAACCTAACCGGCTATATCCGACTGTAACCCGTGTGTTACAGTCCGGGAGAAATCAACCACCAGAAAGGAGCCCAATGATGTACATCTACTGAGACACCTCCTGTGGCCACCGTTGGAGGGTGCCATAAGGCCCTGTCCTCCGCAGGCCCAGGACAAAGCTACCGCCCCCGGAACTCCTTTAACGGAATTGCTTCTCCAATTTCTGGGCAGAGGATGATGCAATCTGCCCCCCCCTCTTCAATTTATGTAAATTTCCAATGCCTAACCGCAAAACCAAGTTGTGACAAATTGCTATGAGGTAGGCGAAAAAACCCGCTTGGCTAGCCCAAGTGGAAAAAATCCTACCAGGCCCCCTGGCCAACCAAGGCGACCAACCGAAGTCCATAGCAGCGTCGCCCTAACCTGCCTAGCCTACAGGGTGGGTGGGCGGGTGATCCGATCGGGTTGGGAGCCAGGGAAGGAAAGGCTGAGTTCCCGCCTCTGGCTGGTTTCAAAGATGTGAAGCCCCGCCTCCCGGTCGACCCTATTGGCCGGCCTGGGTCTGACGGAGGCAGGAACTCCCTCCTCGCAAGGGGCTGCTCTCAGCCCCCATTGCGAGAGTTCGCTCGGGGCCAGCCCACAACACTACCTCCGTGGTGATGCAGAAGTGGTTTAATAACAACAACAACAACAACAACAACAACAACAATACCCCACCCATATGACTGGGTTGCATCAGCCACACCGGATGACTAGCGAGACTGAGAATGTCTGGCTGATGCCCAGGCAAATGCCCAGGCCAGATCTGAAAATATTTATAACCAGGCCATGTAAAGAGGAACCAAATGGCTGTCCGGTTAGGGGTCGTCTAGAGGTGGAATTATGCTCTGAACTGGAACACTGTCAAAGTTGATATTGCTGTCCATCTGCTAGGCAATGAGGCATAAGCAGCAGTATTCTGCGTGTATCTATCTGTGGCTTGGGACCAGAATATAAAAGAGTGTCTGCCCCAGTTTTGAAGGGACGTTAGGATCTAAGTACCTCCATTATCCACACATATTGACTATTTCAGCTCCTGCCCAGCCTTTGCTCCGCTGTCCCAACTCACTAGCAAAGAGCAGGAATTGTAGGGGCAGCATTGCCATTTACTCTGCTTTTCAAGATTCTCATTTTTGGCACAGGTAGGTAGCCGTGTTGGTCTGAGTCGAAGCAAAATAAAAAAATTGCTTCAGTAGCACCTTAAAGACCAACTAAGTTTTTATTTTGGTATGAGCTTTCGTGTGCATGCACACTTCTTCAGATACCATTGGTATCTGAAGAAGTGTGCATGCACACGAAAGCTCATACCAAAATATAAACTTAGTTGGTCTTTAAGGTGCTACTGAAGGATTTTTCCTCACATCTCCACTTTGTTCTCTTTGCATACTTCAGTTTTTGTGGCTTTTGGGAGCATGGGAAGCTGTGATGTCTTGGTGGGACTTAGATGTGTCCATTTCCTGTATTTAACTGAACTGGAAACACCACTGAAAAGTATGTTTATGCATTTTGTGTCCACAGGATACTTTCCCCACATAACTATGACATGGGAGTTCTGCTCCCTGCAACAAGGCTCCCCTCTCCTTACATCTGTACACTGATCAAATTACCAATGATGGGACAAGGTTAGGACCATAGGGCAATATGTTCCTTTGCTCTTGGTATGAAATATGGTGTTCCATAATGGCAAATCTTTACTGCTGTACTTCGCTGTATGTATGCAAGGTGTCAAAATGCATTTAACCAGGCCCACGGAGCTGCAATCCTTTGCATTCTTACATGGGAGTAAGTCCCATTCAACTCAGGGTCAAGCAAACTTAGGCAGGACTGGACTGTAAACATATTGTGGTGTCCGCCCTGTGGAACGCCCTCCCATCAGATGTCAAAGAAATAAACAACTACCTGACTTTTAGAAGACATCTGAAGGCCCTGTTTAGGGAAGTTTTTAATGTTTGAAGTTTTATTCTGTTTTTAATGCTCTGTTGAAAGCCACCCAGAGTGGCTGGGGAAACCCAGCCAGATGGGCGGGGTACAAACAATAAATTATTTTTATTATTTTTAGTAATATTTCAAAAGAAAATGAAGTTTTAGAAGGGGTGGGAGAAGCATGACTATATTTCAGAGATTGCTAAACTCAGTGCAGAACAAAATCACCCTGTCTTCTGTTAAACTGAAATAGTTTCCTCATCTTCTGTTGAATGTTGTTGACAACACAGCCCATGTTGTTCTTTCCAGATGGAATCGCGAAAACGCCTAGCCAAGACAGTGCTGGTTTTCGTCTGCATCTTCGCTTTCTGTTGGCTCCCCAACCACATCATCTACTTATATCGGTCGTACCACTATTCCGAGGTGGACACTTCCATCCTGCACTTTATCACTTCTCTCTGTGCTCGGATCCTGGCATTTTCCAACTCTTGCATAAACCCCTTTGCACTCTACCTGCTCAGCAAAAGTTTCAGGAAACAATTTAACCACCAGCTTTCATGTTGCAAAGCCCGCGATCTCATGAGGTCCCAGAGCAGAAGCACCATGCGGATGGCGTCCCTCAAGAGCACCAACCAATCAATGGTCGTATTCAGCTTCATCAATGGCAACCACCCCTGCCCCGAGGAGAATGTATAGGCTGCACCACAGAGACTGAAAACAGCCACAAGATCTGTGTAGCCATTGCTGCTTGTTTTCTTTTGTTTGTTTGTTCCTGTAAGTAACAAATGTACATAATTGCACAGAGAGGCGGACAGTGACCAGAGAACAAACTGACAGCATGTGAGCAAGGTTTAATGCAGAGCAGAAGGGCTGCCCACACCTGCACCGTCATTTTTAGGGCCTTGCATTATAATATGTGAGTTCCTTTTCATTTCTACTGTTCAGAGATGAATGTTGAAGGCAATCCAGGTCCTCATCAGATTATCAGACTGTTCCATTGTTACCCTTGTACAGAAGACTGCGGAGGGAGGAAACTTTTTTGGTACATGTAGGTTCTGGAAGAAAGTCAGGGTTATTATCGTTATTGTTATTTATTGCTAGAATGAGCCAGTCCTCCATTATGTCCTTTACACTGTATGGAAACAGCTAGTGGAGCTAGCTCTCTGTCTTCACTGTCCCACACTCCACTCTTCTGGACTCCACTCCACTCTTCTGGACTCATAACACCCATTGATAAGGCATTCTCATCCCCTTTCTGTGAAATACCTGCATAGATGGGACGGTCCTAGTAGCCGAGTCAGATCAGTGTAGTAAATTTGCACTTGTGCAACAGCTTAGCACATATGCAGAGAGAGCACGGCCATTTTCAGAAATTGGTCTGAAGGCTTTCCCCCCTTTTTGTTTGGTAGGATGCTAAATTCTTACTTGCACCATTTAAAATGAGCAATCCTGCAACAAAAGCGGAATAACAAAATGATGTAAGGGACTCCCCGGTTCTATCTTACCTGCCCACATTCACTCATGCTTAAGAAAACACTTTTATGGTTTTGCTTTTTGCACTAAAGTAAGGCAGCATTTCGAAGCACGCTTAGCTTAGAGTAAAACCTATTTAATCCAAAGTGATGTCATCCAGGGATTTTTTAAAAGGAATTTTCACTGTGTCAGAGGGCAGGGGGAATGAACGCAAAAGGGCACTTAAAAATCATGCAACAGCGCATTTTTCATCTTCACTTGAAATAATTAAACACACATTGATTTAAATAGGCAAACGTCTTGGAACATATATTCTAATAGTAAATTGTTGTAATTTAAAGAAACTTGGCATTTACAATGAAACTAAAATGTCCAGAACTCTCTTTAAAAAAATCCATTTAGCATAAATCTCCTAAGTAGGCTGGCATTGTCTCCTGACTTTGATTGAAAAAAGTGGACAACAGCCTGTTGGGGATCACAACAGGCTTTACCAAGCCCATTCAGAGCTAGGCCATACCTTGTGTTTGTGTGTCATCCACTATAAGATTATGCAGGGACACAATTATTTTTAGTTTGCACTGAGTGTGGTGTGGTGTGCACTGAGTGTGGTGAGAGAATTGCAATTGCTGCCAGACATTATTGCAACATGCTATAATTTATAGGAAACAGCTACCGAAGATACGGAGACACCGAACATCCTAAATCACTCCAATGTGGGAGATGGGGGCACTTTAGAAATTACTTCCCTTGGTTCCCTTCCATCTTCTATGCAAGTACATCACCTTTCCTTGGAAAGATTCTAGCCTACAATATCAACCCTGTATTCACAAGCTGTGTGAGTAACTATGTTTATAGCAGATCTTGGATAGCACACAGCTCTTAGGGTCCTGTTCATTATGAGGATGCTCTGCTAAAAAAGTTGTTCAGCTGCTTGCACACTTTCCAAACAAATTGCACATGCATTTTGACTGTTAACAAATCTGCAATTCTTTCACTTTCACCATGACCAGCAAAGTTATTTGGATTCACATCTCCAGGGAAAGGACCTTCCTTCATTAACTGTAGCTTTCTGATTGCTGAATCTCTACAAGTAAGTATGGCAGGAAAGATGCTCTTATCACACTACAGATAATATTGTAGAACCTGGTGCACATCTATGCTATTCCCATCTGTTTTGTTAGCCAAATTTGCTTTATCATTCCATGTTTTCAGAAGACCATGGGCTTCTGCTTTTTCTTTTCTATCTTCAGTCTTCTTAAGATCTATCCAGACTTTCTGGGAACTAGTCTGGTTGAGCAACACTATTATTAACGAGGTGGGCCTGATGCTGTGTAAACCATACAAAATGATTTTGCAAAAATGGTTTTGATTCAGGAAAGACAGAACCCAGTAGATTTGTTTTATTCTTTGATGCGTGGAAGTAGGTGTTCCAAGCTAATAGGCTAGCCTTCCAGATCTTCAGCTCTGGAACGGTAGTGATGATGAGGCAAGGTTCAGTGAGCTCAGCACCAAAAAGTCAAACTTTCTCTAATGTATTGATTTCTTAAATGTTTCCCAAGACCAGAGTTCTTTGCTGTGTTTGCTGATTCTCTACCTGTAGTCATTTCCATCAGTTTCTTGACATCAGAACTACATTATTTCTGGGCTTCATTCAGGTAGTTCATCAGAAACTACATTATTTCCGGGCTTCAAGCAAACCTTTAGCCCTCTTCTACTCTGGCAGATGCATCAGTAGGAAAAGATTTCTCCATTTTCCATTTGTTATTGCAGTTCTACAACTAATACATTTGTTATCTTCTGTTTGCTGACACTGCCATCCATCAGAATACTGAATGCCAAACATTCATCAAATTTTCATTTTAGTTCTGTGGCACTGATACATGCCAACACTTCTCTGTAATAAACAAGATCTCTGCAGTGATTAAATGCCGGTAGTTTCACGATCAGGTCTTTCCTCATTCATAAGGCACTCTAAGCGGTTGGTAGCAAGAGTGATCAAGGACCAGGATGGCCACAAATATGCAGAAACAGTCTCCCCATATGCCAAAGTGACTGTGAGTTTGATATTTTCTGCATTTTGTGTCTTCCGTATTTTCAGCCATGGATTTTTATCACCGCTTTTCTCCTGGGCAGCTCTATTGCCTGCTGATGCACTTCCAAATTGAGGTGATTCACAATTCTTTTAAAATGACCATGTCTGTCAGATCCCAGTGAGGGCAACACAGTACTAATTCTTAAAGTACTTCTTTGCTTCATCTATACATTCTCAACACATTTTACAGGCAGCACGCTGACATGTCTTCCTATTCTTAGCTGTGCAGGAGATTCTAATTCTGGAAAGCTTTTTTTTTACAAGATAACTCACTTCCTTTTTGATGGTTGTTGGTTTCCCCCCATTCTGCTTTCAGGTTTTGTCGTATCCTTTTCCTGGCAGTGTAACTCTTAATTCCTGTATGGGATTGATAATCGAGACAATAGCTGTCATAACAGCAGGCAGTGAAGACTGCTTGGCAAACTTACTTGTCAGCTTAGTATTTTGCAACAGCTCGTTGACATTCTTTATGTTTCCATTTTGCAGCTGTTTCAGCATTTGGCATTGTGGACCACACCTCAATGCCCGGATCAGAATAATATCAATAATAGCAGCTTGCACTGAATTCCTGGCACCCACTTTGCCCTGAACTATGTTTCCCTGGAGAATTGGCCTGAATACCCCCCTGCCAACCAGTGGCAGCTAGTGAACTGGGAATTGGGAAGATTATTTACTTTTACTTTTTTTAAAAAACAAACAAAGCTTCTCTTGGATCCTTCTGCAGGAGAACATCCTGATAAGACACAAACTTTTTGGTAGACTGTAAAACATGGGGCACTGTCTGCCTATAGGGAAACCCATAATCCCTATGGGCAAGTCCTGTCCTATGTTCCTCTATAAGCAAGCATGGTTTCCCTGGCAAGTCCTGTCCTATGTCTGATGTGCTCATTAAGCAGCGCCTATATTGCCAGTTAAGTAGAGTAGCCCCAATGGGCTGACTGGGCTTCCATTCACCACAATTTAGCCTTTACAAAAAGTAGCAAGTCTACCTTCAAACTTCCCACAGTTCAGACTTTTAAAGATTTAACTGGAGAGACCAAGAAGAGAGCAACAGACTTCCCCGAGAGAGACAAAGCTTTCTTCCATCCAGGCAGGTTTGCTGGGAAAGGGGAAGAGTTCCAAGCAGGACAGCCTGATGGGAAATGGAGTTCCCGACTCACTGTTCTACTATAGTCTAGCAGCAACAGTTACAGTTTTAAAGATTCACAAATTTATTTTAGGTATGATTCTCCCTCCATATGGATTTGAGACTCTAATATAATAATAGCTCTCACCCTTTAAAATAAGTAAATAGTCTGGGCCTGCCCCGCCCTGCCCTGAATTCCAGTCCTGCTGCTCTTAGTCAAAATGACTCCCAAAGCCCTGGAGGCTACCTTTTTCTCCTCCCATGTGTGGCTCTCCTTCTTCCCACCCTAGTTTACACACAAGAATCTGAAAGCCTTGAATCTCCTTAATAGGCCTAATTAAGCCATATGAGTTATGTTTTGCATAAAAGAGGATGACAAGCCCTAAATCTCAGATGAAAACACAAACAGCATCCAAATGTTGTTTTCCTCCCAGTGTAAACCGATATGTAAAAGTAAATGTAAGCTCAAGGAGAATTAAGAGGGTTCTTCACTGCGGGGGGATTCATGAAGGCTGGGGGAGGAATCCCCTCCATTTTATATAAGACATGCTCGGATTATGCTGCACATCTCTCAAATGAGCAATGTGAGGGATTTTTATATTTTCAACAACAACAACAGAGGGGTGGTGGTGAAGGCAGGCCTTGATTAGAATGGTCAAGAATCTCTTAAGTATTTTCAGTACAGTATTAATTCATGTTGTGAAAAAGATGTGAGGAGAGTTGTGTTTACCGGGGTTGTGTGGCCCCCTTCTGAAATAAGCCGTATGTTGTATACAATCTAAATGTGAAAAGTGATACCATTAAATAAATGTAAGTTTAACTATGTTTACAACAGTGTGCATTTTGCCATATTGGGGGGTGGGGGTAAAGCACAGCACTTTTCCAATGTTTCTTAAATGTTCAGGTGATGTATGTATTCGTGGATGTCAAACTGTGTCCTATAGAGCTTTAGGCATGTTTAAGAATAAGGAACAACTGCAAAGTGAAACACCCAATGCTTTTTTTGTATATTGAGATATGTACTATGTAGTAATAATATGCGGTGATAGATATTAAAAGCTCAACACATTTATTCCACAATACAATGTGTCTGGCTAATGCCACTAATAGAATTGCAATGTTCTAATATTATTGGGTTATGGTTATGATACGTTCGTGGTTTATCCTGTCAATTCTACAATTTTGGAATCTGACATTTGGTCAAAGCAAGGAGAGGGGATAACTGGTAGGTAGCAGCTAGCAGGTTGACCGAAAATGTTTGGGGGTTATCACTTCTGCTAAGAACATATTTAACTACCTGAAAACCAACCACTATCTTTTAGCCTCAGTTGTCCAACTGTGGCATCAAGGTAATTCTATTGGCCTATCTCTCAAGGTAAAGAAAAATTGGCACCTGGGCCTCCACAAACAAAGATGGCTGGATGAAAGAACTGCTAGATCTGGACCCTGACTCCACTGAGTCTGCGTCCAACAACCAGGGAACTTCTGAACCAGGAGCCCCCAGTGACTGCAGCCTCTGAGCTGTACCCCACCAAGAAGCCAGCATACATTCCCCTATGAGCCTCAGGTGCCACTGTGTGTGACTGCAGGCAGCATGTCTTATTAGAGTTAGCAGAGAGGCAACATGGTGCCAGTCTTCAGGCCAGAGGGTTCTTTATTTACCAGCAATGAAGCAGAGCCTGGGAGAGGCAGTGTGACTGAGGGACCATCTGAGTCTAAGAACTCATTCTGCAACCAACACTTTTGGAACAAGTTGTCTCTTCTTTAGGACCTGTCCAGGGTACTGAAGACCCTGTCTCTGAGCACCCTTGTTCCCAGACTCTGGTTTTTGGCCTGCTAATTGGTCGCACAGTCTCTGCCTCTTGGCCCCTTCCCCTTGAAACTGGTCCCTGGATCACTACTTAGCTTGATTCCTCAATACTCCACCTGAGTTCTGGGCTTGACCTTGAAAAACAGGACCTTGGAAATTAGGACAGTTTGAACTTCCTAAAATAATAATAATAATACCGTTTTGTTCCATGAGGTCTTTGCACCATGAATGCTGCTCTGATATTTTAATCTTCTGGTGTTTCAATCCTCTGTTTTAAATCTTATATACTGTATGTTTTTATTTTGTAAGCCACTTTGTGATCCAGATGGTGAAAAGCAGGGTTTAATTTTTATCAAATAAATAAAATCCTTCCTCCACCTGCAGGGGAGTGGATAAGACGTACATGGGAACAAGTATATAAGTATATGCAGGGGAGTGGATAAGACATACATGACAGTAAGAGCTGTTCAGCAGTGGAATTTGCTGCCAAGGAGTGTGGTGGAGTCTCCTTCTTTGGAGGTCTTTAAGCAGAGGCTTGACAGGCATATGTCAATAATGCTTTGATGGTGTTTCCTGCTTGGCAGGGGGTTGGACTGGATGGCCCTTGTGGTCTCTTCCAACTCTATGATTCTATGATTCTAAGTCTCCAAACAGATCATCGTTCAAGTTTACTGCTTCTCTCACACAAGCATTGGATCACTACTTGTCAAAAAAAAAAAAGAGTTGGACCAACACATTCAGAGTAAAACATTTTGCTATAAATAAGGGGGGGGGACTATGAACGTACCTTGCAGATGAGAAGAATGTTTACAGCAGCTTCATCCTACAAGGTGTGTACACAGTTTCCATTTTAAAAGGAAGTTTTCCTGCTGCCAGAAATCAAAAGCAGAAATTCTGCCATCTAGATGGTTATGGGTCACACTCAGCTACAAAGCTGATGGGGTGGCCTGAGGTCAATCACACTCCAGCCTAGCCTATTTGACAAGGTTGTTGGGAGAATAAAATGGCATGTGGGTGTGCAGCCCAGAAAACTATTTGTGGCACCGCATGTTCCTTGGAGAAAGGGCAAGAGAAAAATGTAGCAACAATCCAATCAAATGTTTTTCTTTCCCATATGCTAGCAAACAAATAAACCTATAAAATTCAGATTAGGGGAGACACAGACAGAGAAGAGCAATAAAACAACCATTACAGATAGAATAAAGCCGATGTAACTTGAGACCTAAAAGGCAACAGCACCAAGCGATGTTCCTGAGGGAAATGTGAACTGATTGTGATGTTCTTCTCACCTGGACTGAGTCTTTGCAATGGAACACTTTAGAAGTGGAATAGCTAAATAAATATTCTATTGAATTCAATTCAACACCTTTATTGACATATATATAAAATATAAAAACAAAGACAAAACAAAACACCAAGGGAAATGAGAATCTTTTATCACTTTTCCTGGTTTCTACATCCCAGCTTCCATCCAACAAAAATTATCTCTCCTACACATTTATTAATGAAATGAAACAAGATAACAAAAATATCGGATTCCTGCTGTATTTTGTCCATGGCACATGACACCTTTCTGCAACCCAGAGCCCCACCCCCTTACCCCCAGACTACAACATCCATGGCATTTGCAATCTTGAAATTCTGGAGCTGTGTGAGAAATCTCTGGGCAGAGTCCCCCCCCTTTTTTTTTACTGCATGCAGCTTCAGGGGGCTGCAAATTTGACTGGAGTATTCAAATGAGATGCATTACTTTCTCTGTTTTTTCTCAGGCTGGGCAAAGGTTTTCACCCTGCCTTCCTTGGATGTTTCTTTCAAATGAAGATGGGGAGGGCAAAATTGGCACATGGGTGTCTCCATGGACAAAGATGGCTCAACAGCACCCCTAAATGGTGGACCTGCTCCTTCAGGGGGGATGCAACCCCAAAATAACTAGAACAAAATCCCTAGTACCTGGACTTGGGAGCCACTCACCCACAGTGCCTCTCTCATAGCAGAGTTCATTTTCCATTTATGGGCCCTCTCTGCATTCAGACACAGCAACTTCTGAACCAGATTTAATAGAGAAATAGAGCTGCACGCCATCGGCATACTGATAACTATGTGCCCCAAATCTGCTGATGACTACTCCAATAGTTAACAGAACCAGGGATCAACTGGTGTCTTGCAGCACCTTGCACCTAAAGTACCAGGATGTAAATAGATAGTGCCAGAAAGCTTTTCTCTGAGACTGGACATGCAGGTAGAAGCAGGTTAGATCATGGAAAATTCCATCACAAGCATTAGGATTTACTTTACAGTACAGCTGTTACTACATGGGTGGTGTGCCAGATCAAAAAGTGGCCACCTATCCGTGGGCCCCTTCTGAAAGGTGGGGAGTTCCACCCACCTGTCAATCAGCTGACTTCATATGAATGCTAAGCTTCACACTTCCATTTGTTTCTTTTCAATGAAACCTGCATTCAGCTCTGTTTAAGTTCTGAGCCAAGGGCAAGGCCTGCTGTTTACGGCAACGATCGGTTCCTCTTGGACGCTCCAACTGAGAACACTCAGGTAGAACTAATCATAGTGGGCTTTGCATTTGGTGCTTAATTTAAACTGCCAAGGAGCAGTAAGGAGCTCACACTAAAGAGTCTGATTGCTCCTTTGCAGCAATGGCTTTTACCTAGGTTTTAGGAAACAGGTGACATCAGTTAAGTGACAGGTGGGCATGGCTGGGGGGAAACAAACTGTGTTGTGTTAAAATCTAGTATTTGTCCTTAAAAAAAAAAGAAACCCAGAGAAACTACCATTAGACTTCCATAATGCAGAGAGTTTATTTCCATAATCAAAGTTTGTGGATCAGAAAGTGCTGCTGGTTTTGAATTCCACAATATTTAGTTTAGCAACTCATTTCCCCCAAAACGGAAATTTATAGCTGGCAGAATAATTTGGTTGATTGAATTATCTCCAGTTCTGACCAGCAACCTGGTTCTATAAAACAAGATTATTTTTTCATTCTTGATTTGGCAGGGCAAATCCATTTACCATATGCCAATGACATACAAAAATAAAAACCATGACCCTTCTTTCCATAGTGTGAAAAGTATGCTGTCAATGTTGCTAGACTTCAGCCTCCAGACTAAAGGGGGGGGGGGGATTCCATTACTTCATGAGTTGAACAGTTAACATTCTATGGAACAGTAAGTGTTGCTCAAGCTCCATTTAAAGATATTGACAGTGAACCTTAGCCTGTGCCTGGTCTGCAAAATGCAAACCTAGCCATGTTTTCCTCTGGTATACTTTAAACTGTAAGAGACTCAATAATACCAACCCACCCACCCAGGCCTCCTGAGTTTCTTTTCCAACCAGCACCCAGTGTTCTGTTTCTTGGAGGCCACTAAGAATGCTTAGTCCTTGCCTGGCTGTTTTGGAGATCAGTGAGTTGCCTCCTTTTAAAGCGAAGTTTTTGTACTTCTGCAGGATTCACCCAAGGATACTGACTTCTTCTTCTTCTTCTTCTCCTCCTCCTTCTTCCTTCTTCTCTTCTTCTGGCTTCAATCCTGTCAGCACTCACTATCTGAGTTTGTTAGAGTTTGGATAGTGTAGATTTGAGGATGCTGACTCTATCAGTGGGTTTCCAGTATGTTCACCTTCATAAGGCGATACTTCTCCAACTTCCAGATTCTAAAGACTGACAGAGGATGCTATTATAATCTCAACCCACCAGCTGAACTTGACTGAGGCATCCAGTTAGCCACTGTAGAGCCAGAACACTGCAGAATCATTGATCTTTCTCAGATGGACCATTAAGCAACTCACTGTGGTGGTTCATACACTGTGTTATGTTCTACATTTTGGCCTGAATATGTATGGGTGGTAATGTTGTAGTCATTCTAAACTATTGTGCTCCCCCCCCCCGTTGAAGTATAACAGTTTTAAAATGGGTTTATATATCATTTTGTTCTAAAGCTGACTGCTCAGAGATATCATTAACACTCAAGAGCATCTATTGAAGTTGTGCTTATGTATAAACTCTGGGTGCGGAAACTGTGTCTATATTTCTTGAAGCATCAATTGATTATTATGATACATGCCCATCAGCAAGTATTTTTTCATCTGTCTTCTATTAGAGGCATTATGATGCTTTGGAAATATTGTATTCTGCATAGAAAGTAAACAAACATTTGTTATTCTGAATGCCCTGCAAGCTGTTGAATTGGGGTGGGGGGTGGGGATTAAAAGATAAACAGCTTCTATGAAATCATTCCAGGAACCAATTTGTGTGAGTGGCTCAAGTGGAGGGCAGGGAGGGGGCGGAAATCCAAACATTAAATCAAAGATGCCTTCAGTTTGAATTTTTGGCTCCAGAACAGGTTTCCCAAGCTTAAAAGATGTGTACTTGTGAAGGGAATGCACATGCTTGGGAGCAACAAGTATTATAAACGCATATAGAGAGCCAGTGTGGTGTAGTGGTTTAGAGCAGTAGACTCGTAATCTGGGGAACCGGGTTTGCGTCTCCGCTCCTCCACATGCAGCTGCTGGGTGACCTTGGGCTAGTCACACTTCTCTGAAGTCTCTCAGCCCCACCCACCTCACAGACTGTTTGTTGTGGGGGAGGAAGGGAAAGGAGATTGCTAGCAGCTTTGAGACTCCTTCGGGTAGTGATAATGCGGGATATCAAATCAAATCCAAACTCTTCATATAGACTATCTACCATCTGCTCATCTATTTATGTGAATGAACAGCATCTTGCAGCAAAGGAAGTCATAATAGGTCAAATAACCATGTTACCGGTTGTTAGACAAAGTATGCAATGCATTGCAATCATTTATATGCAATCTGTTTGCATTCAATTGCCGAGCAGCCATTTGGCTTTCAGCAACTGATTAAGCATGATCATGTAGACAGAACTGATAGTGGTCTGGCTTAGCAAAACAAGACAAGACAAGAATCTTAGATAAGGACTTTTCCATTGGAGTCCAATGCTATGGAACTTACGAAGAGCCCTGCAGGATCAGGGCTAGTGGCCCACCTGGTCCATCATCCTGTTGTCACAGTAGCAAGGCACTTGCCTGTGGGACACCTTCAAGGAAGACCTCATCACAACAGTACTCTCCCCTCCTGGAACTAACTGTCTTCTGAGAAAAGTTTATTATCCTTTAATAGTAACCTGCCTTCCAACCAATCAAGGACCTAAGATGGCTCACAATATAAATTAAAACAGATACAACTAAAACACAATAAATATAAATATTAAAAATAAATTAAATTAAAAATAGCATTGAATACACATAAAATCATTTAAAAGCAGAACAATGCCTCCCTCAAAGGACCCCGCCATAACAGCCAGTTAGTGTTCAAAGGCTTATTAGAACAAACAAGACTTTGCCTGCGGGTCAAAGGAAAGCAGAAAAAGAGAGTGCCAGTCTAGCTTCCCATGGAAGCGAGTTTCATAATCTGGGAACAGCCACTTAGAAAGGCCCTTTCTTCTGTTATCACCAAACGTGTGTGTAAGGGGGGTGGGACTGAAAGACCACCCCATATCTCAGACCAGCCAGGCTCATACAGGGAGACAGAGTCCTTCAGACAGCCTGTGTAAGGACTTATAGGTCATAACCAGCACTGTGAACTATGCCCAGATGTAGACAAGTAGCCAATGGAATTGTCGTAACAAGGTGCTTCTGTTCCTCCTGTAACTGGCTCTGGTCAGCAATTTGGCCATGGCATCTGGGACATGCTGAAATTCCATACATTGTCCAAAGGCAGCCCCACACAGAGCACATCAGAGTATATCCTCCTTCCGACTAGTATAAATAATGGCAGGAAAAGAGCACAAAGCAAGCGGCATAATGAAAAGCAGTATTGGGATATAGCCGATACAGCAGCCGGTTTTCAAAGGCAAACTGAAACACGTTTGCCTGTCAGTTTTCAAAGGGCAACTGAAATGTATTTACCTGCCAGGTACAGATGTGTCAAAAACCCTTTGGAAACTGGCAGCTATGTCTGCTCCACCCCCAACACTGACTTTCACTAAGCTGTTGGAGATTTTCTCTTTAATGTTTTATTTTTAACAGTATGGTTTATGTTAAAATCCCATGGGTGTCATTGAAAGTGGTCATCTATCTATTGCTGAGAATAAGAAGACTGGAGGAATAAGAAGGAATATTTCCAGCAGCTTACCTGAGGTTGTTTGTTATTTTGTATATAGCTGAGACATCACCTTGCTGACAAAGGTCCGTATAGTTAAAGCTATGGTTTTCCCAGTAGTGATGTATGGAAGTGAGAGCTGGACCATAAAGAAGGCTGATCGCCGAAGAATTGATGCCTTTGAATTATGCTGCTGGAGGAGACTCTTGAGAGTCCCATCGACTGCAAGAAGATCAAACCTATCCATTCTGAAGGAAATCGGCCCTGAGTGCTCACTTGAAGGACAGATCCTGAAGCTGAGGCTCCAATACTTTGGCCACCTCATGAGAAGAGAAGACTCCCTGGAAAAGACCCTGATGTTGGGAAAGATGGAGGGCACTAGGAGAAGGGGACAACAGAGGACGAGATGGTTGGACAGTGTTCTCGAAGCTACGAACATGAGTCTGACCAAACTGCGGGAGGCAGTGGAAGACAGGAGTGCCTGGTGCTCTGGTCCATGGGGTCACGAAGAGTCGGACATGACTAAATGACTAAACAACAACAACAACATATAGCTGACTCTCTCTCTCTCTCTCTCTCTCTCTCTCTCTCTCTCTCTATATATATATATATATATATATGTTACTATTATTACACTTTTCTGTATTTATCCTGTATTTATTTAAGATTTTGGTGTACTGTGTGGTACATTTATTTTGGTCTGTTGACTGTAATAAAGTGATGATGGTGATGTTATATGGGGCGGGGATAGAAATATCTTAATAAATAAATAAATTTACAGTTTGAAAACTTGAAACTGTAGTGAACACACCTAGCAGATGCAAGGCAAGTAAATAGAAAGTAAAATATCAGGGTAATGAGTTTAGAAAGTTTTTCTCAGAACAGGAGCAAGCTGCTTTAATCGTACCAGCCTAATAATGGTTTCTGTTTCAATTAATTTTGTTAAGTACACAATTTGTTACTGCGTCACTCCTCTGTGTCTGGTCCTAACCTTGCATTACTGTGGCAGGTTTGGGCTATTTACTTAGGCTTTAATTACCTCAGTGCCATGGTCCATGCCCTTCTGGCAAAGGCAGAGACTCGCCTGGAAGTGAATCATACATGCAGACATTCTTTGATGAGGCTGAGATCATCTTTCCCATTCACAGCAGCAGCCAGGCTTCATCAGATGCTCCCTCTTTTTGAGTTTAAGAAGAATGAAGCTGTACTATTTATGTTGGCTCCAGCTTTGCTAGCTGAATATCACAGCATCTTTACTATCTTCTGCATCCTTCTCTAGACTGTGTCAAATTCATCTTCTTGTTTAATGCATGGATGGAGGTGGAGGAACAGCATCTTTGTGCTATATAGTTTGGCTCCTACACCCACCCCCACCCCCACACCACTGGAACTTGTCACATGATCAGTGCATTATTATCTCCCCAATGATGGGAGAATTGTGGATAATTCTCCAAATTGCAGAAGACCAAGGGAAGAGTACCCTTAAGCAATCCACATTTAATCCATGACCTGACCCCTAAATCATACCATTTCATATCTAAAAAGGATATATATATTTCTGTAAGAGCTGTTCGGCAGTGGAATTTGCTGGCAAGGAGTGTGGTGGAGTCTCCTTCTTTGGAGGTCTTTAAGCAGAGGCTTGACAGGCATATGTCAAGAATGCTTTGATGGTGTTTCCTGCTTGGCAGGGGGTTGGACTGGATGGCCCTTGTGGTCTCTTCCAACTGTATGATTCTATTTAAAAAACTCTAACTCATTTATTTCAACTCTAAAGATTCCATCTTTACTTTTTAAACCACTTTTAGACTTTGTTTTGGTGTCATTCATACATCTTGGTGTTTTCAGACTTTCTGTCTTCAGGGGAAGCCCTTTCCGGTTTGACTTGCCTCCTGAAGAACTGCTGCAGAAACTCCCTTCGCATTGTGAAACCTTCTGGAGCATGGTATAGATCAAGGTCAGTGAACCTGCAGCCTTCCAGATGTTGTTGGGCACCCTCCCACATCATCCTTGCCCACTGGCTGTGCTGGCTGGAACTGATGTTCGACACCATCTGGAGGGCTATAGGTTAGTCACTCCACACGGAGTTCTGGTGCATGTGATTCCTACTTCCATGTGTTTTTATGATGCTTGGCAAAGGATGCATTATCATAACTTATTTCCTAAAAAATAGTCTGTGCCAGCCTAATCAATATTTAGTCTTTGTACATGTCTGCGCAGAAGTAAACTCCAGAAGTTCAATGGGGTTTTATTCCCATGTAGGTGTTACTACTAGAAGTGTGGCTGACCTGCTTAAAAATGTTGTCTTTAATGTATGATTAAAATGATATAACAAAACTGGATTTCTCTCCCCCTTTCTCTCTTTTTAGCCTCCATTCTTTTCAGCAAGCTCAGGTACCTTCATTCTCATTCTGGTGAGAAACACAAATGGCAAAAATGTCTGGTTGTGCAAAGCATTTCCTTGCAGGCAGGCACAGCACTGATTTGACTTTTAAACCTCTGCAATCAGCAAATAATCCACTTTGTATTCTCTTACTGCTCTAATTGTGTGGAACAGGAATACATTTTGTTAAGCAATTACGAGGAAAAAAAATATTATTGCCTGAGGGATGGGGGGGGGAAAGGTGAAGTAATTTGTGGGCTTTTGTTTTCATGGGATAAAGCATTGTAATTGCTTATTTATGCAGTCTGCTCCTGCTGACTCCACTTGTAAACATATCTGCTATTTCAACAAATACATTTGTTTCCCTTGCAAAATAATTGTCCATTTAATAAAGAAATAGATTTAAGGATTAGCCTTATTGAGTTGTTTTCGGGAGATTTCCACATTCAACTCTCATTATATTTAATTATGTAATTAATTATAAAGGGAGCAGCACACTTAAATGTGCCTGGCTGTTTTATGTATTCAGCAGAATTTTTTATTTCAAAAGGACAGAGCACTTAATCAGTAGAAAGTGGTCTCCCACCCCACAGGAACTAATTTCAAGATATGAGAGAATGCACTTCTTGTATATTGCACTTAGAAAAATGATAAAATTATGGCCGACGTTGCAAATGAACACTCCGTCTGGGAAACCCGCAAATCCTTGCTTAATTTATGGCATGATCACTGGAAAGCATCTGTGTGATTAAAAACCCAGAAAGCAAACCTCTGCACAGAGTGCAGAAAGAGTAGGCGGGCAGTTATCAGATGAGCCAAGTGTGATTTCTTCAGGGAAATGGAAAGTTGCACCAAAGTTGACAGAACTCAGCAACAGCAAGTTAAGTCTTATGCAACTTGGAAAGGCAGTTGCACTGAGGTAGGAATACTTGGTCACAGCCACTGCTTAAGAAACAACACCAATTCTAGGAACACTCCTAAACTGTAAACCTGCTTCTTTCAAAAGAAGTTCAATCTTGTCCAAAAATAAGCCAAACTTTCACCCTTTTGTGAGTTGCCCAACTCCCCATAAACAGCTTTGACTGGAATGTGCTGCAGTTTTGTTCTAAACTGGAAGAGGGTTCGGTTGAAATCACCTAAGTCCTAAGCAGTGATTTCATCAGCAGGAACTGTTCACTTCACAGTCAGGGCAAAGTCCAACAACAACAACAATTTATTATTTATACCCCGCCCATCTGGCTGGGTTTCTCCAGCCACTCTGGGCGGCTTCCAACAGAAAAACAAAATACAATCTATTAAACATTAAAAGCCTCCCTAAACAGGGCTGCCTTCAGATGTCTTCTAAAAATCTGGTAGTTGTTTTTCTCTTTGACATTTGATGGGAGGGCATCCCACAGGGCGGGTGCCACTACTGAGAAGACCCTCTGCCTGGTTCCCTGCAACTTGGCTTCTCGCAACGAGGGAACCGCCAGAAGGCCCTCGGTGCTGGACCTCAGTGTCCAGGCAAAATGACAGGGGTGGAGACGCTTCTTCAGGTATAAAGAATAAACCAGAAACAATGAGCAGTCATGAAGCAGCACCCATGACAGGAGTTTCTGGGTAGACATCAACTTGCACCAGCAATTTCCTTCTTGGAGACACCAAGGCTGACTGAAAGAGCCTTCAGGAAACACTGCCTTCACACTCAATGGACAAACACTTTCACTCTCTTTCAACACAACACCAAGTCATTATGGAAGGATTATGTAGAACTGTAGAGGTTTATAGCTCAGAGTGCTACGATCCAGAACTGTTCATTCAGCTGTTGGCTTGTGTCTGCCATGACTCATGATGATAAATGTCTGCTAATGGTAATTCCACTCCTTAAATGGTCCATTTGGTCCTAGGCACTTTGGAGACTGGGCATTGTTGTTAATTCCCCCAGTGTCTCTGATGAAGGAGTGGTCTCCTGTTTACCGTGTCGCTGTGGGTGACCTCTAGGCAACCAAATCTAATTGGCATGCATCCCAGACCAGCTAGGCCTTTCTAGAGACAATACCTGACAACAATATTAGGCAACAGTTATTTGTTCCCTCTGTTCTTTCCTGCCATTGCTCTTCTTATCAGACATATACCGGGATAATATATGTGGAAATATGCACTCAGTCCTGCAAGCTACTGGAATATTTGGGTGACAGCTACTCCATTCCCATAACATTGAAGGTGTTGTGTGTTCTGAAGTGTTGCTGAGCATAGGAGTGGAGTGGAAGGCAGAGATGAAAAAGAAGGGGTAACTGGAGAGTGGTAGCCGGGGTCTAAGACAGGTAACAGAGGCTGGAGGAGGGCAGTCACTTCCTTTATGGCTTCTTTGCATGGGGAAGCAGGACTTCTTCCCTCCTGGGGAGAGAAGCACAGCGATGGAAACTGAGGAAGGTGTCCACCAGCGATGGAAACTGAGGAAGGTGGAGAAACTGGAGTCAGAAGGTGGGGGCGCAACCTGGTCATCCAGGACCTGGCAGTGCTCCCATCACTGGGAACAGATTCATCCTTCCCAATGCAGCAAGGACCCGCATATCCAACTGCCTTGCAAGGCACAAGAGTCTTGCAAGTAAGCTCACTTTGTCCCACCTTTAAAAGCTTGGTGGGTGGGTGGGTATGCTGACCCATTGGGACAACTCTGTTGCTTCTCTGCAGCTCTGAATTCCTTGTCCTGATCCTGGGGGGGGGGGGGAGACCAACAGCACCTCCTATTCAGCAACAGGGGAGAGCTCCTGAGACATGAAGCAGGTGATGTATTATTCGGTGGCTGTATCTGCTGCCTCTGTGCAACCTGCCACCTGAGTTAGTCACCTCACCTTGCCTCATGGGCGGGCCAGCTCTGCCTGGACCCCTTGGACTGCTACTCCTAGCCCAGATAGCCTCACTTTACCTGTCATCTAGCCTGAGTGTGGCTCTTGTGTCTCCTCCCAAATCTAGTAAAAAAGCCCCCCCCCCCACTCAATAGAACTTATTTTGGAATTGGCATGTATATGATTGCACTGTTGCACTGTTAATTGTAAGTGATGGGTGGATCTGACAGTTTCTGAGTCTCAGTCTCTCTCTCTCTCTCCAATCTTAACACCAGTTCCCCACATTTCTACCTTAATTATTTTATTTTATTTTAAGTCCCCATGAAAGCTCATCAGCATTTCTCCTGATATACACCTTTTAGGGCACTTTTGTCTAACGTTCACATTTTTGCAAATGATTTCCCCTAATGTGTCTTTGTCTGTTACTATCACAAATGTATATGCATTTTATGCACACTTTATCCTAGCATACACACTTTTATACACATTGCTTGGCTGTAGAACTGCATTGTGAAATGTGGAGAAATGCAAATTTTGAAGGATGGCTGTGTTTCATTTCGTTCTTTGCAGAGTGCGAGTTTGGTAAGTGTGCCTTTAAATGCGAACTAAATCAGTTTTATCCATCACCCCTAGTGGTAGCCAACTGTGGCAATCTCCCCACCCCACCCCAGAGGTTAATATGTTGTGACAGTCATCACATGTCCTTGCAGTGAATCAAATCAAATCATTTGCCATGTCCACCGGTTTAAATAAATGACTATGATAAAACCAGAATGGCCACATCTCCACAGTGGGCTCCTGAGGTGACAAATAAATTCAACTCTGTCACCAGCGCAGGGTGCTGCCTTATATCATGTCTGCATAAATTAATCTTGCCAAATGTACTGGAGTTAACTGATTGCACATATTTGAATTACACACAGCTTGCAGATTGCCCATCTGCCCTTCATGCCTTTGGAGAGTCCTTCGCTGATGTTGCTCTGAATCTCTCAAGCAACAGCCCTTACGAATGTCCTTGACATTTTCTCCCAAAAGTGCATGGTATGTGCTCATTGAATTATTTTGGCAGTATTTGATTTATCCTGATGAGATGCTTCATTAAGCCATAAAGTAGGGTAAATCTACACCACTCGCTGTTTTATAAACCAGGAGGGCTTATAAGGATGCAAAATAGGATGCAATATGCTCTACAGAAACTAGGGCATAATGAGATGAAAAGCACTAATTAATACAACCCTTAAAAAAAACACTCTAGGATGTTGGTTCTTATCAATTTAATTATCTAGCAAACAAGGAAAATTCTCATTAATGCTATTCTTAGATCTCTTATAACCATGAAGTAAACAGTGAAGGGTTTCCATCTTCATGGTTCTCATCTATAAGTTTCTGCCAACACTCCCTCAAGTGGTTTATTTCCTACATTTGTTCCCTCTTCCCCAACATCATATGACCCGTGTTCTTATTATAGATCCTCCTGCTTTTCACTTATGTCCTCTGACTGCTCCTCACTCCTTAGCCCAGGACCATACAGTGTGGTAAATTTCTTGGCAGCCTTTGGCGTAACGTATTCCAGTTTAGATTTTCCAGCTCAGTCACACCATGCCTAAGGAGTATGTCAAAGCTGAACCTGTGCCTTTAAACACCTGCAAGTTCTTGAAGCCTCATCACTCACCACTGTTTATACTTCTGCCAACTGCTACAGCACATGAATCTGGACAATGTTATGTATTCATGGCGGTTGTGGGAAGGAGCGTCGCGCAGAAGCCTAGAAATGTAGGTCTAGATGGGACTTAAGGTAATATACTAATCCAAAATAACAGAACTGAGATAGCATCCCTCGGAGCAGACCTACACAAGTTTTGTTTCTCCAAGTCAAAACAGTAACCATGTATCATGCCTTGCTGCAAGCTTGGCTTCCATCATGTTTTTATAGTCTGAAGCAGACAAAAAAAAGCCCAGCAAGATTCTACAGGGTCTCTCAATCAGGGGAGTCTGTGCTTGGTACAAAATGGATAACCTATTCAGCCCCACTTCCCCATTTTAATGTTTTAATGTTATAACCTGCCCTGGAACCTTAGGGTGAAGGGTGGGTTGTTGTTGCTGCTACTGCTGCTTCTCCCCCATGCTATTCTATACCTTTAAAACACCTGCAAGCAACTAGGGTCAAGATAGCCCTGTGCAAACTAAGTGTGCATCCTCCAAAATGTCCCAGATTCCTTTGCAATGTGCAGGGATTATGTGGAAGGCACCCAGAATTTCTTTGGCATATATGAGGGTGTATAGTGTTCCATGAAGACAAGCTTTGCCAATATCACTGTGTATCAGCTACTGATACTCAATGCCATTGTATGTCAGGTATTAACTATGATGTGAGGACAGTTGTTTATCACTAGAGCATCTGCCAGTAGGGCTAGGAAATAATTTCATCTGAAACTCTGGAGAGTTACTGTCTAATACTGAGCTAGATGGATGGTCTGCCTTGGTTTAAGGGAACTTCCTATTTTCTACTATCTCTGCAGCATTTCTGCAATTTTAATCTTTTAATAAGCTTTTCAACTTTTAATCAACTAAAAAGTTGCTATGACTAATTGAACAGCAGCTTAAAAAAAATTCAGACATTGTTATTTTAAAATAATTCAAATGCCTTGTAAATACTGACTCAATCCCATGTTTCTCTCTCTCTTTCTTTCTCCCAGCAGGCAATGCTTCTTATGAGATTCTACCTGCAAAAAATATACTTTTTGCTTCAAAAGCATTGTGTTGTTCATGCAAACATGAATATTCAACCAGCATATCAATTAATTGACTAAAATGATTAGTCAATTAAAATTATTTCATTAAATTGCCCTCCTTTCTAACAGGTTTCCAGGAAAAGAAGCCAGACTGACGTGTAAAACATCCTGATGCCCTTCTAAAAACTGGCTACCCTCCAATTCTCCAGGAAAAAGGCTGATTTCAGTAATACGCACATTACTGTTAAAATTCATATTTCTTAAAATATATTGGGTGGCTGACATCTGGCCTCTGCATCCTGCTAATTTGTAATTTATCAGTTAAGCTTCAAAATGGTGCTCTTGGTCACTTGTCTGACATAGCTCCTCAAGATGCTCTATCTGAAAATTCTAGTTCAAATTCGTTATTGCACTCTGTGCCTTCTTTGATATATCAGCAACACCATCTCCAGCTACTACCTATATGGTTTTTTTTCCTGTAGACTTTATAGCCAGGTATAAACTGTATCCCAGCAATTATCACTGTTGCATCTGGTTCCTAATATTCTATGATACTTCTGAGTATTTGATTGCCTAGCCATTGTCTCTGCTAGCTCATTATCAGCTTCTGTCCCTTTGCGGGCATACTGTAGGTTCATAAGCTTAGCTGGCTAATGGCTGAATAATAGCACCAGGTCCTGTGTCGTTGTTTACATTCACAGGAAGGAAAACAAACAGTAGTCCATTCTTTTATCACCTTCTGTCACCTTCCCCTAGCAAGTAACAGATTGTTGTAGACGGCTTCAGAATGTAAACATTCAAGAAGTGCAGCCAACTTTTAAAAATCCCACCACAAAAAGTCTCCTCAGTTTGGAATGGTATGATATGTAGTGCAGGGGACTTCAGCAGGCATAGGCAAAATATCAGAAGAAGAGTTTGGATTTGATATCCCACTTTATGACTACCTGAAGGAGTCTCAAAGAGGCTAACATTCTCCTTTCCCTTCCTCCCCCACAACAAACACTCTGTGAGGTGAGTGGGGCTGAGAGACTTCAAAGAAGTGTGACTAGCCCAAGGTCACCCAGCAGCTGCATGTGGAGGAGCAGATACGTGAACCCGGTTCCCCAGATTACGAGTCTACCACTCTTAACCACTACACCACACTGGCTCACTATCAGAAGCTGGGAGGGTGGAGTTTCCACTCATGCAAGAGATTTTTCTGGGTTGTATTCAGTCCAACCAAGTCATATGGATTTCAATGAGAGAAAGTTTGGAACATGTTCAACTTTCCCATTATAATCAATTAACTTTACCTGGATCATGCAAATGATACACAATGCTTCTAGCATGTGTTATTCTAGATCAGGCATCCCCAAACTGCGGCCCTCCAGATGTTTTGGCCTACAACTCCCATGATCCCTAGCTAACAGGACCCCAGTGGTCAGGGAAGATGGGAATTGTAGCCCAAAACATCTGGAGGGCCGCAGTTTGGGGATACCTGTTCTAGATGCTACAATCAAAGGCACTGTGTGTCACTTGCTTTTGGTTTCTCATTCTGTGGAATTGATGTTGTCAGGCGCAGTTCTGACAACCCCAGGCCACTGGAGTCAGTGACTGCAGAAGTGGTCAATGACCTTTTAAGAAACAGCTGCTCAAATGGGGTTGGATTAACAACAGGTCCAGCCCAGCAGCCTTCGTAATGTCTCAAAAGGCCTCAGCATGCTGCTGAGACAACAGCTCCCCTTGGCTGTGACCTGTCCAGGGTCCTGACTGAATGGAAGTAACTTTTTTTCTATCAGACACTAGACCAGGCATCCCCAAAGTGCGGCTCTCCAGATGTTTTGGCCTACAACTCCCATGATCCCTAGCTAACAGGACCAGTGGTCAGGGAAGATGGTCAGGGAAGACTAGACCAAGACTAGACCAGTGGTTAGGGAAGACTAGACCAACAGTTCTCAAACAGTTTTCTTGGGACCACACTTTCAAAATAAAAATTTGCTCATGCAGCATTGAATTTTTTATTGCTAAGAAATACATTGGAAAACAGAAAAAACCAACTCCTAGCAATGCTTGATTTACAACATAGAAAACACAATTTCTTTATAAAATGATCATGAGATATCCAGAAAGTATAAAACAATGCACCCATATAAGAACTTGAATCATTCCCAGAATATAATTATGAACAAGCCTCTTACATATGTACCTTAAGTATATAATCTCATTTATATTAGGTCTAATTTGAGACAAACAAACTCTCATTTACTCATCAACACAAAGAAGCCTGTATCTTTCCTGACCTTTCATATTTGTCAGAGCTGAAAACCCCTGTTCACAACAGTAAGTTGTGGAGAACTGTAGAAAAATAGCCAATGCACTTGCTCTCATTTTGAAAAGATATTTATCCATATTCTGTTGTTGTTGTTTTTAAAAAAATCATTTTGATACTATACTACACTGCAAATGTTTAAATGTTTCTTCGATTGTCCTTGATGCCACACTTGTCATCCTCTTCTGCCACACCCTTTGAGAACCATTGGACTAGACTTTGCCTTATTGGATGTGACTCTGCTCTTCTGCTTCATTCCAGCTTCTTCTGGGAGCCTTGAGGTAAGCTAGAACATGGGAGCTATCCCTGCTGAGAGAAGGGATTCTAGTAGGACCCCCCCCCCCAATAGACTTGGCAGCCCTCTTAAGTACTGCCAGGCTCTTGTTTCTGTGCTCTGACTCTCCCTGTGATCTGAGCCCCGAGAAATCCTTCAATATACTGGTTCTTTGCCATTGGATTTGCTGCAGCACATATATCCCTAACCTCATTCTCACTTATGCTCTGACCTTATGGTTCAAAATGGATCTTATATATATATACTGTATATATATATATATATATATATGCCTGGGCACAAAGTTCTACTTTGCAACAACTTCCACACGTTCTTTATTGCGACAAGTTCTTTCTCAAACTGCATGCTGCACACCACTCCTTTACTGGAGATTCTCATAAGCAGTTTCTGCTATGATATGGGGATCCACTTCTCAAAAGAGGGAGAATGTCAAACAGCCATAGTCTGTGCAGACTGCTGTTCTTTCTCTGATTGTTGCTGCTGTTTCTGGATCTTCCTGTTGAAGAGCTAGCCTTGATTTTCTGCCAGACATATCGACACAGAATGAAACCCAGATGTGACCACATCAAGAACAAAACTTTCATTAAGCAAACAGATCTTTTAATTTATAGAGCTAACTCCACGTGCAAAAAAAAAAAACCTGAGAGGTATTTGAGAAATACAGCTAACCACTCATAATGTTTGGAGAGACCTGAATGAGAAAATCCATACTTTGTCTGTGCTTCTTCTTCTTCTTCTCTGGGCTGCGTTCTGTACATTGCCTGATCTTGAACTTCCATTAAGGATGTTATTAAGCAGAATCTTCCTTGCACTGGCAGAAGGTTGGACTGCATTACCTCTACTATTCTATGTTCCATTGTGGGAGAAGGAAACCCAAGCCCAATTTCCCTTTAAAAAACTTAATTGCTTGGTGAAAAATCAGAAACAAAAAGCAGCAGTGTCTTCTCAGGCTCCCTCCGCTCAATCCAGATAAAACAGTATCACACCAAGCCATGGCTTCCCTCAAAGAACCCTGGGAAGTGCAGAACCTTGTAGGAATACTTGGATCTTGCAATTGACATATGTCTACCCATCTTCCTGAAATGTGTACCCCAACATACTATAGAGTGCTAATGGATTGAAGCTGAGCCTAAGAACGCCTTTGCTATGTACACTAGCTGGAGTCTAACTAAGGAAGCAGAGGAGATAAGCAAGAATGACCAGGTCTTAGATGAATGAACAGTTACAAGAATTCTCATGCTTTGCTCTCCATTCTATTATAGCTGTAGCTCAATACAGCTTTAAAATAATTGGAAATGGTCTGATCTATCACCACTTTGTTCAGTTGGTGGGAAGACTCTGATGAACTCCTGGTTTGTAATGTGTCATTATTTATTGTTTCACTAGAACTGTTAGCTGAAATCATTTGCAAGGATACAAAACCACTGGGTGTCACAATAAATCAACAGGAACATAAAGATAAATGATTTGCTGATGACATTGTGATATTAACAAATGATCCACTGACAGCAATTCCTGCTTTAGTTAATAATATAGACAGGTGTGGTAATGTGGCTGTCTTACAAATTAATTGTACTAAATCTAGGAGAGTATGAATAATCTACTAGGGTGAAAAAGACAGGATTTCTGGTTTTACTCTATATCGCAAACATTTTCATTATCTAGGAGTCACAATTCCTCCCAATTGTAAATAAAACTGCAGATATCTCAATACTGTTATATATGTACTATGGCTCGACTGCACTTGGAATACTGTGTGAGGTTCTGGTCACGTCAGCTCACCTTGAAAAGGTCATTGTAGAGTTGTTAAAGGTTCAGAAAAAGACTATCAAAATGATCAAGGGAGTGGAGTGACTTCCCTATGAGGAAAGGTTGCAACATTTGGAACTTTTTAGTTTAGAGAAAAGGTAAGAGGGGACATGATAGAAGTTTATAAAATTATGCATGGCATGGAGAAATCAGACAGATAAAAGTTTTTCTTCCTCTCTCATAACACATGGAGCTGAATGCTGGAAGATTCAGGAAAGATAAAAAAGGACTTATCCATGCAGTGCACACAGTTAAACTATGGCACTCACTCCCACAGAAGTCAGTGGCAGCCACTAACTTGGATGGTTTTAAAAGAGGATAGACAAATTCATGGATGAGAGGGCTATCGGTGACTCTTAGCCATGATCAGCTGCCTAGGACAAATCATTCCAAGGATGTAGAGAAATTTGTTTTTGGACATTGTGAAATCTGCTTAGAGAAGCCCAATACCAAGAAAAGATATCTCAGTTGGTTTGCTTATGTAATTTGTAAAATTAATGGCTTGTGTACTTCCTAGCTGTGTGACATTTACCTTACCCCCTTCCTCCATCTGTACCCTGCTACAGGTAGGGTGCGGTGAGCTCTAAGCAGCTCTTCACTGAACCTTAGCAAATTATTCATTGCTGCTGCTGCTCAGATGCAGGCTTTCAGTATCTAAGAGGTGAATGCAGTGGATACCTCTTGGTACTATGTCCAAGGACTAAAATGTAGCACACACCAAAGAAACAGCATAGCATAGTGGCTACAATGCTGAGATAAAAGACCTTGAAACTTCCCTCTGCCATGATCCTAGGTAAACCCTCTCAACTCAGTTGCCTGCCCATCTTGGTGTAATAATAACAATAATCTATTTTATAGCATTGTTGTAAGGATTCCAATAGGCATTATGTTGTTTGTTTTTCTTTTTCTATTCTAACTTTCGAATGAGCAGTTTCCTGCATACCCCGGTCCCCCAAATATGCAAAGACCATCACCTTGTCTGCAGGTAGCATCTTTCACTGATAGCCATAGCTCAGTGATTTGTCTTGCAAGCAGGATGTCCCAGGTTCAATCCCCGGCAGATCCAGGTAGGGTTGGGAGAAAGTCCTGTCTAAAATCCTGTAGAGCTGCTGCCAGTCAGTGTTGACAATACTAAACTAGATGGACCAATGGTCTGACTTAGAATAAGACAGCTTCCTAAGTTCATATGTTCCTAAAGGACCACCAAGTATGGTACTTGGTCTTTAAATGTGTAATGGGCTATATATATATATATATATATATATATATATATATATATATATATATACATATGCTTCCATTGGCACACAGACTTTTGGCTGTGCAGCAAAATTTCCCCTCCCTCTTCTTTCTGTCTGGGTTTTCTCCCAATGCTCTGGAGCAGATTTGGAGAGGGGGCACAGAGAGAGGAGAGGAAGGGGAAGTTCCATTGAACAAGTAGAAACTTGTACCCTAGCAGATGTACTTCATTGGATACTGCTCAGTTTTATTAAAATTTCCAAAAGTCCCAGTACAGTGGTACCTCTAGTTATGAACTTAATTCGTTCCAGAGGTCCGTTCTTAATCTGAAACTGTTCTTGACTAGAGGCGTGCTTTCGCTAATGGGTCCCCTTGCTGGTGCTGCGCCGCCGGCACACGATTCCCGTTCTCATCCTGGGGCAAAGTTCTCAACTCAAGGTAACTCTTCCAGGTTAGCGGAGTTTGTAACCTCAAGCGTTTATAACTCGAAGTACCACTGTACTCAGTTACTCCTCCTCTCTCAATAGCACCTGCAAGGTACATTTCCCAAAGTTGCTCTCCATACATGAATTAAATCTATCAGTTAAATTAAAATATGAATCAGTAAAGCTAGAGAAACACAATTTTCAGTAATATAAAAGAGAAAATATGAATGGAGGAGAAACCTTGAGTCAAGCTATTCAAGGTGAAGAATCCACTCTTCTTACCTTGGTCTAATCTTCCCTGTTAGCCCTGATCTCAACAACAACCATGAAGCGATGGAGCAATGCTGAAGACAATGTTATTATCCCATGGAACATATGCAGCTCCAAGTGTCTGCTTCTGTCATTAAAGGGGCACATGCAGACCCAGCTGCTGCACCAATTTTTAAATACATTTACATTTTATGAGCACCTAAATTGTGCCTGTTTAGCTCAACCTGTGTTGGAGGCCACAAGATCAATCAAACTGCAAAACATCTCAATAAATAAAGGCCTTGTGTCATTTTGAAAGCAGGCATTTCGGAACAGGAGTAGCAGATGTGCTGCGTGTCAGCGGTGGCAGAGTTGTTCCAGACAGAGTTCCCCAAATCTAACATTTGCCTCACTCAGTCTAGCCAATGCTATTACTCATGTATGTCACTAAGGCTTGAAATTATTCCAGAATTGGGGGGATTCTGGATTAATTGGAAAGAGGCAAACTGAGAAGCCAAATGAATACATCCAATATCTAACCAGGTCTGTTATGGAGATACAATATGCCTGCCCAGCTTCTAGTTCTTATGCATTTTTGTCATTTAAGATTCAGTTGGTAGCCGTGATTGCTCCCCGTACAGTTTTCAAAAGAGGCTTCCTGAACAGTTTTATATTTAATATTGTCCCATTGTGAGGTCTAAGTCAAGGTGATTGGAAGGGATCATAAAGGAACCAGATGCCACAGAAGTCTTTTCAGACTCAATAAGCCATGAGGACATTTACATAAAAGCCATCTCACTCACTGGTACCACTCCCATCCCCAGGCTATTATTTTACTTATTTCATAAAATTTAAACACAGCTTGATTGTTAAAAAAACAAAAACAAAAAACCCCCACAAAAACAAACACCCCCCCTCTCAAAGCAGTTTACGAAAAAATAAAACAATGAAATCAATGAAAATTCGCAACCATTCTTTAAAATGTACAAAAGTTAAAATACTATTGCTATATTTTTTTCTATTTCCTGTCCTGCCATTGAGTATGTCTCTTGAGTCTCTTCCTTGGTCATCATTTCAGTGAAACTGCTCTTACAAAATGCATAGAGATTTCTTTCTGGGAAAAAGTTAAACATTATACTAGACTCTTATTTTATAGAATAAATCTGTCACATATTATAGGTGGTGTTATTGACCATTTTCTCATCTGCAGAGCAATGGGCACCCCTGTTCTAGGAAGCCACTGAGCTGTGGCACCACAAACAGTATCTTATCTTGCACTAGTGGCTGGTGGGGCGGGACTGTGTTGCTGCAGGTTACTGAGATGGTGAGGGGGCAAGGGCTTGGTACAGTGCAGCAACAAGAGTATGAGCTTACTCCTTGCTGCATCATGCGGCGTTGGGAGGCCAAGTCAGCAACCAGTGTGGTGTGGTGGTTAAGAGCGGTAGACTCGTAATCTGGGGAACCGGGTTCGCGTCTCCGCTCCTCCACATGCAGCTGCTGGGTGACCTTGGGCTAGTCACACTTCTCTGAAGTCTCTCAGCCCCACCCACCTCACAGGGTGTCTTTTGTGGGGGAGGAGGGGAAAGGAGATTGTTAGCCGCTTTGAGAATCCTTCGGGTAGTGATAAAGCGGGATATCAAATCCAAATCATTATTCTTCTACAACTCATCCCGTGCTAATCTGCCAGCTGCTACTGTTCTATGCTAGCCAAAGCACCATCTGCCATAGGCTTCTGTTGGCAAGACGTAATTCCTTTTACACTTAATGTGATCGCACCTTTGTTTCTGGAATGGAATTTAAAAAGGCATAAGGATGGCATGTTGTGTTCTTGGGCCCAGCCTCAACTCCCAGCATCTCCAGGTTCCCTGTCAAAAAATAAGAACAAAAACCAGAGCCACTGCCAGTTACAGTAGTGACTGGGATGGACACAGTATAGAACAGTTTCCTATGTTCCTATACTGTTGTGGTTGCTGTGGAATGGGTGTATTTTTAAAGTCATCAATACAGATAACCTAAAACTGCTGCACTAAGGATGGTATTGGTTCCCGGTCCCCTAATGTTATGTGCTGGATTCAGGTGACTCTGCAGCTACAACACATCTTGAAAGAAGAGGCTTATAATTGTTATTACGGTAATCTGTTTAACTCCAACAAACAAACCTACTTGCTCTTATTGTGATATAATCAATATTTTCACCTGACTGGATAAACTAAAGGATTATCATACTATTCATTCTTGGGGGAGAGGGGAGAAATGCATTTTCAGAAGACTCAATTTCTACAAAAGATTCCTTTTCTACAAAAGCTAGCAAAGGTATTTAGTGTATTGATTGAGGGTAAAGCTCCCCAGACCCCATTAAATGGCTTTTGGCTCCATTACCAGAATCAATTTTCTAATGAGTTATTTTCTTTTCCATATGATACACCTTTGTACGTTGATTCAGTGATGCATATTAGGGGTGTGTACTAAAATAAGATTCAGCTCAGATCTGAATCTGAACTTTTGGGAAGCCGCCAAATTGGTTCCCCATCACACTGTGGCCTAATTTGATTTGTATTTTGGGTCCCAAGCAGCTTTGTTAAGAACAAAACTCTGTTCTTAATCATTCACTATTATGGGCAATTTAAAAAACCGCTAAAACCTTTTCCCCCTTCTAACTGAAGTGGATGAATTTTGTAGGCAAATCAACTTTCCCTAGGTAGAATAAGCCAAATTCTAAGCAAATACATCTTGGGGCTTGGGAGCTAGAAACCTTGATTCATCCAGAAAAAAGGAATGATTTGGGGGAGAATTGAATTAAATTTGCAGCCATGATCACCCCTGAATGAACTCTACCGAATTCTCAGAAGAATAGCTGCAGTGGTTTTCCTGCAAAGGAAGGTGTTATAGTTTGGGGTGTGTAAAAAATGAGCGCTCACACCTCCTTTTGTGGGCGCCCTTTGCTGGACTGCACTCAGCACCCGGGCTCACCAGTTGGTTAGGCTGGCCCGCCTCCCTGTGCTAGTCATTGGGGGTTCCCACCAAACCCCAGTTAACCTACCAGCCCTGAGTGGAGGCGGGGGTTGTGAAAAGGGAGTCACCGAAAGGTTGTCAGTGAACTCCCCTGCGTTGTGGGTATATGGGGTGGGCTGCCTGTGTACACAAGCGTCTTACAGTGATATCCCATTCACCCTGAGGAGCCCCAGTTCACCGGCTATACACACCCAATGCCTAAGCCAAGTTCTTCCTACATCTGAAAGGTTTAATAAAGTTGTGGCCATTTTTTAATTCCATAACACGTTGTCACAAATCATTATTCCTTCTGGTGGTCTCTTAGGGCTGGGGGTCTCCGCCTGGGCATGCAAAAGGAACTACTTAATCTCGCTTAGTGTTTTGCAGGAAATTGGTTTGGAAATTGCAGACACGAGGGCCTGCCTCTGGGTAACAAACCTGTGAAACTCCCTACAAATAGGTCCAGGAGTGTTGTGCTATGCACCCTGAACATTTGTTGTTCCAAATAAATCTTGCATGTACATAGTTATTGAAATTTGTATTCATATTTCTTGTTGCTGTTAATAACCTGTTCCTATCTATTTGTTTTGTTGGTATCTTTCTTACAATGGTGAATGCAAGTACTATTATTTTCCTTTACCAAATCATAAAATTGATAAATAGCATTAGATGGAGCCTGAAATCATGCTTGCTGACAGCTATATAATGGCTGCCCTGGAAATAATGGTGGTCTGTACTGTACTTGTGGTGTTATTCATATTTCTCCAGTAAATTTCCAGTTCCCCCAGATGTTTGGCATGCTGGCATCATGAGTTTGGTGCTCTGATTCAAATTCAAGTTGACAGCCACAGGGGTCACACAAGTTTATGCAGATGATATTATTATTAAGATAAACACTTATTTATAATAGTTTGTGATCTATTTTAAATTCTCATGTGGCTTTTGTGGTGTATGTATGATTGCTGTAAACTGCTCTGGTTTGTATGTGTGTGTGTGTGAAATCGTGGTAAACAAGTATTTTTTATAAAATAAATAGATATTAACTTCCACGGGTTAACAATTGAAGACAATTACTCCTGGCATGCAACCAGTTTTAACCTTCCCTCTACTTAGAGTCTGAGTAGACAAAAAGCATTACCCTAGTTTTTCATTTGCAAGATAAAATTGCTGCAATCTTACGCAAGGTTGCCTGGGAGAACGCCCCACTGAACACAATAGGACTTACTTCTTAGTAAACATGCAAACAATTGTGCTGTAAGAATATATAAAGCACATTACAATGCCCAGTACTATTGGAGAGCATGTTAACATTTATTTATTTATTCATTGCATTTGTAGTCCTTCCTTCCTTC
This sequence comes from Zootoca vivipara, assembly GCF_963506605.1. Taxonomy (NCBI): domain Eukaryota; kingdom Metazoa; phylum Chordata; class Lepidosauria; order Squamata; family Lacertidae; genus Zootoca; species Zootoca vivipara. The sequence continues at coordinate 37,665,387 of NC_083279.1, forward strand.
CTTCCAAAGGAACCCAGGCATATCCAAACATGTTTCCTTGAATGCTCATGAGCAGGTTCATAGAATTGTAGAGTTGGAAAGGACCACGGGGGTCATCTAGTCCAACCTCCTGCAATGCAGGAGTCTTCTGCTCAATGTGGGGCTTGAACCCCCGACCCTGAGATTAAGAGTCACATGCTCTACCAACTGAGCAGTCCCGGCATCAGGGTGAGCAGAGTCTGGTTTCCAGACTACTTTATGTAGGGTTCAGCTCACCCTGATCCATAGAGTAGACCATTGTGAACACCTAGCCATTTCCCTGCCCAATGTGAAGAAATTTACGTTAGGGGCAGAGATGGATGTATCTTTTGAGAGTGGAGCCGAATCCATATCTGCCCCAAAGGGACGTAACCCTGGACGTAACCCTGCATAAAGCAGTCTGGAAACCAGGCTGTGTTCTCTCTGATCCTGCTCAAGGAATTCTCAATGAGCATTCAAGGAAGCGTAGTTGGATATGCCTGCGAGAACTCCCTCCACAAAAAGTTCACCAGGTACTACACTACTGAGCACAAGGAAGCAGTAAGAGGAATTAACATTGCTTCCCCCCACCCACAGGCAACCATAACTATTAGTCACAGAATCCATAGCACCACAAGATATTCTGCTAGAGCCTCCAATCATTGCTACCTCCTCCTCCTCCTCCTCAATACCAAAGGGAGTTTCTCCACTTTAACTTCTCTTACTGCTTCTCTGTGAGCAAGGGTATATTTTATCACCTGCCCTAGGACTTTGGGATAAGGTAGTGGGAGGAAGAGATCTTGATAAACAATCATTCTCTTCTCTTTTCCCATGATTTTTTTAAATGCAAATTGTTTTGGTGAGTTAGTATGATGAGCTCTTATCTATATTTAGCGAGACATTATTTACACTTTTTAAAAGAGATGCTAAGGTACATTCTTTTCCCATTCTTAATTATTTTCAAAAGTACTTAAGGCATTGTGTTTGGTCCTGATAAGCATCAGACCAAGACTGTGGTCCAATGTATGTTCATGGGAGAGGCAAATCCCATTGAAATTAATGAGACTCACCACCAGGAAAGCGGGCCTAGGACTAGGCTACAAAGCAGTGAATGCCCTATTTGGAAAGTGTACAAGCCAAAAGATTAGGAAGGAACGTTTATCAATGAAACATTTTAATGAACCCCTTAATAGGCTGTGGATTAAAGCAATACAAATCTTTTAGATAACTCTTGTTCTTACCCTTCAGTATTCCTGCCCGATCTATCTGCGAGTGGTACCTTTATCACACTCCTACATCACAGTTTTGCAGTCAACACAATTCTGTGTCCAATGTCAGTACAATGTTTTCACACGTTATCCAAGGTCAACAAAGTTCGGAACTCTTTCCCCCTCCCCTCTCTCTGCCAATCACATTCCAAAGATGATGTAATTAGAAGCTGATCAGGAAAGGGAACGCACCATCTACAACACACACACACAATGTTCAGCCATATCTGATTACTCATAAGTAAGTTTTACCAAGTTAATATAGCCTGATTCAGGCATTCTACTCCAGAGTCAAATCAACCCATTATAGCAGGGTGGATACAAGTGTATTAGATCTGCACCTGCTTGTCCTCCATGACTTCAAAGGATAACTTCTGCAGTGAAGAAGCTTTTGTACCCGTGTAGGCACCATGCGTGGTCAAGCTACAACCCTGAAATTCAGGCCTCTACAGTGAATTGAGAGCCTACATCAGTAGAAAAGGCATTCCTACTGCAGAACATATCCCTTCTAGTCCTTGATGGAGCTAGTGTCTCAGCCACACTGTCTTCTCTCAAGTGATGATTGTATGATGAAATAGAACACCTGATTACAATTTGAGACTTATGTGTCAAATAAGAGTACCTGAGACTGGGAGGCCAGGAAAAAAGAAGGCTTCTATATCTTTAGGGGGGGAAATGTGGGCTGGCATTTGGGTGTCATTGATGTCGGCTGAATACTTCAAAAAAACTTGCATGCTTAAGAAGCACTGATCCCACAATAAACATGCACCTGGAAGCATCTCGATAGCTTCCTCCTCCAGTGGGAAACTTCCAATCGATCCTGGTTCCCTCCATGAATGGAAGGAGCCCTTAAGTTTGTAGAGGGACAAGTCAACTTTTAGCAACAGGGTAAAAAGAAGCAAAGGATTACATATGTCCTTTGCTTCTTACATATGTCCTTTGCTTCTTACAATTACACAAGCATAAATCTAACCTGCCACAGCTACCTAATGTGTTCAATCTTCATATGCATACGGGCACTTTATTAGGACATATGTTGAAACCACAATGAGCACACACCATGATCCAATGAAAATACATTGTTTGCACTGTATTCATTAGTGCTAATTGGTATAGGTTTCAATTATTAAACACTAGTTTATACTTCACACACACACACACACACACACACACACACACACACACACACACGGGTGGAGTTTAGATGGTCCAACTGTGAGGTGATGCTGCAATTCAGGACATGTTCCCCAAATCCTGTTTAATAATGAACTAGGTTGATAAAATAGTTTTTATCAAACACATAAACTAAGGAATTGTTTGCCTGGATTAAACAACCTATGAAAAGGCAGCGTTTAATGATAAGATTAGTTAGTAGAAGGAAAATGATTCCAATTGCTTTTGTTGATTTAATACAAAGTTCCAGCTAAACAGACTGCTTTGCTTGCTGTGCTACGCAGCCTGATCCTGTACTTTACTCAAAGTAAATCCCACTGAATTAGCCAGAACCTACTCCCAAGTAAATGTGCATGGAAAAGCAATCATAGGTTCACATGTGTGTTTTATTCATTACTTTATTCACTCAACTTGTTCAGATACCCAGCAGGAAATGCACTCTGGCCGGTGTACCAAAGGAGAAATATATTAAAAGACAAAAATCCAAGCAGAAATTGAACAATTAATAAGGAAGCTAAAACCACAACAAGCAGGAGAGACAGCTTTAGAACGCCAAAGAATAAAAACAAATAAAAAGGCTGCAAAAACAGAGGACTTAAAAACAAGACATTTAAAAGTAGCAGGTTCTAAAAGCCTGAGAGAACAAAAGGGGTTTTGCCTGGTGCAAAAAGACACTGAACTCTTCCACAATGGGACATGGGAGAAAACATCTATAGAAGGTTGCACTGTAAAACTGATGTTTGCTATATTTCTCTAATATCCTATTTCTAAATAAATTGGAACTGATCTCAGTGGAACTTGATTCTGGCCATTGGTTCAGCCACGGCTTTAGAAGATTTCCGTTTCAATTTGGATTACATCTGCTAATGTGTCCTTTTGGGTCGGGGGTCTTTCGATCCTACTCCTGGGAGTAATTCTGATTAAACTCAGTGGGGCTTACTTCTGAGTAACCATTGTAGGACTATCAGTGTGCCTGTTTTTAGCATTTAACTAACCACTTCTAAAAGTGTGCTCAAAGTGACAAGTAGAAATGAAGCATCGAAAAGGCTGGCCAGTATCTAAAGCATCGTGTGGCTAGTTTGGGGAGCCTGAAGGGGGTGCAGTAATGTGGTGTCCTCCTCAGTGCCCTGCCAGCACTCCCCAGAAAAATGTGCCCGGGGCCAGAAACATTCCCATGCTATGTCCCTGCTTTCTACTCTTTCTGAAACAATGAAGTTGTACACCAGACTCCACTTGTCAGATAGATATATTTATAAGAAGTCGTATTCCCAAAGTCTGAGGCTAACAGTTAAAAATTCTACTCTAAGATCTGGTTCACATGTGCACATATCTCCACATTATTCAACACTTCAGGGCCTGCAGCTGGTGAATGAACTGATGCCAATGAAAAGCACTACAAAAGTTCTACCTGTAGATTTTGATATATTATAGCTCATTCATATAATTTGCCACTTGATTAGGGTTGCCAGATTCAATAGAGGACAGGACTTCTGTGCCTTTAATTGCTCTGCCCTCTTTTGAGTCTGGAAAGCTTAAAGAGAAACCAGCAGACCCTTTGTTTAATTTCCAAGCAAAGGGTCTGCTGGTTTCTCTTTACAGTTTCCAGACTCAAAAGAGAGCAGGGCAATTAAAGGCACAGAAGTCCTGTCCTCTATTGAGTCTGGCAACCCTACACTTGATCCCAAGGTTGCATTGCTTTGAATGGAGATGTATGAAGCAGGCCTTTGGTTTTGGGTGGCAATAGTTACTTGTTGGTGCTGCTGGATTGCATCTATATGGTGCTAATCGGTGGCATTTTATATCTTAGCCCTGCTTCAGAGACAAGAAACCTGCAGCCTTATCAATGTTGTTGGATTCCTGAGCTCATCACCCCTGACCATGGGCCATGTTGGCTGAGACTGATGGCAGTTGGAATCCAACCAACATCTGGAGAACCACAGGTTCACCATCCCTGCTCTACACAAAGTGTTGCATCTATGAAAAAATGGAGACAATATTTCTCTTCCTGCCTCCATCCTTTGTCTGTCGTCTCTGTGTAAGTTTGTGAGCAGTTCCTGACTTCTCAGAGCAAACAATTCCCGTAATGCATTAGCTCACAAAGGAAGGAAATAATTTCCACTTTTGTTATTCAAATGTATTCAGCCAGGACACAAAAACGAAATACTTCAATGCATTCTTAGACTCCTTAGGTATATTAAAGGGTTTATGTCGGGAAACAGATACGCAGCTTCCTCTCTCCTATTAACACTCAGAATCCAATTTCCCACTTGGCTGATCGTTTCAGTTAACATTTGCCCAACCTGAGAGACAATAGTAAAATAATGATTGAAGAAGAATGTGCAGAGGATGTGGCAGAATGTGCAGAGACTTGACAACCTTCACACTCTCCAGTCTTCTTCAACTCAACTTTTCTGAACATGGTTTTTTATTTTATTTTATTTTTTAAAAAGGTTCTCTCATACAATGAAGTACTACCTGCCTGCATCCACTTCAGGGGAGAGGGTGATGCTGTGTGATGTAAACAGGTTCTCGGATATTCTTTCATCGTGTGCAGACTTTTGAGTGAACTCAACACTCGACTTTACGGAAAACATGAAAGAGATGAGTCACTTTTTTGTGGTTGAAAAAGTGTTATCGCAGTTGAACAGTTGAGGCCTTGGGATGAGATGAGACAAAAATTATGTAGCACACAAATATGAATTTCATATTGGTCAGGCTAGTGCCCAGACTCTTCAATGCACATTGAATGTTGCCAGAAGCAGTAAAACTTGTGGTTGCCAGCCCCAGAAACTGCTTTCTTCTATTTAGTAAATGGCAGGGCAGAAGGCAGCTGGTTTTCTCTCTTTATTTGTCCCTTTGCTATTGGAAAGCATGCCAATAAAAAGCATAGAAGATAAACGGGAAGGGGAAATGATAAATCTCTGTCCAAAATGTTAAATCTCTACCCAAAGATAAAATGCTTTTAAAAGATGCTTTTATTTTAAACAGTATTGGGTTTTATTTTGATTTGGATTGAGCCTGATTCAACAACCAAAACAGTCCCCAAGTGTCAAAGTAAAGCATAAAATATTCCTGGGCAGGGCCGGGTTTAGATGAAAAGAGGCCCTAGGCTATCCCGCTTCTCAGGCCCCTCCCACCCCCATCCTCATGACTAGAAGAAAATGGAAGAGTGAAAATTGAGTGAAGCCAGGGGCGTGGCAAGGGGGGCGATGGGGGCGGGCCACCTTGGGTGCCACCCTGGGGGGGGTGACACTCGGCATGCCCCTCCCTGGCACGCCCCTTGCCTCCGCCCACACATGCGCAGTCCGTATGGGGTGCCACACAGGCGCCGCACCCGGTACCAGCTGGGCTAGGAACACCACTGAGTGAAGCCAAGGATGATGGTGGGTATTTAAAATTCTGCAATTCACAATTTTTCCTCTAAAGCACATAAGATGTTATTGTTAAATACCATGGTGATTTTTTAAAAAATGCATAAAATTATGGGCAGGCCGCAGACTAATAACAATTATAAGCCTCTTCTTTCAAGATGTGCTGTAGCTGCAGTGTCGCCTGGGCAGGCCACAGCAGGGCGGGTCTTCCTGTTATATACCTGCTGGGATTGACAAGGCATATGACCCTCACCTGAATGAATTATTCAAATTAGGCCCCAGTGTTTTTCTTACAATCCCCTTCTCAATGAATTAATCAATTTTAATCTAGCATGTAAATTCTCAAAACTTTCTTATTTGTTAATTCGAGCAACTACTGCTCTCACTTCACTACAAACAGTATTTAAGATAAGATAAGATGATAAGATGAGAAGAGATGAGATGAGAAGAGATGATGAGATGATAAGATAAATCTTTATTGTCATTGCCCCCCTGCGGAAACAACGAAATTACTCGGCTGCTCCATCCACTCAGATAAGGCACTCCACCTAAATTTAAAATAACTACATAACATTTATTAAACAATACAATACGAAATGCCAAGCAAAAATAAGATGACTTCAAAGTCCAGACTTTCCATTTAAGGCCGAAATTGCTCTAGAGAAGAAATTGTTCCTGAGACGGCTCTTTCTCGCTTTCATTGTTCTGTATCTCCATCCCGATGGCAGGAGCTCGAAGAAATGGTGACCAGAATGCGATGGATCTCTTGATATGTCTAGTGCTTTCCTGTGGCACCTGGTGATATAGATTTGTTCTAAGGTAGAGAGTGAACACCCAATGATGCTCTCCACTGTTTTAATAATTATGCACAACCCTATCCTATCCTGGGAAGTACAGCTTCCATACCACACGCATAACCCATAAGTGAGCACACTCTGTATGGCACTGAGATAGAAGGCAAGCAGCAGCTTTTGCAGAAGATGGTTTTTCATTAGAATTCTCAACAAGTACAGTCTCTGCTGCGCCTTCTTCACAAGCCCCCTTGTGTTGACACTCCAGGTCAGATCCTCCTGTAACTCAATGTCCAGGAAATCTGAATGTTGTTACCATCTCCACGCAGATTCCATCAATCAAAAGTGGCTGGACGTTGTTCTTCTGTCTCCTGAAGTCCACCACGAGCTCCTTTGTTTTCTTTGTATTTATGAGCAAGTTATTAACTCTGCACCACTCTGTCAGCCGCTCCACCTCATCTCTATAGTCCGTTTCACCCTCCTTATCAGAGATGAGCCCGATCACGGTTGCGTCATCTGCAAATTTGACAACGTGGTTACTAGGGTAAGCAGTGACACAATCTACCTGCAACACACTTGAGCAAACCTGCTCCTCTTCCTTTCACAGGTATTTTGTTTCCATTTGCAACTGTAGCTGCCTCTGATGAGCTATCATTTAATTGATTGGGGGGGATTAGCATCAGATGTCATGTGCATGGAAGTTGCCAAATCAATTAACCAACTAGAAGGGTTACTGTTAATAGCACCAAACTGCGGGAGGCAGTGGAAGACAGGCGTGCCTGGCGTGCTATGGTCCATGGGGTCACAAAGAGTCAGACACGACTAAATGACTAAACAACAACAACTGTTAATAGCACCCGTTTTCCTATAACTTGAAATTGCTGGATAGTTCTGATGAACTGCAAAAGCATTTTTAGTTTGCTTTCTGTTGCCACCCTGGAACTTTTCTTTAGTCGTACCATTTTGTTTTGTACGATTCCTTGCAAAAGAAGGAAAACAACTTTTCTGCTTGTATATGTTGATAATATAATTTTGGTTACTGAGAACAAACAAGATTGGGTGCAGGCCTGGCCAGGACATAGGCGTCCTGTGACAAAGGTGACCTGTGTTCTTGCTTGCTTGCTTGCTTGCTTAACAGCTGTTGGGAACTTCAAGGTCCCTGCTCTCCCTTCTTAATGGTTTTTGTACTGGACCTGGAGATTCCAATAGAGAGCATTCCATGCCAAGAAGGAGGAAAAGTGGGCACCCTATCAAATGACAGGGCAGGAGCTACATGGAGCAGGGCCTTTTCACCAGTGGTGCCCATTGTATGGCTCGCTCTTCCCAGACCTGCTCTCTTTTGGCCTGTACTTTGGAGCTTTATAATTTAAGAAGACTTTGGAAGAACTGGTTGACAAGTCTTATCAGTCGCTGACGTATGAGTGGATTTTATTTGCTGCTATTCCGGGCTCCTGGTGTACCAGGGTTTACACCAGGGTAACAGAGTTGGCCAGGATGGCAGAAGGGATACAATTTATGAGCTTTCTCCATTATCTGCACAGCAGGGGGTGTTCAGTCAACAGTGCAAAGGCTGAGCTGAAGCATTTCCTGCTTGTTACCTGCTTTCAGCAATAGGGGTCTCTGTTTGGTAGTACCCGATTGTCAGATTATAGCATAGCTGCCAAGTTTTCCCTTTTCTCGCAAGGAAGCCTATTCAGCATAATGGAATTTCCCTTAAAAAAAGGGATAACTTGGCAGCTATGGATTATAGAGCTCCCTATTGGTGGCTTTTAGGTAATTCCAAAAATACAGAGTCCATTAATAAAACACAGTGTTAATTCATAAAGCAGTAACACATCTCCATTGCTACATATTGGGTGTGTCTTTCAGTGGTTGAACGAACAGGTTTATGGCCATGCTATAGTGTAGTGCTTATGTGACTGTGAATAAAAGGTGGCTGGGCTCATTGTCCCGGGGTTTTGCGTGGGAGAGGTGTGACAAAACTGATTTCCAATAAGTGTCCCTGCTTATTTCCATAACCGTCTCCGTTGTTGTCTAGTTGAGATTCCTGCATTGCCCCAGGGGTTTGGCTAGATGACCCTCAGGGGCATAGCTGCCAAGTTTTCCCTTTTCTCGCGAGGAAGCCTATTCAGCATAAGGGAAAATCCCTTTTAAAAAGGGATAACTTGGCAGCTATGCTCAGGGGTCCCTTCCAACTCTACAATTCTCTCGTGCAGGAATGTGCAGAGTTTTAGGTACAAGTTGGATGCAATGGATTGCAATAGGATTGCAGCCCATCTTATGCACCGTCAGCTCAGGAATAAGTCCCACTGATCACGATGAGACTAGATTGCTGCTGTGCAGTCCTGTTTTTTAAATAAATGTTTTCCTTTTCAGATAATACAGAGCATGGTGAAATCACAATAAATAAAACCTCCCCTTCAGTAGTTTCAAGCACTACTACAGGTTCCACATAATATCTGTACTGCATTGTTTACTGTGACAGCACCTGCACTTTGGAATTCCCCGCCTATTGCAACAAAGCACGTGCCTTTGCTAGACTCTTTTCAGGCACCTGCTAAAAGCATTCTTATTTAGGCAAGCATACCTAGATGCTTAGGAAATGGAAGTAATTTTAATCTTAATATTTTAGCTATTGTATGTTTTAAAATAGGATTGTTAATTTTTCTTGATTTTACTGCTGTGGTGTTTTTTTTGTTTTGGTAAACCACTTTGCAGTTTTTAAGAAAAATAAATTTTATTAAATAAATAAACAATCAATATAAATAAAATAACACAAGCCAAAACACAATCCATCTTGTAGATTTAAGTATCTGTCCATAGTCGCCTACTTGTTATCAGAGGTCCAGAATCCACATTCCTTTGTAAGAAAATATGAAATAACGTAAAACCATTTTTGCAAGCAAAAATAAATAAATCAATGTGTGTGAGTGGGGGGGGGGTGTTACAAGAAAATTTTCGCACCGGGTACCACTTGACCTTCCTACACCTCTGGCTGCTATTACCGGTACTTCACATGTTCCAAGGCCAGCCTGTGGAATTGAGAAATAGATCCTGGAGCTATGTATCTACCCAAAGTAACCCATAGGAGCAACAGCTAGAAGGATATGCCTCCCAGCATCAAGGATTGGTTGGTTTGCACTGCAATGGACTTAAGTATTTGCTAAAAGATTTCTATACTGCCTTTTTCAAAATGTAGCAAAGCAGTGCACAACTGTTTAACGATGCAACCAGATAATGTGTACATAAGATATATTATGAATGCAAAAATGTGTATGTTCATGACAGTAGCATACCATAACACATTATATGATTACAAAACAATGCATGGTGCTTGCAGAATGTGCGTATTAGGAGCAATGGGCATTAAAATGCTGCTACTAATCTTATCAAATGCCCAGGAAAAAGAAATGTTTGCAGCCAAAGAGCCTGTTTTCAAGGTGTCTTGCTTTTTCTTGTGCATCTTTTATCTGACTCCTGCAAATAAAACATTCCCTCTGCACATGTACCATTGTGACACACCATCTCCCCCAATCTTGCTACTATGGAAAATGAAAAAGCCATTCTATTCCACCTGCCAGTATTTGACTGGCATCAAATTTGATTTAATTACTTTATATATACAATATGGATGTCTTTGGGGGGGGGGGAATCACAGATGAAAATTTTAGGATCATCTTGTTCCAGCAGGAAATGAACAATAGCATTCTTTCTTTCTTTCTTTCTTCTTCTTCTTCTTCTTCTTCTTCTTCTTCTTCTTCTTCTTCTTCTTCTTCTTCTTCTTCTTCTTCTTCTTTTTAAAAAAGGGGGAAATCTTTATTTCCAGTATTGCCACCAACCACTTTAGCAGAGGTAACAATGTGTGTGTTCAATGAAACTTCCTTTATATTTCCTAAAATCATTCACTTTTATTGGATTGTTTCCCACTTCACTGTGTTCAAAGATTTTTTTTTTATTACTATTTTGAGAGGGGAAATCTTGTATTCCCTTTGACAAGGAGGTGAAATAAAAAATACATAGATCTTCTTTCTTCATCATTAGGACATGAACTTTTCCATGAAATGGCCGAGGAAAAATGTGTTTGGCTCTCCACTAAGAGTTCAAACAAAATGTTGAACAACATCTCATTTTTTAAAAAAGAAAAGAAACAAAAACTCGCCACCGTAGTTGTGATAACTGTATCACAGAGTTACGGATCCATAGATGCCTTGACTGAAACTATGGCAACCACTTCCCATTTATAGCTATAAAATTGCCTTTCAGCATCACTTTTGTCCAAGATAAATTTATTCATTCCCTACATGTATCCTTCATCTTTTCACATATAATATGTCTGAATAAAACTCCCCATTTATGCTGTCATTGCCACAAGAACCCCACTGCATCCATCTATTTGGCTTCGAGCCCTCAGTAACCTCACTGTGCCTGTATTAGCCTGAGATGTTGCTTTAATTAATGGGTGCTGCGTCCCCTCTTATAGCTCAGCTGTTTCACTCACCCTGATGCTTTGCCAGCTGCAAACACTGAACTAGCAGCACCAAACTATAAAGCTGTGCTTCGAACATGCCTAAGGTCCTGTTCCATGGGATGCAATTTGTGATCTAGACACTTTTCTAGTCCAACTGAGCGTGGTGAAAGAATGAATATATTGTATCACCTGAGAGCTGCAGTAAACTTTTTATTAATGTCTGCTAAATGTTCCATGAAACAGTTAAGTAGCAGCACTATATTTTGTCTGCTCTGCCCTTCCAAACAGAAGTCCATTAGTCAGGAGGAAGGGGCGTGCGGTAGGGGTGGTTCGCCCCGGGTGTCACAAAATGCCAGGCGGCACTCAAATGTCCACATCCTGGGAGTGATGTGGTGGCTTGGGCGCCTGCAGGCTCCGCGCTGCCCCAAATGGACCGCCCCCTGCCTTCCCCTAAGCTGTAGGGCAGCTGAGTGGGAGGAGGCAGGCAGGCAGACTCCTCGACGGCCCCGCGGGGCGTCCTGCCCTGGCTCGCCTTGCCCCCGTGGGCAGCTGGCCCCGTCCCTGGGCGCAAGGCACACACGCTGCCCCATGCGTCCGATCGGCTTGCTCCACCGCTGCCAGTAGTGATCACTATTTTTACTGTGTTTGCTGTAAAACAAGTCTGATGGCACCTTAAAAGTTAGTAGATCTATTGTGGGGGCATGAGCTGTTGTGGATTACAGTGCACGTCATCAAAAGCATGAAGGATACTTGAAAGTATCTGAGGCTAACAGTTCATGCATCCTATGAAATGAGCTCCAGTTCATGAAGGCGTGTGCCATAACAAATCTGTTGCTCTTTAAGATGCCACCAGAATGTTTTGTGTGTCTCTTTTTATTATGTTAATCAACTTGCCTGGTGCCAATGACATGTACTATACTGAAGTGTTTTTCACCAGTGAGAATGTTCAGTTCTTCTAGTTTATTACTCAGATGTCTGCCTCAAATACATTAGCATAAAAAAATGAACATCACTTTCTACTTAGATTCAAGGCAGCATAAAAGGAATGTGGTGATCAGCTTGAACTCTTTTGCCCCACTTCCAATCTTCTGCTTTCAGTATTAATTGATTTCTGAGAGAAAAACTGATTTATCATGTTGGGATTACCATCCTTATACCAACATGAAGGTTGACTAACCTTCCACAAAACCAAAACCTCGTCCATTTTAAATTAACATCATACAAATCTCTCTGTCTCTCTCTCCCTTTGCACATGAGGCGTGCAAAAAGACTACAGGCCCAGTGAATACTGGTGAAATAATTAGTGCTTCCCTAGTGTTGCTACCCTTTTTTATCGGGTATGCTCATGTGAATTTAACAACTAAACATACATAAAGTAAATGAAGTTTTCCATCACTCCCTGGCAGAGAAGTAAGTTCTGAGTCAGAACAGTAGCATGGAAGCTTCTAGACCTGATCACATCCCTGACATAGTCACATAGGTGCCAACTCCTAGGGGCCATGGGGGCTTTGGCCCCCACAATAAAATATTTGAGGGGGCTGGGCTCTCACAAAGTTGATGGGCATTCCCATTCACCATGTGATCAGTTATGTGATGAGGCAAGGACTTAAGGACTTACCTCGGCCTCCACGATATTTTATTTAAGTTGGCATCCCTGCATAGTCGGGCAAATCTACTGTGAACTGGCACAATGAGAGACCATTTTAACTCAACATGGACTCAATGTGGAATTCTGTGCATCCCTCAAAAATTTCACAGCTGAAAATATACTGACCCCCCCCCCCCCGGTTTTGAGGCAATCCTAGTCACAGGATGTGGAAATATGCAATATTTGTTTGAGCCAGGATACTGGGAACAAATGGCAAAAGGAAAACTGGAATGAAGACACATAAGCAAAAGTTAGAAATGATAAGGTTGTCTCAGTTTCTATAGCACTGTCTAAGCCTAATCCAATTAGACAGAAGCAACACTTATTTATGTACTGCTTTATAACAGTTTGCCTACATTGGCTTGGATCCCAAGATACATTCATTTAAGAAAGTTCCACTTAAAACCAAGTAAGAACTAGTCTACTTTATCAGGTTCCATGAGAGGAGGAAGAGTTGGAAGATTACATCCTGCTCAAGTAAATCAAGGAGAGCAGATGAAAGACTATACTAAGTGCATGAAGAAAGCAGACACTTGGCAAGGGAGCACCAACGTCAAAAACATCTAGGTTTATGATGTCCTCTTTCACCAAGAACTGATGAAATGTGTGATGAAGTGTCAGTATATACTATGTGTTTCTCTTTGGGCAAGCAATGCAGTCTGTTTTTGACAAATTAAATGAGTAGGTACTGTGTGTGTGTGATCACAATAATGACTGAATACTTAACAATGAATGCTATGGGATTAAAAGGTAAAGGTAAAGGGACCCCTGATCATTAGGTCCAGTCATGACCGACTCTGGGGTTGCGCGCTCATCTCGCATTATTGGCTGAGGGAGCCGGCGTATAGCTTCCAGGTCATGTGGCCAGCATGACAAAGCCGCTTCTGGCAAACCAGAGCAGCACATGGAAACACCGTTTACGTTCCCGCTGTAGCGGTTCCTATTTATCTACTTGCATTTTGATGTGCTTTCGAACTGCTAGGTTGGCAGGAGCTGGGACCAAGCAACAGGAGCTCACCCCGTCACAGGGATTCGAACCACCGACCTTCTGATCAGCAAGCCCTAGGCTCAGTGGTTTAACCACAGCTCCACCTGGGTCCCATGCTATGGGATTAGAGGAGTCAATTAAGAAGAGACAGAGTTTTAAATTTATTTTTAAAAGATTTCCCCACATTACATTTCTGCGAGAGACATAACTCGCAGAGGTTGCTAAAGCACTGATCCTTTGTTTCCCGTTATACCACTCCAGCTAATTAAAAATCCTGGGAAACAGCAATAGTTTGGGCAAAATATTTCCCTTTTAATTGCAAAGAAGCCTGGAGGGACCCAGGCAGGTAGATCTGTATTTATCAAGGGTGACTATGGAGGATGTAAAATTGCCTTTGCTTTGATATACGGTACTGCCCAAATAAAATCAGCAACTTGATTTTCTCTCCTCCTTTTAAAAAATTAAGAGAAATTCAAGGAAGTGGACCTTGTGATGGAGATACTGTAACTTAAATCAAATATATGATCCACATAGCTGCCAAGTTATCCCTTTTTTACAGGGATTTTCCCTTATGCTGAATAGGCTTCCTCGTGAGAAAAGGGAAAACTTGGCAGCTATGATGATCCAGTAGACTCAGAACAGATTGACAAGACAAGGAGCACTTAGGGAAGCCTTGCTTTTCTTGACCCAAAACATGATTTCTGGGATGTATGGAGAACACTGAATTCAAGAATCAGGGATTATGCTTACTTTTTATTTTGAAATTGAACACTTGCTTGCATAGCAGAAATGGCTGCACTTAAGAAGACAACTGAGCCTATTAAATGGGAATTATTTAAGAATATTAATCAAAAAGGGTTTTCTGGCAATTTTAAAAAGAAATTTTTGATTCACCCAGTTTGGAGTCATTCTTTCAGAGCTCTTCATTATCCCATTTTGTTTTAACAACTCAGAACAATTTGGTGTCATCAGCAAACTTGGTTTCCTCATTCCTCACCTGCAACTCTAGATCATTTATGAACAAGTTAAAAAGCACAGCATGTCCTCTGTCTTCCCCATTGTTTGTATCGTCCTTGGAGCCTTTTGCACTTGTTGTTGTTGTTTAGTTGTTTAGTCGTGTCCGACTCTTCATGACCCCATGGACCAGAGCACGCCAGGCACTCCTGTCTTCCACTGCCTCCCGCAGTTTAGTCAAACTCATTTTAGTAGCTTTGAGAACACTGTCCAACCATCTTGTCCTCTGTCATCCCCTTCTCCTTGTGCCCTCAATCTTTTCCAACATCAGGGTCTTGCAGTTCTCGGGCCACTGCTGAGTTTTGCACTTAACAGCTAATAAAAAAAGAAAAGCTTATACCCCAGGTGGCAAAGAACATCTGCTGAGTCTCTTTGTGGATGATATAGCTCTAATATACTACAAGATCCAGAAATGATTGTGCAAATTAATCATTATGGAGAGGGGGTAGGTTTATTTATTTTTAGATAAACCGGAATCCCTCTACATTAATTTACCGTAAGTTGCAGTGCTCAGAACTTGATAAGAACACAAATGGGTATTACTTTTTGTTTAAAATATTTACAGTATTTGGGTGTCAAAATTTTTTTAAAAAAATCTTCATGTCTTAGGAAAATTAAATAGGAAGTGAGAAGTTGGGAAAATGTGGATTTCTCAATGCTGGGTAGAACTACAAGGATGAAAATGCCACTTACTACTGTCCACGGTAGCAGTGATTGCAGCCCGACATGGCCGTGGGAAAGCCAAAGGGGGCCGGTGAGGATCCTCTTCCATGGCGGGGGGGCAGCAGTTGCATCATCAGTCACAGTCAGTCATTGGGTATGCTGGGTCTTCCTACCAAATTTTTTAATTCAGTTTGACCAGTTGCAGCTGTTTAACAATAGCTGGATGGAATCCACACCCCCGCCAACATGTGTCAGTTTTCTGTAATATATGCAGACTCAATTGTCTTTGTTTGCCAAATATATTTCAACTGGTTGACTTGCATTTTCTCCCTATGTACTTTTCCCATGCAGCTTTAAGACCCATAGATTTTTCCACTGAAGTGGAGTATATTTTACACACCATGTTCCAGGAATCACCCTATGCTTCCAGCACAACATTCTCAAAGGCTGTTAGAGTATGGGTGGCTTGCCCCTTTAATAATAATAATAATAATAATAATAATAATAATAGTTTGGATTTGATATCCCGCTTTATCACTACCCGAAGGAGTCTCAAAGCGGCTAACATTCTCCTTTCCCTTCCTCCCCCACAACAAACACTCTGTAAGGTGAGTGGGGCTGAGAGACTTCAGAGAAGTGTGACTAGCCCAAGGTCACCCAGCAGCTGCATGTGGAGGAGCGGAGACGGGAACCCACTTCCCCAGATTACGAGTCTACCGCTCTTAACCACTACACCACACTGATTTCAAATAAATTTGTTGAATCTGCAGCCATTTGGTCTTATGTCCCATTAGGCCAGGCATCCCAAACTGCGGCCCTCCAGATGTTTTGGCCTACAACACCCATGATCCCTAGCTAACAGGACCAGTGGTCGGGGAAGATGGGAATTGTAGTCCAAAACATCTGGAGGGCCAAAGTTTGGGGATGCCTGCATTAGGCCAAGTTTCAACTGTTCCTCAATACTGCATCAATTACTGGGGTAAGAAATGGTGTGAATCTTTGCCACCCTTTGCAAATAAGCAGGACTTTAAAAAAGCAACTCTATTATAAAAAGTTCTGCAAGAGGTTAATAGTATAGTAACTAAGTAAAATGTTTCTTCTTTGGAGAAATAGGTTGTATTAATAAAAGCAAAACACTTCACTAGAGTGTTCCCCTGCATTATTTAATAACCCTTTTACTAGTGCAGTAATATCTGAAAGGCAGAATATGAAGACAGCATCTGTGACCATATTACAACCACTGCTGTGAGGCGGTCTGAGAGCTCTGTTTGCATTCCACAGCATGTCATCAGAAACGTCTCTATTCCAGGAACCGCCTTACCATGCATGAATGGTGCAATAAAGGCTTCACTAATTTCACAGATTCCAGAGAATATTCCCCCTCTCCCACTTCCACCGCTGCGTGTCTTGTTTGTTCAACCAAGTGCAGGGCATGATGTGTCATTTTGACTTTTCACAAGTGGACACATTACTAAGGTTGATGCTGCCTCAGTGGCCAACACAGAGCTTTTCCACAGCAGCCTGAAGGCAAAATAGTTCAGGTTATGTATAGCCTTCAGCTTAAGCTGATCCATAGATGTCAACAGTCAGCCACATCAAATTGAGAAGGATGATATTGGAGATAACATCCCTGCTGATTCTCCCATACTTAAGGCTAGTGTCACCTTGACTTGCAGCAGTTTAAGTCAGAATATATAGAAAACTCATACTGCTGCAATGGCTCTGGCAGACAGAACTTGAAGGATTTAATAGCCTTTCACCACCCACATGATAATAAAATCCGCTAGCAATATCAGCATCATGCCTATTACATGCAACTCTTCAAGGAACTGGAGATAATTAAAGCAAATTGTTATGTTCCACCTGTTATTGCTTTATGGCTTTGAAATGATTATCACCTCCAATTAATTGCAAGAGGTGATAACAATAAACTTTAGCACAGGGGTTTCCTTTCTTTCGCACCGCCTTTGTGCCACCTTGGTGTTCATTCAAATTTCAAGTGGTGAAATTCCTACCATTACCTGAAACAAATGAATTTAAAATAAACCACTGGTTGACGTTGACAAGCACTTTTGTCCTGTACTCCTCAGAGAGGTTGATCTTAAAAGGAAACCAGCTCCAGAGGCACTTATAATAGTTTTATGACGTCTGTGGGTGTTGTGTTGTTTTTGTAGTCCTCCTGCAAAACTTTCTCATGATTGGAGCTTAGGGGAAGCCTCTGAGCTCCCATTTTGCGATAACCTTGAGGGTTCTATTTTCCTTTTTATCGTCTCATGGACAGCTCCAGCTTCAAAATATAAATAGACCTGCTGTTAACTTAGCAGATGAATCTATTGATTTCACCTGAGCGCTTGTCTCCACTTCTCTGAACAAATAGGTGTTGCTCAGTACTGCAATACCTGAAGGTCCACCTTTCTCCATATGAACCAACCTGGAACATGCTCTCATCAACTGAGACCCTTATTCGTGTGCCTACTCCTTCAGATGTCAATGAAACTATCAATAACAACTATCTGAAGGCAGCCCTGTTTAGGAAAGTGTTTTTAACGTTTGATGTTTTATCATGTTTTTACTATTCTGCTGGGAGCCACCCATCTTGCTGGGTGGGGTATAAACAATAAAATGATGGTGATGATGATGATGATGATGAAAGGTTTGGAGGGTGGCAACACGAGAACGGGCCTTTTCTGTGGTGGCTCCCTGTTTCTGGAATTCTCTCCCCAGAAAGATTCTCCTGATGCCTTCATTACATATCTTTAGGTGCCAAGCAAAAACATTCCTCTTCCTCACAGGCCTTTGTTTAATTAGCCAACCTATGGCCTTTTAAACTGTTGGTGGTTATTGTTTTTTCATGTAGAGACCTTTTAACCAGGCCTAGAAATAAATTCAGACAGGACTCAAATTTTTGGTTTGGTTTTTGGCAGAATTTAGGCCACAACTTTATTGATTACAAATCAAGTGAGTGGTTGCACAGGCTCTGGTTCGACTAGCTACCTGCAGCCCTGCAGGCAGCGCTGACTCTGGGCACCAACTATAGGTCAGCCTTGGGTGAACACCTGGGACAGAGGCAAGCAGGGGGGTCTGCAACACCTCCACCCAGATGAGCCCTGAACTCAGGCTCAGGGCACAACCCCGCACGGGGAAGACCAACCATGAGTCCGTGGATTCCTTCTTAAAGGAATACCCAACACATAGGGATGGCTAGGCATCCTGCCACCCCTATCCAACTGAACCAGAGCCTATCCGCAACCTTACAAGTTGTGACGATTTGCTACGCTGCAGGCAAAACCCAAGTGGCACCAGCCAATCAGCCAAGTGGGGGAAATTCCTGCCGTTCCCCTGTCCCCGACGACAGGCAACACACGACGGCATAGCAAGGTCAAACACAAGCCCTAAATAGAGGGAGAGGTGGGCGGGTGTTCCAATGCACTGAGCCCGAAAGAGGAAGCTCAGGGGACGTGCACCATTAAGTAGTGGTCCCTCGATCTGCTTTGACTGGTGTCCTGCTAGCCCAATTGCTCCCAAGATCGAGGGACCACCAATAGGGTGTTGTGGCCGTTCCAATGTTCCCACCCACAACACAAGGCCTGATTGCCAGGTCCCACTGCAACACATGCCCTCTTGTGAGGGAGGACCCGATTTGTTTTTTACTATGCTATGCCTTTTTGTGTTTTTATATTGCAAACTGCCTTGTAATCCTTGGATGCTGGGCACTATAGAAATGTAATTATGGTAATAATAATAATGGTGGTGGTGGTGGTGGTTTTGGCAATATGGTCTGTTGTGGCTTATATAGTCCCCTAATAACCCTGTAGCATGGTAGTAGTAATGCAAGAATGAACTGATCAGACAAGTAGAGAGGGTTAATAGTGACTACAGTCTCTCTAGCTCCAGGGACAAATTTGAGAGGAACAAAAGGAAATCACTGATGCTAAGAGAGATGGAGCAACCATGCTCATGTGTTGTTCAGAGTATGCTAAGGATAGCTGTCTGAACATTTACCCTGAAGGACATGTGTTAAGCTGGCAGGGAGTGTAGAGAGTCTAAAGCAGGCATCTCCAAACTGCGGCCCTCCCGATGTTTTGGCCTACAATTCCCACGATCCCTAGCTAACAGGACCAGTGGCCGGGGAAGATGGGAATTGTAGTCCAAAACATCTGGACGGCCAAAGTTTGGGGATGCCTGGTCTAAAGCTTCTTGTGCGCTCCTATTATTCCAGGTTTAGGCTGACCGCTTACACATCAAAAAAGAGGACAAAACATATCATGGATTTGCATAGAAATTGCATACACTAATTTATATGTATAGATGCAAATTTAGAAACGATTGCAATTAAAACAAACTGTAGTCTGGTGATCTGTGTGCCTGTTTAGTCTGCTGTACAGATGCTAAGTATTGATGGGAAACTTCAAAACCCTATCAAATATGGATAGAATACTTTCTACAACTTTCTAATACTTTCTCTTTGGACTCTTATGGCTCTTTGTCTTTATATTCATTTCAAATAGAGGATTGTACTTTTAAAGTAGGGCACATGGTCAGCACCGCCAGGTTTCTAGAAGGCCTAACTATGAACAAAGTGTACCATACTGCCGTGTAGTTAAGAGAAATCTGAATAAATCTGGCAGTTACAAAGTCTGGAATTTTAAAATGTGGTTAAATATTGATTCCCTCCCTTTCCTACTATTTCAGGCTGGTTGATGTACCTGTGGGCTTCCCCTGCCCAGTCATGTAGGTTCCTAAATAATAGATTGGTATGTTTGTTTATTGCCAATTAGGGCCTT
The DNA here is from genome assembly GCF_963506605.1 of Zootoca vivipara. Taxonomy (NCBI): domain Eukaryota; kingdom Metazoa; phylum Chordata; class Lepidosauria; order Squamata; family Lacertidae; genus Zootoca; species Zootoca vivipara. Next base: position 37,685,552 of record NC_083279.1, read on the forward strand.
AATTTATCCTTTCTGATTTCTTTTGCTAAATGAATTAAGCAGTCACTAGGGCACCAGTTAGTGTGATGTCATTACCAAAGAGCTCTTACAATGGTTCCAATCAAGCAATACAATATTTAAGCACATATTTGGAAGTATACCTTTAATTAATCTATTCATTTATTTTTGATTTGTCCCCATGGCTTTGAACAGATGTTGTCTGCATTATGTTGTCTCAGGCCCTGGGGGCAGCAAAATTCTTACCACTCACTATTTGACAGCACTAAACAACAACAAAGAGTTGCCTTACCCCAGTTTCTCATACCTGGGCAGCCTAATTTGCCTAATTGTTCTGCAAATTGTGCTGCTAATTGTGCAGAATTATGCATTGAATTGTTTTCATATCTGTTCCTGAAAACTAGTTCAAAAAGTTAGAGGCGGCTTGCAGGGAACAACTTTTTACCTACCGTAACCATTTGTTCAGGCTAGCGTTTCCTTATTTTTCGAGGAAAATGGAAAGTCCCAATAGTTGCCCCAAGTCAGGTTTATGCTGCCATCCTGTGACTTCGATGAGTTGAATTTGCTTCCATGAGACTTTCTCTCAATTATACCTAGGTTAGAGGTGGGCCAAGCTTTCTCAGAAGACATATTTTTTTCTGAGAAAAATTCTGACATTTCAAGCAACAGACCAATACACCTGAGTAGGCATTCCAGCCTGCTATTTGAATCATCAGAATGGAGCATCTCTGCCAGTAAATTATTCTGACTCGCTAGCTCCTCTCCATGACTGTGGACTGCAAATACAAAACAAAACAAAACAAAACCCCAGACCAAGAAGATACCAAGGATGGTTTAAGGGATGGCTTTAATACAGGCAATCATATTATTCTTTAAGTGCGTTCTTAATCTAGTAATACATAGGGAGGAACAGTAGAAATGCTTCTCTGCAGTTGGGATTCATTTTGAGAAATTGATTGGTATTAGAGGATTTGGTTTAATGGCTTTCACAATTCTGCCGCTGTTATGCATTTGCATCAATGTGAATGTTTTGAACCTATGCAAATGTAGTTCCATAAAGTTTTATGTAGGACTTGGTGGCACCCAAATTATATGTGGCTATGTTTACATGGTCAGGGTCAAACATTTTAATATTGCACTCCTGCCCACACAGCAGTTATTTAAATTGATGCCACACATTCAATGGTCATTTAATTACAGGGTACATAGTTTAGATAAATATGCACGATTGTTAACCTGTTTCTCAGAGAAATAAAAGGTTCTTACTGAGCTTTCTATTAAAATGGAAATGTGAGTTTGCAGATGAAAATAGGTTTTATAGGAGAAATAGATTCCATTACTAAAATAAAAAAAACACCTATAATGCATATATTCCTATCTGAGCACAAAGCAATTGCAGTGTGATGTGATATACTCTTGAGCTAGTAAATAGCTTGTGTCCTGTTAGCAAAGGATCCCAGTGTCTGCCAAACAGCTTGTGTTTTGCAACAAATGACACATTACACTGCTCTTATGTACTGTACTTTCTCTCCATTTCTAAAATGAGGAATGTTTGTTCTGTTTTATCTTTTGAAAAGCACACATAGTTCCTCAGTATGGAGACCAAGTTCCAACTATGCTTGTAAAGTTCTGGGAGGTGCCAGTTCCCATTCTCAACAGATTAAGAAAAAAGTTACTTCTCTCCAGAGAACCTGCTCTTGGCCTCCACCTTCCTTTCATTCATTAGGAACAGCATCTTTCATTGAAGAAGTCAAAAGGCAGTACAGTCGTACCTTGGATCCCAAATGCCTTGCAAGTCAAACGTTTCAGTTCCTGAACACTGCAAACCCAGGAGTGAGTGTTCCTGTTTGTGAACGTTCTTTGGGACCCGAACAGCCAACATGACTTCCGCGGCTTCTGAATGCAGCCATTTGGAAACTGCGCCTTGGTTTTTGAACGTTTTGGAAGTTGAACAGACTTCTGGAACGGATTCTGTTCAACTTCAGGTACAACTGTACTTGGAAAGTTCATTTTAAAAAGGAACAAGTTCGAGTTCATCATTTTGGAAAAAGAACTAGTTCCTGTTCCAGTTTGTCCTTTTACAAAAGAAACTCATTCAGTTCAAGTTCATCCATCGTTCATATTAAGTCCATCTTTGGGAAAATAAACAATAGAGGAAACGTTGCAACATTCTGAATGCTGATCTACTGTGCAGAAGTAAAGGTTCCAAAAGTACATCAAGAGCTGCAAACCAGTAATACAGATGAAGTTTACCCCATAACTGTAAAGGCTTACCCTCTTTATTTTGTGTTCACCTCAAAGCAGATGAAGTTACAAGACATCATTCAATTTGTTCCTGTACTCTCACTGCAAGTTGCCCGTGCTAAAAGACGGCACATCTCTTCACCAAGTAATGTACTGGATATGCCTCACATTCCTTCTGATTGTGTGGCAATATGCCCTCCTTCCCCAGAATAAAGACTCATGACACCGGAATAAGATTTAATTAATTGGGTGGTTAAGGCCACAACTTTATTAATCCTTGTAAAGCGGAATTGGCTTAGGCGTTGGAACCTAACGGACTATATCCGACTCCAACCCGTGTGTTGAAGTCTATGAGAAGTTAACCACCAGCAAGGAGCCCCGCGACGTAAATCTACTAGAGCTCCCCCTGTGGCCACCGAAGGGGCGTGCCTTACGGCCCAGGCAACTCCAGGCTCAGGACCAAGCCTCGCCCCCGGAATCCTTTAACGGAATTACTTCTCCAGATTAGGGCAGCTGATGACGTGGCTTGCCCCTCCTCCTTCTAATTGTTATGTAAATTTCCAACGCCTAACCGCCTAACCTAAGTTGTGACGACATGCTACGAGGTAGGCGAAAAACCCATCATGGCTACTCCAGTATGGGAAAAATCCTACCCAGCCCCCTGGCCAGCCAGGGCGACCAACTGATGTCCATAGCAGCGTCCCCTTTCCTCTTTTTAAGGGGTGGGCGGGCGGGTGAATCGTTCGCTCGGGCGAACAGGGAAGCAAGAGGGAGCTTTTCCCGCCTGCGGAGGCCTTTAAAAGATACGGCCCCGCCCCGCCCGACCTCATTGGTCGGCCGGGGGTGACGCAGGCGGGAACATACCAACGCGTAGGGGATGAGCTCTCATCCCCTACGCGATGGTACAGTCGGGCAGCCCACAACCCCACCTCCGACGCAGGCGCGGAAGTGGCTTTGTGTGGCAATATGCCCTCCTTCCCCAGAATAAAGACTCATGACACCGGAATAAGATTTAATTAATTGGGTGGTTAAGGCCACAACTTTATTAATCCTTGTAAAGCGGAATTGGCTTAGGCGTTGGAACCTAACGGACTATATCCGACTCCAACCTGTGTGTTGAAGTCTATGAGAAGTTAACCACCAGCAAGGAGCCCCGCGACGTAAATCTACTAGAGCTCCCCCTGTGGCCACCGAAGGGGCGTGCCTTACGGCCCAGGCAACTCCAGGCTCAGGACCAAGCCTCGCCCCCGGAATCCTTTAACGGAATTACTTCTCCAGATTAGGGCAGCTGATGACGTGGCTTGCCCCTCCTCCTTCTAATTGTTATGTAAATTTCCAACGCCTAACCGCCACTCGAGCCCCTCCTGGCTCGCCGCCAATCCGCTTACAGTGACACCACCCTCCACCGCAATTCAAAGTTAATTAATTAATTATTTTAAGCATTATCATAATTACAGGGGCTGTGGTCCTAGTCTCTTATTCACCTAGTTATATACTCTAACTTGTAACCAATCTCGGATTTCTGCAATAATGTCCCCGAGCCATATATCATTCCCCATTGGCGACAGATGCACGCCGTCATAGCGATAAAGGGCTGCATCGCTCTGTTTCAAACTCGGGTGCGAGACAACACGGCCATTCAGGGATATCACCCTGCGGATCACGAAGGAATTCAGGCGCCGCCTGGTTCTGTTCATAGCAATAGGGCAGCGTCCATCGCGCCAAATGCGCCTCTCCAGCAGGGAGGACCAAAGCAGCGTCATCCCCGGGGCGGAATCCAATAGGATATTCAGGTCGCGGAATATTTCCAATTTCAAGTCAACTGCATTCCGGTAAGCTAGATCATTCTCCCCTAGCTGCAGCACTAGCAGGTCGGGGTAGCCGAGCGAAGCAGCCCGGCTTTCAATGACCGGCATCAACTCGCTCCACCTCATGCCTCTCTTTGCGATCCAGGACACTTCCACGGCTTCTGGGAGGCCCAGCCCATTCCCCAGGCCCACCTCCATTGCCCTATTGCGGGCCCAATGGACTATGCTGTGCCCGGCTATCCAAATGCGCACTGTCTGGCCACCTGGAAAACAAAGGATGACAACCGGGGATCAGCTGTGGCTACCCTGTCAATGCTACGTGCGAATGTACTTCTTGTATGCGCTTGATTTCCACCTCCCCAGGTCCTGAATTCTTTCGGATGACAGGCCCAGGTGCATGGCTGACGTAGCCGCGCCAATCCTGAAAGAGTGGGCCGAAAACTCGCTGGGGTCATACCCGCAATAGGCAATGGCCTTGCGCAGGACCCTAGTGAATTGATGACGAGTTAGCCTTGCCTTGTCCAAATGAATAAGCAGGGGGCCCGGGCCGGCCGGGCGCAGGTGAAGGAACCTCCTGGTATCTTTTACCGGACACGGCCCAGCAGCCCCTGTCGCCGGGAGGCGCATAACAGCGCCTTTTCCTTTCTGGTCAGTCTTAGACCGTCGGATGTGTATTAGGACCTGGGCGTCGGACAGAGACACATCCCCTACTAAAATGCCCCGTGTAATGCCGTCTGCGTGGTCCTCGCAGACCACCTCCCCTACCCTGAGCGCACCGAAGTAGGCTATCGAAAACGCTGCAGAGAATAAGCGCGCTTCAAATTTCGACCAGCAAAGGGTCCTCAGGTGTTTGTGTATTTGAACCAAGATGTCAAACGTGATAGGCCGCCTAACATCACTAGCTGGAGGCTGGAGCCGACGCCAGCCCTCCATGGCTCTGCGGACGTGGAAGCTATCGCACGGGTCTATAAAATAGAGTGATTTTGAGAAAAACGTTATGGCCGAGGTGTGAATTTGAAGGGTCTTTGCGGCTCGACCCAGGTTCCTCAAATGCACTAAGTATCGCATGACCTCTTCCTGGGTAGGCGGTACGGGCCTAGAATCAGCGATTCCTTTCTGCCTGAACTTATTGAACTCCGACCAAGCCCGCTTATAAGAGCCAAGGGTGGAGGGGGCAACCGACGCAAATACTCCCTTCAGAATTTCGCACTCCCAAGGCTCCATAGATGTTCCGGGAACGGCTCCGGCCAACTGCATGCCTCTGGTGCCAACGAGTGGAAGCGGTCCATCTGGAAGCGAGACAAAGCATCTGCGATGTTATTATTAAGCCCTGGTACAAATTTGGCTGAAAAATGCATGTTAAATTTCAAACTCAGTAGGACAAAATGGCGTAATAGAGATGACACTCTTGGAGATCTTGATGATTGGCGAGCTAGGACGCTGACCACCGCTTGATTGTCGGTTCTGAAGCAGACTCGTCGATTCCTGAATTCCTCTGACCACAAATGCACCGCTACGACTATAGGGAAGAACTCTAAGAATGTTAGGTCGCGCGTAATGTCAGTACCCTGCCAGCTGGCTGGCCAGCGCTGAGCGCACCATCTACCTTTAAAGTAGACTCCGAAACCCAAGGAACCTGCCGCGTCCGACTGAACCTGAAAGTCAGAGTGCAGGACCATGTTGTCCTGCCATAGGGATACCCCATTATAATCTTCTAGGAAAGTCAGCCAGGACTCTAGGTCAGCCTTTACGCCACGGGGAAGTCGCTTCCTGTGGAACGGTTGTGTTAGACCTGCCGTGAGCCTGGCTAATCGCAGGCAGAAGGGGCGGCCCGGTGATATTACCCTACACGCGAAATTCAGGTGCCCCAGTAGAGATTGGATTTGTCTAAGAGTGAGTTTCTTGCAAGGGATGAGCTGTGTAATAGTCTCCTTGAGGCAATTAATTTTATCGGCAGGCAAACGCGAGGTTTGCTCTACGGTGTCCAATTCTATGCCTAGATAAGTTAAACGGGAGACGGGACCCTCAGTTTTCTCCGCTGCTAGCGGCACCCCCAGCTCCTGCGCAAGAGCCGAGAATGCCTGCATGAGGGCTGCACACTCCGAACTATTAGCCCTAGCCACGAAGAGAAAGTCATCCAAATAATGCGAGACCCCCGACCGACCAGTTTTAAAACGAAGTGCCCAATCCAGGAACGTGCTGAAGGCCTCAAATGCAGAGCATGCCACAGAACAACCCATAGGCATTGCTTTGTCAATGAAATATGCCCCATTGAACCGGAAACCCAGCCATCTAAAGTCCTCTGGGTGGACAGGCAGGAGACGAAATGCTGATTCGATGTCACACTTCGCCATCAAGGCGCCCTTACCGAATTGCCTTACGAGCTTCACCGCCTGGTCAAAGGAAGCATATTTCACTGTGCAAAGCTCTTGAGGTATGCCGTCGTTTACGGATCTACCTCTTGGATGTGAGAGATTGTGAATGAGCCTAAATTCGCCTGGCGCTTTTTTCGGGACTATACCTAATGGGGAAATATGGAGCTCAGGTATAGGTGGAAGTGCAAAAGGACCTGCCACCCGACCGGCTGTAATTTCTTTGTTAATTTTCTTACTCGCTATTTCGGGTCTTTCTCTAACAGATTTTTGATTGGGGGGGTTGTTTGAAAGGGGCGGGCTTTTTACTGGGATACGAAAACCGGAGGAGAACCCCTCCCACAGGTATTTAGCCGCTTTTCTATTAGGATAGAAGTCCAATAAATTTTTTAGGGGGCCGAGCTTTATAGGGGAGAAGGCCAAAGAGAGGGATCTATTGGAACCTATTACCACTTGCTCCCTGGGGGGCGCCGGTAGTGTGTCTGGGGCCCTGGTGCCCGTTGGCCCGACCTCCCCGAAAGGACTGCTTCCCTTTGAAACATGACGCTCCTGGGTGCTGACCCAAACATTTTTCGCACTCATGCGTATATTTACAGTTGGGCCGCTGACAGATGCCCTTATTATATTCCCAGCAGACCCTACGGCGCGGATCCCTCCTGGGCTCTAACCTTCCTGACTTAGGGGGATCAGTCTGCTTCCTCTCCACGTATGGAACCACGTGGTGACTCCAAAAATGCTGATGGCGCAAATCCCAACGGGTTTTTGGATTCTGGGAAGCGTTCCTACGAAAGGCCTCATCGTAATTTAAAGCGGCCACCTCACCTGCCATCTTATTTGCCAACCTAACGTCAGCTACGTAGGCCCACAAGTGCATAGCCCTCTTAGGGTATGCAGCCGAGATAACCGCCGCCCAAATGTGGATACCTTCCAGCCAATTTTCGAAAGTACGATCAGCGCGGGGGGTCGTATATCTGCGCCTCCCGTAATCCCTCCTCTTTTCACCCTTCCCCAATGTTTGCGCCAGAGGTAGAAGGGTGAAAATGTCGATGTAATCACCGTTCAGGATTTTTTCCCTTTTTCTATTAGACAAATGTGACCCCAGGATAATGTCAGTGTCCAAGTTGGTGGAATACTTAGAATCGGGGACCAAGGCGCCATCCCTCCATTCTAATGTGCCTTTAAAACCCTTGCGATGGGCGCTTGATCTCCGCCTGTGTATCCATAGAGGAAGGCCACTCTGGTCTTCCGCGATCCCCCAGTAATATTCCATCGGAATGTCCCCATCCGAGTCGGAGGACGTACCTGAAGAGTCCGAGTCGTCCCTGCTCCTCTTGCGCTTGTTGGTCTTCTTCTTGGCCTTTCCTCCCAGACGCTCCTCTTCGATCCGAGGCTCCTCCTCGGTACCCCCTCCAGGTCTGGAGGTACCTTCATCCCCGGATGTATCGGAATCCCTGGTCCCCTGCTGCACCAGGGCTTGCCCAGCCTGGGCCGCCTGGTGACCTGTAGTTGACTGACTGGGAGCACCTGTGGATTGAGACCCCATCCCCTGCCCCTGGGCATTGGAGGCATTGGCACGCGCCTTCTGCCCCCGTGTCCGCGGAGCTTGGCTCACGTTGCTTCCCCGTTCGGAGCTAGAGCTGGAAAATAGGGAAGCAGAGGTACAAGGCAAATCGCTATCTGTTAAACCAGTGTCTAGGATGAAATCCTGTGACTCGGCCAGGCCCTCCTGCGACTCACAAGGATCCTCCTGTGTGGCAGCAGCCGTGGGAGCAAGCGATTTCGCAATGGCCGCTAGCTGCTTGCAAACATCCAGCTGGGTTTTTTGAAGTGTGGAGACCACACGCACCAGGGCCTCAGTCTTGTCCTGTGCCGCTGGGCTCTTGGAAGGGGCCTTACCCTGCCCACGCTTAGGAGCCATTATCGGAAAGGTGCTAAGCCTAGTGTACGCTCACCAAGGTTTACCTGGTTTTTATTGTCACTAATATGTGTGTGTGTGTGAGTGTGCGCGTGTGTACGTGTGTGTGAATGTGTGTGTGTGTGTATATATGTGCGTATATATCTATATCTATCTATCTATCTATCTATCTATCTATCTATCTATATATGTATATTGCTATAAAGTTATTATTTATTTAATATTATACTAGGAAGTCCCAAATAATACTCCCTAAAGCTGGTAGTTAAACCAACTATTTAAGTAACTAAGTAAAAGCAGTGTAAATGTAATTAGTGTGAGCGCACACCAGGACAGAGACTACAATAGATTGGAGCAATACAGGAGAACTCTCAACAATTTGTGAACAACGGACAATTAATTAAGCACCCAAAGGAATTCCTTCGGATAGATTCAAGTATTCGATTTATTAAGTCAGGGTAATTAATTCGCCCGTGTAAATTAAATCTCGGGATGGGATATCACCACAATTAATTTAATGCATTCAAGGTAGGCCAAAAATCAATTTGAGCATAACAATGAACTCACACACTACGCTTATTTTATCAATCAGAGAGGAAATCGTGTTAGGGTAAATTAATTAGTTCTCAGACAAATCTATCCTATTGGGGGGAACACAAGCCTTATTCTAAAACTGCCAGGTTTTAAAACTGCCAAGGCTATCGGAAATCTGTATATAACTTTATACTTGTAAATCCCCCCAGGTATGTGTTAAAATCACCAATACCCCTTCCTGTTGAGAGAAATGCAGGCCTAAACTTAAATTTACTATGAAAACGGCAACCAAAAACCACCGATCGGGGGCTAAGAGGCAGCTGCCAGCAACAAGCCCCACTCAAATGGCGTCCGCAACACTCAAAATGGCGACCGCAACTTGCAGGTACCACGAAATGACCCAATCAAAATGGCGCCGGCCACGTGGCTCCTAGGAACTCCCTAAAATGGCGGCGTCTCTGCCCCCAACCAAGATGGCGCCGATGGTGCCTCAGTGCCCTCCCTGCTATAAACAAACACCCCGCTTCGCTTTTACTCACACAGCCAAGCACTACAAATCATGCAGGGAAATTGCGCGGCCCGAACCCACAAGGACTAACCGCCCAGAGCTATGTAAAGAGGGGGGGGGATATAACAATATAACACAGCCGTTGCCGCCAAAGCAGCGAGCTCACCGGTTCCTGATGGATTTGTAGATGCTATTGCTGCAGCAGGAGAAGCCGGGACCCACTCTGGCTATCAGCCTCAATGGAGGAATAGGCGCCGCGGGGAGGCAGCCGTCTCTACCCGGCAATCCAAGCCGGCGCGCGAAGAAACAGCTGACTGGCGGTATAACAAGTAGGCGGGCGATCCTCGCACGGAGTTGTGGCTGCCTCCCTGGGGCAGAAACAGCGACCAAAAGCAGCAGGAAACTGCGCTGGAGCAGCTGATCTTGCGGTGCTGGTGGAAAACCTGGACGCGAATGCCGATTGAACAGCTGACTAGCGCTAACCGGCTGACTGGCGGGTCCCCGCCGTAGCCTCGCACTGCCCTGGCAAGCCTACCGACGACGATCGCCAACAGGCCTGCAAAACAAACTGAACCGAGTGAAAAAGATTCGAAGGTAAGAGAGGAGCAAACAAGGAAACCAACGCTAAACAAAAGAGAGGAATCGTTCGCTCGGGCGAACAGGGAAGCAAGAGGGAGCTTTTCCCGCCTGCGGAGGCCTTTAAAAGATACGGCCCCGCCCCGCCCGACCTCATTGGTCGGCCGGGGGTGACGCAGGCGGGAACATACCAACACGTAGGGGATGAGCTCTCATCCCCTACGCGATGGTACAGTCGGGCAGCCCACAACCCCACCTCCGACGCAGGCGCGGAAGTGGCTTTACTTAGCAACAATGAGTAAGTGGTCTTAGAAACAGCAGAAGGTCAATATCTGCCTACTAAACTTAAGAAAATTGTCTCCATGTTTTGCTTTCTAACTTTCTTTATAGGTGTCCAATTGACACCGCTTGAAAACTGGATCATCTTCAAGTTAAAAGCTATACAAGATCCCTTGCTGCTGCGATTAAACAGTAAAACTGATATTTTTCAATTAGGAAACACTCTGCTTTCAACTTAAAAGCACTGCAACTCAATAATCTTTAAAAAGTTAATTTGTCCAAGGTTATCAAGGCTATCAGCCTGTCTCAATAGGTCTCCAGCTTAGCAAATATACACAAAGGGCTGCTTGCTTTCATCGGCACCAGCTATTAACAAAGCAATACTGATGGAAGAACAGGATGTTCATACTAAACATATCTTGATTCAGAGGTGGTAGCCTGTGCTTTCAAACATTAACTCATTCCTGTCACTTAGGAGTGACAAGGAAATATTTGTCCCCTCTAGAATTTTGCTTTACAAATGACATACGTACACAGGCATTGCCATTTGAATCAGACAGCAATCTTATTTACATTCATTGCAGCAGGGATGAGGAACTTGTGGCCCTCCAGATGTTGCTGACTCATGGGAGTTGGAGTCCAACAACATCTGGAAGGCCACAGGTTTCCCATCCCTGCATTACAGGTTCCATTATATCCAATCAAAAAATCAGCGCTTATTGCAACAAACATTCTTTAAAATACCTTGGGGAAAGGAGGAGAATATGTACCACGTACTGAGACAGTATGAGAAGGTAGGCTGTTGAATAGGCTTGGATTCTAAGATAGGCTAATAAAAGGAAGTTCACACAAGTAATGTTTCTCATCTCTCCCTCTGCAACCACCCTGTGACTCTATGGTCAATGTGAGATGGGCAAATCCCTCTAAAGTTACGAATTTTTCCACAGCTTCTGGCACGCTGTCTGAAAGGATGGGTCTTTTGCTGCAGAGTACTTTTTAAATGGATGGACATTTTAGATAACTGTGATGGAGGTGCTGAACTTTAAGGATAAAAATCCATTTTGACAATCTCTAATTGTTCTAGGAAAAAATACAACATTTTGTTCCATGTATATTTCTATGTGGAGGCTAGATGTTTTTGTTTTTTTTGTTCTCATTTGATGCGGTCTGCAGATTAATTCAGTAACTTTCTATTCCACCCAAAAATGGTTGGACTATTTATTTTTCTGGACTTTTGCAGTGACATGAGAGGTGAACTGGCTGCTGTTGTTCTAACCTGTCTGTACCTGGTTAACTGTTGCAGCACCATGGACAACTCTGAGGAAGCAACTTGATCTCACAAAGGCTAGAAGTGAACTGAGGCCTTTTAAATCTCTTCCTCCCACCCACCCTTCCTAAGCTGCTCTGGGCTGAAGACTGTGGCTCTTAAAGGCCCAGCCCCTTGGTCTTCAGAAAAGCCCTTCTTCACCTTTCTGTGAACTCCTGTGCCATAAGGGAGGCATGGTAGCATAGGAAGCACTTGGTCATCTGATAAGGTAGGCTTGGGGGACATCTATGAGGGTTCTAGCTCAAGTTCTATAAGTTTGAGACTATCAGGCTCCATGGGCTCATACCACCAGGCTTCAGTTGTGTTAGCTCTGAAATATCAGCACCAGAAGCTTGGTTTGATTCTCCAGTTGGTGGTGCAGCAGCCCTGGAACTGATTGGCTGCTGCTCCTCCTCCTCCTCCAACTGAGCACAATGACATGACACGTCCAGTATTTTGTGAAGATGAAATTATCTCCTCCATGTCACTCCCAGGTGGTCTTTGCTCCCTTTTATCACTCTTGATCAACATGTATTGCCTTGTCATCTCTGCAGCTTTGTGAAGGGTTAATTCATCTATTAACCATATGGTTTCCTACAGCTCTTTGTCTAGAATTCCACAAAATATCCAGAGTGACCTTTCAAGATGGTCAGTTAGAGAATCAGTTGGTGTAGCTCCATGCTTCAGCCAAAACGAGTTGACCATTCACACAAATCAAGGAAGGCTCCTTGCACCAAAAGGCCTCTAGACATTTTTCAGATCATGCTTGTCTTATATCTAAGCAACTTGAAATTCTGTTTATCCTCCTACAGACAACCCGCTGCCTGATCTAACCTCTGAGTCTGACACCCAATGCATATCTGGAGTGGAGTTGTATCCACTGTTACATTATCCTCTTTTGAAATAACAGTTTGGTGGTTTTGATTTCTTTTTCAAAAAGCAAACAAACAGTAAGGCATGTGAAGTAGAGGGTTTAATGTGAACAGTTGATTGAAAGTTAAATGATTTCATTACATGAGCAGAAGCATATGGATCATGCACGGTTCCTTCTGCTTGGACTGGTTTTTGAGGAGACCCCTATTTCTCCTCTGCTATCCAGGAGCCTGTTTATGCAGGAAGATAAATTCCAATTGCTAGCCAAAGAGCATCGTTCAGTAGCTAAGCTAGTAGCAGAAAACATCACAAACAAAACTACAAAGCACTTCTGACAGTTGCCAAACAATTCCAAATTGGATGATTCACTTTAATTACAAGTCCTGCCTATTCCAATGATAAGGTTGACACAGAAGCAAGAGGAGTCCACAGTCAGTGAACATTATTCAACATTTCATTTGCACTCCTACACCTGCAATTGTTTTTTTTATGTGAGTTGAGAAATGTGTTGATAGTTCCAGTAATAAAGGGTCTAGTCTATGATATGTCTACATAAATCCTTTTGATTTATATGTTAGACATTGCAAAAGCAAAACACTCACTCTGTTTTCCAGAGGAAGTCCATTAAACCTCAATTCTTTATTTTTATGCTGTCTAGAGAAAGCCATGCCAAATTAAATAGAAGGATGGGAACTACAACATTTGCACTGCATCAAAGCTTAGGATGAATTGCCTATAAGTTAGAGAATGCTTCTCATGTGCTACACCAGCCTTCCCCAACTGAATGCCCTCCAGTTGTTTTGGACTACAGTTCCCATCAGCCCCAGCCAGCATAGCCAAATATCAGAGGTGTCAGGAGTTGTAGTCCAAAGATCTGGAGGCACCAGGCTGGGGAAAGCAGCACTATACCATCCCAAAGTTGCTAAAGTGGTATGTGGCATAATTGAAACATGATTGAAGATTTGCAAACTTAATGGGATGGCTATGAAGAAGGTAACAAGGTGAAGCAGACTGTGACAATGTCATTGCAAAACAATAACATCAGTGCAATGTTAGAAATTTGTAGTTGTAAGTTCCCTAGAGTGGCTGGGGAAACAGAGCCAGATGGGTGGGGTATAAATATTACTACTTCTCTAGAAAGTATTGCTCGCTTCTCTTTCCATTTTAGATGCTTAACCCTCAATTGCTCCTGTAAGATTTTCTTAACATTTTTCATGTTGTACAAGGGGTACAAATAAACACAGTAGTGGTCAATAATGCATCCGTTCTTTTGTTATCGTTATTGATCTTCTTTATTTTGTTGCATCACAGATGGATTTATCCATTATCATTGTTGCTATAGTCTGCTTTTTTCAGCTCAAGCACCAATGCCACAATCAATAAACTATAAATGATCTCATTAGAATGCTGTCTGTTCCAGCACCTTGAATACTGCTGGTGGTCATCTGCTCTTTGTGGCTTTAATATTGTTTTAATGCTGTGTTTTATGAATGCTCTGTATGAGGAAAGGTGGGGTACAATAAAAATACAATGATGATTGAAGAAGATGAAGAAGGCTGTACTCATAGGAGTCAACTCCTACTCAATAAAATATTTGAGGGGGGCCATCTCCCCCCCCCAAGTTGATGGGTATTGCCATTCAGATGTTGAGTGTGCACTGTGCCTTGTGATCAATTATGTGGTGTGGGGCTTACCTGGGCCCCTCAATATTTTATTCAAGTTGGCACCATTGCTTGAATATATGGCTTAATAATAATGAGAGGATATTTGAGCAAAGTGCCTTTCCCTCTTTGTTGAGCAACCACAGGCCACCTACAGATATTTGAAACTAAACCAGGTGAGAGAGTACGTTATCGTAGCAGAGGTTGAGTCCCAGAAGTTCTATTTTAAGAAATTAGCCATTGTCTCCCAAAATACAGACTTTATGAATGACAAATAGTAATTATAAGATTTTTTTTTAAAGAAAGTAATTTCTATATCTCATTTTCCCCCTCTCTAAGAGATCATCATTCCTTACCACTCTCTTACTATAAAGAATTAATGCTTAGCTGCACAAATCTGCACAACACATTTCCCCCCTCACAGGCCAAGGATCATTCCCCCTGATAGATGCTTGCTTGACAACTTTGGGGAAAAGCCATTGTACTCCATATTTCTAATGTAAGTTTTCACTTTGCTCTAATAAATCTGAGCAGTCTCAGAAGGCCAGTAAAAAGCCCGAAGGCACCATTTCACAGTATGTAATGAAGACAAAGTCTTGCTGGAATAAACCTGGATTGTATCAGAAGAAAATTAGGTTTTATGTGTATCTGAGAATCATTATTTATCTGTCCGGCGGGCTGGGCAGAAACCAAGTCTCATCAAATGCCTGTATTGTGGCTATCAATATATTTATAGCTATATTGGATACAGTGTGTTCTTAGGTTTTTAAAATATCCCATCAAACTCTCCTACTAATAAAATAAAAAGAAACACTGCAAATGTTCATAAACAGTTGGAAACTTCTGCTTCATCTTCTATAGAGAAATTAAATTGACTCCCACCTCCCCTTCAAAACTTTCTGGAGCATCTCTGAAAAGCTCTGTCAGGTGGTAGAACATGGAGGGGGGACCTCAAGTTGACCAGGTACTGCTGCACTCCAGCTCCCATCAGCCTCAGCCAGTATGGCCAGTGGTCATGAATGATGGGAGCTGTATCCAACATTTTGCAGACTACAGGTTCCCTCTCCCTTCTCTACCACTTGACAGAGCTTTCCCATTTTTCAGAAACTCAGATTTTATACTTTCTCTCTCTTTTTTTAGCATCCTTCACTGTCTGCTTGCACTTCTTCTGCCAAAGTTGGCATTCCTTTTCATTCTCTTCATTTGGACAAGACTTCCATTTTTTTGAAGCAAGTACCTGTATTCTTGCATCTGATAGAACCTTTCCTGATCCAACTGAGCTTCTAATATTGTGTTTTTAAACAACTCCCAAGCATTTTTGAATGGGTTGACCAGCTTTGCTTTGCCTTTCAACTTCATTTTTACCAATCTCCTCATTTGGGGGAAGTGTCCTTTTTTGAAATCAAATGTGGGCATGTTGGATTTTCTTCACAATTGGCCATTTGCTTGTATATTTAATTTAATAGCACTACGGTCACTGTTCCCAATTGGCTTGACAACATTTAGACTGCACCCTAGGGTCCTGGGCACCGTTCAAGAATATGCCCAAAGTCACTATCCCTCCTTTGGTTCCATGACCAACTCTTCTAGGGTGCAGTCATTTACGGTGTCTAGAAATGTTACCTCTTTCTCATGACTGGAACACTTATGTAGCCAGTTTGTGTGAGGGTAACAGTCAATCGGGGTGCAAAGCTGCAAGAATCATAGAATTGTAGAAGTGGAAAAGACCCCAACAATCATCTTGTCCAACCTCCTGCAATGCAGAAATCAAAGCTAATGGGTCCATGACAGATGGCCATCGAATCTCCCAGATGGTGAGGGTAAGGCTAACTAAAAGAACTCTACTTTAATAGTACTTCTTACTTTCAACAGCTGAACACAGGCAATGAAAGCAAGCTTGAGGTTTCCATTCTAGCTAACTCAATTTAATTTAGCTCTGCATTTAGTCCATTTTGTAATGCAAGCGTTCTGTCTCCTGTAGAGGAGCTCATCCTTCACATACCGTAACAAAGGCATTCCAATACAGTACAGTACTGGATGAGACGGTGTGCATTCTGGATGATAAAATGAGCACTTATCCCGCTACCATATGTCACTTTCTTGTTTTGAATTTCACAAAGAAGTTCACAACGAAAGCATGCATGCTCCACATTTCAATTCTTTTTCAATAGCATTCCATTTAAAGTTAAGACTTTCTGGAGAGCTAGAGGTCAGTTTTCCCCATTTTGGAAGATTTTCAGAGGAGTCCAGTTTCGAAGGATGCTTCGGAATCCAATCTTCTGAAAATCCAACCAGTCATGCAAGGGTTTAATTATATGGAAATTAGATTCTGTGATGATGTGCAATTTTAATCATATTTTAAAAAGAAGAAGAAAGTCACCTATAGCACCCATCTCAAGCCATATGTGCAATGAAGGTGTAATCATAATAAATCGCCATGTACATGGAGCAGTAATAGGTGACATGTATTCCAGCTCATTCCTGATTATGCTATTATGCCTGAGGTACTTGACATTTAATCCAATAACCTGGAGAACTGAAATACTCAAAGTTTAAAGCTATATATTCCAAAGTCTCTCATTACCGCTCTCTTTTTTGTAATCAAATAGCTATAATATTTTTATGGTACTATGTAAAGGCCAGGTCACATCCTAGGTATAAAGCTCACCTAGGAGAATTTCTGAGACCTCTAACCCTACTTGTGAGACCCCCTACAAGTGAAAGGCAGCCTTGTGACTTTCTGGCTTTTTATAGTTAATTTGAGGATTTTTTCAATTACAAAAGACCCAATACGTTCAATATTTCATGAACCACACATTTCAAATATAACCACCAATTACATTGTCTCTTTTCAGTTAACCAAAGATCAGATTAAGGTCCAATGGACAATTTGTATCACCTTCCCCAACATCCCTTAAATTCAGTTTTAATAATAATTTAAATGCTTGACAGAATCAGAATATAAAATAGGATTGAGACAAATATACCTTTTATACACATGCTGTTAAGAGTTGATATGTGTTTAAAATGGGACCTCTTTCCCCCAAGAAATTATCCCTGAAGTTAGAGTGCAAACCAGTCCATATTAGGTAGATTTTTTTGTCCATTTTAAAGTAATGCTATACTTCGTTAAACTACCCCTTGAGAGGAGATGTTTGGCGTATTTCCATTGTGAAATAGCTCTTAATAAATAAAGGCCCATAGTGAAACTCAGAGGGCCACATTCAGTCCAGAGGCCTGTGATTCCCTCTCCCTGACTGGAATTGTTTGTAAATGAAATAGTATGTTAGAAAGATCAACCATTTTTAACTTCTTATAAGGCATGATAATTTTTCCAGTGCATTTGAATTCAATGCACCTAATGGATTTGATATAGTGAATTAAATCTGAACCATTAGTTGTAGGGTAAACCCCCGTAATGTAGTGGCTGTAATGTAATATAATGTAAATGTTTCCACACATCCCATGATCCACATATAACCAGAATGGGTTTGAATAGTTTCTCATTCATTCTCAATTATATTTATTAGTAAGATCTCCAGTTTTGCATCATTAGCTTTAAGCATAGACACCTCTCTGCATTGGGCCAATGATCATCACTAACAAGAAGGATGGGGTCATATGAAATATGACCTTCATATTTCTCTGGTCACACCTATAGGAAGCTATACATCTAAACAGTGTTAGAAACAGATATGAACTACTTAAGCTGATAATGGTCCTGATGGCACCCAAGCTTTATGATGGATAATACTTTTTATCTAAAGGGTTGCTCCTTAGAGCACAATTATGGGAGAACGTATCTCAAAAGTGCCAAGCCAAAAGCCTGAAATTTATGCATGAACAGCAAGCACAGCAAGCAGAAATATATCCTATTGTCATGTCCCAACCAATACAGAACAGGAATGTCACAAGTCTGGGCATTATCCCTGGGTAATAATGCTGATACAGACCTGAAGGACATGAGGGTCAGAGCTCATCCAACATTTGGGGATCTGAAGCCCCATTTGGGATGGAGCCTATGATGAAGCCCAGCACAGAAGAAGCCTCCTGCCCAATAGGAATCAACAACCCTGACCTCTCAGAGTCAGCCCAAGCCAACCGAGCAGATCAGCTTGAGACAACCAAAGAACTGCCTCACCTATTACTGAAGATTGCTTGACCGATTAGCAGGCATATCAAGAGAATACAAAATGCCAGGGTGAATAGACCCTAGGCCAGAGCATCCAACTCTCATTAAAGGGAAATAGACTCAGGCAGTTTTTGACACTTGCCTCACTACTTCAGATGTGCTCAGGGAGTTGTCAGAATAAGTTTCCCCCTTAGAAGGAACCTGCAGTTCTTGCATCTGGCTAGCTCCCTGCCTTGCCTCAGCTTTAGGACTTATGCTACCTGTAACCCACATCTTTTTAGTTGAGACACTGCTGCCTCCACTTTGCCCCATTCTGACACCACCCAGACCCTTAGGACTCTTCCTTGACCAACAGGCTTCAACAAACCCTGACAGAACAGCTAAGTTTTTTAACCAGCTCAATGAAATTTGTTTGGCAAAACCCAATTTGGGAGGGCGGTTAAATTAGGTTTATGGAGCAAAACCCACCAAGGGGACTGAAATTTCATTCACAAACCTGAGTTCCACATCAGCACAAACTTCACTGTAAAGTGTCAGTTTAAAATTTGAGTTTCAATGGATTTTCGTATTCTAACCATCTGATTTACAACTGTCACAGTCTGGTTTACGGGTGGTCGAAGTCCCAGCTGAGGATGTCGGGACCGGGGGCAAGACATCAGGGTGGGAGCAGGAATGGAAGTCCGGAACCCAGGAGTCAGGAAGCCAAGGGTCCGAAGGTCAGAAAGCTGGGAATCAAGAAACCAAGGGTCCGAAGGTCAGGAAGCAGGACTCAAGAAGCCCAAGGCAGGAAGCGTGTTGCTGTAACAAAGAGCCAAAGGGAAATGCTGACCTTATATCCCTTCCCGGCTCTTGCCACCAGGTGCTGTGAGTTACCAATCAGCCTCACCTGTGTGGCCACGCCTTGCCTCTTCATAATAATAATAATAATAATAATAATATAATTTATTATTTATACCCCGCCCATCTGGCCGGGTTCCCCCAGCCACTCTGGGCGGCTTCCAACAAAACACTAAAATACAGAAATCCATCAAACATTAAAAGCTTCCCTAAACAGGGCTGCCTTGAGGTGCCTTCTAAAGGTCTGGTAATTGTTGTTCTCTTTGACCTCTGGTGGGAGGGCATTCCACAGGGTGGGTGCCACTACCGAGAAGGCCCTCTGCCTGGTTCCCTGTAACTTGGCTTTTCGTAGCGAGGGAACCGCCAGAACATAGCTGCCAAGTTTTCCCTTTTCTCGCGAGGAAGCCTATTCAGCATAAGGGAAAATCCCTTTTAAAAAGGGATAACTTGGCAGCTATGCGCCAGAAGGCCCTCGGCACTGGACCTCAGTGTCCGGGCAGAACGATGGGGGTGGAGAACAAACTTAGGAAATCCCCAGTCCTGCGAAGCCCTACTGGTCACAGGGCCTGTCTCCTGCACACATTCCTGACAACAACTCTTTTTTTGTTTTTAAACCGTTTTGGGTTTTGATTGTTTCCTCCTGTGAGTGAGGCATGCAAATGAACAAGGCGCTCTCATTATACACAATATTCATGTAAAGGACACACATTTGCCCTTCTAGGCCAGTAATTTATGCATTGGGTGCCACAATCTTGAAGCAGAGGGAAGCCACATAGAAATAAAATAAGAGGACAGGCTCTTAGGATCAATGAATTCCTCCATCCCTGCTGATTTATTAACTTTATGAAGGCCAGATTGCCTGCAATGAATTGCAAACCTGTCAAGAGCTCATAGTGCTTGTGTATAGTCCAGGAGAAAAGAGAAAACTATTTTTGGTGTTCAAGATGAACAACAGTTCTTGAGAAGAACCCTCCATTTTCTGAGATTGGTAAAGTTCACAAACAGTACCTTGAATTGGATCTGGATCCAAATCAGGAGGCAATGAAGTAGATGCAACATTACATTGACTGCCAGCAGTCTTGAGTGCTGCACATAGTACCAACAGCAAGTTTATGGACAAATTTCGAAGTCAGCCAAAAATGCATCATGCTACAAAAGCTTTCCAAGTCCCAAACAATTTATGGCTATATGGATGCTTTGATTGGGATCCAGAAACCAGTTGGCATTCAATAAGCTGTTTAAGAACTGGTGAGATTTATTCAGTAGAACTGTCCCACTGAGTTATCTTCTTGCTGCATTTGGTTCTAATGGAAGCTTCCATGAATTTTCAAAGGCAGCCCCCGCCCCCAACACCTTGCAGTAGTCTAGCCCAGAGACAGTTTAGTTCTGTATACAAAAAATAAAAAAGACAGAAGAGTAGTGGATGCTGGCTATTATCCCTCTCATTTTAGGTGAATGTACTCCCTCCTACACCTGTTTTGGAGCTGTACTTCTCTGTGCTATTTTCTTTTTCCTTTGCCGTCACAGGCTCTGACTCATCTGCTTACACTGCTGTTGAATCTACAGTGGCAGTGGCTAGTTATCTGATTTTTGTCAATGCCGTCACAACATTATGTCTGATACGAATAGGGGATAAATTACTTCTGTTTGCATACCAGTTCTGGAAGTGCAAATTAAAATGCAAACTAAAATGCTGCTATCTCTCAAAGTTCACATTTCTCCAAATTCTGCAGTGCATTTGCCAACCCCCCCCCCCAAAAAATGTGTAAAGTTTATACATTAGGTAAAGTATGTACATAATGTGTGCATTAGTGAAAATAATATATGGGGGGAAAGGATTTTATTAGAGGGAGTTGCTTGCCAAAAATGTGTATAATAAGAGAAACCTGTGTTCACATAGACGGTGGAGTTCCTTTGAGCCTGGGTAAATACTTTAGCCTGAAGTTACCTATTGGGATATCTTCTGATGTTCAGATTTAATATCCCAACAAAATTTTTACATGGGGCGCAATAGATACTATGTGATCCCACTTTCCAGCAACCATGTGAGGTTTTCATGCATAGTAAGTTTTAGCTCTCTCCTAGTCCCACTTTAGAGAAGTCTCCAGGGCCAGATGAACTACATCCAAGAGTATTAAAAGAACTGGCAGAGGTGATTTCAGAACCACTAGCAATAATCTTTGAGAATTCCTGGAGAACAGGCGAAGTCCCAGCAGACTGGAGGAGGGCAAATGTTGTCCCTATTTTCAAAAAGTGGTTTTCAGAAACCACTGACCTAAGAGGAAGTAATGACCGCTCCACACATCAAACGTGGGGCAACCTTTGCGTGGTCGCACGCAGCCCCCTGATCCCATAGGGCGACTCCCTGGTAGTTTGGGGCTGGCACCACCTTCCCGGGTAGGATGCCCGGGGTCTCCGCCTACCCCAGCCTAGCATCCAATCCTGCCTGGGGAGGTGTTGCCAGGGGATGGCCAGGTAAGGGGAGGGACTTTCTAGCTCACACAATAGAATTTGAATCTTACCTCCAAGCACCAGTTGGTTCCAGAGCTTCTCCCATCCTCCACACCCTCTTTCAAGTTTCTTTTGCAGGTTAACCTTTTTTCCACAGGCACACAGGCGCTGCTACGTCAAGGTCGCTGTTGAAGGGCCGGAAATGAATTTTCCTGCATTGGCAGGTTTTGCCTTTCCCGTAGCAATACGTCACAACTTGGGAAGTTTCAGGCCTTTGGCGGAATTCTTTGGCGATTTTCCTAGAGGGAGGGGTGTGAGATGGAGGCCTCACCCCCTTGCGGCAACAAGATTGGAGAATTGGGGGAAGCGTTGACCATACCAATAGGCGTCATCGCTTCCCCCTTCCTGCGGCGGCAAACGGGGGGCGAGCTCTCTCTGCTTGAACATATGTTCTCCAGAGCCAGCCCCAACCCCCATACATGTGGATAACCCCGAAGCCTCCCAGAACCCCAGCTGGGGACTGGGAAGGATAATGCCCAGTGCCTAAGCCAAGCTCTCCCTACATCTGAATCTTAATAAAGTGGTGGCCAATTTGAATCCCATAGCACGTTGTCTTGCGTCTTTATTCCGCTCAGGGGGTCGCCCGGGGGTTTGGGGGACTCCGCCTGTCTGCGCAAACATCTAACCCCCTTAATCTATTTGTCTCTTCCAAACCTTCTCCACAGCAGCTCTGTTTGTCATGGTGGAGCATGGTTGTGACAAGTAGACAAACATTCGGAAACAGATCATTTCTTCCAAATCCCCAATCTAATAAAGGTTTCACAGTACTTACTCAAGTGTTTTACAGGTCACGATACCCTTCCCAGCACTAGCTACCATAAATTGTCAAGCAAAGTAAGTGTTGCCTCAAGGCAGGAAATTGTTGATTAGTGATTTACCTCAGCTTATTTCCTGAAGTTGTGGGAGTAGGTGACTCTTTTCACAAGTTTCATTCTGAACTCTGTGTTTTGTCTGTTAAAGCCATAGCACGGTTTTCAGGTTTTCATTTTTAAATTGTAGGCCCTTCCCTTCCCTCCCCTGCTGAGATCCTGATGGGGAGGTGCCAATAAGATTTCTTTTCTATCACGAATTGTAGCACATGACAAATGTTGACAGGATAATAGCTAAAGAGAGGAGGGTTAAGCCTCCCCTCCCTACATGCTGTATAATTACATAACATGATGTTGGCTGTCGGCATCCGTCTGTCTCAAGAGACAATGGAGTGCGCCTCAGCTGGAGTCAAACTGCTGCATTAACAGCACCAAATTGACCTCCATGAGGTGCTAGCCTGGGCAGTGTGCATGGAGGTCCTGGGCTTCCTAGATAACAAGACCCCTCTCTTGGCCTCACTTATGTGTTCCAAAGGAAAGCAGAGCAATATTTTCGGCACCAGCTTGGCTGCAAGACAAGGCACCACCCAACCTTTTTAGGAACGCCACTCCAGATTTGTGTAGAGTAGGGATGTCCAACAGGTCGAACGGGATCTACTGGTCAATCCCATGGAGGTTCCAGTTGATCGCGGTCTCCTTTTCCTTTGCGGTGGCATAAGAGCTTCCAGCCCCACCCCCTTGCCCCATCGTCCATCCGCACATGATCACTAGAACGGGAGACGGAATTTTCGCTGTGAGGCTGTTTGTTCTCTTAGCGATTTTTTTTGTGAGTGACTTCTCCCCCTTTCCCCTTTACTGTACTAAATTTCCACACATTCCTTTCCTTAAAAAAAAGCTCAACAACTTTGACCTGAACTCTTGGGAGTTGGACGTCCCTGGTGTAATAATAATAATAAACTTTATTCGCATTAGCCAAGGGCCATAGCAACAATAACATGATACAGTGTATACAGAAAACAAAAATTTGATAAAAACACAAATTAGAATCTTGAATTATCAATCAGTTGGTGGCCCTTATTCGAATTGTTTGTTTCTTAGCCTTTTCTTCTCCTGTATATCTCTTACAGGGCAGTGGAGGTCTAGGATCAGAGTTTTCCTAGAAGCCTGTCTTCACATACTGTACAATGGAAGACCCTTACTCACCAAGGATTTGAGACCCATTGGTTACCCTCCCCTGGTTTAGCCAGCCAGTTGAAGCCATTTCCCTTTTAGACCATATGAAACACTATCCCTCAAAATTTGTTGCTGTTGTTGTCAATATCAATATCAGTAGTTTAACTCTTCACAATTAAGCCTGATAAACTAACAAGCACTTTATTTAGTAGTATTGGAAACCACTGATGTAAACTTCTGCTTCTTGCTCCTGCTGGTGCTGGCCTTTTTTCGACAGCTGCACATGGCGACTGCCTTGCCCAGTAAACTCTCTTCCGCTCTACATTGTACCACCAATTTTCTGAATGTGATTGCAAGTGGTTTTTGTTGTTGCTGTTTTCACTGATGTGGTGAAAATTGTAGAATTAGCACCAGGAGTTAAGCCTTCTTTTGTCAGATTTCTCTCATCCATTTCCCCCACCAGGTCAACTAAGCTTATGAACAAGCTCTTACTGAGCACTTGTGATAGTCTCTGCATAACTGGTATTGACAGGACTAAGAAAGTTCCATTCCACATCTCCTTCTATTCAATTATCTCCCTCATAGGCCTGACATCTGTCTCCCTGTTGGGTGTAGAATAAAAGTATCCTGAAAAATGAACTGGTCTCTACCCGCAACCTGCAATAGCACCAGAAAACGTCTGAAAAACACCACCAGAAAACTGTATTTATGTGAGAGTGATATTTAAACCCCTGCCAGCCTTTTTCTACCTGTTGCTAGTCAGAAATAGCACAACTTTCTTATCTGTGCTTTCAGAGAACTGTTGTTTGGCAAAATAGGATATGTTGGCTAGAGACAGGCGTGGTGGTGAATGTTGTCATATGAGCATGCTAAGCAGGCACGGGAACTGACTGTACTTCTTATCTGAAGTTGTTGAGTCATCTTGATCAGCAAAGAAAAGAGAAAACATCAATTTTCTGCTGCTGTATTTTCAGCTGAACAGACAATAGCATGTTCAAAATGGCTGCTTTGCTTCACTTGAATTTAGATGTGGTCCTACAATTTTGCTGTTGGCATGGCCACTAACAGCCATTTTTGGTCATCTAAAAATGGAGCAGCAGAGACAGCAAATTGATTATTCTTCAAGTGAGAAGCAGGAAGGAGGGGAGGCCCTTGTTTATCACCTCAAGCTGTTTGCCTTCCGTGCCTTGCCCTCCATTTTCCCCATAGTGTGAATGAGCAGCAATTTTTGCCATACGTGTTATTTTCTTTTTGCAAATGAAAACCCTTCTGTATAGATTTATAGGGGGGGTGGGGTTGTTTACCTGTTATATATGTGTGTTTCCATGAACAGCCTCTTTTTTTAAGCCTTTGTTGGTACAATGAAGGTTCTGGATTAGTTTGAACAAAGAGCTTGCACAGTCATTGGATGCAATCCAGACTATTTAAGTACAATTGATTTCAGTCATGGGAGAACAATAAGTGCATTGTTAACTTTCTGCCACTGAAATCAATAGGACTCTCAATGTGTTCTAATTGTGACTGCATCACACATACTGTATTATGTTTCTCCAGCATTTGATTTCCAGGCAAGAATAATTTTTTCAGAAGATGCTCATTTGGGTCAAATGTAAATACAGCTCAAAGTACAGTAGGTGGCCTTCTGTACCTATGGAGACGCGCCACTTGTTTGAGAACTCTGAAAAATCTCAAACCAGGCTGAGTTTCTGCCCCTTCTCAACTGTCCTATGTTGTACCCTGACTCCCAGCTTTGCAACAGTTCTTTAGATTGCTTTGTCAAGTGTGAGTGCAGCTACGCCTTATTCAACAGTGATTGGCACTAAGTTTCACTATTTGTGGGTAGGGTCATGGACTGGCGGAAGAAGAGGCTCAGATTGTAAGCAAACTGCCAGAGACATCTCCTCTTCCCCCTTCCTTTCTGAAAATTATCTTTGAATTCAGTTTAATCTCCATTTGCTTTCAATGGGACATGTAGACCCACATATAACTATGTTAAACACAACCCTTCTAGAACCTTGAGGCAGATAACTTCTTGTTGTCACAGTGGTGCCTCGACTTATGAATTTAATCCGGTCCGAAGGCACCTTTGTAAGTCGAAAAAATTTGTAAGTTGAAAAACGCCATTGGAAATGCGATTTCCCATAGGAATGCATTGAAAACGGAAAAATTAGTAAGTTGAAGCAACCCTATCTAAAAATTCGTAAGTCGAAAAATCCCTATCTAAAACCACCGCGTTTTTTTTCCAGATGTCGAGACATTCGTAAGCGTGCGGCCATTACCCCCATTCGTAAGTCGAAAAATTCGGTTGTCGAGTCGTTCGTAAGTCGGGGTACCACTGTATTTACTGATCTGTGGATTGCCTTGCAAGCCACTTTACAGACATAAAAATAGCTAAAATTATTTTAAAAACCAGACAAGAACAACCAAGTATAGGTTTTTAAAAACCCTAAAATGAATACCTAATGCCTAGATTTTCATCTAGCTGGAAAAGTTTGTTGAAACACACACAAAAACCCACGTTTTTAATTATTTCCTAAAACTACAGATACTGGGCACCTGTTGTATCCCAACAGGGATACTGTTCCACAGAGTGTATGTGTAAAAATTATATATGCTTGTTAGACAGATGGCTTGTCATATGAGTAGCACACCTTATCACTTACGGTAAGAACAGCATCTCCCTGGAAATATATTTCAGAGTGAGAAGGAATGTGCTGTACTGTGATTGAAATCAAGGAGCTGTAACCAGTGTTAGTCATAGAGCAGATCCATATGAAATTAATGGAGATGAATACTTTAGGTCCATTAAAAACTAAACAATGAATCTACGAAAGTTTTACTGGGTCTGCTCTAACTAGAACTTGGTTGAGTATTACCCAAAGGCAGCATGTAATACATCCTCAGTAAAATGCAATGTGATTGTGGGGCCAATACAATAAAACTCATCTGGAAGTGTAATCTCTGGCTATGCAAGAGAACTCTTGGAATATCTGGATCCATTCATCACACTGGCCGTATGAAACAACCTTATACCAAGTCACACCACTTATCCAACACCATTCAATAAGACTGGCAGCAGTCTTCTAAAGCCTTAGGCAGAGGTCCCTAGGCCTGAAACACACTGAATGCGAATCATATGCTCTGCTGCTGAGTTTGGCACCTTCCTAAATTGCTTCGGATAATTTAGCACTCCCTCAGCATTGTTGTCCAGGCTTTCCTGTTGAAATCTGGGAGAGTGATCACACTTTTATTGCATTTTCTGCTAAGAACAGCATCGCTCTGGTGATGTTTTCCAGAGGCTGAGGTGGGAAAGGAATGTGCTGTACTTTCGCTGACCATCAAATGTACACGTTACTTATATTACCCAATGATGCTGAAAGTTGCCAAGACAGATGGCCTCTCTAAAACTAAGGTGCTGTGGAGGCCTATTTATCTTGTGAGCTTTGTTGAGTTGGCAGACTGACACTACTTAGTATCACAATGTAAATGAAAAGTGGTAGAATTCTGAAACAATTAGGCACAAGTTTAAGCCATGCTGAAAGGATGTACCGTGTTTCTCATAAAATAAGACACCGTCTTATATTTCTTTTACTCAAGAAAATAAGCCTATGGCTGATTTTCGGGGGTGTCTTATTTTATGAGAAACACGGTAGTTATGTTGATCAGATATCTACATACAGTGCTGTTTTTCTAGAAAAAGAGGTGCCGGAACCTGTCTGCAAAGCAATATATTATCTAGAAATTACTATATCTCTATATATTATCTAGAAATTTGTAAAGCTATAAACAAATGATACTTCATTTGGGGAAGGGCCATAGTTCTATAAATGCAGAATGCTTTAAATGTATGGTGCGGGTGGGACTAGTGATAGAAGATGGCGGTTCTGGCCCCACCCACCACCTGCTGCAGCATCCAGCCCACTGTTTGGCATTCAGCACCTGACAGACTTCCTCCTCTGAGAATACGGCGCTTGGAGAGGAGGATAGTCCCCCACCACTGTGCAAAGCAGTGGGCAGTTTTACTAGATGTAAAGCTTTGCTAAAATGTAGACTGCTCTATACTTTCCTAATTCCATTTTCAAATGAGACTTCATTAGATTTCCACTTGGATACTGTAAGGGGGAGAGAGTACAGAGTACCTCCCCCTATCATCAAGAGCAGCCCCTCCCCGAGCAGCGAAGGAAGCACAGGCTCGGGGGAGGCTAGTCAGGACACGGACAGAGAGTGCCAGGGCTCAGGCAGGAGGAAAGCACCCAGACTCCACAGGCGGGAGGAGAGAGAAGGGGAAAAGGGGGAGAGGGAAAACATGGAACGCAGACCCTTTCCTCCGGTTCCGGAATTATGAAAGAGAAGAAAGGGGAGGAGATTCAGTGTCCCACGACTTTTATGTTGGGAGCGTTCGCGCCGGGGGGGGGCACTTCCGGATTCTGCATCGGAGTAAGAAGACATGTTTCTACACCTAGCTCACTGTAAATAGAGGCACCAATAAACACGTTGTGGAAAAGTGACATGAGGAGCGTCGTTACTCGAGAGTAGTCGCAAGAATCCCCTGACAGATACTAATTCAGTTACAGTGGCAAAAAGCTAATTAACAGCTAGCTTTCAAGCCTGTTTGTTGACCACATCCCCTGCATCTCATAAGTACAATCGGATGCCGCTATTTGCTCTATTGAAAGCTAGTCGCAAGAATCCCCTGACAGATACTAATTCAGTTACAGTGGCAAAAAGCTAATTAACAGCTAGCTTTCAAGCCTGTTTGTTGACCACATCCCCTGCATCTCAGAAGTACAATCGGATGCCGCTATTTGCTCTATTGAAAGCTTGACATCAGCTGTGATCCTTCTCTCTTCATGGTTTCTCATATTCCATCTATCACTGTCATGTTGCTTCTCAGTGCAATAGTTCAATCATCTGTCTTTTCCCCTGTCTCTACAGCTAAAGCTGTCATTCCTGTTTTTCCCCTTCCCCTTCCACAAAGGCAAGCGCTTCTTTCCAGCCTTCCCTCTGCCTTCTCTTTTTTTTTTAAACATAATTTTTATTAATTTTACAAATTACAAAAAACGGTACATACATAAACACCTTTTCCACCTCCTTCCCACCCCCCTCCATGGGTCCTCCCCTGCCACAGAAGTATCCCATGTAAGTGAACAGTCAGAGATGGTCCATTTTATGCTTGGATTTCTGTCCTCCTCCCCCTCCCCTGTCCCCAAAGCCCCCCCCCTGCCACCAGGGAGCTCCAGTAAACCAGGGCAGTACGCAGGAGGTCATCCATCCAACCATCTATTATCATACCAAAAAAAAGAGTAAAAATAGAAAAAAGAGAAAAAAGAGAAGAAAAAAATATCAAAAAAGAGAGAAAGACAATACAAAACAGAAGAAATCTTTCTTTCATTCATAATTATTAAACCATATTTTGTGGGCTTCCCCACCCTCCCCCCTTCCCCGGTTTTCATCCCTTTTTTATCATCTTCAACAGTTTCTTATTTTATAAAAATACACCTTTATACCTTATACTACTTATAAATTGATTATTATCATTTTCACCTAATGTCCAAATCACTGAAAAATCAAACTCCCATTTTATCTTCCCGTGCCTAATTTTTACCCCCTCTATAAGCCTCCATATTTTCACATTTTTCCAAAATCAATTCACTTTTAAAACTATAACTATTCCCAATTTAACCTTACATCCCCGATTACCGGCTCCACCCCCCCAATCCAGCAAATTCCATAATCAGCAGACCAGTTATAATCCTGTTAATCCATCCTTATAATCACAACTTCACTTTCCCTTCACCCCACCCCCTGTTTACAACCTTTTGCCATCCAGGCCTCCATACAAGACCCCTGAGTTTCTTCTCTTCTCTGCATATTTTTTCCCTCTTCCCTGTGGGCATTCTGAAATTCCAGTAATACCAATCGTGCCCCCCTCAAAGGAAAGGCACTCCATCCAACTTTTTGTAGAGTAAAGTCATCATTTTTTTCGTGGTGGGCTTCATTTTGTGTTAAATCATCACAGTCCTCATCTTCATCTTTTCCTTCCAAATCACAGTCACCATCATTGTCATTCTCACATTCGTCTTCTTCAGTTTCAAAAGCTTCATCTTCTAAGAAATCATATTCTGCCATCACCATCTGGAATTGTTGCTGTAACTCTTGCCGTTGTGTCTCCTCTTGACATAGCTCTATTCTTGCTTCCCACATTAAGGTCAAAACAGACCGCTGGAACTCAGGCGAATACCTTTTTGTTGACATAGTTCAATCCTGCCAAGGTCAAAACTTGTCACATGGGGTGGAATATGATCTCAGTTTATTTTCTCGACTCCATTTTAACAAGCTGGCTGCATTCTTCAAGTCTTATTAAAAATAAAGTTCGAACTCACATTTCACAAGCATTTAAACCAAAAAAGAATTTCCACAAAGTCCAGAAATAAAAATTGAAATAAAAATTTGACTTATAAATCCTGATCAACTCACTGGGTTGTCTGGGCTGCCGGCTCCCGAGGAAAAGAAAGGTTTTTCTTAGTCTTTACCTCTTACTGCAGGGCACTCACAACCACAGTCTCTCTCCCCTTTTACCCTGCATTTAGGGGAGATTCTCTTTGATGCCTTTGAGGGATCCTTTTAAATTGAAATCTTCTATTTACGGCTTCGGGTTTCTATTTACTGTCTCTTTTGTTGCCGTGGGGGGGGGTGGCTTCCTCTTTTCTCCCCTCTCTCCCAGATCCAAATTGTTTTATAATCCAAATCGTGAGATTACTTACAGTCTTATTTCCAATCGTTTTATTTTCAGAAGAATCCAGCGCTCTCCGCCTTCGGCTTGAAGCTTCTCCCCGCTAGGATAACGTTGCCGCTCAAAATGGCCCCCGCGACTTCTACCCTCCTCGCTCCGGAGCTCTTATTAGAGCTAACCGGAGAGTTGGGGAGTCCGGATTGGGGCTCTGCCGAGCAAAATTTGCCCCCGGGACGCCCTTCCCGGGGTTCTAAGGGGCGCAGCGTCGCTCTCGCTGCCCTCCCCACTCCTAGCAGGGACGGGCCGTCTCGGAGACGAGACGAGACCCCGCCGATCGGCGATGGCGCTGAACCGGAAGCCCTTCCCTCTGCCTTCTCACCACACAAGTCCATGGCAAAAAAAGGAGATAGCGCACAACCACTTTCCTATTCTGACGAGGCAAATAGGCAAACACTACAAGCAGGAAAGAAAATGAGAGAGGAAAAAATGAATTCTGTTTTCCCCATGGAAGATACCAGACAGATCAATATCCATGATGCCTGTGCCACTTCTTCTGGAAGGGCATCTGAATAAGGTCAAATAGAGGAGACACAATTAAAGTCTAGGGGAAACGGACAAAATAATGAAAAAGGCACTGTGTCTGGATAGAATTCACTATCCAGAGGAAATGGCCGGTCTTTTGACAAAATATGCAACTTTTCTTGACCAATGCACTGGAAGAGAGCCAGCATGCTGTTGTGGAGGGTGGGGTGATTGAAAAAAATACATCCTCCAGTCGGACTGGGAATATCCCCTCAGTCACCCAAGTTGAGGATTTTCCACCATTCTTCAGCAGAATTTCTTTCCTTTCAGCAAAGTAAGCGACTCATGTATATGTCAAACAAAGCTTCAATAATAAAGAAAATTGTAAACTGAAGAAACGAAAACAACATCATGCGGCGAGAATGACAGTTGGTCTCTCTAACTGAACCTAACTGAACACACAAAGGGAGGGGCCGATTCTGGAGCACAACACAAAAGCCCCACCCAACCAGATGCCAGGCATCCTACTACTCAAATTTGGCCCCAGTGTTTTTCTAACACATACCACCATTTTTTTTAAAGGGAGGATTTGCCATTTTGTTGCCTATTCACTTGGCTTGAGGAGAGGCTTTTTGCAGCCCAACATCTTGAATGTTTGGGTGACATCTGTAGACTTGGCCAATAATCTGCTCACCCTGTGACCCCTGAATGCTGCAGAATTCTCTGCTTCTGTACTTTGTTTATTGTTCTTCAGCTAATTACTGATCAGTCAGATGGCCTGTCTTATGCCATGACAAGAGTGTTCAACAGTTTTTGGTGCATGTCCTTGTCAAAAGCTTTTCGGAAATGTAAATATACAATGTGTTCTGGACCCAGGGGGCAGGAGTAAACAGACAGCACTTGTAATGTAGGGAAGTAAGCAGTGGGATTCCCCATGGATCTGGTTTAAATGCTAAACTCTGTGCTATTGTTAACAAATGAGTTTACATAATGTTTATTTATTTTAAAAAAACTTACATACTGCTTCATTGTGAGAAAATTTCATAAGCAATTGATCAGGATGTTCACTGTTTATTGAGCCTCCTGATTGGTTTGAGCAGAAGTTGTACAATTTCCAACAGTCGGTATCCTACACTTCCTTGTTCCTGCAAAAAAAATTGTGTGTTTCTTTGAAATAGGTTTGTTGTGCAAAAGCTTCAGGGGTTTTTAATCTACTCTAATTGTGCAAAGGCAGAGGTGTATGCTTGAATTCCTCCTGCAAAGCAATGACAGTCTGGAAGCTACAAAGAAGTGAAATATCACTTTATACACGCATCATGGTACATGGAGGGAGTGGGAAAGAGTTGATGGTGCATAAGGCAATAATATTAGGGTAGCAATGTCAGTGCAAGAAATAAATCCCAGTTTCTGTAATAGCAAGGTGCCAAATAAAATTGGGGGGGATCTAGGAGAAAAAGAAAGCAGGAAGCCTGGCTGATTTCTTAACTACGGAGCAGCATTTTAAAACAACAGAGGCAAGGAAAACTAAGGATGATGGCATAGATGTGCAGGAGGCCTGGAAATGGGAGCCACACCAACATTTAATACAAACAGAATAGAGATAGGTACATTACAGAAAACATGAAAGTGTCTTCAATGACAGCAATTACCTCCCTATCTCAGTGTTGTTATTTGATCAGGATCTGGCTGCCAGCTATGTTGCAGTTAGAATTTTTAATTCAGCTGATACAAGCACAAATGCAAGTCTGCAAACAGGTTTATTAGCTAATAAATTCATTACCGTATGTATTGTTCATGTCTTAATGCAACTGTTTATGTCACAAGTTCCAAGGCACTGCTGGGCTCAGGGGTGGAGGAGCAGGCTGAGGTGGACGAGGAGGCGGAACAGGAGGATGACATGGGTGGGGCTGAGATTGGGGGGCAGAGGCTGGGGGACACAGGCACACCCTCCTTCCAGTTGCCTTGGCTGTGGAAGCAGGGATCCCCTCTCAAGGAACAGAGTTCAGCTGTGGAATTGGAGGTGGGAGGGATTGGTCAAGCACTAGGGGTGCAGAAATCAGCGTCAGAAAGGTTTCCTTTTTGTTTATCACCCCCCAACAGGTTGATAGGTATCTTATTGCAGGCACTGTTGCCTTACTCACAACAGGAGGAAGGCAGCTGGGCTTCACCACATTTGCATGTACTGCAAACCCTCCAAGTGTCTCTGTTTTCCTGGGACAGCCCCGAATTTACAGAAGCCATCCCTGTTTTGATTTGATCCCAGAATATTCTGGAATATCCTTAGGATATCCTTATTTTCGTCAGAGAAATATTGGAGGTGATTGGAGGAGGTTCCTTCATTCATTGGATAAATTCTGGAGTTAATGGAGTTATGCAACCCCCAAGCCAAGGATATAGGTTACTATGCAACCTTTAGAAGACATCTGAAGGCAGGCCTATACAGGAAAGTTTGAAATTTTGTTATGTTTTTATATATGTTGGAAGCTGCCCAGAGTGCCTGGGGCAACCCAGTCAGACGGGCAGGGTAATAATAATAATAATAATAATAATAATAATAATAATAATAATAATAATATAGGATAGGGAGTCCCTGTTTTCATCAGAGAAATGTTGGAGGGTATGGTACTGTGCATTTGGGTTTCTTTCCATGCTTAGGAAACATGCCCAGAATCAGGTTTTCACCAACACAAGCAAAAGCCATTGCTACTTGTTGGCTCACAGTCTCCTAAAGCCTATAGTTTTGGCTGTTCTTTGCTGGAAATGATCCTTTCAGCAGAGACTTTGAACTATTTAACTAGCTAATTAAATAACACTAGAAGAAAGGAAAGCTTGTGGCCCCGAGGAGTGTTCTGTGAGATCCGCCAAGGAGGCCACGGCTTTGATTTCCCATTGCTTTAACTTTGTTTTCCGTGAATCTCTGTACTTTAGCTATGAAGGCAGCAGGCAGAGAACAGTGTGCTACTTTAATAAATTTAATACAAATATAAATCTGGCAGGATAGCCATAAAGGTATGAGTTACAGCAGGGGCTGTGTGGGCTGCCGTGTGGCTGCCTGTC
This sequence comes from Zootoca vivipara, assembly GCF_963506605.1. NCBI lineage: Eukaryota > Metazoa > Chordata > Lepidosauria > Squamata > Lacertidae > Zootoca > Zootoca vivipara. The sequence goes on from NC_083279.1 coordinate 37,719,399, forward strand.
CAATTTCTGTCGTGAATGGGTAAGATTTCCATCATTATGACATTTGAAGAGGCAAGAGACAGGGGTCCCAAACATAGGAAGGACCCAATCAATGCCTCTTTCTGGATCCCTTCAGCAATGGCTGAATCACTCAGTATCAGGGATGGACAAAAGAATGGGGATGCCAAGTTAAGCACTTTTCCCATAGGAGTGAATGACAGCCTTGCACATGGAAGAGAAGGCTTGCTTTCAGAGTCACAGTTAAGGAGAGGGGTTAACTTGTCTCCTTGTCATGGTGAGATCTTGCCCTTTCATCCTTTGGTGTTGGGGTTGCTATTGGACTGGATGGCCCTTGTGGTCTCTTCCAACTCTGATTCCATGATCTCTTTTTTGTTCACTGCTGACTTTTACTTACTTACCGTACTTACTTATTTTATTTTGTAAAATTTATATACCACTTGATTGCAGAGAAAACCTCAAAGCAGTTTCAGTTGTTCTTCAAATTTCTTTCTAACTGTTTTTATTGAGCAATTATTTTTTTATGAACCGTTTATAGAGGTTTTGTTGCAACCAAGCAGTATTTGATTTTTGATAAATCATTAGTAAAACATCTGCCATCTATTTTTTTAAAATCCAGTGCCCTCCATTTTAAGATGAGACAGTCAAAAGGCAGGGTAGAAATATTTGAAATAAACGTCTCGCTGTGATGACAATATAATAATTAAGATGGCCAATGCTAGATTTCAATAAATGTGAGCAACTCACCTAACATTTAGATTGGTGCCTGAAGTTTCAATGGTGTGTCTTGACATATCTTTACAGGGCTGCCTCAGGACATTTTGCTGCCTGAGGTGGTAAGGTACCAGGGCTGGCTAGTCCAATGATTTTGGCACCTGATGCAGAAAACACTCTTCCAGGTATTTTTAAAAAATGCAATAAGAATATCTAACTAACTATTTGCTGCCCTTTCATGACCTTCAAAATAAGCCACTCTATCAAAGGTAGGGCTGGCCCTATATGAAATGAGAGAGACCAGAAGGGGCAAGGTACTGTTATATCTCCCTCTGCCACCAATCCTGGAAATGGGGGGGGGGCATGTGGGGCTCCCCATTGACAAGACAGGCAGCTGTTCGCAACAGAAAGGCTTGCTGGATTTTACCCCCATTTTGCTGCTCTCAGTTTCTTACTTGGATCCAATGCAGTCATCAGGCTGGCCCTTCTAACTGACGTTCTCTGCGTTCCAGCAGAGAAATTAAATTGCAATAAGATTTAACGGGATAATCAATAATCCCAAAGCACAGAAGACTCAGGCAAAACCTTCTGCATAAATGCATGAAGAAGGTAAGGAACAGGCTGACTCCAGGGCAGAATACAGCCCATAAGAGAAAGAAAATCACCATCCCTTGACACATTTCCCTTTTTGAAACAGAATCAGATATATGAAAATTGCTTTTTAAAAATTTGTTTCTGTCTTCTCAGCAGTGTCTCAGTGATGTTTCCCGGGCTTTGCATGGAAAGGAGGAGAAAAAAATTAATCCCTGAAGGCAATGCTAAAACAGAAAAATTCAAGTTCACTCTGTTTTTTTTCCAACTTAAACAAGAGAAGGAGAGATTTCTTTTTCTATTTCATCAAATCTGCAATAGTTTGGCTTGCTTGCAACAGAAAGTTAGCTTTCATTTGTATATAAACTATGAAATTGTATAATTCCATGTTTCAACGTTTTAAGAATAAATTTAGGCATTTATTTATTCATTCATTCTTCTATATTAAAGTGTTTTTATACCCTCCAATAATTCTCCGATGAAAATAGGGAAGTCCTATTCCATAATAATAATAGAAATAATAGTAATAATAATGGTATTATTTATACTACGCTCATCTGACTGGGTTGCCCTAGCCACTCTGGGCAGCTTCCAACATATATAAAACCATAATAAAACATTAAACTTTTTTTAAAAAAAAAAACCTATACTGCACAGGACTGCCTTCAGATGTCTTCTAAAGGTTGTATAGTTACTTACCTCCTTGGCTCATGGTTGCAGAACTTCAGACCCTCCAACATTTCTCTGATGAAAATGGGGACGTCCTAAGGGAACACGGGAGATTCTGGGATCAAATCAGAAACCAGTACAGCTTCTGTAAATCTGGGGCTGTCCCTGGAAAATAGGGACACTTGGAGGGTCTGCTCTTACAAAACATCAGGGTGATTTACAACAACTTAAAACACTTTAAAAAGCAATGCAGAGCAATCATTAAAATGACTGCCTACTTAAGTGTCATTTTACACAACTGCATAGGCCTAGGCCTATCCACATAAAGAAAAGTGTGTGTGGAGACCCTCTATCCCAGGCCTAGAAATAAATTCAGACATAAAGGCCACAACTTTATAGATTAAAAATCAAGTGAGTGGTTGCATAGGCTCTGCTTCCCAAAGCTACCCAGGGTAGCACTGACTCAGAGCATAGCATGGTTAGCAGCCAGGTACACACCTGGGACGGGGTTACCCAACTGGCACTTGCCAGCCAGGCCCCGATTCCCCCACATGTGCCCAGAACACTGGATTAGGGCAACCCCGCTTGGGGGAATACCAACCATCGGTCCAATGGATTCCTTTAAGAGGAATACCTGAATATAGGGTGGTAAGGGATCATTCCACCCTATCAGCATGAACCAGAGCCTATCCGCCAACTTACAAGTTGTGACGAATTGCTAAGCGGCAGGCGAAACCCAAGTGGCAACAGCCAATCAGCCAAGTGGGGAAAATTCCTGCCGTGCCCCTGCAACAACGGCAAACGACACACGACGGCATAGCAAGCTCAATCGAAAGCCCTAAATTCAGGCCCGTCTTAACTACTGTATAAGATGATGTCTTATTTTCGGAGAAACACAGTAGGTGAAAACAATTTAAAACAACATGCACATAAAATCAATTCCTATCCAATACAGACACCAACTGGGATCAAAGTCTCCACTTAAAAGATTTGTTGAAAGAGGGAAGATTTCAAGAGGCACCAAAAAGATGAAGGAGGCAATGCTTGTCTTGAACTCCCTCCCACTGCATAGCAGTACAGCCACATTTAAGGCCTGATGCTGACACTGTGCAGAATGGGCCTCCAGATAGGCTGGTACCTGCAGGATGATGCCCTCTCATACGGAGTGCAGTGATCGGTTGAATATAGAACGGATGGGACATTTAGGTATCTTGGTCCCAAGTTACACAGGACTTTGCAGCCCATTAGCTAATAGGCACTAGGAGAAGGGGACGACAGAGGACGAGATGGTTGGACAGTGTTCTCGAAGCTACAAACATGAGTCTGACCAAACTGCGGGAGGCAGTGCAAGACAGGAGTGCCTGCCGTGCTATGGTCCATGGGGTCACGAAGAGTCGGACACGACTAAACGACTAAACAACAACAACAACAGCTAACGGGTAGCCAATGCAGCACTGTAAATGCAATACGATGCTGATATTTTACCTCAGTGAACAGTCAAGCTGCCACATTTTGCAGTAGCTGCTGTTTTCGTAAAACATTTGAGAAAGTCAGTGCCATTAATCATGTTGAGAAGATAGATCGTTTTGAGGGTTTCCTTTAGCTAATTACTGAAGCTTAATGTAAAGAGGCAGACAATGTTACAAGTTAATCAAGCCTTAATGGACATATTGACCAGCTAAAAAAGATTACAGTGTCTTGTTACATATTGTAACCCAACAAAGTCATTATTATTCTTTAATTGTTACCTAAACCTTTTTTAATTTTAACTAAGAATATTGGGTTTTTTTTGCTATTCTTGTAAACTCTGGGATAAGCTTGAGCAATGCAATAATTAACAGTAAACAATAAACTCTAGAATACCTTGATATGAATTCATCATTAAAGGTCTTCTTTTACTTCTGGTAAAAAAAACACAGTTATGCCGGGGTGAGGTAATGAAAGCATCCATTCCCAACTTTTACCCTTTTCTACACAACATAGGGGCCATTTCCATTTTGCCTCATAACCAAGTGTCTTTTCCCATTCTGCCATAACCATGTTTAGCCTGTGGACCTCACATTCTCATTAGATGACATCATGCCTGAATCCAGTTCCTTGGGGATCCTGCCATCTTCCATTGCGTGGACATGACCAAGCTAGTGTAGACATCATTGAGACAGGAGTGTGTACATGATTGGAATGTTCGGGAGAACACACCTTTGCTTGAGAGTGTCCTGCCATGCGGTGCCCAAAATCTTCCTGATGCAGCACATGTGGATGGCATTGAGCCATTGCTCCTGGTGGCTGTAAATTGCCCACCACAGCTCACTTCCATAAAGCAGCGTGCTCAACATGACCCTCATCTTGGTATTGGACGTTAGCATCACATTTTTCCATACCCTTTTGGAGAGGCCAGCTCAGCATCGATTGAGGCAGACAAAATTATCAACCGCCTCAAGTGTGTGGTCACCAGTGCTGATGCACAGAGTGCTGGCAACATCCTGACCCAGGATGTTGGCGTTTGCCCTTACCATCAGATCCTTGGTAATTTTTCAAAATTGAAAGCAAGGCCTCTTCTTATTTCATACTTTCTTTCTAGACTGCATACTCAATCCCTGTTCTTTAGGTTCAGGGAGGAAAGGAAGTTGAGTTTGGCCCAGATGTTGTAGAACTCCTAACTTCCATCAGCCCCAGCAAATGTGACCAATGGCAGGGATGATTTATTTCTGGCACAGGCAGAAGAGCAGAGGGGCAGTTCATCAAGTACCTGTTTTCAGCACAGACAGCAAATATCTTGGGACATGTGTGAACGCAATGTACAAGCCAGTCCTATAATGAGCTGAAATGCAGTCAGGATATCGACAGCACAGACATCTAGGCTCTAGATTCTAGAGGGACTGAGATCCCATCAAGAGAAAATTAAATTGTAAGCTTAACTTAATGAAGTTGTTTCCTCGAGACTTAAGAGATGCAGCACAGCAAACCGAAAGATTATGTGGGTCACGTCCATCCAATCCATTTAAAGCCCTCTTATACCACTTCAGCAGGCATGGCTCCCTCCCCCCAGAATCATGAGAACTGTAGTTTACTAAGGGTGCTGGGAATTGTAGCTCTGCAAGGGAATACTGGGATTTGGGAGAGGCTATAATTGGGGATGGGGGAGAAATTCGTTGAATTTGCACATTCTGAAACAATATGTGAAGTGAAACATTGACATTTACACTTGTGCAAATTCTGCTATGCAGTTTGCCAACCAGTGAAAAGCCCACTGAGCTCAGAAGATGCACTGACCCAACATGCTTAGGACCTGGAAGAGGAACAGCTCTCATTTTGGTTCACTCTCCTGAGGCTGAACTCCCGAGGCCTGCACTCCCTCCAAGTTTCACTTTAATGGCTGCACAGGCTTTCCCTCCAGGGCAGGCCCTACTTTAAGGCAGAATGAGGCAGCTGCCTCAGGCGACAAATGCTGAGGTGCATGCAGTGGCCAGAGCTGTGTAGCCCTACCCTGTACGTCCAACTAACTTGCTGCCCTCAAGCACTGTCCTTTCACCAGTATTGGAGTAAGATTCAACTAGCACTCCAGTTGGCTTCTGTATGTGCCTTGGGGAAGGGTGCCATTTTGACCTTTGCCTCAGGCAACAAAATGTCTTGAGCCAGCCCTGTTTCCCTCTCAGTTTGCAGCAAACTGTGCTCCGCTGTTCACTACGCAGCTTGCATACAATTCCCATAAATGTTAGAAGGTTTTGTTTCTGACAAAGCAGGTTAAATACATTTCCTATTAGAAGAAAAACAAGCAACGCGTGGGGGCACAAATAAATAGCATGCTGTTGACTGGTGTTTTAAAGTAAAGTTCAGACCCTTTCACGCCCATTCAGAAAAGCTGAGGTGAATAACTGGCATATGTCATTCTCAACATTTGACCCTAAATATTGACATCTGGAAGGGTAGCTGCTACTCAGACAAGTGACATTTGGCACAGCTTTATTAAATTCCAAATCAGGTTTGTTCAGTTTGCTATTCATTTGCTTATTTTTTTTCTAAATGCCAACCTGATTTTTCTCTATATTAAATTGAAATCCAAGACCTAAGGGGCTTTCATTCCTGCATTGTTTATTTTTTTTATTTTTTTTATTTAAAACAAAACAAAAACAAAAAAGGAGTAAAGCTTTTTAAAAACTCCGTTGCTGTGTTAATTGGAGCTATCTTTTAAATTAGTAATAGTGTTTATTGACCCCAATGCTGAACAGTTGCAGCTCTGATAAATAAAGTTTAACTTTATACATAAAGTTCTCTCTCCAACCTGCATACTCTCTCTCTCTCTCCAACCTGCATACTCCCTGTTTTCTCTGTACTTTGAGTGGGGCTCAGAAAGTAGCACTGAAAATGAAGGATGTACCTCAACCCAGTGGCATACATAGCATGCCTGGGCAGTTGCCCAAGGCACAAAATTGAGGCAGGGTTGCAAAATTTCAACACTCGGTGCTGCCTCAGTATAGCTGCACACTTCCACTGTTGGGCTCCAATGAAAGCAGCTTCTCTATACGAACCAGGAAGTGACTTCTCCAGACAAGGCCAGGGAACAATTCTACTTTTCTCATCTTTGTGGCTACAATCTCCTGGGTGATGTGGATGCCGTTAGGCAGTTGAATACACATGTGCACTCTGTCCATTTCCTTCCCTGCCAGCCACTCAGCCTCTTTGCGTGGCCACGGGTTCTAGCAACCCACGCTACGCCATTGCCTCAACCTAGTACCTCCAAATGTTGCTGGACCCCCAGCTTCCACCATCCCTGATCCTTGGCCTTGCTGGCTATGGCTGAATGGAAATTGTTGTCCAAAAGACCTCTAGAGCAGCTAGTTGGGGGAAGGCTGGAGAAAGCATAAACTGAGAAGAAGAAAAAAGTGGCAGTATAAGTGTGGGTTTTTCAATTGCGCCCCCCCCCAATACAACTGCTCCAATGGAGCCAGTTCCTAGGTGGGATTCAGGAATCAGATGATAATTAAATCCATTCCTGATGCCAGTTCTGCTGATTCATAAGTTGAGTGAACCATTGCCAAAAAGCATCACAATCCAGCTGTCAGGAGTATGGGCAGGAGTCAGGCTATGGGGCCTGACTCAGCTTGTGCTGGAGAAGCAAGGAGTGGCCACTCAGGTGAGGCCTCAGCTTGTGCTGGAGAGGCAAGGAGTGGCCACTCAGGTGAGGCCACTTGATACCTCACTGCACCTGGTGGCAGGAGCTGGGAAGGATAAAAGCCCAGCATTTCCCTTCAGCTCTTTGCCACAGCAATGCTATCCCTGCCTGGTTGCATCTGGCGCCTTGTTCCTCGACCCTTGGACCCTCGCCTTGCCGACGCCTTGCTCCTTGACTCCCAGGCCTTCGCCTTGCTCCTTGACCTCTGTGACTGCCTGCTGCTGGACCCTCAGCCCTGCACCTGCTCCTGCTTCTACACCACCATCTTGCCTCTGGTCCTGACGTCCTCAGCCAGGGCTTCAACCGCCCGCTGACCGTGACACCAGCTGACGTATTCCATAATGCATGAAATGCGGAAAAGATATGTGCAAGAATTTCTGGTGAAGCAGGGCCACCCTAAATGTGTCTATATCCGCTTAACCATGTTTCTAGATGCCAATTTAGACTGTGCACCAAATTGCTGTTTCTTTTAATCAACGTTTAGCAAGCAGGCAATAAGGGGATTCCTTTCTCCTGATTGAATTAACAAAAAAGCTTCCATGTCAACATGCATTCTGGCACCTTGTTCCTAAACATATTAAATGGAGAAGTAAAATACAATTGATATGAGTATGGGTGGGGTGGGGAACTAAAATTGCTCAGGATTACAGCAATAACCCACAATGCAGGTGGCGCTGTGGGTTAAACCACAGAGCCTAGGGCTTGCTGATCAGAAGGTCGGTGGTTCGAATCCCTGCGACGGGGTGAGCTCCCGTTGCTTGGTCCCAGCTCCTGCCAACCTAGCAGTTCAAAAGCACGTCAAAGTGCAAGTAGATAAATACAGCGGGAAGGTAAATGGCGTTTCCGTGTGCTGCTCTGGTTCGCCAGAAGCGGCTTTGACATGCTGGCCACATGACCTGGAAGCTGTACGCCGGCTGCCTCGGCCAATAATGTGAGATGAGCACGCAACCCCAGAGTCGGTCACGACTGGACCTAATGGTCAGGGGTCCCTTTACCTTTACTTACAGCAATGAAAGCTATATTTTCCCTTTATTTCACCCACATCTGAATAGGGAAATGTAACATGTGCAGTTGCATCAGTAAAGATTTTAGAACCACATACAAGGTTTGGTACTAGAATAAACTTCACCCTATTGGGTTTTCACTACCCCTACTTTTAAAAAAACTCTTAAGAGGTTTGAATGGGCAAGACTTGAATTCTGAAGTTTACTCCGCTAAAGACGTATAGGAATTCAAGTTTGCTAAGGATACACTAAGCATACCCTTATAAGAGGCTTAGCCTATTTCCTTTCTTCACCCAGATCATTTGCAATGAGTTAAGCGCCATTTATCAAGGGATCTAGCCACTATGGCATCGTTATGACAACCAGTTTACAGCTGAAGTACATCTTTCCTTTTACAAACATCAAGTTCAAGAAGGGAAAATTCTAGCAGTAAATAACCATTATGTTCACATGGGCAAAAAGTAGGAATTATCCAAATATCAAACCTGTTTTTTCTGGCTCAATCTTCCTGCTTATTCTGGGTTGCAATATGACATCACACTTTTGTCAAGACAAATTAACTCACACACATTTGATCTGCTAAAATTGGGAGAACACAATTGAACGGGGGAAGGGGTAAGTTTATACAATTAAGGAGTCACATAGGTTTGCTATTCTTATCTATATTTGTATTTTGAACCAGTCCTCAAAAGACCTGGATTGGAATCTCTTTAGCACATTGCAGGTTAGGGATGAGGAGATAATGCCAGTTTAGGTTCTCATTTATCCATTGCGTGGCAAGGTCCCAAACCCTCCCGTGAAGTGGAATAAAGACAGGTTAGTGGGCGAAAAAGGCCACAACTTTACTGGTTACAGAATGTGAGTGGTATTGGTTTAGGCATTGGAAACCACATGACTATATCTGACTCCTGTCCGTCCGCAGGAAATCTTGGAAGTGTTAACCACCAGTAAGGGGAGCCCTGCTAATGCACATCAACTAGGAACTCCCCCAGGGTCACTGCTAGGAGTCATGCCATGGCCCTAGCCCCCCGCCTGGGGCTTCGGACAGAGACCACGCCCCTCGGATACCTTTAATGGGATTCCCTTGAATTAGGAGGGGCAGGTGATAGCTAATAATAATAATAATAATAATAATAATAATAATAATATATTTATACCCCGCCCATCTTCAAACTAATACTCCAATGCCTAACTGCTTAACCTTACAAAGTTGTGACTATTTGCTACGAGGTAGGCGAAAAAACCAAATGGCCGGTGCCATTGTGCCAAGTGGGGAAAAAATTCCTACCAGGCCCCTTGGACAACCAAGGCGACCAACCGAGGTCCATAGCAAGGTCAAGAAATAAAGCGCCTAACCTAAGGGAGGGAGGGCAGGAGAACTGACCAAGCAGGGAGAAAGCAGAGGTGAGTCTTAATAGTTTAAATAGCCCGCACCACACCCCTGGACCGTCTGGACAGCCTAAGGATGACGTGGCTGAGGACCATCCAATGGTGCAGAGGCTATCCCCCCATGCGCGAGGGGAGGGCTTGCTCCCAACCTGTGTGCCTGATCCCTTTGCTGTATAGGTGGTATCTGTTTTGGGGCGGCTCCAAGGACTCAGCTCTTCTTCATTATCGTTCTTTATCTTTAAACTGGTCTTGGCCCAGATAGCCCTTCAAATAAAGCACTGTCTTTTGACAACCTTTCAGACAGAGGACTGCTATCTGTAGACACATGGCAACCCTGTTGGATCGGGAGGAGCAGTTTTGGCTTGGATGAATTTGCTGACCCTTAATTGGGGAATAAACAAGAAACAGACAATTTCTTCTCCATTCCTAACCCTTTGCAATCTGACTGGAAGTTCTGCCTTTTTTAAAAAAAAGTCTTTTATTTTCAAAACATAGCTGCCAAGTCTCCCGTTTTTCGCGGGAAACCCCCGTATTTTGTTACCGTTTCCCGCTGTTATCCCGAATTGATTATATCCCGTAAATATCCCGTAAAGCTACTACCGGCGGCCATGTCCCTGCTCCTGGCTGTCTGCGCATGTCTGGACATGCACAGAAGCGATTTCTGGTGCCCAGACAGGCAGACACGGGCAGCCCGGCACCAGAAGCCGCTTCTACGCATGTCTGGACATGCGTAGAAGCAACTTCCGGTGCTGCTCTGCCCATGTCTGGGCACCGGAAATTGGGCAGGCACCGGAAGTCACTTCTACGCATGACCGGACATGTCTGGACATGCGTAGAAGCAACTTTCGGTGCTGCTCTTCCCATGTCTGGGCACTGGAAATCAGGTGGGGGCGGCACCGGAAGTCGCTTCTACGCATGTCCAGACATGCGTAGAAGCAACGTCCAGTGCTGTGCCGCCGCATAGAAGCAACTCCCGGTGCCGCGCCGCCGCTGATCCTGGATTTTTCAATCCGGGAGTTGGAGGGTATGTTTCAAAACTTAGTTAATCACTGCAGCTGATAAGCTAATAAATGGATACCAATAGTTAACTTCTTGCATGTTTAATGCAATGTTTAGCTTCACAGTGGACCAGATAGGATTCTGTGTGCAGAAGCTGCAAGTCAAACCTGCTCAGCAGTATATTCATTAATCTGGACAAGTCGCTGTGGGAGAGGAAGAAGGAAGCTTTTAAAAAGTAATGCCCCAAATCTCTCAAGACTGCACAGCAGAGACAGAGACAGTGAGTCATTAGTCTCTTGGGGCAGACCCTGGAAAACAGAGGTAGTTGGCACATAAAAGAACTTGATTTATTTAATTATTCCCGTCACACTTTTGCAATCAAATGCTTCTCTGCTCTGCCGTCTATTCACAGTTGGGCTTTGGCCAATTCACCATTTTTTAAATCACCACATATGAAATCGGAACTGTAATTAAAGGCGGTGGAGAGATACAGTGGTACCTCTGGTTATAAACTTAATTCGTTCCGGAGGGCCGTTCTTAACCTGAGGTACCACTTTAGCTGATGGGGCCTCCCGCTGCTGCCACACAGTTTCTGTTCTCATCCTGAGGTAAAGTTCTCAACCCGAGGTACTACTTCCAGGTTAGCGGAGCCTGTAACCTGAAGCGTCTGTAACCCGAGGTACCACTGTAGTCCACACCTCACGTGGGGCTTATTTTGCAGATCACATAGGGGACAACAGTTGCTTCCCTCAGTTTTCAGAGGTCAGAATGGAGAACTGGAGAAGGGAAGAAGAGCAAGACAGACGGAAGGCGACAGATGGGTGACCTCCATCGCAGTTTCATGTCTTCATGTGTAAACAAAGAAATAATACTATCACCCATGTGATTTGTGCAGCTAACAATATTAGGCTATGAATTTGCACTTTGGCCCTGCGCAAATTGCTTCCCTTTTGTAACAGACGACGTCTGATTTGCAGGCATGCTGTGCAGAAGGGGGCAGTTGGAGGGTAAGACAAATGGATCACAATCTCTCTGATTCAATTTTTGTTAAAAATCATATCATGTATTGTGGCTTTCTAAGAGTGCAAAGGCAGATGGGTTTCTTTGTGAAGTACCAGTTGGGAGTGTAATGGGTTTTTATTTTATTTTATTATTTGTTTATTATGACATTTTCATCTTGCCTTTCTTCTGCAGACAAATAGCAGCATTCATCAATGAAAAAATAATCTATATATGGTGTTTTTTTATATAAAAAAGACAAAGCAATAAAACAACAATGAAAGCAACAAAACAGCAATATCAATAAATCAATACACCAGATGAAGCAGGGTAGGGCACTGGCTGCCAGCTTCCTTTTTCTTAGCCTCAGTGTCACCATTGCACCACTGAGCAAGGAGAAGGGTGGGGACAAACTAGAATTGGTTGGCTCTGCCTACACAAACTGTCGGTCTCCCTGCCTTCTGCCCTGACAGTCCCAATGGGCTGCAGCCACCGCAGGTGGTCAGAATGGAAGCACATGGCAGGGGAAGAACGTCAACAGCTGAATAAGCCCAAAAGTTTGGCTCCGGTGGTTAGAATGAATTTGCATTCAGTGTTTGGAAGAAACATGGCAAGGAACATCTCCTGCTACAGTCATACCTCTGTTTAAGTACGCCTCGGTTTGAGTATTTTCAGTTTAAGTACTCGTCTGGAACGGATTAATCCACTTTCCATTACTTTCAATGCGAAAGTTCGCTTCAGGTTAAGTACGGACTTCCAGAACCAATTAAACTCATACCTCGGGTTAAGTACGCTTCAGGTTGAGTACTCCGCGGACCCATCTGGAACAGATTAACCCACTTTCCATTACTTTCAATGGGAAAGTTCGCTTCAGGTTAAGTACGCTTCAGTTTAAGTACTCCATGGACCGTCTGGAACGGATTAATCCACTTTCCATTATTTTCAATGGGAAAGTTCGCTTCAGGTTAAGTATGCTTCAGGTTAAGTACAGACTTCTGGAACCAATTGTATTTGTAAACCGAGGTATCACTGTATTCCACTAATCGGAAGGAATCAATGCATGGCTTCTTGAAGTTGACTTTAATTCAAAATTCAGCTTTCACTATAACGACTGGCATGTAGTTTCTTTTCACCAGTCTAGACAGGCATTGGCCCCTGGAAAACATTTTCCCACAGAGACATTATTTGCTGGTACAGCAAGCAACTATTTACTGGTACAGCAAGCACCCTCTGCGTACCTTGAGAAGATTGTGTTTAATATTGCCCATTTCTTTTCAATGTGAGAGTCGTTATCTTTTCTAACTGCAGGCAACTCATCAATGCTGCTTTCTGCCTTCATTCTGCTCCAGTGAATTATTGTTACAGATTCCTCTTCAAATGCTTTGGCCATTATAGTCAGTTCTGCAGTTCATCCTGACAGTTGTGTTGGTGTTTGACTCCATGGCAAACACAGATCACAGTCATTGCTGGAATATTTTGGGTTTCTAGTGTGTGATGCAGTGTTCAAATAACAAACTGCTCTGTTACACAGTAGTGAAAGGAGAAGTCCTTGGTTTGTGTGTTATAAATAGACCTGTGTAAAAAGAGTTGAACTGTCTGCACCTTTATTCATGCATGTACATAACATTCGCCTAAATTGCATCCCTCCCACAACTTGAAAACTATAAGGCATAGGAAATATTTATTCACACCAGTGACTTTGACATGTGAGATCATTTTAATCAAAATCTGAGATGTAGTAGTTTTAAAAAATGTGGGGATCTATCATGGAACAACCCCACTGAAGAAAAGAACAGTGATTACCCAGACCTTGTTGCTGGTTGTGAAGGGAGGCCCCATAACAGTTCAAACTTGTAGGTTTGCCACTGTGTTAAAATGCTCAAGGTTGCTGAAAGTTTGCCTTGTGTGTTATAGGCCAGGGACAAAGGGCTAGTATACTACTTAATGCATCCGCCAGTTGCTGTTTTAAGACTAATCACAATACTCAGCATCTACCTGCTACCTAGACACAAATGGGAAATGGAATGAATTTGCCTGATACAAAGGACTCAGCTACATCTTACATTTACCACATGATTACTTGCCATGTGATTCTTTGTTTATGGCTGATAAATGTGGATGAATACTAGGTGGTAGCTGGCATGCAAAAAGCAGACTGGTATATTCACCCCACTTATCTGAACACCCAGAATTCCTGGGGATGCAGCATTTGATCCAGGTTTCATTTCCACCTGAAGGAGGTCACTATAGACATATGGGTGTTTGGTTACATGTTCATGGGTTTGTTTGTTTGTTTACAAATGTACAGATTGAGTGGAGATGCAGCTTAAACTATCTGAAAGATAGCCAGTGACTACTGACTGCTTCCACATCAAATCTCCAGGAGAGCAGCCTGTGATGCTTACAGAGCCCAAAGTCAGCTCTACGTTTCTTCCACTTTTTCACTCAGCTTGCAGTCTCTCTTCACACATCAGCATCGAGAGGTAGGAAAGATGAGGGGCAACCATCAGTGAGAGGCACTCCTGTTAATTCTGCGTCTGTGACACATGCAAGGCAACTTTGCCAACTTCATCATCACTTTGCCAACTTAAAGTTAGAAGGCATGGCTTCGAGAAAAAACTGAACTCCAGGAGCACCTCTCCTCTTAGAAATGCACTGCGAATGAATAAATAAAATTCATAGCTGATGGTGGGCAGGATATGCAGTGCGGTTTCAAATTCAGTACATGACAGAAACAGCTCCATGTTCTTTAGTCCATGGATATAAGGAACCACTGTGAGTTTAAGGCATGTTGTCAATTTACTGTTTCCCTAATACTTGCAGTGTACCATGCAAGGTAGCTTCTATAAATTATGAAGTGTCTTTCAACAAACAGAACACTTCTAGAAAAAGCGTTTCTTTGTGTACCTCCTCTGCAAGAGGACCAGAGGATGGCAACCTGAGAATGGCCTCTGTTTGGGCGGCTTTCCATTTGTGGAATGCTCTCCCCAGAGAGGCTTGCCTGGCTCATTTGTTACTTTTGCCTGTAAGTACCAAGCTTTTGGCTAATTAAACAATCTATGGCCTTTTAAACTGGGGGAGGGGTTGTTGTTTTTGTTAGTTATTATGGTATGAATATATATATATATTGTAAACCACCCTGTAAGCTTCAGCTGAAGAGTGGTATAGAAATTTAATAAATAAAAATAAAAAATTGACCACAATATCTTCAATGAAAGTATTACCTGCTTCTTACAGCCACAAACTAGAGGCCCCTCCAGACTGGTGGATTTATTCTGCTTTGTAGATTGCTCTGTGATGCTTCCCCAATGCTACCACATTTTGGCTAGGGGAGGTGCACAGCACAACAAAAGTGGGACGAAACAACCCTAGAAGATTAGTGGATGAAAAATTAGGGAATTTCAGCAGGAAGTTATAGGGTATGCACCGATAGGACATGAAGCAGCAGGACTTACCAGGTGCAAACTGTACGGTATTAAAGGTGGGGTGACATAAGACCACCCCAACTGCATCATGGGCACAAATCGGAATCAACATGCAATAAAAAGGATGCCTAGAGGGACCCTAGTGCTCGGTACCTCCCCTCAGCCACGTCTGCTTCAACCACAGGAGCCTACCTGTACCTTGCACTCATGATAAGAGGTCCTCTGTCAGACAGGTGGGCAAAGGCTTCAGAAGGGGGTCTTCTTATTTGTCGCACCTTG
Source organism: Zootoca vivipara (assembly GCF_963506605.1). Lineage (NCBI taxonomy): Eukaryota > Metazoa > Chordata > Lepidosauria > Squamata > Lacertidae > Zootoca > Zootoca vivipara. The sequence goes on from NC_083279.1 coordinate 37,734,638, forward strand.
TGCTTAAATGCTTTCACAAAAGAAACAAACTCCTGGCACCAATACTGATGACATTTCCATGCTAGGTGAAGCTGATGACGACTGCTGTTAATTGTTGTTGTTGTTTATCCAGGCATTTTGGTATATCAGAAGCTGGTTTTAGTGTGTTACACTTTCTTTGGGTTTTATGATCTGCCTCTGGTTTGCTGCCTTTTTAGTTCGTATTTTTGTTTCATCTATTTGTACTGTTTTCAAGTGCACATCTGGGAGCCTTTTGCTGAAAGGCAGCATATAAATCCATCCAAATAAATAAATAAATAAATCTACTGCCTGACTAGAAACATTTGAAAGCCTCCATGGCATTCTCCGGGAAAATACTACCCCCCCCCCCAAAAAATGACCTTCCAAGGGTGATTTCACACCAACTCAAACCTCAAGCGTTGCGGGAAGGGGCTCTTGTGTAAAGGTAACAAAATTGCCCAGACCTATCACATACTTTTCATTTGATTAGCTCAGAAACAGAGCACCAAAGCCTGGATTTCACCAGCAGTATCTGTGGCGAGAAATACTTATCAGTATGCAGAAACTGTTGTGAGTAAAAATTATGACTTCGGTTGATCACTTCAAATACTTTGCTGAGAAATTACATACAATATGTAATATCGTTAGCGGTCTTGCTTGTAAGTAATTGCTAATGCACAATAACCCCTGGCAAGCTACTGAAATTAATAATTAAGCTACCTTTGTTGCGAAGATATTTCATGTATAAATGACTGTCCTAACAATTAGCTAAAAGGGAAACCACGTAGGGATCCAGTTCTCCACACTCCAGGTTCTCATGTCTTATAGCAAAGGTCACCAGTAATGAACCACCACTATGCCTTAAGCTGGCAGCAAAAGCTGTATAGAATATAGGGCTTTGCTGAATCTTTCTTGGCAAGGAGTTCCAGAGTGGAAACAACACAGAACTATCCCCCCCCCCTCAAAAAAAATCTAGCTACGGTAAAGGAAGGTATGAAGATTCTATCTGCAGATCTCAAAATATGGGGTTATACACAGTGCTTTTAACTACACTGGAACCTCGGTTTATGAACACCTCGGTTTATGAATTTTCGGTTTACGAACGCCGCGGACCCTTCTGGAACGGATTAATTCACTTTCCATTACTTTCAATGGGAAAGTTCGCTTCAGTTTATGAACACTTCAGATTATGAACAGACTTCCAGAACCAATTGTGTTCATAAACTAAGGTACCACTGTAGTCCTTTTTTTGTAGAAAATAAAGGTGCCGGTACTGAGTACACTTGTGTACCCCCCGGGGGGGAGCACTGGTTATACGGATTATATGCACTTATTAGTTTGTTTATGCTCACAATAGGTCACTGTTATCCTCATTTTACAAATGAGAAACTGAGGCTGAAAGCAAACTGTCCGTGAGTCCATTGCAAATATGTTTCTTAGGCCCATTTGGTCCAGCTTCCTGTTCTCACAGTGGCCAACCAGATGCCTATGGAAAGCCTGCAAGCAGCACAGGAGCAACATCCGCAGCACTCTCCACATCTGTGGTTTCCAGCAATGGTATTCAGAAGCATGGCTGCCTCTGACTGTGGAGGAAGAACATATCCATGAGGGCTGGCAGCCATGGATAGCCTCATCTGCCGTGAATTTATCTAACCCTTCTTTAAAGCCATTGAAGCTGGTGGCCATCACTGCCTCTCGTGGGAGAGAATTCCACTTTTCAGCCCTTTCTGGAAATGCCAAAAATTTGGCTCACCATGGCAGATCTCCATGCTGTGACCTACACAGAAGTAATGTGTGCAAAGCAAATTGGGTGTTTGTTTTAAAGGGGCTGCAAACAGAGCTAAAATGAATGCATTCATGTCAGTATTTTTATTCTGCCCATCTATACCATGAAGAAGGACACAAACGTAATACTAAACATAGTAATACCAACCACCTTTTTTTTAGGGGGGGGGATAGTCCCAAACAATAAACTTGATAAATCTACATTATTAGTGCTAAATTAGGTGGGAATGAGGGGAGGGGAAAATAATATAACCATTTACTGTGATAATTAAAAAAAACACCCTTAAATTAGGTGTCCAACTAATGAACAAATTATGGGAAGTGGTCATTAAAAACTTTATCCTTTGTGACACAACAATTTCAAGTTCCCATGTTAGGCACTGCATACAGGAACTGTGCAATTTTATAGGCATTTATTACTGTATTTAAATGCCCATAAAGGGAAGCTGCAGACTAGCATATCCAGTACAGCTTTGATTTTTTTCACCACCTTGAATAGTAATTTCTCCATCCTTGCAGGGCACAAATTGTATTCAGGAATAACCCAGAAAGCTTTCACATACTGTGTCAAACCATAGGTCTATCTAGCTCAGTAGGGATGTGAGCGTCCCTGTGGTCTAAACCACTGAGCCTCTTGGGCTTGCTGATCGGGAGGTCGGCGGTTCGAATCCCCACGACAGGGTGAGCTCCCGTTGCTCTGTCTCAGCTCCTACCAACCTAGCAGTCTGAAAGCATACCAGTGCAAGTAGATAAATAGGTACTGCTGTGGCAGGAAGGTAAATGGTGATTCCGTGGGCTCTGGCACCCGTCATGGTCCTCCATGTGCCAGTAGTGGTTTAGTCATGCTGGCCACATGACCCGGAAAGCTGTCTGTGGACAAATGCCGGCTCCATCAGCCTGAAAATCAAGATGAGTTCTGCACCCCAGAGTTGCCTTTGACTGGACTTAACTGTCCAGGCGTCCTTTACCTTTAGCTTACCTAGCTCAGTATTGTCTACACTGACTGGCAGAGACTCTCCAGAGTTTCAGGAAAGGATCATTCCCAAACATATCTGGAGATGCTGGGAATTGAACATGGGACCTTCTGGGTACAAGGCAGATCATCTATCACTATGCTTTAGCCCTTCCGTGTACCTCTGTTTCTTCTTCTGCAATTCTGCGAGCAGTTAGGCTGCTCACATCCCACTGGCTTTCAATGGGATTTAAGTAGCCAAACTGTGTATAGAATTGTAATCTAAGCTACTCTTTAGCCTGTGTAATAAAAATGCGTGCAAAGATGACCTAACTTCCATATGTGACAGCTAATGGGCAGAAATAATCATAAAAAAACCCCACAGGGACACTTTCCTAGTTGAAGTGATTCATAAATCCGATCAATCCTATGGTTCCAGATCCTATGGACTTTGAATGTGATTGCACAGGCTACGTTGGAATATCGCTGGCCTAAGTTTTGTAGCGAAGGGAGCCAAACATCACCTGCCCTCAAAAGTGCCATGTTTTTGTTCTAGAGGTGTCCTCTTTGGTTCTCAGTCAGGCGACAAAGCTGTGCCAGGTCTGGCCCATTTCAGGTTGTAGATAGACACTCATAGAGCTGTGAGCCTCTATGTACACACAACATATCTTCTATATGGAAAACTGTAACATGTTTCTGAGCCTTCTACCCCCTGAGGTCTCAAGCTTCCCCTCTTTACCTCATTTTAGGCCCCAGGCTAAGAGAGGAACACAGCAGGCCTCTCTTCAGCCTGTCCACCTCTCACCCTGGCCAGCTGTCATGCTGCTCTCTGCTGCCAGGACCCCCTGGCAACATAAGTCCACCAGGGATGCACACATGTCAACCTTTTCTTGTGGAACTGGAGTTAAGTAGGTAGGTCCTTCTGAACCCCAACATTTTCCTAAAATGTTAGCCTCTACTCCTTGCCTGTTTCCTCATTTAGGTCCGACAGCTGTTTATATTTCGAGAAATAAAACTACACCCACCCCTTTTTTCTCACCACAACATGACATTCCAGAGAGTTATCATGCAAATACTGCATTTTACAGCACTATTGAATATAAATTGGAGTTGGTGGTTTATCGTTTGGAATATAAACCAGTAGAACTTATTTTGACTTGGCAGCATTGGAGATATTGGAAGCCAAAATCATCTGTCCCCATATTTTCCCTGAACGGCCAAAGAAACGTGCTTGGAATACATCTCTGTTTTAATCCACACACACACACACCCTTGTACATTTTTATTTTCATCTGGAGCCCTTTGAGTATTTCCATTTCTGTTTTCATCCAGTACAAACGAACCATTAAAAGCCAAAAGGGTGCTCAGTCACAATAAGTGCTTCCAGCGACAAAATGTGGAGTTTATTTTATTTTGTTAAGTGATTGAAAAGGAGCATTAAAAGGTAGCAACTTATTTTGAGAGTTGCACTAGAGTGCCTCAGCTAAACAGTAAAAGAATAATTACCAACAGTGCTCATATGGAAAGTGATCGTGTCCTAGTAGGTGACTGATGCTTGTGCCCTTCATCTCAAAGACCCTGTCCAGCACTCTAAATGCCTGAGGTCTACTTGTGCTTACTTAGTAGTAAAAGAACCCTCTCCACCCAGTCTGTGACAAAGCCTTTATGCTGACAGAGTATCCTTTGTCTTAGCCCTAGCGAGTCTCCACCCATATTACGTCTTTCTGAGACTTAGGGAAGGCTGCAGTATCAACCTGTACATTAGTACACTCACAGACCATTACTGCTCGCCATCTTCCAGCTTCACCCCTATTCCATAAGCATTTGCTTGAGCCAGTGAGCTGTTATAATAGCACAAACGTTAAGGTGATTATCGAGCAATAACTGCTAACATCTCACAAATATTGTGAAGGGTGAACCTCATCCCAAGCAGGTGGTTGTGCAACCAATACTCTGGACAAAGTAGACACAGTCAGAAGGCCCCTCTTACTTGCCTGAAGCCTCTGCGTATTTGACAGTGATCTAATGAACTATGTACAATTTGTAATGTCTGCTGTAGGAACGCCATTACAGGTCCAGGTGGGGTGGGAGCAAGGTTAGGGCTCAAAGGTCTTGGATAGAGTCAATACTGAATTGTTAGAAGGCAGTGGATTTTAAGAGTATTTGTTGTGGTTACATTGATGAACATAGATATAGTAATCATGTGTGGTCTAATCTATAAGGAAGGGGGAGCTATTTCCACCTCCCTTCCCCAGGCTTTTAGAAGTGGTGCTTCTGGTCCATTTACTTGCCTTCTGTTCCGAGAAAGATGCACTATGTAAGATAATAAAAAACCACTTAGGGTTGATGTGTCTACACTCTGAAACGTAGGTCATTTAAAGTCAATACTCCCAGTGAACAATGTTATACTTGGAATCCCAGTGCTGCCCAATTGGCATATAAGGATGTTCCCTGTGCAGCTGAATCCATCCATTCAACTGTGCACAAGAAATGCCACTACTGAAATGAAATTCAAGGAGCTCTTCCTTTCACAAAATGTTATATCTGGATCCAGTGCCGTGAGTTCCCATGTGTACACATCTCAGTGATGGGCCTTGTATGAATCAGCCCAAACATGAGCAGTCTGATTCCCCAGAATTAACAGCTTGAAAACTTGTGACATAATGATTATTTCCCAACTTTGCAGGTTGTACACTAATTTTTTAGAGAGCTTTGAAGGCAAAACATTATACTTGTAAACTTCAGGCTAATTGACTGCTAATTGATTGCCCTGAAACATTTAGCATTCTTAGGCAAGATGTGCCACTAAGGTGTGACACTTCACTTCTCACAGCTGGAGTTATCAAAAGCAAAAGGCTGCTATTAACTGAGCTAAGAAAGGGGGAGGAATCATTATTAAGGGCACAATCCTTGCAAAGCTATTGATTCTGGATATCTCATTAAATATATTAAGCCTCATTTTGTCATTACATGGCACAGCAGGTACTTTGAGGAGAAAAGCATTTCCAAGTCCCTTTGAACAAGGTTGGTTTATTATTATTATTATTTCTTAGGTCCCACACATCTATCCTTAACAAGTGCTACCCCAGCAGCAGAGTGCTCTCTTAGTTATTTTGCATATACTTGCTCCTACACAACAAGCCCTTGGCCACTACATTGCAAAATTCCAACAAATTAACTTGCACAAATACAATTATATTTGTGTTCTGCAACACTGTTAAATGATCAGTGGTTTCATTCCTAAGTTGTATATTCCAACAGTAGAAATCCAGTCCAAACCAATTTTGAAGTGCTGCTCAAAATACTGTAAATAAAAACATGTCTGAATCATAGGAGAGAACACAACACAACAAAGACTGCTTTTTCTGTAAACATACTTCACTTGAGTTCAGTCCAACAGCTATTGTGTGGAAAAGAATGCATGCCCAAGTGTTCTATTATATTCAATCAAACATCTTGAACCAAGGACCTTTTCTGTTTTCTAAACAGTCATTTGTCCCCACCAATTAATTACCGTGGCAGATTGAAGGCACTGGCTGAAGACCTCTGCCTCTGGCATCAGATCTTCACTCAGCATTGCTCTCTACAGCAGGATTGCTTCACAACTCTTTTTGTGTTTATACACTTCCAGGACAACCCCACTCTCTAGCCAGCACAAGAGGTTATCCCACCAGGTCCATAAACTTTGCAATGTTTAGTTACCTTCCTTCCAGATTCTGTCTTCTGTCTTCATTTGCCCTCCTGCCCAGAGTAACTTATGGAGAGTGACTGGCTCTCTTACCTTGCCCTCTGCAGAAGAGAATTAAAGCCATCTGATGAAGGCTTGCAACACATATTGCTGTAGCATCTGGTAAAAGTTTGGGTCTCTAACCAGCTTGGGCAACAACCCAGTAGAAGACAGGAGGGCCAGTGGTCTCTCGCTTTGACACCACGGTTATCCCTGCAATGTGTATCATTACTTCTTCTCAGTGCCGTGAGCTATGTAACAGTGCCTGAAGATGTTGGCCTCAGCACTAGGACCTCATTCTACTGGCAATTGGATAATACTTCAGCCCTGGAGAGGAGACCTCATCCTCCACCACTTCTGAGGGCAGTTGGCTAGCTTAGCAGGTGCCAGGTAGGCAATGTGTCACACACAGCTCTGTCTTCCAACATCTCACTGCCATTCCCTAACATCCGGTGACTGCCTAGTTTTAGTGCCGACCCTGTCAGCACATTTGCGACAAGGCTAGTGAGCTTTGCCTTTAACAAAACTTAAATCCATGGGGTTTGTTAGATCCAGGTTTAGTTGTGTTTATGATAAACCCACTAAAATCAATAGCAGTTTTGTTGACTACAGTGGGCATGACACAGAAAGCAATCCCAGCCAGGGAGGTACAGATTTTCTTCTTCACCTGCAGCCCTGCCAACTCCTGCCAACAGAAAATGGGAGAGGGAGCTTGCTTACTGCACCAATTTCAGGATGACACAGGGAACAATATTGGGTCTCCTGTCCAGGAAATGGGCCAGCTTTAGATCTTGCAGACCCATCGCCAGCTCTGTTCCTACCATACCCCTATAATGTAATGACCCATTTCAGGGTCTTCTGATAATTGATGCCTGAAGGCACACTTACAACAGTTGTGTATGCCCAACCGTGCTTTCAGTGGGTACAGCAGGGTCCTCTGTGGCAATGGAGTCCCCCATCCCCTGTGCTGATAGAGACTGATGGAGCCTATGTCCTAACCCCCTAGTCCTAACCCCCTCCAACAGTGCAGATTGGGTGTTAGGATTGCTCTGTAAGCCTAAATCCAACCATTTGCTCAAAATATTATTTTTGGTTGTTAAAAGTTCCAGGTCTTTTAAAATCCATTATAGCTATGTCCTAAATGTGTCTTGAAAGGAAACATTTGTACAAAAAGAAATATGAAGCAAAAATTCTAATTTTAATAAGAGCACGCACACGCACACACACACACACAGTCTTTGTTTTTTTCCTGCAGTGGAGTTATTGTGGTTTGCTTTGTGTTGCCATAGAAATGGCTGAAATATCAGGTTCTGTGCTATGATAGTCCCAAAGTAGCCAATATTATTTGCACAATGTCATTGGTCTTCCTTATTTGTATTGATGCTTCTGTCAACTTAAATAATATTCCGCCCCTGAAGACTTAGTAATTCATTGGAAGAATTATGGTGTATCGCAGAGATGTGAAAGAATGCATTTTACACAGTAGAGGTAGAGGCACAAATATTACCATATTTGTGCCTCTACTTCTACTGTGTAAAGGCTCATTTCCAATAGTCCACCTTGTTAAAATCTAACTGTACACTAGGTTTGGGAGAATCAAGAATAGATTCCATTATCCGAAGGTCCACAGAGGTCTTTGTAAATAAGCATTACGAGAAGGATGCTGACGGAGTGGGACATAAAAATTGCACAACAGAGAAAAAATAAAAGTAGAAATAAAACAAGACAGACAACAAGGTGTACAAGGTTTTAGAAATCACACTTTTAAAATACATTTTATGCAAAAAAAAAACCCAAACCCTTTCACTCATACCTGGCTAAAAGGATGAGCCATTGTTACTACCAGTATTTAAGAATTCATGTGTTTCTGTATCTTTTTAAAAATAATGAATCCAAAGATCTTTCATCCAAGGATCACAGGGCAATTTATAATATAAAAACACAAAAGTACATAACATAGTAACAAAACAACAGCCCCCCCCCCCGTGTTTAAAAGGCCATAGATTGTTTAATTAGTCAAAGGCTTGGCAGAAGAGGAATGTTTTTGCCTGGCGCCTAAAGCTATGTAATGAAGGTGTCAGGTGAGCCTCCCTGGGGAGAGCATTCCACAAACAAGGAGCCACTACAGAAAAGGTTCTGCTGTTCCCGTCTTCCAAACCTCTCACAGAGGAGGCACATGAGAAAGGGCCTCAGATGATAATTGCTGGGTCTGGGTCAGTTCATATGGGGGGAAGTGGTCCTTGAAGTATGGTGGTCCTAAACCATTTAAGGCTTTATAGGTCAAAACCAGCACTTTGATTTGGGCTGAGAAACTAATTGACAACCACTGCAGTTGGGACAGGATTGCTCAACCTGTCTTGCCCCAGTGAGCAACTTGGCTACAAAATTCTGCACCAGCTGAAGTTTCCAAAGTATCTTCAGAAGCAAGCCCATGTATAACGTGTTGCAGTAATGTAACCTAGAGATTACCAGAGCATAGGCAACAGAAGTTAGGCTATCCCTGTGTACTAAAATGAAGGCTAAAAATAAGAAGGATCCGGCTGTTGAGTGCTGCAACATTGCAAGACTACTAGGAAAAGGGGGGTGGGAATCAGTGTACCCAAATTCCCAGCAATATTGGGAAGAGTATTGGCAACTCACAATAACCTTTCTAAGACGAATGACAGCTTGAATTTGGATATGGCTTTTCGGAGCACTTTTGTCCAGGGAGGCACGTGATTTCAATTTGAAATTGGCATTGTGCCATACCATTTTTTAAAAGGCTATTATGGTTTTTGGCAATGAAGCAAGTATTTTATAGCAGTACCATTTAATGGTCTTATTCAGCATGAAAACAATCTGATTGATGGCTATATAGTTGATACGTTTAGGCTTGGACTGCTTGCGCAGGTTGGGGGGGGAAACAGTGCAAACCATGGGAAATCCTGAAAAGATATTCTAAAGGAAATCCTCCTCCAGCTGCGCATTTTGGGCATATCATAACATACTTTCAGCTTTGATTTTACACCTCCTCTTGAACAATGACACTTAAAGGATCGTCCGTTTGTGGTAATCTCTCTCCAGACTTTGATTATGTTGTGTGTCAGAGCCCAAACTGTTTACTTGGGGGAAATCACAGAGATTCCGCAGGGCTTGTAAGTACCAGTAACACTCTGAGAAAAGAAACTGTGTGAGTAGGCGCTATCTAGTGGCAGAAGCCCTGTACTGCATACAACCTAGCATTAGGAGGGCTCCGTTCGCATACGGAGGAAATACAAAATGTATCAGCATAAAAAGAGACTGCTAGAGCAGGCCAATTGGCTCATCCAGTCCAGCATCCAGTTCTCACAGTGGCCACCAGGATGCCTCTGAGAAACTGGAAAGCAGGTCTTGAGCACAAGAGCATCTTCCCCTCCAGCGGTTTCCAGCAAATTGAATTCAGAAGCACCTCCGCCTCTGACAGTGGGTGGAGGCAGAGCTTAACCATTGTGGCTAGTAACCATTGGTAGGCTTGTGTGGCATTCTCCAACTGAACCACAGGAGTTGGGTTAGGGAGCAGTAAACTGCCCATTCAGAAAGTTGGTATCTGGGATGCTTAGAGTGTGGCTTCGTTTCTTAGAGAGGGATCTGCCCAAGGAAGGACTAAGCAACGTCCTCTTAACTAAACCAGCCCTGGCCAACAGAAGGGAGCATTGTTGGAAGTTTATGGGTGGGCCTGAAGGCTTCTTTCTGGTTGCTGGCAGGAAAAACACAATGTGTCTGACAGAAGAAGGCTGGAAGAATTACTAGGCTTAAAAGTAGGTCAATTTTCAAGGAAGATTCGGAGAGCAGATGTAGCGAGAGCCAACAACAGAAGCTGGACGCACTATCTGCATACAGGAGACAAGAGGCTAACTCCAGTGGAACTGTCAGTTTGCTAAACTACGGAACAGCAAACATGAATTCTGACCCATTTTAAAGCTCTAGATTGCAATCCCAGGCTGTGCCTTTTGAATGACTTCTTCCAGCCTGTCTCTGACCATATCTGGCTATTTTGATCATTGTCTAAATAATCTGGTACCCTCCACGACTATGACTGCATCATGCACACCTTAAAGCATATTCAAATCACATGCTTCTTTTAAAGAATCCTGGGAATTGTAGTTTACCTCTAACAGAAGTACAATTGCTAGCACCCTTAGCAAACTACAGTTCCCAGGATCGGGGAGGTGGAAAAGCCATGTATGTTAAATGTGTGGTGTGTATGCAGCCAACATCTCTGGCTTTTGGGAGCCACATATACCTACATCCAAACTGGAACTCAGCTGAAAACTGTCTCAGCACTAGGCCAAGCTCTGAAAAGGATATGCCTTTTACATAGCTGCCAAGTCTCCCATTTTTCGCGGGAAACCTGCGGATTTTAATCTGTTTCCCGCTGTTATCCCGAATAGAAAAAAATCCCGTAATTCCCCCGATTTCCTACCTGCCAGGGAGGCTCCTTCTGCGCATGTCTGGACATGCACAGAACCGATTTCGGGTGCTGCTCTGCCCATGTCTGGGCACCGGAAATCGACCAGCACCGGCACCGGAAGTTGCTTCTAAGCATGTCCAGACATGCGTAGAAGCGACTTCCGGTGCCGCGCTGCTGCTGATCCCAGATTTTTCAATGGGAGACTTGGCAGCTATGGTTTTAACCAGAAAAATAATAACTCGTTGATGGCTTTGGCCTTTCCCTGTATTTCATTCACTTCAGAAATAAATGAATTCCATACTACTGTTCATTAAACATGATTTCAGGGCAGTGTAGAACAATGTTAGTGTTAAAGTATAGGACTAGGACAAGGGAAACCAGGGGTCAAACCCTCACTTTCCAACATGAAGTCCGCTGGGTGGCCTTGGGTCAGTCACTATCTCTCAACTGGGTCTACCTCACATGGTTGTTGTGAGGAAAGGATTGGGGGGGAGAGAAGCAGGTGTCCTTGGGGAAAAGACAGGATATGAATGTCAGAATAAATAAATATTGCCATATAATATACACAAACCATTGCTAACAACCATTATCAACACCAGTGGAGCAAAATTAAAAAGGAAGACAGGAGGATTATAGAAATTAAAATGCCTGGGTAAATAAAAAGCCTGGCACCACAAATATTGTAACGAAGGTGCCAAGTGTACATCCCAAAGCCATGGCACCATGACTGAAAAATCCAAAACCAGCTAGCGATGGGATAGTTTCAATGATGGCGAAGATGAAGCCCAAATCCCACCTTTCCCCAAGTATTATTGGGATAGTTATCCGAACACTGCAAGATTTACAGACAGGGGCAGGAATACAAAAACCCAAATTGAGCAAGCATTTATAAACTTTGCATTCCCCCTCCCCTTTAGAACCAGCACTAGAATAGTTTAGAACATACTGTTCATATTACTGAACAAGAAATGTCCATTTATCTAACAAGAGACTGTTTTATGGATTGCCTTTGGGTGTTTTTAATGAACATACTGAACACAACAACAAAATTGGAAGAGTTAAACTCATGCTGTGAGAGTTTGGATTTAATACTGTACATCAATATACTAATGGAGTACATAATTAGGGCTCTGGATGAAATAGTAAAATGTGTATTATCCTCTTCAGTTTAATTCTTTCATGGAGGAGGCTGAATGTAGGGATGTGATTTGGACCGAGAGTACTGTACTAATGTATTTATTAATCATGACAAAGAAATGCAAATTCAGGATGCATTTTTAAAAAAATAGTTTTTATTGTTTAAAATAAAGAACACACATATTTACAACAAACCTTACACAAACATACATACATTACACAAATAAACAGCTTTAAACAAAATCTCCATACATAATACATCCATTTCTCTTTTATAAACAATAAACTTCCAATTATTCTCACTGTAATTTATATTTTACTAACTCTTTATCGCACAGTTATGTATTTCTATTTATCCCTTGATTTCTTATATTCTTTATACTCTTAATCATAATTACATTTCAACCAGGTCAGTATTTTTCTGCCATTAGGATTTCATTTATACCAGTATTCATCAAATATTCTTTAAACATCCTCCACTCCTTTTGTATTGATTGTTTTGTTTGTCCTCTTATTCTTCCAGTTGTTTTAGCTAGTTGTAGTTATTCTAACATTAAAGTTTGCCAATCGGTTATATTAGGTAGATTTTTACTTTTCCAATTTCTGGTGACCAGTACCCTTGCTGCTGTTACACCATACATTAGTAATACTCTTTTTGGTTTCTGTATTTCCTCCGGTAGAATGCTTAATAAAAATATCTCTGGTTTCTTCTTAAATGTGCATTTAAGCAAGTTTTTAAGTTTTTCGTATATGTTATTCCAATATATCTCTATTTCAGAACATTTCCACCACATATGACTGTTTGATCCGCTTTCTCTCTCTCACCTCCAACACTTGGGTGACCTGTTTTTGTACATTTTGGCTAACTTCTCTGGGGTCTGGTGCCACCTATACATCGTCTTTAATACATTTTCCTTTAAAATGTAACATGCAGTAAATTTAATGTCTACCTCCCACAGTGTTCGCCACTGTTCCATTAGGACATTGTGGCCTAGATCTTGGGCCCATCTTACCATCACTGATTTTACTTGTTCTTCTTTGAGTTCCCATTCCAGCAGTAGATCATAAATCCTTGAGATGTACTTTCCTTTATTCTGGAGCAATTCCTTCTCAAATTTTGACTTTTCTTTTGCTAGACCCCCTTTTTATCTATGCTAAACCCCTGATAAATTTGAAAATATTGCAGCCAAACAAATTCAGGATGCATTTTAGCATAGTGTCATGCCAGTATTTAGGTGAAATGTTAATGACATTTTCTTCTACCCTATACTGTACTTCCATATTTATTTAAAAAAATTTGTTCCATCAGCATATACTTTTCTGATGCAGTTCAGTTTGTTTCAGGTCACTTATGAAAACTCAGCTGTAAGGCTATTAAGTATTTAATACTGCTAACATAAAATTTCATTATCTTTCTTGGCTTTATTCAAATGGATTTTGCCCATGAGGAAAATTTGAACCTTAAATTGGTGTTAAGATGTGTGAATTTTATTAATTGATGGTGTCGCAATCAAAATAGCTCATAAACTCTAAAAAGAAAAATGTTATCCGAACAGAAGGAACACAAATTATTTTTAAATAACACGGCTGTGTTTAAAAGGTGATAACTATATTGGGGATTTTTTAAAAAAAGTAAACTGGAACCATTCACAAGACCTTCTAAAAGATTTAAAAGTAGTGCCGGAGATAGGATCAGAGATTCTGTGGTCCAGAGGATGTAGAGTTGGACCTTCATCTGAAAGTAACCTTGCACTCCTGTTCAACCTCTGCCATAATAAGCCTTGGACAAATCACACTCTTCCACTACCACCGCTGTTCTTAACAGTAAAATAGTACTAATAGAGATGGTCCTTGTAAAAACATGCGTACAAATAACAGCGGAAGTCTTTCAGGCAGGTGCAAGGACAATATGAGAACTGTGCTCTCCAAAGAGGTATGAACTTCAGTTCATTTTCTAACCGTTGGTACCATCAGGGCAGAACTTGAGGGGCAGAAGTCCTCGCAGAAAGGGCAGGAAAGTTCCCAAACACAGCAGGGTTGGCTTACACTATTTTGAACTAAGTGAAGTGCAGGCAATGACCAATTGATGCGCAACCATGCATGCCAACCAATGGACGCTCTTGCACTGACCATTGAGGCCTGTAGTTTGAGCAAGAGAGCTGGAGTTTGAGCAAGGATGTTTGGAGGGAGCAATTGTGGTGGAGTTTGGCATTTGGTAAGAGCTGCTGGGTTTTTCGAGGATTTCCAGAGGTTTGGAAAGTGTTTGCTTTTCCATTGGTGTTTCAAGTATACGCGATTTCACGTAAACATGTGGTACCTCAGAATGTAACCCCCATGTAAATTGGGAGATGTATTTAATGCACACTGCTCCTGTATTATGTTGTACTGAAGAAACCACTGGAGGGCCAGAGGTGCCCCACTCCTGCTATATGGTGACCACTTAGAATGGGATTGCAAGGAAACGGCAGCCCAGGGAGGAGGGGACATCTTCTTCAAACACTTACACCACTGAACTTTTGTCAGCACAAGCCATCCAACACACAGTTTGATGGGGAATCTGGGCACAGAAGCACAATAAAAATTACTCTTCATCAACCCACAAATGATTTCTTACATTGGCAACTTGAATAGATGGCCTAAATAATGCTAATCTATTCAAATATCTCACAGATATCCATTTTCATCTCATTCTGTACGAACGCTCGTAAACAATTCCATAAAGCAGCTTTATTAGAAAGCAAAACCAGACAACATAAACCTGCAACAGCACCAAGGAAACTGTAATTGGAAATATAGTAAGCGGTGGCTCCACTAATTGAGCGCTACGAAGTTATCCAAACAAACAAATGAGCCCAATACATTTTCCTAACAAGGGCTGCCAGCGGATTTATGGCATAGAAAATATAAGCAGACATAAACTACAGAAAGGTTTTAAGGGAAAGGTATGAGACAGAGGCTTGGCATATATCTCAGCTATTTTGGCTGCTACTAGGAAATCTAAGGTCATTCTATGCTGAGCGAATATTCCCTCTGCCAACACCAGATTTTTCAGCAATTCTAAGGAGGATGGGAGTGAATCAAACTGGTCTGCAAAGAAGCGCAGAACTTTGTAAAAATAATAATGGGGGGGGGTAATTGCGCTTGCCATATTATATGTGGTCGAGTGGAACTCCCCCCCCCCCCTTCAAAGTTAAAAAGCAACACAAAACTCTATGCAGCACAGGGCTCTTCTCGCAAAGGCTTCCATTTGGGCAGTGCTTCTTAAGAGGACCATGTGGCTAAGCTTCAAAAGAAACATGAAACGGAGACATCTATTTCACTTCATACATTTAATAAGGTACACGTACCTCCCAGAAAACATCTTTGAAGTTCTTTCACTCTTTGGGAAAGAAGCAGGAATAAACAAGTACCTCTTTTACAGAAAGCGAAGACTTTCATTAAAGTTTTTTTGGGGGGGGCGCGCTTCACGCAGCAACTAATCTTAGGTTGAAAATGCACCAGGTGTATATCTTAAACGTGTCTCTGTGTGTAACAGTGATGCAATTATACTGAGTCAAACCATTGGTCCCTATAGTTCAGTACTGTCCACACTGCCCAGCAGTAGCCGTTTTGGGTTAATGATAGGGGTCTCTCCAAGTCTCACCTGGAGATGCCAGCGAATGCCCCTGGAACCTATCATATGCAAAGCAGCGTGGAGCCTGCGGTGGCACAGTGGTTAGTGATGGACTAGGACCTGGGAGACCAGGGTTTGATTCCCCACTCGGCCGTGAAAATCACAGGGTGGCCTTGGGCTTGTCACTGCCTCTCAGCCTAACCTACCTCATAGGGTTGTTGTGGGGGGTTAAAGGGGGTTATTTATCCACCTTCAGCTCCGTGGATAAATAAAAAATAAAACACCGCTATGGCTCTTCCCAAAAATCACCTTACTGGTTTCACAGGGCCTTGAAACCAGTATTTTCTGCATGCAACGTGGACATAACTTCTACACTATGGAATTCAAGTGCATGCTTAAAATGCATTTGTATGTGGGTTTTGGTTTCTCGTGGATTTTTCTGGCTGCAAATGCCAGCTCTCATTATGTTTCTATACTGTCTTGTCTATTCATTTTAGTATTTTTAAAAAACGTTTTATACTATGATATTATTGTACACTGTCTTGAGATACCCACATAACAGGTGGTATATATTTTAATAAAACAATTAAGCAAATGGTGGTGCAAAACGGCTCCACAGTTGCACTGATCATTTCAAAAAGGCAAAGAGATCCCAGAAAGGAAAGCAACCCAGGAATGTCAATCCGCCTTTTGTTTCCTGCTTAACTGTTCAACTTGCTCATCGTATGCAAAATAAATTGATGCTTTGGATTTGCTTTCAAGCAAGTAACTGAACTACAACTATGAGTAAGCTTTCCAAACCTCCACTGCAAATATTTTTATTGATCTAATAATTTATAGTTGCATCTTCTCCACATGTTCTCTGGAGCACTGGGGAATCATCAAATTTGTCCCAGCTCCACTGTAATAACAGTGGGAAACAACTAAGTACACAGATGAATAAAGTATCCCTCATGAAGTTCAGATTTTATGGGATATGTTTTGATGGCCTGTTTTACTGCCCTTCCATATAAATTATATGAACAGAGTATTCCGCCATAATAATGCACGGCTTGCTTTAACTCTTTGTGTAGTATTCATTGAATCACAGAATGGTAGAGTTGGAAGGGACCCCAAGGGTCATCTACTCCAACCCCCTGCAATGCAAGAATCAAGCTGATTCAACCAAGTCTTAGACCCACTGTAATTAATGAATATGATGAAGCTAGGTACGTTCATTTCAGAGAGTTTATTATTATCGTAATTTATTACCAGCCCTTCATGCTAAAGTCCCAGGGCAGGTTACCAACAATTAAAACACAATATTAAGAACAGTTTACAGCTACTTACCATCACGGTAAGGAAATAAGCTGGATCGTAAAAATATACCCCAAGCAAAACTTATTTAAATACCGCCCTGAGAGATCAACAACAATTTCTAAAAGGAAACAATCCCAAGGGATGAATATAAAAGAGCTGTTGAGATTTTTGTCATTTATTTCGTGGAAAGTTAAGGACAGCGCTCAGAGGCATCTGAAAAAAACCTGTAGGTGCAACTAGAAAACCCGTTTGCCTGCTTTCTATAGCCAGTGTTTAGGAGTCAAATATTTACTGCATGGAAAGATTAGCCAAAATCCTCAACAACTTCCACAAGATTTATTAGTTTATTTAGCTGCACTCCTTCTGGCCACAACAGAATAGTAAGCCGCACAATCAGGGCAGCTTCTCTATTGCTCCACTGTGCTTTAATGGCAGCAAGACTCATTCTGTCACTGTCCCTCTGAAACCCTGGGCAGCCACTGCCAGTCAGCGCATACTGAGCTAAATAGACCAACGGCCTGACTCAGTATAAGGCAGTTTCCTAAAATTGGTGCCCAAAATGCTCCTAAAATTGGTGACATACCAAGGAACTGAGGATTATACCCTGAGCAACCTTGAACAACCACAATAACTGACATTTGTAATGTACCACAATGGTTGTGTGAACTAAACCGAAGTCTCTGCTGAAATCAGGCAAGAAGTTCAGCTGCTGTCATCCATAGAGCTGATACAAATTGGCCAAATATTTTTGTCACCGCCCACTGATCTTCTTAGAAACTCATTAGATCCAACATCTAAGGCCTCATCAATAGTTTACTAAATAATGGTTTTGCATTTGTCTTTATTACTTTTTAACCTAGGTGAAAGGTAAAGGTAAAGGTAAAGGACCCCTGGGTGGTTAGGTTCAGTCGAATTTAACTAGGGGGTGCAGAGCTCATCTCTGCTTTCAGGCTGAGGGAGCCGGCGTTTGTCTGTAGACACCTTTTCTGGGTCATGTAGTGAGCATGACTAACTTAGAAGACCTTATCAACACTTTTTTGCAGCACATTTTTCTCATAATACATTATTTTTACAAGTACAGATAAAAAAGTTAATATCTGGTTTATTCAAATTATGTGATCTTAATTAGCTGCCCCCATTTCGAAAAACTCCTAGTCCTATTCAAAATCTATATGCTTCATTGTACATATTCTCATTAGTACAGAAGTGAAGTAAATATCAGCATGAACATGATCGTACCTGTCCTTGGAGACTGGTTATGGTAGGTCCAAAAATATTTATTTTTATTTAATGTATTTATTATGTTTTTGTACATCCAAGCAAATTCTTTGGGTACTTTACATAGTAGACATTAAAAGAAAAATACAACTTACAATTAAAAACCCTAATAATGATGATGGTGATGCAAAAACCCAATTAAAATTGGCATAAAGCATCCCACCTAAAACAGGTGAGTTTCTGGGAACAGAGGTGCCACCACCGAAAAGGTCGTCTCCTTAGTAGCCACCCACCATACTTCATTAGGTGGTGGTGGTGGAGACCTGAAGAAGAGCCTCCAAGGAAGATCTCAGGGTTTGGGTCATTATATATGAGAAAAGCAATCCTTCAGGTAACCTGGCCCCATGCTGTTTAGGTCTTCAAAAGGTCAAAACCAACATATTGAACTGGGCCCAGAAATGGACAGGAAACTAATGCAGATTATGAGCCGCTGTTGTAATGTGATGGTTATTTACCCGTCTTCACCCTGTTTGGGATCAACTGTTTTCAAGGCAGGCCTACATCTAAAACATTGTAGTAATCCAACTGGGAGATTAACAGAGTACAGGTAACTGCCACGAGACTATCTGTCCAGGTAGGGTCATGGTTGATAGAACAGGTGAAGCTGATAAAAGGCACTCCTTGCTACTGCCACTACCTGAGCCTCAAGTGACAGTGCTGGGTCTAAAAGTACAGTACCTGCAAATAACAAGCCTTCCCTTTAGGGGGAGTACAACTCTATCCAATGCAGACTAAACAAAACCCCAAGTGGACAGAAGCACCATCCAACGACACCAACTTTGTTTTGCCTGGAATGGGTCTGTTTAATCGCTTCAATAATCTCCTTAGCAAACCCAAGCACTGGTTTAGAATGCCCACTGCCTCATCTGGGTTAGATGAAAACAAAAAATAAACCTGGATGCCATCTGTATGCTTAGGCCCCTACATTTTGTCAGTTTTTACTCCTCATGTATGAAGTGTGAATTATAAAAACATAACAAGAGTGTGCACCCTAACGCTGCTTATTTTGTAGCAGAAAATGAATTTTGAATCGTCAGAAAATGCTATTTGCCATAATCTAGCCAGCAGAAGGAAAGAGGACATGAGCAAAAATGTGAGTTTTACTTTCTTTTTAAAATCCAATCAAATTTCCTAGGCCAACAGAATAACAGAATTGTAGAGTTGGAAGGGACAGTGAGGGTAAACTAGCCCAAGCCCTGCCAAGAAGGACTGGGGCTCGAACCCACAACCCTGAGATTAAGAGTTCCATGCTCTATTGACTGAATGCAATATAAAATAACACACATATCTTCATTTAACATTTTAATACATTTCAAAATTCAATTTAAACTTACAGAAAATCTTTAAGAAAATCTAGCATGCTTTAGATGGCAACGATCAATGTATGATAACTGAGACTCAGTCATTTAGCAGCATCAACTCTCGTAAAATTTTCCAAAGCATTTATATATGCATTAAAAAAATACAGGAACAAAGTTACTTTCCCCAGTTTTCTCTTCACATGTTACACTGGCCTGAACATTAGGAAACTAACAGTTTTCTAATGCAGTTGGTAAAATATCATCATAAGTATAGAATTTTATTTGGAGGGGAAATCGCTTTAAAAACATACAGCACTTGAATAACAGGGCACTGTCCCGTAATTACATAGGATATTAAAACACACAGCTTCTTATTCCCTTTCTTCCTCTAAGAATAATAATAATAGGCATACCATCAAGTTAGCTGGTGTCTGGACATATCTCCACTCACCTCAAAAGGGCTCTCAAAACAAACAGTGCAAAAAGCAATCCTTTGCTGCTGCAATAGTGACACAGCTACTCTATTGCAGCAGACATGCTGAAAAAGGTTCTACCTAAAATAAAGGTACTGTATCTGGAAGTTACCAGAGTCTCCAAACCTCTCTGGGGCCCAAAGAGAAACACATCTCTGTCCCTATGTCCCTAGTAGCTGTTTGAATTTTCCATGAATTAGAGCATCCCCAAACAGATGAGATCACATGGCACAAACTAGTTTCTGCTGGGAGACCAAAAGAAGGAATTAGGATTTAATCCATGTTCACAACCAACTCCCTAACAAGCTTATGCCACAGATATAGAAACTAAGATATGGGCTTGTGTCTAACTATTACTCCCTACTCTGTTATGTTAAATATATGATGAACCCAATTATTTTTCATTAATGTAGTCAGATTTTATGTATCTATAGCATCACAAGCTTCTGCTCTATTATTTATTAGATTGGTACTGTGCAGCAATACTTTCTACATTACTTCTGTCCAAGGACAATCATCGTGTACAATGGTGGAGACCAAGATTTTATTTTTATACAGAAATAAATCAACATCACTTAAGGTATTAGACAGGGTTATAATGCATCAGAGGCGTCTGTCAATCAAATAACAATATGAAGGAAACAGACCTAAAACAAATCTGTACTGATAATATTTAAGTATATTGGACAGTTTCATTTTTTAATTTGATAAGCAACGCTCTTAAGGGATTCTGAAATTTCAAATGATTTATAAATGTATTCAAAATATTCCCATACCTTCCAGTCATCAAAAATTAGCACAAAGCCAACAGTCACCTGAAAACATGAGACAGGATGAGACAGTCCTTTATGCAATTTTAAAAGAGCTATAATGCTTAAATGGAATTGATTTTTTTCCTCTGGGTCAGCAGAAGCATTGTTTGGAACGCAGGGAGATCTTCACAAGATCTATGGAAAGCAGCTGTGTGATGTTAGTCTTCTCTGGTGGTTTTAAAATGTAATAAGGTTTCCCCCTGCTTGGAATGACCTTTTCAATTATGCCTTTTCTTCCACTTCGTTTTTTATATTGGAAAGAAAGAAAGAAAGAAAGAAAGAAAGAAAGATAGAAAGAAAGAAAGAAAGAAAGAAAGAAAGAAAGATGAAAAAGAATTACTACTATGCAACCACCTTTTCTACATCTGCAATTAATATCTCTATATAAGCAAGCCCATAAATAAGCAACTGAACCATTTGACCTTGAAGCAAATGGGAAGAAAATGTTGTCACCTCTAAAGCTAGTATTTGGTTCGGGGGGGGGGGGAATCTCCAACTATGGATCTAGTTTACCTGTTTCTTCCATGCTCTTCCTCTTCGTAATAATGTTCAGCCTCTTTCTGATTCGGGATATTCTTTTTCTGTAAAACTGTCATCACTAAAGTCGCCATAGCTGTCACTGAACAGAAATGGATGAATGAATCATAGAATCATAGTATTGTAATTAGGAAGGGACCCCCGAGGGTCATCTAGTCCAACCCCCTGCAATGCGGGAATCCTGCCCGTAGCTGTCCTGAGAATGAATAAGAATCGTATTTCTTCCCCTTCAACACTCAATCTCTGTTAGTGCAATACCAATCAATATAAAGCATTTTCAAATCCCATTAGTTTTGGTGGAAG
This sequence comes from Zootoca vivipara, assembly GCF_963506605.1. Classification (NCBI taxonomy): domain Eukaryota; kingdom Metazoa; phylum Chordata; class Lepidosauria; order Squamata; family Lacertidae; genus Zootoca; species Zootoca vivipara. Next base: position 37,756,284 of record NC_083279.1, read on the forward strand.
AATTAAACACACATTAAATGCTCTTCCTTACGGAAATCAGTAAACCTTAAATAACTTCAGCTGCTCATTCCCTCAGAATGATTAACAAAGTAGTACTGTAATCGCAACATATGAGAGCTTTCTTAGCTGTGCTAAGCAGATGAGAAATATATTTTGTGATGAGTCACCAGGTGATAAATACTTGAAATGCTTCAGCAATTGTATATCAGTCACAATGAACATGCAACACCCATAAACAGTGTAGTCATCTGAATCCACCCTTTTTTTAGCCAAGAGTTCCAAATTAGTAAAATGATTGCAAATTTACTGTAATATTTTCTGAAGTGGTAGGTTAAAGTCTCTTTCAGGTTCCATTTGCTATGTAGTTTGTAAAACGCCCTTGAATGTCACTAGATGCAAACATTTGTTTAACGAAAACCTGTTATTATTGAAGCCATATTTTTAACTTTCAAAACTGAGTCAATCTTCTTACATCAGTAGAGTAAAATATTATGGTCCCTCTGATAAACTACTGTATTTCATGGGTGCTACTTGCAACCTTTGTTTGGTTTAAGCAGCTGTTCTGGTAACAGCCTTAACAGCCTACGTACAGCATTCGGTATTGATTTCCATCTGATGGCAGAGTTGTAATTGCTCATGATTGCTGATGATGCTTTGAGGGTGCATTCAGAAACTGTCTTCTGGTTGAGTACCAGTGACTGGATGAATCCATTGACTCTCTATTTCTGAACAAGAACTTCTATTGCTTTGGTAAATAGGGATCACCAATATTTCTGTAACTGTGAGGAAGTGGATTGTTCAACAAGCTCTTATTAGGGCTGGGTTCTCCAGCCCTGTGTCGTTGGTTATCCCATGGTTATCAGCTCCCCTTCACACCTGATTACAAAACAACAACAAACCTTCGCTGTGCTCTGACTGAGTGAAGAAAAGTGATTGAGGAGACTGGGGGGGGGGGGACGGACACTCCTATCATTCCACCCAGTCTCAGTAACATCTCTATCATTCCAACCCATCCTCAGCAATGTCAAGGATAGGAGAGGGTTTAAGGCTCAGCTGAAAGGTATCCTTGAAAGCAGCACTTTGTTTTTTTTGCTATTCAAGACAAGAATAGCAGCCATGCAGTTCTTTGGGGAGGTTGGGGAACACAGCACTGTTCTCAGGGATTCAGCTTCCCCCTGACCCTGGGAAGCAAAGTGCCTGCTGATGGGGACTCCATAGAGAGGAGGGACTGGTACTAGCTTCTGTTGTAATGAGGGGTGTTTTGCTAGTCACCGATTTTAAAAACACTAGTAACAACATACTCAGAGAAACAGATCTTGTACTTACTGCTGCTGTACTTACTTTCTTCTGAATGTACCCAAGGAAGCATGGAATAGAACATGGTATTATGAAACAGTTTGGCATATTTCAGGAAAAATTAAAAAGATATTAAAATATGATGACCTGGTTCACACATCATACCATTAAACTATGGTTGCACACCCTTTCCAAAACTGGGAGAAAACAAACCATGAGAAGAACAAAGTATTTTGGTCTTGGCTTCTTCTTGCAGTGTGCCCAGAGAGAAACAAGCCACAAGAACTGTTCTGTACATAACACTGTGCCAATACTTTGGTTTGTCTCTTCCTGCTTTGGAAAGGGAGGAGCGGGGTGTGTGTGTGTAATTTTAGCATGTGAAAAAGCATGTCGAGCTATATTAGGCTGCTATCCTAAACACACTTACTTAGAAGTTAATAGCGCGGTTAATATGTAATTTCAAGAATTAATTCAAGAACAGATGTTTTATCTCTTATTATACAAAAGCCATTTCTCTTCTTTTATATCTCAGTACAGATATAACATTATCAGCTGAAAGCAACCAATTTCTGTATGAAAATAAAAAGCACAGCATTTTGGAAGTCTGCTACAATTTACAATCGCTGTTACAAATTAATAATACAAAACACAGTACTGTTTAGAGATGGCTCTAGACTGAACATGATTATAAGTTGTTACAAACTGTTATTATTTTAGCTAAGGGTGTAAATTATAAACAATCCTAATAATCTAAGGATCTTGTATGAAAAAGAAGATACATGCTCTCATATGGGGTGGGAGGTGTTGCCAATCTTCTCCTCCCACTGTCACTCCAGGGCAGAGCTTTCCAAACTGTGTGTCGTGACACATTAGTGTGTCAGCTGCAGTCTATAGGTGTGTCGCGTGAACACGCATTGCGCTCCTCCCGGGGCTGGAAAAGGGTTAGTTTAACCTCTGGTCTGCTAGTAAAACTGAATTACTGAGTTGCAAAATGATGCATGTCTAAAAAGCGTGTGACCAACAGAAAAGTTTGGAAAGGTTTGCTCTAGAGGGTCCCTCTTCCTCTGTATTTGGTCAGTGACACCCCCTCCCCCAATCTCCAGGTAAGTACATTTTACTCATTCAGTGAGATCTTTGAATCCAAGTAATTGTTTCCTGTTAAACTTCCACAAATAAAAAAGTTAAGTTAGAAATCCTGAAATCTTTTATGATAATCATCTTTTATTCCCTGCAGACAATCATGACTTAATTAATTGCCTGGGATTAAGGGATGGGTTTCTCAACCTCTACATTTATTTGGCTCTCATAGAAAACGCAATATATCAACTTATCAAATGACCTTTTAAAACTAAACATTATTCAGAACTTTTCTAGTACACATAATAACTAATAATAAACACTTCAAAAGTAACATTGCTTTTTATCACCCCCATCCTTTATCATCCTGGATGGAAGCATCCATCACACAAAACAAAAAAACAAAGTTACCTAGGAGACAATTTACATCCACGTTGCAAGTAAGCACTGAGAGACCCTGTTGCAGCAAGCAAAAGGCCAAGGTAGGCAGGTGATGGCTTCATAGGCCTCGAGGAAAACTCTGGATGGAACTGGACACCAATGAAATATGGGTGATCTACAGATAAATCCCAGAGAAAAGTAAAAAAAAAAGTTAAAAGGCAAACATATAACACTAATAATATACAAACTATTTAAATTACAATGACTTTAATCCTGATTTCAGGCATGAAAATACATATTAGTTAGCATTTAAAATATAAATGCTAATGTCTGTAAATTTTAGATAGCTTTATAGTTCAAAGAACATCATAGAAATTATCTTGTTATAAATCTTATTGCAACATAGGTTAGTATGAGTGGGAACTGCAATAAAATGTTGCAGTGTGGTCTATGTTTCTGTTCAGCCAGCCACACCCTCCCACCACCACATTCCATTTTATTCTTCCTTTCACCCGATTATCTTCCTCCCTTGAAATGCTTTCCACTTAGCTTATCAATGCTGTGAGGCTGGTGGAAGTGAACCTTCAGCCCCTTCCTTGCAATTAGCTACCATATATTCCGGCGTATAAGACGACCCCCAACTTTTCCAGTTAAAATATAGAGTTTGGGATATACTCGCCATCTAAGACTACCCCTCTTCCAATGCACACCAAATAAAAATTTAAAAAATATCAGATTTGATTTCAATATGGTAATCCCTGGAGCTCTGCTGCCAGTCAGTGCAGACAGCACTAAGTGAGATGGGCCAATGGCCTTGCTTGGTCTATAAGGCAACTCCCTATGCTCCTGTGGGGTGAACTGGGTTTCAATGAAACTCGATGGCCTTTTCTCCACATCCTTTCCTGGGAGAGCTGCCCTTTCGCCATGGCTTCTCGCCCCCCCCCCATTCACTAGGGAAAGTCTAAAATGCAATGAATATAAAACCATTAAAAAAAAAACGGGCAGAAGGGGTTCAGATCTGAAGCTACAGTGGGAGAAAAAGCCTAATTCATGGAGTTGTGTATTGGGGATTGAAGATTAAAAACAACTCAACCCAGAGTAGTCTCTTCTACTCCAGTTCCTTCCACACTTTTGGTCAGTTTATATGCCATAGAATTAAATGGCAAAGCTTGTCTTGGACTGTATTACATGTTTGAATACCACCTCATATTTTTTAAAAAACAAACCTCTCATCATACAAAGCGAGTGCATCAAGGAAAACAGCTCAGCCCAGTCTTCCTCCTCAATGAAAGAGAGAGACACGGAGAAATAAAGCAGGGAGAGTCAGCGGAGGAAGCAGCAACATGGGGGGAGAGAGAGAGGGAGAGACACGGAGAGATAAAGCAGGGAGAGTCAGCGGAGGAAGCAGCAACGTGGGGAGAGAGAGAGAGACACGGAGAGATAAAGCAGGGAGCGTCAGCGGAGGAAGCAGCAACGCAGGGGGAGAGAGAGAGAGAGAGAGAGAGAGACGGAGAAATAAGGCAGGGAGAGTCAGCGATCGAAGCAGCAATGCAGGGAAAGAGAGAGAGAGATCAAGGCAGGCATAGGCAGCGAGAGGGAAAAGGAGCCAGAGAGGAGGAGAGTGGGGACGGCAGTGAAGAGGCTCCCCTCATTCCCTGGGCGTTCATACGGCCGTCGCATACAGCGGGGATGCAGCCGTGGCCGTTTCTGAGCTCCCCCCACCAGATGCGGCGACTGCAGATTCTCCAGTCCCGGCGTATACCCGGCGTATAAGACGGCCCCCGACTTTTGAGACGATTTTCTGGGGTTAAAAAGTCGTCTTATACGCCATAATATACGGTACTTCCTGCTTTCAAAACAGGCCTCTCAGTTGAAAAACACTTGCCATAGGGGGAAGATGCTTCAATCGGTAGAATAAACACTCCACCCCGCCCCACAAGCATATCTCAACTTGCATGCTTTGCCTACTACGTAGTAGCAAGGCAGCTCTATTTCTGTGCTTAGCTGATTTGTTTTCTGCTACGAATGAAAAGTCTTGCCTTGCCACCCAAAACAGATTCTGGAAAACTATTAAAGATTGCATTGCATTGCTTGCTTTAAGGAAAATTTGATGATGATGATGATGTATTGATGGTATTTGACACCGACTAAACTTGCTAAAATATATAGAATTCAAGATAAGGCATGTTGTAAATGCAAGAAGGAAGGGAATTTCTTCCATATGTGGTGGATGTGTAGTAAAGTTAAAGCCTACTGAGATATGATATACAATGAATTGAAAAAGATCTTTAAATATACTTTTATTTTAAAAAAAATCTGGAGGCTTTTATATTGGGTATTATGGGAGAAGAAATTCCAAAAGTAGACTTAAATATGTTTATGTATGCTACCACGGCGGCAAGGACACTTTTAGTCCAGAAATGGAAATAGCAGGAACTTCCAACTTTGGAAGAATGGCAGATAAAAATTATTGAACATGCAGAACTGGCAAAACTGACAGCGAAAATCCGAAACCAGTGTGACGAACTGTTTAAAAAGGACTGGAGTAAATTTATATAATATATGAAAGAACACAGTAAACATTTGAAAATGTTTGCGGTTTGATTTAAAATATTTTGCAATGATAATTTTTGAAACTGATTTACAAATACTAAAGTAATTTTCTTAAAGTATAGTAAGAAGGTAAATAGGGTGATATAGAAATGCTAAGAGGATTGTGATTGCTTAAGAAAGCCAGGGAGTGGGAGGGTGGTAAATTGATGCTTGGTATGAGCAAAGTTGTATGTGATTATATGATTTGATAGGAATGTGACAAAGGAAAAATATGAAAACTATTGCATTGCTTATGTTATTTCTTTCATAGCAGCAGTGTTTAACAACACTCTCAGTTTTTATCAAGATCTGTGTAGAACTATTTTCAGTATGTATATCAGAAGCAATATACCAGAAATAAAACAAATGCACTTAGACAGTTCTTTCTTATAGGTTTTGAAATATCTCCAAAAGGACAACCTACGTTTTGTTCCATATCAGCATGAGACTATAGAAAGAATTCTTTCTGTCACCTCCTGGAGTCAAATTTAATCACTATAGGTTTCAGGCTTTCATAGTCAGGTAAGTTTACATTTTTGTTTTTACAGACAGCTAGTATCTCTGCAATAATTCAGTTTTTAATATCAGTATCATACATTTGTGACAAAGGATATGTACATTCCTAAATGTGAAGTACTGACAAATGTCAGTGCCTGGAATTCAAGACTTTTACACTGTCTGCTATCTGTCAGGTGTGGTTCTGTACAGTGAAGCCTCCATTTCCTATATAGGAGAATGCTGCAGCTAAAAACCAAAGCCCTTACCATTCAGCTCAATGACCTCCATCCTTTTCCCTTCAGTATCATGGCCAACAAATCTCAAACCTTTATCTTCAAAGAAGTGAGTCAACTCAGGGTTCACCTTTGAAATAGCAAAGCAAAAGAGGAGAAGATAAACATACTTTTAAGGTGAATATTGCAATACTGGTGGAGATGTGCATCCACATGTGAATCAGTATTGGCAATGCATATAGATGGCTATTGTGCTACAATAATCTCTTGCTGAAACATACCTTTTTAGATGGCTCTAACGAAAGAAAGCGTCCAGGACTAACAATAACATGTTTCAGACATAATGTCCAAACCATGGTTTGGTATTTGTGAATGTCACACACACTTGCACCCCCCCCTCTTTCCCCCTTGTGTATAGATACCGGTACCCCTTTGCTCAAACATGGTTTGGCCTGACTTCCACATCAGGAAAACTATGGCTAAAAGCTGTCTCCAAACCACCATTTGAAACCAGGTTTGAAATGGTGAAACAGGGTTTCCTGAATAGCATTTGCTCAGTTTGGATATCCCAATGAACAGGAATGGAAGGGATCCTGAAAGGCACTAATGATTACCAACTCCCGGTTCAATCAAAGCACCAATAACTGAGACAATGGATTTCAAAACAGCAATCAGCAGATGTTGCAACTTGCAGATACAGTGGTACCTCGGTTTATGAACACCTCGGGTTACGAACTTTCGGTTTACGAACCATCGAAACCCGGAAGTAAGTAACCCGAGGTTTCCGAGGCCTATGGAGGCCTCCATGGAGGCATCGGAGCGTCCGCGACTGGGACGCAACCACAGAAGCGCTCCGATGCCTTCACAGAGGCAAACTGTGTGGAAAGGAGCCCTTCCCCAACGCAAGTGCCCTGCGCTGCTGCCGCGTCTCATTCAAAGCGGCTTAAAACAGCGCGGGTGGGGGGTCCCTTTGGAAGCGCTTACCTCGCGCATAGAAAACAGCGGTGAGAGGCTTGGTGAGTCGTTTCGCTGCGCCGCGGCGGCGCTCGGCTCGCAGCTCTCCTTCCCTCTCTCTACGTGGTGCCGGCCGGGCGACCTTCCTCCTCCTCAGAGCAGCCGCCACCACCACCAGGCGAAAGGACTGGCTGGGGTGGCTCGCGGTGCGCCCGGCTCTGGTTGGAGCGGCGGCGGCTTCTCTCAACCCCAAGCCTCTCCACTCTTCAGGGGCGCAACGGTGAAGGCCCGGCCTCGCTTCTCTTGACCCCTCCGCGAAGCCGGGCCTTCACTGTCGCGCTCCTGCGACGTCTCTCCACCTTCGCCGTAGCGCTCCTGTGGAGAGGCGTCGCAGGAGTGCAAAGATCCGCTTCTCTTGAGCCCTCCGCGAGGCCGGCTCAAGAGAAGCGGGCCGTCGCTGTCACGTTCCTGCAACGCCTCTCCACAGGAGGTGGAGAGACGTCGCAGGAGCGCGAAGGTCCACTTCTCTTAAGCCCTCCGTGAGGCTGGCTCAAGAGAAGCGGGCCTTCACTGTCACGTTCCTGCGACGCCTCTCCACTGAGTTTATTTGCAGTAAGGTTTGGGACTTTCCTTGTTGAATGGGTATGTGGGGCCACATACCCATTATGCAGATTCTATCAAGACTTTCCATTCCAGAGAAGGGAAATGCTGAAAAAATGCACTTCTGCCACACCCCTTTAAAGCCTACATTTGTCTGTAGTTTTATACAGGCTTATGTAATAGTTCTCATGGCCTTACTGTGAAAACCTGATGGAATGAACAGGTGGTTTTGCCTTGACTCCAAATTGAGCATGGCTGATAGACAGCAAAAATCATGTTAGCAGTTACTTGCCTCATAGCGATGCCTGTGTCGTTCTTCCACAAAAACTTCATCACCATAAAGTTTCCCTACAAATACATTTAAAGGGTAACTTCTGCAGTACTGTTACAAGTAAAAATAACATTTTTGTGTATAACCTAGTATTTTGCCAATCAGTTATATATAATATAATAATAATAATAATAATAATAATAATAATAATAATAATAATAATAAATTTTTATTTATACCCTGCCCTCCCCAGTCGAAACCGGGCTCAGGTAAAAGAACACAGATATTCAAATAGATGCAGTCTAGCCATGTAATGTAGCAGGACAACGTTGAACATATCTAAAACATATATAAAAGCAAGGAAGATCATTAGAATTTTAAAACAAATTTTAGGGCTACCTATCTCCCTGGACTACATGAGGACCTTGCCAGAGGCAACTAGACACTTCCTGCATCTTATAACATACACAACAAACAAGGACAAAAAGCTGATCTAGGGGATATGTAGAGTTTAAGAAATTGGGGAAGAAGGGCTGGTATAAAAGAGAAATACTTCAAAAACACATATTTTTGAAGATAGTGAAGCATGTATCTAAAAGACATGTCAGATGGGGAGTAGAAGTGCAACTTCAAGAGACCTCATGTCAAATTTTATGTCATGTCCTGCAGCTCATAATATTTTCTGTACTTCCCTTTTTGTAGCAAAGCATAAACTGGAATATAGTTTCTTTTCAGCTTTCTTGGATGCTTGTGAAATTCAGCAGACAGAATGGCCAGGAACATAGGAAGCTGCCTTATACAGAGTCAGACCATTGGTCCATCTAGCTCAGTGCCGTCAACAGTGACTAGCAGTGGCTCCCCAGAACCTGGGACCTCCAGCGAATAAGGCAGATGCTCTGACACTAAGCTTGCCCATCCATCTTAAAGTATTACACACTACAACTACTACTATTTTAACAAGTGAAATGGCCTGAGAGTTCAGGGGTCAACCTCACTTTCCAGAAGTTCACAGATCCGGGGTCCCTGACAGAGGGAGATAGGATGACATGAGGGGAAGTCACAAACCCACCCATGGAGATGGCCAGCCAGTCTCGGAGAAAGTGAATGAGGTACTCTTACTGCAGTGACCCAAAACTACCGGCATTCCTTTGCCTTGAAGCAAAGCTTCCTAACAATAATAAGATCAACAACAACAACAACAACTGCAAGTTCTTAGCATTCATTTTAAATGATTTGTATGCAATTTTACACACATTAAACTTACCTAAACATATAAATGCAACCCAAATACTCTCTAAATGCCTAAGTCATGTTACAACTTTTTAGCACCCCTCATTTTCTGGAATTTGAATGTTGAAAAATGCAACACAGTCTATGTTTGATATTTATTGAAAGCACAATTCTGAAGGAATTTTTTAAAGCCAGTTTTCATGTGAATGTACTCTTTTTCAACCTGGGATGGAGAGGTTAGAACAAATATGCAACAATAATAAAGGATAGATTGTAGTCAGGCTGTGCTTGGCTAGTGCACAACTTAGAAGTACAGGTTTCCAGCCATGCCCACAATTCAATGGCGGTTGTTCTCCGTAGCCCTTCCAGGGGCTTCAAAGAAGTTCAGGCAGTGGAAAGGGAGGGCATGAGGCATAAATCCTCCTGGTGCTTTCCAGTGGGGTCTGGGAAGTTCAGTGCATCACACAGTATCACGCAATCCCATGTCTGCCAATTTGGAAGACAGAACGGGAGCGATCTGGGAGTGTGCCCCCATCATGGACGAGCCTCTATTACTAGCATGATTTGCGGAAGGTTCCTCCTTAAACTAGATAATTGGCAGTAATCAAGAGGCAGTCTCGAAGCACCATATGCAAATGGGCTGCATTCAATCAACTACCGAAAGAACCAGGACTGGTTTTCTGAAGATATTCAAATGGTTTTCTGAAATTTGAGGATCCCTACTACCGGTACAGCCATGAAAGGAAAGGGGGAAGACGATGTGCTTTGTGCCTTCTTATGGTTTTCTAATAGCCTTTTTTCGCCTGCCCTCCTCTACATAATGAAAAGACATGTGTAGCTACTACTTGGTTTGATACTTTGAAAAAGAAGGGGGCTTTTAATTTATGCTTTACAAGGGAAGCACACTTTTTGGAAATCTGAACAGGTCAACAAATTTTAGTTGGTCTTATTAAACCATAAATACTGTACTGTATGTTAAAAAGCAGGACTTCTGAAGAAAAGGGAATATGGCTACTTGCCTTTTTTTAATGATATATATTAGGCCCCTTATTTTTCCATGATCATAACTAAATATTAAGAAAAGGTACTGAATCAAACCATTATTACACTTAAGGCCCGCAAACATTATATGAATATGTATTTTTATATACAGATATGCTTTTTTAAAATAAAAAAAATCACAGAAGCAAATACATCTGCCAAAGAACTTAAGACTTACTTAAGATAGAGTCCTTTGTATTAAAGATAGTTTTCCTTTCCCCTAGTCTCATTGTTCCTCCCATGTCTCCAGGATTATGTTCAGGCATGTCAATGACCTTAACGAAGAAAAACATTTACTTTGGTTTACATTATTTCTATGCCATACAAAGCAAGACACTTGGATCACCATCTTGCATGCCCATAAATCTTCCCATGTTTCTAGTACAGCAACATTGTATACAATAAAAATAGGTTCAGCCCACAGATGATGCTACCACTGAAACTGAGATGTTGAGGGTCAAGGAAGAGTTTCAACATTAGCTCTGTTCTTTATATTACAGCTTCTGGCAGCATACTGGGTGTACTTTGCTCTACTGAAGGTGTAGCGCCCAGTGTATTTACTATGTGGATCTTTTGCGTTTTAGCAATCCTTTCCCAGAAAAAAAAAGGTCCTGACCCAGTTAAACTTAAGCAGTTTAGAGTTCCACTGATTTCAATGGGGGAATCAAACTTACAAAAAGAAAAACAAAGACCGCAACACTGTCTAAAGTGAGTTGACCAGGTGATTTCTAATAATATTTACATTGATTTAATTTAAATTAACATATTAAGCATTTTGCTAAGACTGAAGCTTAGAATGCAAGAGGCTAAAATATTTTTGCTCAATTGAGATTTTAGTTTATCATCATATGGCGATTTTACTCTTGCACTTCCTATGTGTACACACAAAGGGTATATATGAACTAATGAAATTTCTGTCAAATCTGGTTGAGGATCAATGCTACACAAAGAACACACCATTCACTCTTATGAAAACAATATAGAAGTTTCAGAACAGCAAGCAGCTGATACAACACTGAGAACATAATCTGCTGATAAAAAGAAAAATCTACTTTTTTATTAGCTTGGAAGCTCAAAGCATCTGTAGCAAATATCTCCCCCCCCCAAAAAAAATATTCCTGTCCTTCAGTGGCCCATCAGCATTACAAGGATAGCTTAAAAACTGTAAAAAAATATAGACAACTCTAAAACAATGCTAGAAGAAGATAAAACACACATGAATAAAAACAACAGCTTAAAAGAGTGAAAAGCTAGCCTAATGGGGGGGAAATACCTGGGAAAACAGCAAGGTCTTTGCTTAGCACCAAAATGGTAACAAACCCTTCACTAATGCTAACCTATACAGAAATGATTTGACCATGATATTCTACATGGGGCTGCCCTGGAAGATGACCCAGAAACTTCAATTTGCCAGATTACTTGCTGAGATGCCTATCACCTTTTTTAAAAGACTTGCACTGGATCCCAGTGTGTTCCCAGGCCCAATTCACTGTGCTCACACTAGTGTTTAAACCCCTAAACAAATCGAGTCACAAATATCTGAAATATCTACAGGTGTACAGAGGGACTCTCTTGCTAGGTCCACTGTCCTCAGACGTTTGGGAGGTGGCAGTATGGGAAAGAGCATTTTCTGTGTCAAGTTCCAGGGGCCATCCTGTTAGGCTGCAGTAGATTGCAATGGATTGCTCTGAAGTTACATTAGCACCAGATTTTTTTGGGGGGGGATCACCCCCAGCCGCCCTCCCCTCCCTGTCCTGTATTTTGCCAGAACAAAGGTGGCAACCCTAGTCAAAGGGAGTTCTTTCTTGCAGAAATATAATTAGGAATTTTGAAACAAAGACATGGGAAAGAAGTACAAACAAACTTAAACCATTAATTATTATTGTTAATAGCAACGAACAACACAAACATTTCACAATCAGGTTGACACTCCTGCCTCAAATGACTATAAGAATGCCAGTCTCAAACTGCATCTTTTAAAGCTGCCTTGACAATTTCAGGGGGTCTTAGGTTTGCAGAGTAAGGTAAGTAAGATCTGAACTTCATGTGATAATCTATGCTTGTTTGTTTTATTGTTTTAAATAATTGCCCTGGAAACTGTAGTTTACTCAGTCTTGGGCTATTACCCTGCATGACATTGAGTTGTAACTTCTTATCCATTTTAAAACTCATCTGGTCAGTCTGAAAAACAAGCCCCATTTTCAGCCTGCAGCACATATTAATTTAGAACTGGCACTTGAAACTAGTTCCGAAATCATTTGATATCCATATTTAAATTGCTTTACCCTGTTGGTACTATTGGCAGTATTGTATCACTTATTATTTAGAGATGTCATTGCTAACAAAACAGCAAGTGTTGTCATGCTATTCTACTATATAATATTGCATTGTGGGAAATGCCATATGAAAAGTTGTGTAATTTTTTTCAACCTGTAGCAACCCCCCTATCAAGGCATGGTGTGTATGTGTGTGTGTGTGTGTGTGCGCCCACGCACGCACAATATTCACACACACCCCAGGCCCCTTCTGAGGGGCATGAATTGAAAAACCACGAAGTATGCCCAGGCACTAATCCTCCATACAGTTCAGTTGCTTAAATGCAATGGCTCAAATCCTATTATAATCAAGCTACAAAAATGTTATTGTTAGAATTCACAATGCGAGACAGTGGCTATGGAAGCGCTTTTCTTAAACTGTTCAACAGAATTAGGATTGCACATCCCCACCAACAATGAATACTCCATCTGTAGCTGATCATTACAATTCCCTTGCTGGGTCAGGGAACTGAACTTTGGATGAAGTCCAAGTTAGTATTCCTAAAACACACTTAATTGGAAGTAATTTGAAATGGGCAGGGTGTGTTTCCAAGGAAATGAACCTAGAAATTGTGGAGTGACTGGGTATCACCAGTTGTTGTTTTTTACCTCCACAAAGTGGCAGACAGAAAGCCGGGATATCAGGCAATTCAGTTTTTTCAACTTTTATTTCTTCATGACATATACCATTTTTATTTGCTGCTCGCCTGTTTTCTGTGTTGATCACCTGCTTCCCAATCTTGCTAATACTGTTCCAGATAAAAACTCTGTTCAAAATGCTGTTTGTCCTTGCATACATCCTGAGTATGTAAGATGTAAATTCAAATATATTACTCTATTGCTTTTGCTTCATACTGGTGCAGTTGTAGGTAGTCTTCGTCATCATCATTGCAGAGGTGTCTGTGGACGGGATATATTGATTGAAAATGTCTAGTAAACCAGTGTGAGGGACAAGGGATACAGGGAAGTCCCTCCCATCTTAAGTTCCAGCCCATCCCCAAGCGCTGGAGAGAGTAAGGAGAGCTCTGCCTCCAGCGGAGAGTCAGGAAGTGGTGTCCGAGGCTCAGGCAAGGTTGTGGAGCCCAGGCAGCAGGTGGGACAGGAAGTTGGACGCACGGGGGGGAGGCCAATCCCCCCAACTCCCGAATTGCGACGCAAACGTAGGGGGAAGAGGTTGGGTCTGCCAAAGCTGTGGTGCTGGAAGAAAACGCGCCAATCGCCATTCGGGAGTTCTGACACCTCACCTTAAGGATGCATTTTTACTGCTCTGAACACTGTAAATAATCAGCACTTAATAAAAGCCTTAAAAGACCATGCTGGAGTCGTTACTCTAGAGTAGCCATACCAGGCCCTCTGACAGCAACTCCCGAATCTTTTTTTGGCTACTTTGGAGTGCAGCGATGAGCTCTCAAGAGGCTGAGCATTGGAGGCTGGAGGCCGAAGCAGCGAAGCAGGAGCTGCAGAACCTCACAGCGCACGCACAGCAGCAATTGCATGCCGCTCAGGAGGAAGCGCGAGGGGCGCAGGAGGAGCTGAACAAGCTGGTGGACCAGGTGAGGACAAAAGAGGAGACTGAGAAACAGCTAAGGGTGATGGTATTGGACCTGCAGAAAAAGTTGGAAGAGGAGAAAGCCGCTAGAGGTGGGGGGGCGCCCCAGCCGCAGCTAGTCCAAGTGAGAAGGGGACAGAGCCTAGTCACCAAGTTCAGCGGCGACCCTAGGGAGTACCTAGGATTCGAGACAGAAATAAATTATGCGCTGGAATTGCATGCAGCAGAATTCCCAGATGACGCGCACAGAGTCTCCTTTATCATAGAGCATTTGACGGGGGCCGCCCGGGAATGGGTAAGACCGCTCATCGCGCAAAAAAATCCTTGCATGAAGAACGCAAAATTATTTCTAGAAGCCTTAAAAATAATGTACGCTAGCGACAGTGAAATGGAAGCCACTAAACAGGAGCTTCATAACTTAACACAAGGAAAATCGACAGTTAGGGACTACTGGGCGAGATTCACCATGCTGGTGCACAAACTGGGGTGGGATCTGCAAAGTGAGCCAGTGAAATCAGCCTTCTACCTGGGTTTGCACGCAGACGTTAAGGATGAGCTGGCAAGAGGTCCTAGACCGCAGACTATGGACCAGTTAAGCAAAGCGGCTCTAGCGGTGGGGGTGAGACAGGAATCCAGATGGTATGACAAACAAGCGACGCGCGCAGCAAAACCTTGGTTCCCACGCTCCCAGGACAGACCACATCACCAAACCCCACCCCAGGGACCGCCCCCAGACCCGCCCAGACCAAGCCCAGAGCCGGAACCGATGGAGATCGGGGGAGCGCGCGCGCGGGCTTTTCAAACCCCGGCGGCGCCAAGACGCAAGGAGGGAAGAGGCGGGAATTGCTTTCTCTGCAACTCCCCCCGGCATCGCGTCAGAGACTGCCCTCATCGCAGAGAGTGGCAAGGAAAGGCGGGAACGGTTGTACCTTCCCCCGCTGACGCAGCACCACAACAGGGAAACGAGACAGCCTGGCTGCAGGAGACAAGGGGCAGCAGCCAGGCACAGTCAGCAGACAACAGCCCCAGCCCGCCCACCCGCACAGAGAGGAGCAGAGCCAGCCCACCCCTCCCAGAGCAGGAGTGGTTCTGGAAGTGACGCTCACGCTCCCAAATGGCTATCCCCTGACGGTCCTCGCCCTAATTGACAGTGGGGCGTCAGCGAACTTCTTCTCGAGAAACTTTGCAGAAGAGCACCAGATCCAGCTTCTGCAGCTGGATTTTCCTCTGCATGTGGCAACCATTGACGGCAGAGAGCTGCTGGGAGGGGCCATCACTCATCAAACCCCCCCCCATGAGAATGACGGTGGGAAGGCACTCAGAGACACTGGCATTCAACGTCACCACCATCTCAGACCCCCCCATCGTCTTGGGCATGAGCTGGCTGGCGCGCCACGACCCCTCCATCAGTTGGCACCAGAGATGCATCACGTTTGGATCGGACTTTTGCCTGGAACATTGCATGCAGCACCAACCAGGGGAGGGGCCTCCGATAGCCACGGTGGCCACCATGCACGTCAAAGGGGGTGAGGCGATACCCAAGCCGTACTGGGACCTGCAGGAGGTCTTCAGCGAAGCGGAGTCCGACCACCTACCCCCACACAGGCCTTTTGACTGCCAGATCAACCTGGTGCCAGGGGCAACTATACCCCCAGCCAAGCTGTACGCCATGTCAGATCAGGAACTGGAGGATCTGCGCGCTTTCATCGACAAGAACCTCAAGCGGGGGTTCATCAGAGAAAGCAAGGCAGCAGGGGGCAGCCCGGTCTTCTGGGTGGACAAGAAAGACACGCAACAGCGCCGCCTTGTGGTGGATTTTAGACGACTGAATTCAGTGACAGAGCCAGTGGCTTTCCCCATGCCCAGAGTGGATGATCTCCTGACAGCGGCACGCAGGGGCAAGATTTTCACCAAGCTAGACCTAAGAGGGGCGTACAACTTGATCAGGATCCGGGAGGGCGATGAATGGAAAACCACGATGTTCACGCCTCTGGGCTCTTTTGAATATCTGGTGATGCCCTTCGGGTTGCAAGGGGGCTCAGCATGCTTCCAGGCCTTCATGCACCACGTCCTGGGGTCCCTCCTCTTCAAGAACTGCTTGGTCTTCCTAGATGACATCCTTATCTATTCCAATGACCCAGTGCAGCATGTGAAGGATGTCAGGGAGGTGTTGCAGCGCCTGAAGGACAACCACCTGTATGTGAAGCTGGAGAAGTGCAAGTTTCACACCAAAGAGGTGGACTTCCTGGGCTACAAGCTGTCAGACAAGGGGCTGGCGATGGACAAGGACAAGGTACAGGCCATCCTGGACTGGCACAGCCCCAGGACGCGCAAAGATGCCCAACGCCTACTAGGCTTCGCTAACTTCTACAGGAAGTTCATCAAGAACTTCTCTCGTGTCACGGCTCCTATCACCGACTGCCTGAGAGGCAAGCAGAAGTTCCGGTGGACACCAGAGGCGCAAGCAGCGTTCGAAAGCCTCAAGAGGGTATTCGCTTCAGACCAGCACCTGTTCCACGTGGTGCAGGATGCGCCCCTACGCCTGGAGACAGATGCTTCGGACAAGGCTCTGGGAGCGATTCTGTTGCAACTGGACGCCAACAGAGAGTGGAGACCCTGTGCCTTCTTCTCCAGGAAGCTGACCCAGCCAGAACGCAACTACACAGTGTTTGATAGAGAACTTCTCGCGATCCACGCTGCGTTCCAGCACTGGCGACACTTCCTGGTGGGCGCCAAGCACCCCATCCAGGTGTGCACAGACCACAAGAACCTGGAGTTCTGGAGAACTGCCAGGGTGCTCAACCAGCGGCAAATACGGTGGGCAGAGTTCTTCTCGAACTTCAACTTCTCAATCCACTACATCCCGGGGGAGCAGAATGTCAGGGCAGATGCCCTCTCCCGCAAGCCAGAGTACATGGAGGAGGAGTTGCCACCAGCGCCCAGGCACATTTTCCCCCCATCAGCATGGTCATGCGGAGCAGCAGTGGTGAGCGAGGCGGAACTCACAGCACTGACGGCAGCAGATGAGTTCGCCACCCGCATCTTCAGAGAACTGAGAGGGGGGAGGGAGCAGGCCAAAGACTTTGAGGAAAGGAGGGGTTTGCTTTTTTACAGGGGAGCCCTGTACCTGCCAACCAAACAGCTGAGAGGTAAGGCCCTCAAGCAGATGCACGACAACCCAACGGCGGGTCATTTCGGAAGGGACAAAACCACTCACCTTGTCATGAGACACTTCTGGTGGCCAGGGGTGCGGGAGGATGTTCGGGATTATGTAAGGGGATGTGACACCTGCCAGCGAGCAAAGGTGGTCAGAGCGCCACCAGCAGGTTTGCTGGAGCCATTAGCCACACCGCACAGGCCGTGGGAAGTAGTGTCCATGGACTTCATCACAGACCTGCCGTCGTCCAGGGGCAAGACCGCAGTGTTGGTGGTGGTGGACCTCATGTCCAAAATGTGCCACTTTATACCGTGTGCCAGGGCGGTCTCGGCAGAAGAGACGGCCAAACTGTTTGTTGACCACGTATTCAGACTGCATGGATTGCCTTTAAGAGTTATTTCGGATCGTGGCCGCCAATTTGTTTCCAGGTTCTGGCGGCGGCTAATGAACCTCCTGCAGGTGGAGGTCAGTTTGTCTACGGCTCGGCACCCGCAGACCAATGGACAGGCGGAGCGGGTCAACGCCATTCTGCAGCAGTACCTGAGATGTTACGTCAGCCAGAGGCAAACGGACTGGGTGGATCGCCTGCCACTGGCAGAATTTGCCTACAACAATGCGGTGCACGTCTCCACAGGGGTGTCGCCCTTTAAGGCCAACTACGGGCGCGACCTCAGATCTTTCCCAGAGAGGGAGGGGAGGAGGAGGAGGAGGGCCCACAGGCAGAGGATTGGGCAGAGGACCTGGAGATGGTGCACCAGCAGCTCAGAGAACACTTGGAGAGGGCCAAGGAAGCGTACAAGAAGGGGGCAGATCGCCACAGGCGACCGGGAGAGGTCATCAGGGTGGGGGACAAGGTTTGGTTATCCTCGGAAGGTCTTCCCACCAGGGGGCGATGCAAAAAGTTAGCACCCAGGAGGCTGGGCCCCTTCACGGTCACGCAACAGGTCAACCCGGTAGCCTTCAGGCTAGCACTGCCGGAGGACATGAGAGTGCACCCAGTGTTTCATAGATCACTGCTGTCGCCGTACAGGGAAAGTACCAGGTTCAGGGACAGCGATCAGCCTCCAGAGGGAGGGGGGGAGACGGGAGACGCCCGACAGCTCAATGAGGCAACTGAGATTTTAGACTCAAGGAGAGGGGTGAGAGGGCTGGAGTACCTGATAGCATGGGAGGACACTCCGCCGTCCCACAATGAGTGGATACCGGCCACGGAAGTACCTGAGGAATTTTTAGTGGAAGAGTTCCACGCCCTGTTCCCCCACAGGCCCAAGCCCTGGCACATGGAAAGGGAGGGAGAGGGGGAGGGGCAGGAGGAAGGGATAGCAGGCAGCAGCTCTCCATGGAGATGGGAAGCGGAATTCGAGGACACGGAAGAAGAGGTGTGGGTTTCACCGAGGTCGACGACGTCAGAGGCAGGAGAGGACTGGCAGAACATTTTTACTCCCACCAGCTCTGACGCCACTGACTTCTTGGGATTCCCGTCTTCTCAGGGGGAAGGAGAAAGATCGCAGGATTGGGGGGAAATTTTTACACCCACAGGCTCGGATGCCACAGACTTCTTAGGGTTTCACTCGTCCCCAGCAAGCAGAGAGCCACTAGGGAGGGGGGGAGAGGAGCCTGGGAGGGGGGTGGATGTGAGGGACAAGGGATACAGGGAAGTCCCTCCCATCTTAAGTTCCAGCCCATCCCCAAGCGCTGGAGAGAGTAAGGAGAGCTCTGCCTCCAGCGGAGAGTCAGGAAGTGGTGTCCGAGGCTCAGGCAAGGTTGTGGAGCCCAGGCAGCAGGTGGGACAGGAAGTTGGACGCACGGGGGGGAGGCCAATCCCCCCAACTCCCGAATTGCAACGCAAACGTAGGGGGAAGAGGTTGGGTCTGCCAAAGCTGTGGTGCTGGAAGAAAACGCGCCAATCGCCATTCGGGAGTTCTGACACCTCACCTTAAGGATGCATTTTTACTGCTCTGAACACTGTAAATAATCAGCACTTAATAAAAGCCTTAAAAGACCATGCTGGAGTCGTTACTCTAGAGTAGCCATACCAGGCCCTCTGACAACCAGATTGGTAGCTGGGTTCCTACTGAGAGTATTTTTTGAGCCAACATGACAGAGATGTGGGACTGAAGACTGGAGTAATCATTCTGTGATATTATGACAGTGGACAAAGCTGTATTGTAACTTTTGAATAAATGTGTAAAAAAACCCATATATTTTCTGCTGCAATAAATCTGTTCAGGCAGTCAATAGGCTGCATAAAAACAGGAATGTGTGGGGCCGTCATTGGACATGCAATTTGATCAGGATAAGGTAAAGGGATTAAATATATGAATTTGCCCTGTAGCTGCAATTGTGGAAGACTGAAAAACAGAAGCTGCAACGTGTACAGAAAACTGTTCCAGATAACAGTTTTAAACAAAGTTATTTACACGGCTTTTTCAAAAATCCTGATCGACTGTTATGACTGCTTTTGTTATCTTTTTATTTGTGAGTCATGTTGTTTAGTTTTTCATAGAACAGTGAAATATAAATAATAATCAAGTGACTTGCATATTTCTATCCTCTTTTGTGGTGATTTTTTGTTAGCTTATTCCAGTTTTGTGTTTTTTCTTTATTTCTAAGTTGAGCACATTGGAACATTACCTTTTCAGGAGTTCTATAAAATGGCCAAGACATCTACTGAAGAACTGAGAAAGGTTTTCAGCAAGTATGCTTCAAAAGGGGGTGATCCTAATCAACTATCCCAATGTGAACTGAAAGAATTAATTGAGAAGGAATTTCCAAATGTACCAAAGGCAAGTCCATAATCGTTTCATTGAGACAGCATATGAAAGTGTGTGGAAATGTCCAAGTGCAATTACAGAAGTAATATCTGCCAAATATTTAACTGGGGGTGAAGAGAGCAAGACTGCAGAAAGCACAGAATTTAAAAGAATGAAGCCCCAAGCATTTCCATATAGCACTAGTGCTTTAATTTTCAGTTTTAATATCTTATTTATAGTAAAATCTTTAACGACTGGCATTCAAGTCCTTAAAGCACTGACTTAGGTCTTACATTGGAAATTATAGGCTGAATCTTAAAAGTTATAAAGTGGTACCTCGGGTTAAGAACTTAATTTGTTCTAGAGGTCCATTCTTAACCTGAAACGGTTCTTAACCTGAGATACCACTTTAGTTAATAGGGCCTCCCGCTGCTGCTGCACGATTTCTGTTCTCATCCTGAAGCAAAGTTCTTAACGGTTAACCCGAGGTACTATTTCTGGGTTAGCGGAGCCTGTAACCTGAAGCGTCTGTAACCCTGGACCACTGTATTCAGAATAGGCCCACTAGGTTGCTAACTTATGTCCATCGATTTTAGCAGATCTACTCTGAGTATGACTTAGTCTAAGTGAGGATGTAGGATTACAATCTATATGGAGCCTCATTGTTAAACAATTGGGGAAGCCAAATATCAAAAAGTAAGCTAAGAAACTTTAAAAATGAACCACACAGTGACTTGAGTAAGTATAAGCCAGGGACTGCTTAACAGAGACAGCAAATCTCAAAGTAGAGAGAAAATAGCAAAAATTATTGTCACTAAGGTAAGTCACCATCCATTGAATTGATCTTCTTGTTTTGTATTAAAATCACAGGCTTCTACTACTGGTGCCATATTCAAAGAGATGGACAAAAATAATGATGGAGAAGTCAGTTTTGAAGAATTTGAGGCTGTGATGGCCAAACTAATGGGGTGGAGCCAATAGTACGCCCTACAAGAATATGAAAGAGCACTGCAATTTCGAGAAAGAAAGCAAAACAAAATCATAAAGGAAGAAACCCTAAAGTAACAGACTGGTTTCTTTCTGAGGCATGAGAACAAGGTTATGACAATAAAAAACCTCTCAATAAATGTGAACTGCTTTATTCTCTAAGCTATCATTACATTATGTGTACGGTCGACACAGGATATTTCTTTCAGTAAGGCTGTTAAACTGAATGGTAGCTGTGCAAGAGTACAACAACTTGAGCTAAAAAGAACAATTTGCTCCACAGGGTGTGGTGGGGGTGATGACAGGAGGAGAAGTGATACAAAAGCCGACACCTCACACATCTCACTTGGGTTTAATATAATCGCTTCCTCCACTGTAGTATAGTGTAATGTGAGAGTAAGCTACACATAAAGTTGAGTTAAAGAGAAGTCTTGTAAAAAGTGCATTCCTATTATCTTAGGAAAAGGAAAAGAATTAAGTGAAAGACGAGTGTTTGAAGTTTCTGAAACCTGACACATTCCATCCATATTTAACATATGCCCATTTATTAGAATCAATGAAATGTTTGGTTCATTGGATAAGGACTGCATTAGTTTGCTTGGATTCTATCTCATGCTGCTTTATAACACGCCACTTATATCTATTTGTCATGAAAAATTCCCTATCAATCTATTCTCTATTCTCCAGCCAGAGGTAACTGTGCCTGGAGCAACTCCAACCCACTTTTCTGTTTCAACAATCCCAATTAGGACGTGAGCCGTACTTTGTGATACCCTAAATCTTGGCTCTTTCCAGGCTTACTACGAACAATGCACACACACGTAATCTGATGTTTTCCACTTCAACACTCTCTGGTGACCTACATTTTCTGTTTATGAAACACTAGTTACATGGGGAAAGGTAAAGGTAAAGGACCCCTGACATTAAGTCCAGTCGCGAAGGACTCTGGGGTTGCGGCACTCATCTCGCTTTACTGGCTGAGGGAGCCGACATTTGTCTGCAGACAGTTTTTCTGGGTCATGTGGCCAGCATGACTAAGCCGCTTCTGGCAAACCAGAGCAGTGCACGGAAACGCCGTTTACCTTCCCGCCACAGCGGTACCTATTTATCTACTTGCACTTTGACGTGCTTTCAAACTTCTAGATTGGCAGGAGCAGGGACTGAGCAATGGGAGCTCACCTCAGTTACATGTAACACTAGTTAATTAATAGTAAGATGCAGCCAGCCACTTCAACGGTACTTGAATGAGCATCCTTATGCACTTCCTCACTAGCAATATTTTTAATATGCTCTTTAGCCAAAAAAGACTATGAGAACAGCTTATATAAGATCAATAAACACAGGTACTCTCTTCCCCTCGTCTTATATTCTAAAAGGCAAAACTCAAAAGGAAAAAGGCATGAGGTGGAAGCAAACTTCAGATATCTCCCTCTGCTGGAGCCTGACAGAAAATCTGCTTTTACAAATGGATCCAAATTAAAGTGACGGCCATTATTGTTACCTATATACTATCACAAAGTTATCTTCAGGGGAGATAACTTTCTACAAGCATTATATTCAAAACTGTTTATGCATTTTCCTATTATTCCTGATGTGTTTATGCACTACGTTTTTGCATCATTACCCCAGGGTTTATATAATGCACTTTACCTCAGAGCAATATCTACAGGATCTCACATTATGCTTGAGATAGTCTTTAGGTACGATCAACTGGGTATTTGCATATCTGTAACTGAATTATTTTAATGATTGTGTAGATGCAGCTGCAAAACCTCTTAGCATAGCAAAACGATAAAACGTCATGCATGTGCCAGCCCAAAGATTCATACTGAACTCAAAACCATGTACACTATTTTAAATATATATCTTCTTAAGAGTTATCTGCAGCACACACCCTTTTTGCCCCTAAGGGTTATTTGGAACTTTTCCTTTCTTGGGAGTTAAAGGATGGCAACTTTATCCATCCTTATCAGACTTCAGAGAGCAAGCTTTTGGAAACTACACCCTAAGATGTACTTAATTTTAGGGTGTATTCAACAGACTTCTTTCTTGCCACAAAAACATTTTTTAAACTTTCCTTCCAGTTGCTTGTGGATATGACACATGAACGGTGTAAAGAAATCCCCCCTTTTCTAGCCCATTTGAAAGTGGCTTTTATTCAGACTTCACTGGATACAGTTTTCAGTGAGGAAAAAATTCAATTGAACGGTGCTTCATGCCGTCTGTGAGCGTCTGACACAAGATGGTGTGAATGTCACCATGACTCTGCAGAAATCAGCTGAGTGGGTGTGTGGCGAACAAGCATGTGCACCTTTTTATATTGGAAATATGCCTAAAGGCCCAATTGGCCAAGTAAAATCCACCCTTCTGTATCTAGGTATTTTAGCATAAAAACGGTCTCTGACTTTGGTCTGATGGCCCCCAAGTGGATGAGGATCGTTGATTCAGCACCTACCGTATGTATGTCTGGATGCAGCTTGCTGGTTCAGTGGCAGTGACTCTAATGGCTGGCATTAAGGTGAAGCAAGTTATTTTGTAATTCAATTACCAAATGTTAATTACCAATTGTTAGCCTCTTCCTTAATTCTCTTTTTCACTGATAATGTGTTATTATGCTTAAGTTTATAACCTCCTTAACAAAACAATGAGATCGTTTTATAGTGAATATGCTATTTTAAATGCTTGGGCCCCAAGCCATTTAGGGCTTTGTATGCTACCGGTAGTACTAACACCTTGCATCAGGCCCAGTAGCTCATTGACAGCCAAAGCAGCACTTTTAGGATTGGTGACACACATTCACATTGTGTTGTCCAACTTAAGAACATAGTAACCTCATTCCCACATAGAGCACATTATAGTATTTCAGGGAGAAGATCACCTGAGTATGGACAACAGAGACCAGGCTATACCCAGTGTTTGAAACTCCCATTGTTCTAGGTGCATTTTGCAACAGGGAATTTCATTAGCATGAGCAGTTTCTGAGCTCTGAGGCGCAGTACTGTGCCAAAGATTTCAGATTAAAATTGCAGAGTGGAAGGAAGGGAGGGCCTTTTTCTGCCTCCCCACTTCCAGCTACTATCTGAAGACTGGAGAAGAGACCCTCTTACCGTAAGAATATTAGGGGGTGGGCAGGGAGATGACTAAGACCATGTGAAAAATGAACATAATATCTTAGCTGCTGTTCATTCACTTTCAGCTTTGTATTCTTGTTATTAAAAAGCGCACCTAGACATTCTGTTGTTGCGCCTATAACCTAAGATTAAGGTTCCATTTAGCTCCTAGATTTCACGTCTCAGTTTCTAACGTTGGCTATCCCAGTCCACAAATGACAAGCCAGCCTAAGATGGACATAAGCACAAAGTCAAAGAAGCTACTTGGGACTCCAGTGACAAGCTGGAATCCAGGAGTACTCCCAGACTATGCCCTGGCACAGTATCGCCATCATATCAAGATTCAGCTTCAATTGATTATCAATCTTCCAGCCCATCATGGTTTCCAACACCTTCATAGCTTCTCCTAATTCAGATAGAATGAAGAGATAAGAGCTGTGCACTGTGCTCGAAATTCTCAGATGACAACTCACAGTGTTTTTCTATAGATGTTGAGCAGCATAGAAGACAGAATGGAACCTTACAGTAACCTACAGCTCAAAAGCCACAGAGCTGAGCAACAGTCTCCTAGTACAAATAGCACTTTAGAAATGCTGCAGGTAGTAGCAGAACTGCCACAGTACAGTGCCTCCGAGTACCATCTTCCAGAGTGATTCCAGAAGGACTTCATGGTCAACCGTGTCAAAAACCATTGAGAGGTCAAGGAAAAGCTACAGGGAACCAACTCCCACTCCATCTGTCTTCCAATAAAACCCATCAACCAGGGAGACCAAGGCTGCTTTAGTGCTAAATTTGGACCTGAAACCATATTGAGCCAGGTCTAGATAAACTGCCTCCTCAAGGCATATCTGTATCACTAGAACATCTTGCCCAAGAAGAAAATATCAGAGACTAGGTGGTAGTTTTCAAGCAGGACCTTTTCAAGCAGGACTGCACCACTGCCTCTTTCAATGACTCCCTTTCACAATGAGACATTAACCCTTCCCTGCACCCATCAGGTCAGTCACTTAGTTCTATCTAGACTTTATCAGCCATGATGAGCAAGGATTGAGAGGGCATGTAGCTCATCTCACTGCTACAAGTCTCCTGTCCACATCTTCAGTCTGCAACAACTGATGTTGAAACCACAAGCTGCAATTTAACAATTTTATCTTCAAAGCATTTAGTAAATCTCTTGCAGCAGGCTATTGAGTAGCCTTTTATTAATGATACAACACTGATCTGTTTTATTAATGATACAACACTGATCAGTTTACCACTCACTCTGCAAGGCATAAAGCACACATTGGTTCTAGCAGCAACTGCTCCATCACACAACAATGAAGAAAATAAAAAAGAAAGCAGACCTTTTTTAAAAAAAGGCCTGTCACACACAGATCCCTTTTTAGAGACTGAAGAGAACAGTGTGGAGCAGACTTTCCAAAAAGTTCCCACCCCATAAACTAGCATCACCAGTAATGTCAGCTGATGCTTAGTGGGGCATGATTTGGAGAAAATGGCCTTGTGGGCCAAACTGGACCTTCTTGTAGGCCCAGATTAGGACCTTCTTGTGAGCCCACAGGCCAGAAGTTTCCCATCCCATGTTGTATAAAGAATGGATGTGGAACCCCCTACCCCGGATTTCCCTCGCTGGGATATTCATTTAAAGATTCCCTCACTCCCAGCAAAGGGTCCCACAACCCACTAGAGCCCTCCCTGGGGTCCTTGTCACCCTGACTTGGCCAGCCCATTACATTCTTGTCCTTTGACCTGCTAGAAGTTTATTCAATTGCATATTCCAAAGGATATATGAATTACCCTATGTTTAAAATAAATTGCTACAGACCACAAATTAAGTGTGAATATTCCAGCCAACAGATAATTAGTGTGTGGCGTTGATTAACCACAAAGAATTAAGGAAGGGATAGGTGGTTTCATTCTAAGATCCTAACATCTGCTGACTCACAGGACACATGTGACAATTACAACACAATCCCAAGTATGTCTAGTCAAAAGCACACCCCAAAAAATTCCCTGGGGGTTACTCCAGTTTAGGATTGCCGCCATAGATTAATTGTTCCAGGCTTAAAAGAGTACCAATAGAAGCTGCAATATGTTAGTCACTGTTGTCTGGAGCCTTGTTGAATGCAAGGATGCTGTGCACCTCAAAATTTTAACTTTGCTAATTGTTTCCTAATAGGCCATCTGAATCTAGAGATGCAGGCACACCTTCATTGTACATCATGACACATACATGGAATGGAAAGTGTTGGGAGTGGTGCTTATGAACAGAAACACATGGGCAGGACATGAAGTTATGTTCTACTATATCTGCCAGTGCTCTGGGTATTATCTAAACCAGGTATCTCCTGTCATGAGTACAAATCCGATTGTCTTAGACTGTTTACTGTGGGCGATATCCAGCATAGTTATATTCAGAATAAATGACTGAAATCAATAACCTAAGTACAGATTTCCAGGGGTCTACTCTTAGTGAGACTTAGTAGTATACATCTAATATTACTGTGTGCCATATTTAATCTTAAATATTCTATTCTATCCAGAAACCATAGTGTCGTGGTAACCAACTACAGAACTTGTGATCATTACAAGATATGGTATCAATCACATCCACCATTTTCATGCACATTTATAGAATTCCTATAAGAAATGTTCACTGAAAGCATAGAACTGTAGGGCTCTAAGGTCCGACATTTCATGAAAGCTTCTGTGTTATATTCAGACACTGGCCCAATTAAACTCTGTCCTATAGAATAAACCAGTAAATTTTATTCTGTTTTTCATTAAAAACAAAACAAAAACTAGAACTAAATATTGCCTTTATTCACTGCCATTCCCAATTGCCTGAACAAAACAAAACCAGACTTTACAAGGTGAAATGCCACAACCCACTCAGATATGTTGTATAATAATGGTGTATTGGAGACTGTTAATTGCTGAACCCTATTTTAAAGATATGTTCCTCTTTCGAATGGGATACTTACTTCATGGGGTATTTATCACCAAGCAATTTAGTCCTAAAGTGCTGCCATAATAAGTCAGGATAGGCAAGCATGCAGTTGACCACACTTTTCCAAAAATTCTGTCCACATCCTCAACTTGCACAAACCAAAAAGTATCCACCAAATGTGGAAAAGAAAGAGCTGTAGCTACATCTGAGGCTGGATCTCCAAACTGGATCCCTAAAACAATCCACAGCATCCCTTCCATACATTATTGAATCACCTTATGGATTAGGAAGCTGACAACATTATGGATTATGTACATGTGATTCCACCCCCCCCCCCAAGATACATAACCTGCCAAAATTGCAGAATAAATTTCTGTTTTTCCCAGTTTAATGTATACTTTAGGTAGATTTTATAGTTGGTAACAGGAAGAAATGACATTTTGTAGTGAAACATTATGAGTGTTTGACCTGTTTGAGTTTGACAGAGCGGGATGGAACTCAGGAACTAACTTTTATATGGTGATTGCTTCTCTTGGCATGCCTTCATCCAAACATACAATACTTCTGCCTGTTTGAGTTAGAAACCCCACTTCCAGAGTCTCCTGCTGCTGTTGCCTTTCCTTTCACCCTGTCAAACAACATCATGCCTCTCCCCATCATGCTACCTTTGGAGCAGGCTTTGAGAATAAGCAAATAAATTCGCAAAGATTTGTTCTGTTGTAAATACATATATCAACACAACAGATGGGGGTACAGGAATGCACAAGATGAATAACAGGTTATAAGTGAGAACTAATAAGATTTCTTAGATCTTATTATCAGCAGATATCAGAAATGAAAAGGAATGATGAAAAAGACCATATTCCTTCTAGGCCAGCGATAACTTCAGAATGAAATATCCTAGCGCCCTAGGCCAGTCATTAAGCTGCCTAGATTCAATGTACACACCCAGTTTATAGAGCATACGCCCTATGAGAAATGTGGGGGTGTTTAGATGTAAAGGAGATAAGCAGGGAGAAAATGGCAGCAGGCACCATCATGTTAACAAATCAGTGCTATGCAGCCCACAATACAACAGTAGTAGTGTTCTTCATTGTCACAACAAACAGAGGTGTCGTTCTGAAGATTTAAAACATCATCACTAACAAGGTGCAGTTAATGCAGTAACCTGAAGCAGACCAGGAGTAGCACCCACCCCACTCCCTCACAAATACTTACTCGACTCTCTTAACACATCTGTGTGACTGTTCCTTCCCTCATTCCCACATCTGATCTCCTATTTCAGACATCGTAATATATCAGAATATTGCGATGTTTAGCTGCTGATATATCACAATGTTGAAAACCAGATATCGCTCAGCCCTAGTCTGTTTTTTAGTATACCTAAAATCCTTTGGTGATTAGGGAACTAACCCATATTTTGTTCAAAAAATTGCTTTGCAGAGATAACTACCATGGAGCTATAAAAAAAATTCAAAAGTAGGGGGTCTGTGGCTTGGCCTTTGAAAAATAGGGGGTCCTCAGTAAATAGCTAAATGGGAACCAGTGATATAGAGCAGGCATCCCCCAACTTTGGCCCCCCAGATGTTTTGGACTACAGTTCCCATCTCCCCCAAGCACTGGTCCTGTTAGCTAGGGATCATGGGAGTTGTAGGCCAAAACATCTGGAGGGCCGCAGTTTGGGGATGCCTGATATAGAGAATTCATTAAAAGTATCAGCTTTAGTTTGTCCTGAATTCAGATTTGAAATTTGATATACTACTACTGGTCAATGAAGTCAGTATACTTTGCTTAAAATATTATTTTACAACCTACAGGTAGGCCATCTACCTGTATTATCTATCCCTTCTGAAAACCATTATTTGTCAAATATCTTATTAGTTTCTAACATCCTGCTAAAATGCCAAAACTACATGGAATTGTGGTAAAATCAGGATGACTTATAGTCATTTTATAACTCATTCTCTCTCTCTACTTGACACTCTTGTTCCCTTATTAGTTTCGATAAATCTGTTTGAAAACTAAACACAGGCAGAGCAGTGGAAGAAAAAACCCCTAGGTTACTTAATTCCTTTGAAAGGATAGATGTTTTCAAGGGTTACAGGTGTGCCATCTGGTATGAAGCTATGCTAAGTGCATTGCTTTGTCAGGGACTGGCGGGGCTCTGAAGAATGTGTGGCGGAGGCAGGGGACCAGTGACTTAAGGGGTTTGACGCCACCCGCAAGCAGGACCCAGGGCCCGGGGAGGAGGGAGGAGGAAGAGTTGGAGGGGAAGGAAGGTGTGCAGGATGTGGCAGAAGAAGAGGCTGTTCAAGCGACAGATGGGTCAGGAGACTCCCCACCTTCCTCTGCTGCACTGTCCCCAAGAACCAGGAGGGGCTTGAAGCAAGAAGAGCAGCAACGAGTTCCAGGCAGAAGTCTCAGGTTGTCAGTGTACAACCCACCAGGTGAGGGAATATACCGTAAGCCAGCAGAGGGGCAGGGTCTCACTGTTGCTGCAACTGCGCTGCAGGGAGCATATCTGTGGGGGGGGGGGACAGTTGCTTGGTGGCTAGAGGCATGTTTTTGCATATGCACCGCGGGAGTTGCTGTAAGTGCTTCTTTTATTGATGAAGACTTAACTATTAGACGTGTGTCTTCTGGAGCTGGCATGGGCCAGGCATGCGGTGGCATGGTACTTACACCACAGATGTATTACAAGTATGAATGAGGGGAAACAGGAAAAACTTGTAATATTGCAATGTGCCTGGATACAAAGATTCTATATAGCTACCGAAGAAGGTGTGGGCTGCTGTTAAAAATATAACAAAGTTCTAGTAATATCCAGCTATTTCCGTATCCCAAAAACACCTCTGAAAAGGGGGGGAAAACAAAGCTTCAGGGTGAATCCAATTACCATATTTTGTTCTTTAAAAAAATAAACTTGAATGTTAAAAGTATGTAACACATCCAACATCTGTCAGCAAAGACAAATTTCATAATCAGGGCGGAGTGAAAGGCATGACAGGGTGGAGCAGGAGAGACATAAAAGGATGCCTCAGTCTTGAGCTTCTCACATTGCATTTGCAGAGCCTCTGCTTTTGGAGTATTAGGTAAATATGATTTATGTATTCTATGTCTTTTTGGATGTCTTCTACGAATGTCCTCAATTCTACTACTTTCAGAATGCATTGAACCACAGTGTATAAAGAAAAATGTGTTGTCTTTTTCCCAAGAAAAATATATTTCAGGAAAACATGATAAAGTTTTTCCACAGGAGAAAATACCACAGCTTCTTATATGTCAGAAGTTTCACATATGATATAAGCTAGCTTGCAATTAATGTTGTATGAGCAGAATTAGCAACTTAAGAGAAAATGATTTCATTGTAATTGCTATATAAAACTACATTTTCCACATACCTATGTAGCTGTTGTATTAAATCAATGTATTTCCCCCCTACAAACTTCAAAATATGTTAACTTTGTTTGCTCTTTTACAGCTTTTGAATATACAAAAATATGGCAGAATTTAATAGTGATCAACTCTTAAGTCTCTTCACTCAGTATGCTATAAAAGAAGGTAGCAAGCATCTGCTTTCCATGGATGGACTTAAAAGTTTGATTCAGAGCCACTTCTCAAATGTTTTGGTAAGTCTTTCCAAATTGCACTGCCAATTCACTAGATAACATTAATATTTCCCTAAGCCTGCATCTAATTTGTGGTATTTTCCAACCAAATCCAATTCACTAAAGTACAAACAAGGGACATAGTCCAACAAAGCTCTGAAGAGTTTAAAACATGACTGGGCAGCAAGGGAGGGATGGGGAGGAACAGCAATGTGGGAATAATTCAGTAAGATAGACAATAGCTTCCATTCATTGTAATAATTTATGTAGTTTCATATCCAGTTCTGAATGAAATTAATACAGACTTTACTTTGGTGAACTGCTTCTATAATGATTATTTGTAGCTGTTGGGCAACCTGAGAAAAGTAGGACAATCTGATCCTAAGAAAAGCATGTTTTACAAAAGGTGACAAAGCAAAAAGAAATCTAGTACACTGATGCTTGACTGAAAATATTGTTCAGAAAACATTTACAATATTTAGATTGCTTTTATTGATCGTACTTGAAAAGTTTTAATTTAGATGAAATCACATTTTCAAACATTGAAATCTCTCCATCAAAATGTTTTTCAAACATTTTAATTAACATTTTAAGGGTTTCTTCAGGCATATATATGGGTTTGATTATACAAAACACTGGGCATTCTATGAATGTGTTATGGTAAAATTTTAGTTATTGCTAGAATCTTAAGTAGCTGGAGACAAGGAAGTTGATTATAATATCAAATTATGAAAACAAAATTATTATTTTAGCTAAAGTTAGTGGTTGGTTTTTAAGGCGAGAGTCCTCTCTAAGTTACTTAAATAAAGAGCGTCAGTGGATTACAGAATAGGTGGGGAAATTATAAATTGAGAACTGAAAACCACAATGGAAAGATGTCAAAGTCAGAAGGACTTAAAACAACAGAAGGGTGCTCTAAGAATTACCTAGTGAACTTGCTGAATATTCCAACAATATAAAGCCCTCAAAAATTTCTTTCTCTTTTAATATGGTAGCATCCAGCATTTTTTTAAAAAAAAAAAACAGTCCCCAAGGTGTTCAATGGATATAAACAAGACTATGTCAGAACAGGCCAAACAAGAATGGGTTAATACGTGTGTGTAGAGTAAATGTTAGCAAATTTGCTTAAGTTCTGTTTAAGATCATAATAAGCATTCCAGTGTCTTCTGAAACAAAGAGTCTAGTCCAGGCTTCCTCAAGCTCGGCCCTCCAGATGTTTTTGGCCTACAAGTCCCATGATCCCTAGCTAGCAGCACCAGTGGTCAGGGATGGTGGGAATTGCAGTCTCAAAACATCTGGAGGGCCGAGTTTGAGGAAGCCTGGTCTAGTCTATCCATTTATGTACAAAATGAAATCTAGAGAAAACTATGCACAATTAATAGGTACTTTAAAATACATATGCTCCTTGCTAAGATGTAAGTGTTTCATTTATGAATTTAGTGAAAGCTAATATTTGAGATAAATTGTACATAAAAGTAATTTTTATAATAGTTTTGGAACAAAATTATTGTTTCGTGGTCATAAGTGAGATGAGTTCAGCAAGGACAGTGGGAATATACATTAAGGGAAAATCGCAGCTGAAAAAATGTAACTCACCAGAGCTATTAGGACCAGTACAATCTAGTGGCTAGACTGCTTGTTTTGAATAAGGAAGAAATACAGGTTCAGATACCCACTTAGGTGGGCAATCACCATCTTTCAGCTTAATGTGAGTCATAGAAGTATTAAAAGAAATAATAATACCCAGTAGATAAGAATGTCACAAACACTTTGGTTTCAAAATGTGCATCACAGGTCACATTCACAAACAGCATTTGCTAGCACAAAAGCTGAAATACAAAGAGATAAACGTACACTCTCAAACAACCAGATAGCGTGCTAATAAAACAAGGTATGAGAAAAAGGGTGCAGCTGCACTTTTTAAAAAGCAGTGCGAAAGTAAACGCTTAAAATGCTAATATGCTCTGCAAAAGTAGACTGAACTATCTGCAAATGTATCTGATTTCTGTTAGCGTGCCTGGTACAGCTACTGATAGTAGTGCAATCTTTGTGCCCCATGTAGAGTGGTGAGCAGAAGTCCTAACCCACTCTCACAGGGCGCACAGCATCATGGTCATGTAATACACTTCAATGCAAAGTTCCTTCGCACCTCTCAGCAACAGCCAAGAGATGGTTCTTCATCCACCGATCTACTCTTGCTTTTCCCATAAGCAGCCTATGTGGCAGGAGCCTGGGAATGAAAATAGTTGCTGAATGTTCTAGGGAAGCACTGTTCAGTGAATGGCAGTGCTGTGATCCTGGTTGTGGCCTGGAACAAAAGCAGCTTGGCACAGAGACACCATGTCTGGTTTCTATAACAATAACAAAATCCCAGCCACAGGCTAATGGAGGCTTACTTATATGGGTCTCATGTCAATCTTATGTCATAAGCTTTTAACATTTGCCCTGCCATTTCCCTAAATTAAAGGCACGTTTGGGCAGAACCAAAGCATACTTGGGCTGTGATATTAAAGGTGCAGCGAGTTAGGTTAGCCTTCTTGTCCTATTATACCTTTTGGTAGACTGTTCAGTACAGGAGGACTGCTAGAGGGGGAGAATGCAATGGCCAGAGGCAGAGCCACTAAGTATCGAGAGCAGTGCAGATTTTGCACCATAACAAAAGTTCAATGGTTTAGCTTTCTAGCTTAACCGCTCCAAGTACAGTGCTTTGTCTTTTTTCCGCAGATGTGGATGGTACTCAGTAAATTCACTGAGAGCCCTTGTGAACTAAGCCAGGTCCTATCTGCCCCACTTCTTAACGTCCCTTTACTCAAGCTACATATCTTGGTGTGATACTAGAGTCAATTATTATTGTTTTCGTTGGTATTTTAAGTTGTTACCCACCCTTTAACGCTAAGGTCACACGGCGAGTTACAACTATTTGAAAAACAACTTTGAAAACAGCTTAAAAACTTACAAATACAATTAATGGCATTTGCATATATTGGTTAGCAGAGTATTTCAATGTTTGTTTTATAAACTTCTCCTTCTGTTTCAGTATTTAAGTTATGATCTAGGTATCTGTTTTGATATGTTTTAATTTTATATTTCTATATTTGGAAAAATATTATATTATATTTGGGAAAATATTTATATTTTTATATTTCTAAATATGAATATAAAAATATAAAAAATTATATTTATCAAAGTAAGGGACAGGGCAGGTCTGCTTTTTTACACCTGGTCCCACATCCTGTTTTCCCAAATCAAGTGTAGCCTCTAACTCCTGAGAGAAAGGCAAGGAATATTGACTCCTTTTCTAACTTGGAAGAGGTACATAGAATGGGGCTGATGAAAAAAAACAGTGCTCCACAATTGTTCACATATGATACCCAACATACACCCTGATAGAATTGTACACTGTCTATAAAAGGCTTGCTCAAAATGATTGTGTATAGATAACCATGTTTCAAGGAAACAATTTAGCTTAAGTATGTTCTGTAACACTGTTCTTAAATTTACCGTATATAAAACTATTTTGCTTTGTTTCCCACTCCTTACCACCACCCAAATAAAACTTACAGGGTTCAATGTCTCTCAACGATATATCCAAATATGCGGACTTGGATAAAGACGGAAAAATCAACTTTAATGATTTCAAGGTACTGATGAGCAAGTTAGGCAGTTTGGCAGGATTGTCTAATTTGGCTGGAATAACCGGTTTGCTCTCCTAAGGCATCCAATGAAGAGACAACAGACAGAAAGTACTTCCAAGATCCCCAAACCAACCTATTATGGACATTTACAATTACATTTGTACAAAGAATCTCTCTAAAACTAAATTTAATCATTGTGGAACGATGGACGTCACTGAATAAAAATCTACTTTATTTGCTTTCAAACCATGCACCATCTTGTCCAGTGGATTTAGAAGGTTTACACAAAGCATATGCAACTGGATGAAGTCTATGGTTAATACTTCTTTTTACATCTATCTAGACCCTTTCCTATAAACTTTCCCCTTTTCACTGTTGCAGTACACTGAGTTGACATTTTATATGAGCTTTCTCTGCTATGGCTCTAAGGAGCACTGCACCACCAACTCAGTCTGCCCTCAGCCACCCATCTGTCATGTTGCTTACAATCAGTCTTGGACCGGGTCTGTCGGTCGCTGGTTCTGGCTCCACCAGCTGTTGGTCCCTCTGCCTTCCATCCTATGGAATGCACCGATGGGCACCAACCACCACCAAATAATCCTAATCTTACTAGCCATATGTTTACATCTCTCCCCTGTAAAATTCTCTGTTATTCATAACTTCTGGTTCTTTGTTTTGTAGCTGGCTTTTGAACCCTAAAAACAAGAGTAGATCTCCATAATGCAAAGCTTTTTAGAGTCTGGGAGCTTGGCAAAAGCTATTTGAAAAGTCCAACCAGTGACATATTCTTTAATTTGGGTTCTATTATCCTATACAAAACCCTAGTCAGCTCTTGATCAATGCATGATAATGGTTAGGGTGTTTTTGTCATTAAAGTAATTCCGGAATTATTCTGACCACGTGCAGCTGCTAAAATTAGTACTTATTATTTCTTCATTTACTAATCCTCAAGATAATTATCTTTTTAAACAGATTTATCCAAAACCAATCAGCCATTTGCAAATGATTCACTTATTTGCTCTATGACCTCTGTTATGCAACCGCTTTACAGTATGATCAATTGCAATGGTGATATCCCATTAAATTCGTCTAATGGAAAGTCTCATTAACTGAGACCAGAGATCATCAGGGCAAAGTGCCAAAAATGTTTTCTTTGTTGGAGCTGAGCACCATAACATACAAAATGGAATATTAACAAATGTGCAATTATTTCTTTGGATATGAAAAAGGTGTGGGGAACATGTGACCCGCTGGACTGAAACTTCTAAAATCTTTCAACATTTGGGCAGATTGGTGCTGCCCTGCTATAAAGGAACTAACTCTCAGCCTCTCTTAATGCCACTATGACTGACACAATTGTTAAGAAGCCAGCACAAAAGATCTATCAAAAACATACAGGCAAATTCAATACTTACAACAGGATTCTTTGTGTTTGGGTTAAATTCTGTAGAATTTGCATCTGCAGAAAAAGAGCAACTACATTTTAAAATGTTAAAGATGGTTAAACTAAATATAGCACCTTTGTCATTTTGAAGGAGAGGTTTTTGGCACATATATCAGCAAAACGTCATTTTGAAGGAGAGGTTTTTGGCAAATATATCAGCAAAACGTTTGGGCGGATCATATGAATTTTAACATCCACAGAGAGACATATGTTGAAAATTACAGCACTTCACAGTCTTGTCCTTGTTTCAGGAAATAAAGATAAGCTAAAGGCCAATATAAGGAGTACATCCACAGCAGAAGAATGAAGATGAGGGTCAGGAAATGACAATTCTTTGTCCACCTGTCAAATTGGCATGGCAGGGAGATCTACCCATTGGCTAGCAAATGTCACCCATCCCTGCTTTAAATGAACAATTTTCATAGAAGGTAACACACCTTGCCAGTTTAGACAGTTTCTTGCAAACTCCACTACTGCCAGCTGCATCCCCAAGCAAACTCCTAGAAGAAACAGGAAAGAAGAATGAACGAGCACAAAAATTCTCACTTTTTATATTCTAGGCCATGACCCAGTTCACATTGATCGGCTTCTGAGAACTCAATTATGGGAAAGTGGGATTTAATATAAAAATGAAATCAAATGTGTTTGCCAAAAGATTTTCCATTAACTGCTGCAACATATCACTTCTCGATAACCACTATTAAAATTCAGAGTAGTTTGGGATGGGGGTGGGGGAGGGACACTTCTTCCTTAGAACAAGGCAAAGGGTAGGCAATGCCAGAACCCTGTAAGTTTGATTTTCTAGTACAGTCTTGACAGCTCACCCTCAACTTGCCAGCACAAAACAGTCACAGGATTTGCAAAATAGGCAAATGCAGTCTACCCAGATTAATCAATGAAAACCTTACCAGAAGTGCCTGCTATAGGTAAGTACCTATATATTCATTAGTGGAGCAAAGACTGCCTCAAGCTACAACAGCAGACTGTAACATAAGATTCCGTTTTCTTCTCCTATCACTCGGACCATATTCTCATTTTCCCTTTGGCTCCTGCTTGATCCAGAACCATCAACATCCTATACCTCTTTCCCCTTCTCCCTACTTCTTCTCCTATTTAGTATTATACTGCACACTTCATTCTTCTCTTCCCT
Organism: Zootoca vivipara; assembly: GCF_963506605.1. NCBI lineage: Eukaryota > Metazoa > Chordata > Lepidosauria > Squamata > Lacertidae > Zootoca > Zootoca vivipara. The sequence goes on from NC_083279.1 coordinate 37,793,115, forward strand.
CGCTTCCTCATATATTATGATAATGCTCTCTGCCTTTCCCTCATATGCCCCATTTGCTTCTAACACTTCACCCATTATTCCATCTCCTTTCAGGGACAAACCAGATGTGATATTAATAATGTGACTGGCCATTGCATGCTTGCTTTTTCTTAGCTAAATGACAGCTATGGGGCATCCAGATTGGGACCATGGCCTGGAGGAAATGACTGTTAACACTCTGTACCCCCCCTCCCCTCCCATAGTCCCAATCTGGATCCCCTCACTTCACTACTGCTATTTGGGAAAACAACAACAACAACAACAACAACAACAACAAGCATGCACAGAGCAATCACTGATGTTCCATACATTTTCTCCCTCTATTTACTTGGTCTGCTGACATCTAAATTCCTTTCTTCACTTCCCCTATACCTTGCTGATTATTTGTCTCTAGTCGCTGCCTAGAGCTCATATACAGGAATATTAAAATCCAGGGTTGATATTTGACCAACTGCTTTGGATATTCAGAAAATGCAACTTCCACGTGCGCAGTTTCTACAATATATGTATTTGTACATCATTTAAATCAAACCTTAATAGAAACTCTCAGGTACTGATTCCATAGAAATTCTTAGATGTTATAAAACAGCAACAAATTGTTTCCAAACACAATCCAAACCAATTTCTTTCCCACTCACTCAACATTGTAGCAACATATCATAATAAAAACAACCCTTGGTTTCAAATGTGAAAACTGAAATTCTTTCCAGTATGCAAAACTAATGATGCATTTTTTTCACAAGAGACCAATTACATTTTATATTCCTGAAATGTTTAGCCCAATTTACAGACTTCCTAAACTGTGTGAGCATTTTTTCTGGCACTAATGACCACAGTGGACATTTTTGCCCTCATAAAAATTCAGAATTATCTTTGCAACTATTGGGGGTAAGCATTTGATTTGGATTTAATTTGAAAGGTTAGGTTCTTCACTGTTTAATACAATCTCAACAGGATTCATTATGCCTGCTAGATCAAAACTGAGCAGTCCTAATTTACTCCTGCTAAAGTGATTTAAATGGGACCAAACCTATAACTGTATACACCAACGAAATGGATATATGGACCTATCTACCTAAGAACCAGAAAGCTTTTTTAGTTTCTCTTTTTTGCTTTTTCCAGCAAAGTTTGGTTTTACTTTACAAACACTGGGGGCAAAATTAGAACAGACAATAGGTCATACACAATCACATAGCCACAATGATATAAAAAGTTGGATAAATGAAACCATGACAGACTTGGATTGGGGCCATGAAAATGGAAAGGGAAATTTAACCCTCCTCCCATGCACTGTTTGTTTTCCTGGTCTAAATCATCCTCCAGTATGGTTTCATCTTGTCTAGTTTAACCTTATAGCTAGAACTCTTATGAGGGTGTAAGTCTTCTTGAACTCAGTACAATATACTTCTGAGTAAACATGCTGCATGTCAAAAACATTCAGTAAGAAATGGAGTTGTACTGCAGGAATAGTCAGAAGCAGTGTTAGAAACTGAGATATGAAAGCTAGGAGCTAAATGGCACCTTAGTCCTAGGTTATGGGAGCAACAACGGAATGTCTAGACACACTTTTTTCTAACAAGAATACAAAGCTGAAAATGAATGAATTGCAGTTAAGATATTATGTTCATTTTTCACATGGTCTAGTCTTTTCCCCGCCCATCCCCCTAATATTCTTAAGAGGGTCTCTTCTCCAGTCTTCAAAGAGTAGCTGAAAGTGGGGAGGCAGAAAAAGGCCCTCCTTTCCTTCCACTCTGCAGTTTTAATCTAAAATCTTAGGCACAGTACTGCGCCCAGAGCTCAGAAACTGCTGACACTAATGAAATTCCCTGTTACAAAATATGCCTAGAATAATGGGAGTTTCGAACACTGGGCACAAGGTAGGGTGAGCTGATTTCCAGTAGATCCCTAGTGCTGCTGTGATTTTTGCAAAAAATTAAAATGCTGAACTAGGTGAGCCTTGATCTCAATTAGTAGGAAGTGCATATTCAGGCCAACTGATCACAGATTAGTCATGCCTTAATTAATAGTCTCCGAGTGCACACTTATGTTTTGTAAATCAAAAACAAATCAATTAAGCAGATGGATTCTAGTTTATAAATATGAGACTGTGCAAGTTGGCCCACTCCTGATGTTGAAGTCTTACCAAGAAAAGGTTTTTTCTTTTTTCTTGCCCATGAAATGGCTTGAAGTTTTCCCTCTGTTCCCCTATGTCCAAAACCTCCAGGAACTAATATACAACTGGAATAAAATATAAAATGAAAACACAGCAGCAGATGAGAAGATAGAATGGCGAGTTAGTTTAACATGTTACTTTGGGGGGGGGTGACATGTATGTGCAGGAACAGCAGCAAGACCTCACTGTGCACAAAAGCTTTCAGCTTGTTCAGATTTCTGAGCCAAGAGTAATACGGCTATGATACAACTAAAATTCACACCATGAAAATTGGACAGTACAAATATATCACAATCGCCATACAGCAAATCACTTCTGCTTCAAATACTGTAAAGTTATTTTTTATTTTATGTTTTATTGTGGGTGCAGAATGCCGCGGCGAGGCTCCTTACAGGGTCCCGGCCGTGGGATCACATTCATCCAGTGCTTTACCAGCTGCACTGGCTCCCGGTGGAGTACAGGATCAGGTTTAAGGTGCTGGTTTTGACCTTTAAAGCCCTATGTGACTTGGGACCCTCGTACCTACGGGACCGCCTCTCCTGGTATGCCCCGCGGAGGACCTTAAGGTCCACAAACAATAATATTCTGGAGATCCCGAGTCATAAGATGGCTAGATTGGCCTCTACTAGAGCCAGGGCCTTTTCAGTACTGGCCCCAACCTGGTGGAACGCTCTTTCCCAGGAGACCAGGGCCCTGCGGGATTTGTCATCTTTCCGCAGGGCCTGCAAGACAGAGCTGTTCCGCCTGGCCTTTGGGTTAGACTCAGCCTGACCCCTGTGTTTTTCTCCCTCATGGCTTGGATTTATGGCCTACTTGAAATGAGGCTGCACTTTAAATTTTAATACTGTATTTTAATCTGTATTTTAACTAATTGTTTTTATGTTTTATTGTGGTTCTGTTGGTGTCAGCCACTTATGGCCTACTTGAAATGAGGCTGCACTTTAAATTTTAATACTGTATTTTAATCTGTATTTTAATTAATTGTTTTTATGTTTTATTGTGGTTCTGTTGGTGTCAGCCGCCCTGAGCCCGGTTTTTGACTGGGGAGGGCGGGGTATAAATAAAAAAATTATTATTATTATTATTATTATTATAAATTTCTATAAACATTCACCAAATTGTTCAAGTTACTCCAGAGTTTCAAGTCACAAATTACAGTCCAAAATGCCTAAGTGTACATTGTACACACATTATGAATCCTAGCAGGTGCTTTGAATTGTAAACTTGAAATAGTGGAAGCATTCAGAAAGGCTTCCACTATACTTTAATGAAAATACACACTTTAAAATATATTTGTTTTCTTTTAATTATGACATTTGACAAATTTGTGCAAAACAAACTAGACTAGGCATATTTTAAAACACAAGGCATTTGCAATATGTTTAAGCCATCTTTATTGTTTTCACTTAACAACTCATAAACATTACATTTGTCAAGTTTTCAGTTTTAAAATTCCATGTCTACATGGCATTTTATGTGCCTATTCAGAGTCTCAGAACAAATTGTAAGTTTTGCAGAAAGCTTTGTTTTAAATTAACATGTTCAAAATCATAATATCAGTTCAGCATGGATAAGCTCTAAATACAGGAATCCCAATGCTTAAGGCAGAGCTTTCCAAACTGTTTGTCGTAGCATGCTAGTGTGTCAGCGGCAGTGTATAGGTATGTCGCGTGAACGCTCCCCGTGCTCCTCCCGGGGCTGGAAAGAGGTTAGTTTAATCTTCAGTTTGCTGATAAAACTGAATTACTATGTTGCGAAAGGATGTGTGTCTAAACATTATGTCACCAACATGAAAAGTTAGGAAAGCCCTGGCTTAAGGTCTAATGTGAGTTTTTAACAAATCAAAGTGTCTTTGTACAATATATTTGCAAAGGAATAAACTAACAAAAACAAGCACTTGAAATTATAAGGCAACAAGGTATTGAAACTGGAAACTTTTAAAATTATTCGAGCTTAAGAACTAGACCATCACTTACTCTGCTTTGCATAGTTTTTGCCAGGCTTGGTGGAATTTCACTGGATTCTCAACCTCTGTATTATTTTCAAGGTCTGTTGAATCTATATACTAATTAAGAAAACACATACACACTCACATTCATGTGTAAGACAATATAATTATTTTCATATAATATAACAGGCACCCCCAAACTTTGGCCCTCCAGATGTTTTGGACTACAATTCCCATCATCCCTGACTACTGGTCCTGTTAGCTAGGGATCATGGGAGTTGTAGGCCAAAACATCTGGAGGGCCGCAGTTTGGGGATGCCTGCTCTATAACTAATGAAAAAAACTATAAAAATTTCCAATTGGGAAAAAACTGAATACATGAAAAATACCATCGCCTCAGAATGGTACATACTTTTTTCCATAGATGACTAGGATTGCCAAGTTCTTTGGCTGTAATTTAAACAACATGAATCTTTGCTATGCTACGAAACTATCTTGTATCACTATATCCCCTTTTAACTTTCTGATAGAAAACAGCTTAAGCAGTTATTTTACATTTTTTGTTTTTCCAAATGGTGGAAAGGCAGGTGTGGAGGAACTTTCAGCCTGGAGGACATTAGGGGGTCCAGTTTGGCCTGCGAAGCCATTCCCCCCCCCAAAAAAACCATGCCCATCTGTCAATCAGCTGATATCCCCCATGACATCAGCTGGGGGAGGGAGGGCAGGGTTCAATTTTGCACTGGCTGCAGGTGCCTGTTCCCAATAGCAATTAGCTGATGAGTGGGGGTGAGATCCTGCTTAGGTTATGTGCCAGGCACATGCAGCCAAAGAAAGCCTGTAAAATGCAGAAGCTTGCTGCTATCAATACTTCACATAAATGCTCCAAGGCTGGCATAGTTTGATCTCCTTGTTTGGGGCTATGGTGGGGAATTGAGATGTCGCTGGATCTTTTGGATCCAAATCTTCCTCTGGTCCTTGCATGGCACACATCCTACTGACACTACTGACACTGCAGCTACAGGCCACGGACGTTTCTATGGGGAGGAGCAATCCAATACTGAATATTCCCCTCTTCCCTCTGAACTCTCTTTCCTGCTTCGGAAAGTGAGATCTGATGTTTCCTATGAATACTGAAATACTCTCCTGGGGAACACAGGAGTGCAGAGTTAAAACCACAGTCCACAGAACACTTACACCTAAAGTAGATTAGCCAGTTGAAAAATTGTAAGTGTAAATGGATATTCCTAGTCATATGTTAAATCAATGCCTTAGTACATAATACTGCAAATAGGATTAATGAAGTCAACAAATGTCCACGTTAAGTATTTGTTAAATGTATGCAATTCCCTTCATAATGCACAAATCCAGTTAAGGGAATTACTTTATCGTTTTTCAAAATAAACATGTTCAAGTCACTCCATAGTTCTATGCCCATTAAGTTATAATCAACTAATCCTTTATTTCTAAGCAATATTCATGAAGTGAAAGCCTAGCTATTAAGGAAGGAAGGAGACAGCAAAAAACAGAAGCAAGGTACCATATTTTTCCGTGTATAAGACGATGTTTTTTGATAAATTATGTTATATTGTCTTATACATGGAAAAATACAGTCTCTCTCTTTGAGCAACACAGCAACCAAGATTTCCTTGATCTTCCCAGCTGCAGTGAAAGCTTCCGCCACCAAAGACATGTTTCCACATGGGAGGCAGGCACAGCTCCCCGCAAGTGTCGCCTCCTCCTCCTCCTCCTCCTTTCCCCCTCCCCAGATGCATGTGCTGCTCTCTCTCACGCACACATGGGTGCCAGGTAGTGCAATGCCACAAACTGTGCAAGGTTAAGGGCAGCAACAGGAGCACTGCAAGGAAAGTGCATCTGGGGCCTGCTCTACCCATTTGCTTGGCAGGCAGCATTGGAGAAACATAGCAAGTGAGCACAGCTGCCTAGGGAGACTTAAGGCATCTTAAGTCTTGAGTTTAAAAAAAGTGGGGGGTCGTCATATACATGGAAAAATACGGTAAGTCCTCACCATTAAATTGAGTCTGTGGTTAATTGCTAGGGCTGAATGTTCTAGGGCCTTGAAAACAGAGGTATAGCAATCACTCAGCTTTGTATACTTGCCAACCAGAGCTACAGAACATGTCTTCAACATCCTTTCATACCTGATAATATAAAAGATCAATCAATGTGCAAATTTCCACAAGGAAGAAGGAGAGAACTTTTTTCTTATACTCAGTTAGTCACTAAATCAATGATAAACTTGAATCACCTTTTAAAGTGATGGAGATGCAATGTTGGGCAAGGAAATCAGAGGGGACAAGTTGGATACAATTTATCTTGCTAAGTCATATAAAACCTTTGTTTCAGTGTTCATTGTCCAAAATGACACATTTCAGGTTTAAGAAATCATATTAACCTATGAACATGTCTTACTAAGCCATTTCCCAGGATTATATATTAGCCCTGGGAGCACACTATAACTACTGACTTGCTACAGTCATCACAAAACAAACAGACCCTAAAAATTATGCTTGCATGTTGAGTTACTCTCTACATTGCAGCAAATAGACTTGCAAGTGCAAAGGAGGAAGAAGAAGAAGAAGAAGAAGAAGAAGAAGAAGAAGAAGAAGAAGAAGAAGAAGAAGAAGAAAAAGAATACCAACAACAAGAACTACAACAATACCTATCTGCCATTTTCTTCCATTTGAAAAGAAGATCACTTGGCTGGTCATCTATTGGTAAATTCAGCCTCTCTTTAAAATATTTAATTATCCCTTGCTCTTCCAGCAGAAGAGGCACTCGGTAAGTGGAAGAAACATCATGGATGAATATTACCTATGAAACATAAAATTTAAATTACTGATATGTGAAACTTAAAATTGAAAGATACATCCATACATATCATATACAAGTTATAGCTATTTTAAAAAATTTGCTTAAAAGGAAGAAAATACTTTAAAGCTCGCTGGTAATCAGTTTAATTAATTAATCAGTTCAATTAATTCATTAAAAAGTGCCCCAAATGAATCTGATACACAGTTCTTCTGCTATGGTGCCTACCGCAACATACACACAGATAATCTAAACACAAAGGCCTGATTCACACATCACACCAAGCAAAGCCAATGCGAGGAGATGAGCTCACAGGTGCTTCATGTAGCATTGAACTAATGCAAGCTGGAACTAATATTTGTTCTTTGTTAAAGCTTGTGCTTGTTCTGGACCCCAGGTTTCTGACTACTCATGTATAACATTGCACCACAAATAAGCTTGTAATATACTGGCAGTCCAATATGTATTATTATTTTCAATGCTAAAAAATTGCACTTCCTGCAAACCCAATTTTTTGGGGGGGGGAATCTGATGGGTCCAGTATTTTAACTTGTATTGAGAAGGCATAATTTTCTATCAAACATATAAAGAGCCTGCTGGATCAGGCTAATGGCCTGTCTAGTCCAGCATCCTATTTTCAAAGTGGCCAACCAGATGCCTGTGGGAAACCAGCAAGAAGAGCATGGGCACAAGTGCACTCTCCCCTCCTGCAATTTCCAGCAAGTGGTACTGAGACACATTGCTGCCTCCATCTGAGGAGGTAGAGCATGGTCACGGTGCCTAGTAGCCATTGATAACCCTCCACTCTATGGATTTGTCTAACCCTGTTTTAAAGCCATCTTTCCCTCTTAGGAGAGTGAGTGCTAGTGTTAAAAGAGAGGGAGAAAAAACTTTTCTCTTTCCACTTTCTCCGTGCTATGCATAATTTTATGGACTTCTATTAGAGTATGTCACCTCTTCCTTTGATTTATCAGCCTCAGTCTAAACAAACAATTGCACTTGGGGGGGGGGGGGAGCTCATGAATCGGTTTCATTTCATGGTTAGACAACTTTGAATAGTACATTTTTAATCTGCAAGCTTGTCTAAGAATGCAACACTGACCTCTGCTGGGATGTACAGTAATGGGAGTCTGATTTCTGAATAAGCTAATTGTACTAGTGATGAACAGCACAATCACCTGATTAAGTTTATGTAAATCACACTGAATTCAATGATGCTTACTCCCAGACAAATAGAGTAAGGTTTTTAGCCTATATTACTGTATGTAGCATAATGCATAAACTATTATAAATTACAGATAAAGAAAACCTGAAAACAACTACAGTATTTGCTTTTTTCTTTTAAATCATTTTTATTGATTCTCCAATAAAAACAGCCAATTAACATATCCATCAAATCATAATCATAATCCAATTAAAAACAATAAAATTAAATTAAAAAACAACCAAATTACAATCCAAATTATTAATTATTAATTTTTCCGGGCTTCCCATAGTCTGGACCTCTGAAGTATATCTGAAGTATAACTATTTGCTTTTTGATTATCTCAATGAGCTGCTGTTTGTCCCCTGCAACCCGCCTCCAATGTCCCACATACTCAGTCACATGAACTAAAAATAAAACACTTAGAAAATGATTACAGACATTAGAACAACTGTGACCGTAAAAGACCTCACCAACCTGTTCAGGTTCCACATGGCAAAACATGGAAATCTTTTCTTTCACAGCCATTTCTATAGGTTTAGTACTTCTGCAGACTATCTGTCAAAAATACAAATCTACAGATAAGCAGCACAAATTGTGAAAAGACCAACATTTTCCTCCTTTTTATTTATTTAAATAATTAACACAATATTTAAATGTCCTGTTTTCTATGGAAGAAAAAACACACTCCCATTGAACAACTTACAGTGAAACAACAGCATATTATCATCTAAACGATTATAAGTTTCTTTTTCTGCCCTACAATGAGCTGCTCTGCATGAGCAGGGGATACACCAACTGCCTCCATGTTAAGAGCTTTTCTGACAGAAATAAATGGACACATTAAGTGTCTATATGCTGGGGCCTCACTTGCATGTCTTGTACTTTTGCCAGAGAACATTCAATAATATGTGTTCCTTTTTTGGAGGGGAAGGGGTTCACTAACTAATAAATAAGCATAACAGATTGGATCCAGAATTTGCCTTCCACGTGTGGAAAAGCTCCTTCTATCCGATGGAAGTATTTTGTGGATGGAGACGTGCTGTGAGGTGTTGCTGGGGCTGCAGAGCGATGAATAAATCAGCAAATGTTGCCTCCTCACACCTCTCCATTCCAGGACAAGAATCCCCCCCAGTGGAACTCTGCTCACAAAACACTGAGGGAGTGAAGTCCAGAGCCGAACCAGTATGCACAGCCCAAGAATGAAGGCAAGTCCTTCAAGCAGAAAACTTATATGCATGTCTTCCCCAGAAGTATAATAGGTGGAAAACCAAACAGGCACAGAAAGAAACATAAAGTTGTGTGATCAACCAGACCCCCTAGCTCAACATTCCATTAGCATATTACGTTCCATCCAAGAATACATTGCTGTATTTAACAAAGTATTTCGATTCTGAATACGTTTTCATGATTTTATTGAACACATTCCTACTCAAACCTGACAGGGGCAGCTGGTGGATTGGATCCACCACTGTGCCAACTTCCCTGCCATCTCACACACACCCTCTTGATAAGTGCAATGATGATGTTGAAGAGATACTACCAGTAGGTATGTTGCAATGCCCCCCCACCCCCCGGGCACTCCTGCTGCCTGAGTTATAATGCTACCTTTATACTGGCTTTCCTTTCTAACATGATATTGTATAATTTTATCAAACTCACCAAGTCAGGAGAAAGGCCAAGCCCTCTTAAAGCCCGAACACTATTCTGAGTAGGCTTTGTTTTCTGCTCTCCGGTAGCATTAGGCTGAAAAATAAATGTTTCAAATAAATGTTTTGTGACATTGACTGCCATTGCAAAATTAATATCTGATAGGCAACTATATTAATATGCACAGAAGCCACTAAAGTAGCTATTTCTCTGCTTTAATGACTTGTTCTATGGTTGCCTGAGCACAAACATCCACAGTGCACAATAGAGTATGAAAATGACTTACTTGTGGTACAAGGCTGACATGGATATTGCAGAAGTTCTCTCTTTTGGCCTTAAATTGAAATTGTCGGAAAGCTTCTACAAAAGGCATTCCTTCAATATCTCCAATAGTTCCACCCAGCTGAAAAGGAACATCTATAGTCAACCAGTTTGAGCAACATGAAAGGAAATTGACTTATATCACCTCTAAATGCTTCAATTTTAGTTTAGTGTTGCTTTTTTTTAAAAAAAAAGGAAAGCAAAGAACTATCATCCTATGCAGAATGCCAAAAATAACGTAGGTCAATGAATGGTGGCTATTGACTGCTTTGACAACTGCTTCTGTAATGCAACGCACATACAGGTGAAACTCGGAAAATTAGAATATCGTGGAAAAGTGCATTTATTTCTGTAATGCAACTTAAAAGGTGAAACCAATATATGAGATAGATGCATGACATGCAAAGCAAGACGTGTCAAGCCTTTATTTATTGTAATTGTAATTATTTGTCGTTAGGCAGGTCAATTATAAATGGAATGTAATTAATGAAATGTAATAGCGATGTTTATTTTTATATTATTGTAACTATTTGTTTTACTGTGGAATTTCAAAAAGAAAGCATTTGTAAAAATTAAAATTAAAATAAAAAATAATAAGCTGCATTACTGAAATGAATGCACTTTTCGATGATATTCTAATTTCCCGAGTTTCACCTGTATGTAATAGCATTAAATATTGATTGTTTAATAATTATTTCCCTGCAGTTATTCAAAGTAGCTTTAGAATGACAAAATAAAACCAATGAGGAAAAATACTTTGCATTCACATTATAAAACAAACCCTGCCTTTATCCACAATTTCTTACTTACCTCAATTACACATATCTGTGGTTCTTTCTTATCAGCATCCACAGGAACCTTTGCCTGATTCATTACCCATTCTTGAACAGCATCTGTAATATGTGGGACAACTGCAAGGCAAACCAAATTGTAATGCTAGAAAAGGTGAAAAATGCATGACAAGATACAACTCCGTTCAAAGTAATAAATCAGAGGTAATCCAATTAAATTTGAATAAAAAGATAGCAGCATTTAAAGCTGTAGCAAATTCCTTTCATATATGAATCTGAAAAGGTCCCTCAAAGACTCAAAAATAAAGTACAAATGCAACGGATGATATCTAGGAGTAGCATCCCACTTGTGCAACAGAGTACTTCTTGCACAAGCTTTAGGAGAGTGGAAACAATATGCTTAGGAGGGTTGGGGGACTGTCTGACGCAGCCTGGGGGAAAGGTAAGAGGGTGATTCAGGGGGGAGAAAAGGAATGAGAAGTCCAACAGTTGGGCGGGTTCTAAACTATTGGAAATACTGGTACTGGTAAAGTGGGTTTGAACACTTCTGCATAAGATTTTTAAAACATGCTTCTGTAAATACAGTACATACGTCGTCATTATTTACTTTCAACATTTTGAACAGTTTTATTGCTACTTGGCATCCAGGACATGTTATGCATTTAAATAAGAAAACAGTATTGCAGAGACAAATATGGCAACAGTGGGATGCCAGCCCTGCAAATATTATTTAATCAGTCAAATACATTAGGTGTGTGTTTTGAACTCTAAGCTAATAAATAAAGAATGCTTTTTAAAACTTTTGGCAATTATACCACACTTTGGCTATGAGACACTAAACTAATCATATGAAGATGACTGAAGACTTTGGATTTGGAGGTCCTATATCAAACTTCTGCTCAAAGATCACTGGGTGGCTTTGGCCAAATCACAACCTCTCAGTCTAATCTAACACCCAGGGGTTGTTGTCAACAAGATAAATTGGGATGATGACGACAGAGGGAGGAAGGGCGGGCAGGATATAAATATGATAAAGCACCTTGAACTGTTTTTCCCATGTAATCTCCATGCCTTTCTTTATTGATGACATGCTGATAAATCTTTCCAGTGGTGATGTTGTTATCCTTGTAAAGGTTAATATCCAAGAATCGTTCATAGTTTCCCAAGTCGAGGTCAACTTCTCCACCATCGTTTAGCACAAAAACTTCACCTAAAGGAACAAATCATGCTTTTACATATTTTAGTGAAACATACATATCTATTCTTCAATCTCACAGTTATGCACAGACATATATTTCAAGTACATCTGTTCTATATGTCCAAATTAAAGAATGTGCCTTTTATATTTGACTATGAACCAGGAGCTTTTACTAGTTTCAGTATGCAGAGAAGTAAAGGTCTGCTCCAAATATGTTAAAATGGTTTTTTAAAAAAATCAAAGTCAATACAAAAGTAAGAAGAAGCACAAAAACATAAAATAAGACAGGCCAAGTTACTTTTGCTAGACACAGTGCATATTTCAAAAGTCTTGATGTTGAACAGAGGTAATTTCTTAGTAGCAGAAAGGCAATGTATAATGGTTAAAAGTAAACTAAAAATAAAACTAATTTCCACTAGCAGATGCATTGCAAACAACTTGGAGAAATCTTAACACCATTTTAGGGGTGGGAGACTCCACCTATTTTGGTAAAATCATGAAAAAAATTCATTTGGTAAAAATATCCAAATCTGTATAATTCATGAAATGACATGCCCATTATATATTGGAATGAGGCTGAAAAGGGATTTCCATTTTCCCACACTGTTTTTCTGTTCTGGGCCTATCATATATCCTTAATGCCCTGAGACATTTTCTTCTTTTATGCTTGGGTCAAGGAGAAATTAACTAACACAAAAAGAATGATTAGCTCAACAGAAAGGCCACCTTGCATCATGTCTTACAAAACAATAATAATTAGTTAAGTCGTAAAATATATTCCATGATCTGCATTACCATGGTCAGCTACCTCTACCAGAAATCATATGTCACAGATGTCAGTGCCGAAGGCTACCATTAAAAATTCACCTACTACATTAGGTCTAATATAAAATGCATCACATTTTACAGCCAGTTCTTTTGAGTGATTCTATGCTGTTGAGATTCTTAACAATAAATCTCAAATTAATTACCCTGTAATGTATGAGAATAAAAATCCTACAAATTAGTCACTCTGTCTTAGTAGCTACCGGTATGTCCTTGTAACCTCTGTCTGCAAATGTGATTTTCTTTTCTTATAACTGCAAGATTGCATTGGTTCACAAGTGCCAATTATTCTAAAAACTTGGTTAGAACCACATAGAAAACAGAGGCCCAAATTAGACATGATTGTGATAGCTCTGTCTTCAAATATGGGCTGGCCTCAATAGTGGAAAACACTTGATTTATAATGCAAAAGGGACACATGGCTGGGAGATATTGAACTTTCCCCATCAGCTACTCCCAAAGTTCATCAAACCCTGGGAGACCAAGGGTTCAGAATCACCCACCCGAACACCATTCTGGTGCTTTAAATCTCTAACTCCTCAGTTTATATTGTTACATAGGTGGCACACCAACCCCTAAACTCTGCTGAGATTACAGGGGGTTCCAGGCGCTCACCACGGGATTGTGTTTCTGTTGAGAATCAAGATGTGGCAGAGGTTGTTGTATCTTTGAAAAATATGACTTATTCACATATTTACACCTAAAATTTGGATGGAGGGAGTTCAGATCTTACAGCATGGTCATCTCAAGAGGGGTTTGTTCCCCACAGCACTGCAAGACTGGACTCCAAGGCATCTCTCCCAGCCTGCCTTCAGCCAGTCTACCAACATAGATCTGGCTTTGCTCTCCTTCTTCCCAGCACACCTCTTACCCAAATACCCGTAATTCCTCCTCATCCACCTGCTATTCCAAACCTAGTTTTTAAGAGGATCATTTTTCCTGTGAGCACAACCTGCCCCCTCCCTGTCATCTTAGCAACTCCTGTCTGCCCAAGCCCAGGGATTCCTCTTGAATGTGGATCATCAACACCTTTTGTCATAAAATAAAAAAATTCCTTCAGTAGCACCTTAAAGACCAACTAAGTTTTTATTTTGGTATGAGCTTTCGTGTGCATGCACACTTCTTCATGACCTTTTGTCATGTTAACCTCTCGAGCCCAGGGGAGGCCCTTGCTTGGAAAGGAAGCTTAGCCTGTATTTTTCCACTAGCCTGGAATCTTCCCTTCAGCAGCACAAATATTAACTAGATTCTGACATTCATTAATTTCCTGGGTTTAGGGGAGGTCTCTCCTCTCCCTCCAAATTTATGACAATATATAACTGGTTTGCATCAACAGCAAAAGTCATGTAGGCTTAGGTTGGATCAGAGGTTACTAGTGATAATCAATGCAGAAAGGAATGCAACCAAATTTGTAGGGAAAAGAAGTTTGTGTCACTCGTACCATGTTCATACGGCGAGAAGGTTCCAGCATCTATGTTAATGTAAGGATCTATTTTGATTGCAGTAACTCGTAGACCACATGATTTCAAGATGGTGCCTATGCTGCTTGCAATAATTCCTTTACCAATGCCTGAGATGACACCACCAGTTACCAGGATGTACTTCATGGGATAATTTTGGATGCACTGTGGTACTTGAGCTTGAAATCTAAAAATGAAGAGTTAAAAGTGAACTTATGAAATACTACGAATTTCCCTGTAAAAAGAAGAAAAGCAGGAGCTATTTTTAATATGGAAAAGTTAAGTATTTTTCACGCTTTTCATGGAACTCCCTGTGAAATTCATGGTGTTCTAAAATTCTTCATTGACACCAGAAGACAGCAACATAAATAAGTTCAAGAAAGGACAGAGAAATTCCTAAAGACAGGACCTTCAACATCACCAGCAACAAGACAGAGTACCCAAGAAGGCACTGTGATGTTCAGAGTATTCCTAATGACAAGAATCATATCGACCATCAACAAATTTAGGTGCCATGGGCGTACCCAGGATCAAAACTAGGGGGGGGGCAAGGGGAGGGGCCAAGGCACGGAAGGGGA
Source organism: Zootoca vivipara (assembly GCF_963506605.1). NCBI lineage: Eukaryota > Metazoa > Chordata > Lepidosauria > Squamata > Lacertidae > Zootoca > Zootoca vivipara. The sequence goes on from NC_083279.1 coordinate 37,808,131, forward strand.
GGGGCCACAAAGTGGGCGGGAATGGCGAACTCGCGCTCCGCCGGGCTGTGCCCCTCCCTAGAAGCAGGGCTGGTGGGCGGAGGCGGAGCCCAGCCCAGCGGAGCGCGAGTTCGGCGTTCCCGCCCACCGCGCCGTGCTCCCTGGTTCCCCGCCGTGCTTGGCCTTGCCAGAGGGCGCGCCGGGGAGCTGGAGGGAGGGTACGGCGCGGCGGGGCGGGAATGGCGAACTCGCGCTCCGCCGGGCTGTGCTCCGCCTCTGCCCACCAGCCCTGCTTCTAGAGTAGGGCAGCTGCCCTAACTTGCCCCGTGGTGGGTACGCCCTTGTTAGGTGCTAAGTTAATGACAGCTATGTAGCCAAAACTGGGTTAAGGAGAAACAAGAGGAGGGTGCCTCAAAGCTTACAATAGTGGGGGGAAAATCTTTATAACAATAAATGTTAAAGTGATGGGGGGAAACATAACAGTTCAATGAGGACTGGGTATGGTGAGGGGCCACAGATTGCTAAACTTGATTGGGAGCAACAGAATGGAGAATTCTGAAAGAAGGTATGGCTGGCTCCCTAAAACCCTGAACAAGTGAACTCCAAAGGGTCCACTCACAGTACTCTTGTTCTTGTACGTGATGCATTGCGGAAGGCAAAATACTGAGCTAAATGGACAGTGGTATGCTTTGCTTGCAGAAGGTCTCAGGTCTAATCCCTGGCATTTCTGGGAAAAACACTTATTTGGCATCCTAGGAATCAGCTGCCAATGCCAAGGATAAGGCCCTCCAGAATGGGTCCTTCCAGTTTTAATTATCCACCCTTGCAACGAATTATTTATTAACAAATAAATACTTGTTTTGTGGCACAGCACTGCACTTATTTTTTTTAAGCGGCAAAGCTAAACAACGGCAAAGCTCAATACATTTTGGCACATGAGGCGAATAATAGTGCAACGATTGTACTGTTGGGACGGCAACGGCTGGGCCAGTCACAATCTCCCCGGTCGATCTACCTCACAGGGTTGTTTGGAGGGCGAACTGCGGAACAATCAATAAATAATCATGCTCTGGAAGGGACTCTAAAGTGTGGCGTATTAAAAGATCCCCCTTCCCAGCAACTTGAGTGCGGGCGGTAGGGAGCTGAGGAACGGAAACCCCCCCATCCTGCACCTGTTATCGCAGGTTGCGGAGAGGAGGGATCTAAGCAAGGAGGAGGCCTGAAGCTTTGCTTTGCTTTGCCTGCTGTAGGAACCAATTCCCAAAGAGTCAGCCTTCATGCCGCCGCCATGGCCGCGGGACGGAGCGCCCACTGCTCCGCGGAGCCCCAGGGGGCGGGAGAGGGACTTGGCCGCCGCCGCCGCCACGGGGCCCCTCAGGTGACGCGGGGGCCTCTCGTGGTCGCTCAGGAGAGCCAGCGCACTCGCCCTGACGGGGAGGCCCGAGAGGCCGCTTACCTGCGCCCGGAGCGGTCCGAGAAGCGGCGTCGCCACCGCAGCCAAGTTCCCCGGCCGCCGCCGCCCCCTCACCGCCGGCCCGTTGCAAGGAGACGACCTCTTTCGCAGGAGCCGTATCCCAAGCAGCCGCTAGAGGGGGGCTCAAAACTCTCCGGCCGAGCCGCTGTTTTTTTTCCCTTCAGAAAAGCAAAACAGGTCCCTGAGGCGCAGAAGTCCTGCCTTCTTAACCCCAGAAGGAATGAGGCGGAATGCGCTTTGCACGCGCACAGAGGTAGCGCCGTTTGTCTCCTATGTCTCCCTTGTTAATAAAGACAAATGCTTTCTATCATGCATGCGAGCCGTCAGATTGGCCCACAGGGTAGATTTGTGAACCATCCCTTCTGCCTGTGGGTGACTGAGGAGATAGGCAGGAAGCAAGGAAGGAGGAGCGCTGGCTTCGTGCCATAACCAGGTCCCCAAGACCTTCTTCAGCTGCTCCTGCCACTTACGGAGTACCAGTGCCACAGGCTGTCTGCCAGCTGTGTCGGAGTTTTTTGGCCCACAAAATACCTACGGTTAGCTCAATACATTTTGGCACATGAGGCGAATAATGGTGCCCCTTCCTCGCTAGGGAAGAAGCAGGAGTGGAATAGAAGTGTATTAAGGCCCATTTTTACAAAAGAGGCTGAATGATTTGCACAGGAGTCCATAGCAGATGTCTGCTTTATAATATTGTCCCTTGTCCTACACTAAAGGCAAATAATGATTTTTTAAAAATATTCAGCCACTCAGTTATTATCTTGAGACAGATGTGGGAACCTGTGGCCATTTAGATACTGTTGGACTCCCATCAGCACCAGTCAACATTGGGGAATGGGAAATATGGGAGTTGGAGTCCAGCAACAGGGGGACAGCTAAAGTTCCCTTCAGCCACCCATCCAATAGCCCTGGGAGCACTGTTAATATGCTTACCTTAGTAAGCTATAGGGTCGCAACACAATCCTGCATGCTTTATATGGCCAAGAACAAGTTTTACTAGAGCTACGCTCTAGAATATGCACATAGATATTGCAGCTTTACTAGCATGCATTTTATTCTCCTTTTAAATCTACGGGACTGAAGAGATGGCTGTATCATGTGCTAGTTTATCCTGAGATCTCTTTGGACAAGCTCTGGGACCTAAGTATTCCTTTCTGCTTTTCATTATTTGCTCTATTATAATTACTCTTTTTTTCTTTTTGGCACAAAACTCTGGTGTGACAGCCTTGACTAGTCCCTTTAGCATTAGTGCTCCTTAACAGTGTTCAGGATGGGAAATGAAGTTCAATTAGCTGTATTTATTAAACCATGATTAATGTAGGATTACTAGTAATCACTGCAGAAAACCTTCAGAAGGGAATCTGCTACAGTAAAGAAAGCAAAAGAGAGTTAATAGCTGAAAGTAATAAGATGGCACTGGCAGACCAATGTACACCTGTGAACTCAGTGGGGCATCCTGAGCAGACAAGCATACGGTAGCATTGCACCATTACGTATTTATGATGCACACACTTTTGTGGGCTACAGTTCCCTTCATGAAAGCTTATGCCATCATATATTACAGCGCAATCCTCTGCATGTTTGTTTGAAAGTAAATTCCCCTGTGCTGTGCCCACGTTAAGCGCGGGCTAGCCTCATTCTTTCAGGTGCTGCAGCCTGGTTCTTTGTAGGTTAGCCCGAAATATTGCATTTAAAAATATCACGCTACAGTACGCGACTACGCGTCTCAAAAAATTATTTTTCAGGAAACAATATTAACGTTGCCGAAGAAATGAGCTCTTTCGAACAAACGCGCACGGGCGGGAGCGACAAAATAACTAGTATACTCAGCCAAAGCCACTTGGAGGAGTGGAGAGAAGGCCTAGAGCGTCGGTGCCCGCGGTGACGCGTCGGGGTGACGTACCTCGGAAGTAGCCGAGCACCCCTTTCCGGAAACAAACAACGTTGCCTTCCTCTCAGGAAGGGGCGCCGTTCCCGTGAAGTCGTTGGAAACGGTTGAAGGGGTGGGGGGTGCGGGGCTTTGGCGCTGCATTAGTAGGCGACCTGCTCGAAGGGTCGGCGTTTTGCCACTTAGTTAGGATGCTGCGCGGCCTGAGCGGCTGGTTCGGCATGAGCAGGGAAGGCGAGGAAGAGAAGCCGCCTCTCCTCGAAGGGGAAGCCGGAGTTGCTGCCGAGGAGGGAGAAGAGGGGACTGGAGGGGACGCGGCAGTGCGGAGCCAGGAGCAGGTGGAGCTGCAGAGGGACTCGGACCCGTTTCTGAACCAGGCGAAAGGGCTGGGCAGTGAGTGTCTCCCTTGTTCCCCTTTAACGCCCTTTCCTCAAAGCCCTTCCTCTCCTCCAGACTCCCAAAGCATCCCTTCAAGCCAGCCCAGCTCATGTAAATAACCCTCACAGCCGCCCTTTTAATATAGCAAACCACCTGCTCAGGTACCCTCTTAGCAGTTGCTTGGAGTTAAGCCCCCCCCCCCCCCGACGTGCATTTGCGCAGCGTGGAGCATCGCAGGAGTGTGCTCACTAGGGATTACTGCTAACCTAAGTGCGGCTTTCAAAGCAGCAGCCTGTAGCCTGTTTTACTCCGTGAAAGTTGCCTCGGCTTTCGTTAGTATGGATTGTGGGTTGCAGCTAAGTAGCCCTATGTGCAAGTACTCGGGGAGTAAGCTTCGCCCACTTCTGCGGGCCTTATTTCTGAGCAAACCTCCTTTTGAAATTATTGCTTCTCCTTCAGTGAGCACCCCCTCTCTTAAAGAGTTGCATCTTTTAAGCAGGAGGAAAACGCAAATCGCTCACCTCTTTCAGGGACAGTAGAAAAGGTTCAAGAAATGCCATGCCATGGATATTTCTTTAAAACAGATATGTTCTGTTACAGTTCCATACATCTTAAAACATAAATGATATTAACAAAAACAGTGGGATGTCAGCTTTGTGCCTAGTGTTTTCTTTGTTTTTGTGAAGTATGACTCTTTAAAATAGGAACACTTCAAAATTATGGTCTCTGGATGCGTTATTAATTGGGAAATAATGGTACTGTATCTTTATGCAAGCCCTGTTCTTTTCCAATTTGCAATAATGATACCGCTTGAGTTATTAAAAGTAGTATGTGACTTCTCTGAACATAATTAGATTTCTCTATCAACATTTTGTACTTTACTGAATTGTCATTATTTGCTTTGAATTTAATAGAAACTACCCCAATTGACTTTAAATTACAACTGAGGAATGGATAGTAAGCAATAAAGCACTAATTCCATAGTAGTTAGGTTTTTTCCCTAATGTAACGGCAAATACAGCTAAAATAAGGCATTAGTTATCAGTGATACAGATAAATGTTAGCTTTTTATATCTGCAAAACAGATTGTCTTCATATTAAATTCCATTTCTGTTGCTGTGTACTTTAGTACAGCTTCAAATGCGGCATCTTGAAAAAGGTACTGTTACCTTAAATTTTTACATGATACACATTGCTCTTTCCCACTGTGCAAGATGCACAGTCCAGAATTCTTCACATCTGCCACACACACACACACACACACACACACACACACACACACACACACACACAGGTAGAGGGAAATTAATGTGGCCTGTGCATCAATATGTGATTTTCTAGGACCGGGTGGCTTAACTTTTCATATAAAGTGGGCCACAAGAGTACTTCGGCATGGAACCCACAGGCCGCAAATTGCCTTATCACGTGGGGGGAGAAGCAAAAAATTGACACACCCCAAGCCCTCGTGCTGCATTCCCAAAGCTGGGTGAGGCCAGAGGTGGATTTAGGGTAGCATGGCCTGTTCAGTTGCAGTTGGCACTGAGCCTAGGGGGCACTGCAGAGTATTGCAACTATGAGGTAGTGAACTGAGCAAAATTAAAATCAAGAAGACTGGGGGCGCCAGATTTTGGCCTCGCATAGGACACTGCTGAAATTTGAAAGACCAAAGTCCACCCCTGGCAAGGTACCAGGCTTTGGGAAGGAGGAGGGAGGGCTCTAGGACCCTGCCAGAACCACCTGGCTTTGGTGAGGCAGCACAAGGCAAGGTGGGTATGGGTGTGTGTGAGTGTGAATTATTGCTGAGGGCTGCCAAAAATGCCTCAAGGCCTGCACATTAGACCACACTGTTCTAGGAATTGTAAGAACTGAATGACTGACACTGTAAGGCCCTAGTAGGTTATCATGCAGCATATCTTAAAGACTTTGTAATAAAGAAAAATGTAATGTAATTGTCTTATTTCCAAAAGGTTATCTCTTCAGTTTTGCCACTACTGCCACAAAAAAGATATCTGAGTCAGTTGCTGAAACGGCACAAACTATAAAGAAGTCTGTAGAAGAAGGAAAAATAGAAAATATAATTGACAAGGTAACTTTTCTGCTGTAAATAGTTTCTTAATAAATTTAATATCTGTTTTTGCATGTTCTACTTATATTTAATGAAAAGGTAAACCAAATCTACTTGATTATTGGACTTTATATTGGACTTTTAAGACTTCGAGCATGAGATTTTGTATACATTTTTGAATCTCCTTGTATATGTGAAGGTTGTTTATACATTTAATATTTGCACCTCATGGTGGTTTACCTTTTCATTGTTTCACCAACATCACCATGTTGTCTGTTTGTTGCTGCTACTTATATTTAAGGCTACTGACATTATGGGTTTAGTGCCAATAAAGTGTTTTGATCAAGCACTGTATTCAAGGAATAAAAATGGAAATGTAAGCCAGATCAGCAGCTAATAAAAACTTGATTGAGCTAATTTAGAAATATTTTACACACATGAATTAATCAGTACCACTCGTTTAAATTTTTATTCTTAATAATGCAGTAATATAATTCAGGCAAACCAAGCACACATAGAAAATATCCTGGAACAATTGTAAGCAGTTTACAAGAAATATATCAATTTGTGTTGCAAAAAAATATTATTTGTGAGGCCAATATTTGATATTTTATGCTGCCTTTTCACAGTTGTGTTTATCAAAGGTAGTATCCTAGAATGAAAGCAATTAGAAACTTGTTGACACTATAATGTACAGTCTGGAGGCACCAAAGTTTGAAACACCAGTCTAGAATGAGAGCCTTTGGTGTGTTGTGGTTTTAAAACTACACACAGCGGTAGCAGTTAAGGTTCTCCATGATGTGTTATTAGAAATAAGTGTAGTCATGCTTTTTCCAGCGAATATGACATGACAGTCCCAGATCTGACTATCATTGACTTGTTAAACCAAAAAGTCAATGAACCTTTTCCCAATGACACAGCTCCTTTTTAGCACAAACAATCAAACCAGAAGGCCTCTAATTAACCATAGCTTCTCGTTTCATCCAAACTAGGAAGCTTTGGTTACCAGATTCCAAGAAACACAGGATATTAAACTATGTTTAAAATTAAACATATTAAGCTATGTTTTAATATCCTGGCCTATTCAAAATGCGGCAGCCATTGCTTTCTGCTGTGGATGAAATGGGAAACTGGTAGGTTTCCTCACACCAGGAAGGAACTGTGTAGATGAGCAAAAGGTGTCCCAGCTTATTAAACAGAGATATATGGCTTGAGTATTATATTTGAAAACTACAGTTGACATTATGCAAATTTCTTTGTGTAAACAGTTTTAAGAGATGCAAAGAATAACAAAAGAGATCTGATAATGTTTCTCTTCTATTCAGTCAGTTAAACCTGCCCTCGAGCTATTATTTGTTTCTGAAACCTGTTACACATGAGCCTGCTATAGGTGTCCCTATGCTAGCTCAGAAGATTGGAAGAAGAACTGCATTGGTCTTCTAGCAGTTTCTGTCGGATACAATAGAAAATTCCCAGTTGGTTCAATCACAGCTTGCAAACACACTCTGCACACTTTTTAAATGGTTTAAAAAAATGTTTATGGGATACTATTGACTATTCGTCTCCTCTCATACCTATATCTTAACAAATAATTATGCTGCTGGAAGAAAGGGGGCAGAGTCTGACAGGTTAAGAGAGGAAGGCATGTGGAGGTATCCCAGTACTCAGTTTGAAGTACTTTAGGTTGGCTCCAGACCCACCTTTCATGAATGGAAGAACTCCTTTCATGAAAGCAAGAGATCAAGATCCAGTGGAGGTTCTTGTTGAAGAAAGGTGGGTAGAGACTCTTTTGCCAATTCCCCCTACAGCCCTCTGTGCCATCTCCCATGCTGTACCAGGACATACGGTACTACAGCCCTTTGGAAGAGATTTTCAGGTGGCAGCAAGGCAGATATATGAAAATAGCCTCCCCAGCCTTCCTCCAGAAGAGGGCTGCATGGATGGAGTTGTATCTGTGCATAGTCTGGATCCAAACCTTTGTATTGAGGGCAGTTGCATTCAAGTCACTATACAATGTGCAAGTATTTGGGTGTACTATTGGAATCTGATATATACATGTTACAGATTTGAATTTGGTTGACTTTGGGCAATACAAATAAGATTCCAGTTTTGCATGTAAATAAGTTGTTGCTAACAGTGAGAACCCAAGTAGTCTAGCAAATTTGTTGCTGTTCTATATATAACTTTGTTTTTTCTTATAGACAATTATAGGAGATTTTCAGAAGGAGCAGAAAAAATTTGTTCAACAGCAGCAAACAAAGAAATCAGGTAATGCATAACAGCGTAATCTTAACCAGGGCTGGGAAGACACAGGGCAATGGAATCCCTGCTGCATCTGCAGCCCTGCCAGTCAGGGTGTAAAGGTTTTGGGGTTTTGTTGCAGGCCGGCACAGCACAGGTGTTTAGATTGGGTCCCTCTTTTGGAGCTGAGCCAGCTTTGGATCTAGTGGGTCCATCACAGGTCCTGTCCCACCACTGCAGCGTCCTATTTTGAAGCTTAACGGTGATTTCTTTCTGCCAGTGGGAACACTGGCAGTAGTAGCATGCATTCCCCTCTGCTTTCAGATAGCACAGTAGAGATCTCTGTGGCAGCAGACACATGCACACACACTGCCAAAGGGACACCTGGAGCATCCTAATTCCCTCAGCTAAAAATGAAATTTAGTTGGGAAAACTTTTCACACAGATCTTGGCAAGAGGCCTTTTTCAATCAAAAATGCCTTTAGTTCACATGTCTTCTACTACTGAATGTAATATACATATGCTCCCCTTTTCCTTCCAGAAGCAGCTATGCCTCCTTGGGCATACAGCAATGAAGAAGAAACAATTCAGCAACAAATACTGGCATTATCAGCAGTAAGTAGTGTTGTGTTGTTTCTGTTTAAGGTTCTTCTTCCTTCTCCTTTTTGCCTACCTAAAACAGGACTTTACATTTTGAGGCATCAATGTGTTAAATAATAAAACTGTTGATGGGATTTAGTGATATCATGTTAATTGATGATATAAAGACTTCTTTTATTGAAAGGTGTTTTCCCATGTATCTGGCAGAGCTGCTTGTGCTGTAAGTTACTTTTCAAAGTAATTGATTGACAAGTGCTCTTTGGAAACAGAAGCATAACCTTTTCGCCATTGACAGATGGATTATTATTTTTTTGCAAAGGACCGAAGAAACTTCCTGCGTGACCCACCAGCTGGGGTTCAATTTAATTTTGACTTTGATCAGATGTATCCAGTGGCATTGGTAATGCTCCAAGAAGATGAACTTCTGAACAGAATGAGATTTGATCTTGTTCCAAAGCAGTGAGTGATCTTCCTATATTTTCATAAGCTGTTGAACAATTTTTTAAGTCTGAGTAAAAATAATAGCTTCGTGTAACTTGCAATATTTACTAATATTGTGTTTCTATTTGTATATTAAAATGTGGCAATAAATAGTTCATGGTATTCTATTCTGAAATTTAAGTCACAATCTAAACTTGAACATTAAATTATTTCTCAGTGGGGTTTTTTTGTTTTGTTTTGTTTTTTTGGAAACCTAACTTCCCAAATACTATTATGCCTACCTCTGAGGAATTTTATTTTATCTTTGTCAGAGCTAGTAATAGTTTAGTGTGAGCTCATAGCACAACCTTACGCATAACTACTCAAAAGCAAGTTCCATTTAGCCCAATGGGAATTATTCCTGGCCAAATATACCGGTATGTAGGTTTATAGCCATCAGGTTGGATCCAGATATGCCCACCTGCAAACTCCAATCCAGCAGAGGCTTCCAGTGGAAAAGGAGGAAGAGTGATTTTTGTCATTTCCCCCTTTTTCCATGCAATCTCTCATACTGTTCTGGAAGGTCCTACAACTCTTCTGAGCTACTTTGAGGGGAACTCCTGCTCCGTTCATCTCTCCACTATGCATACAGTAAACTCCCATCTTGCATGCATGTTTCATGTTATATAGTGTAGTTATCAAAACCATATATTTTATTGTCTCCAGTGTAAAAGAAGATGTGTTTTGGAGGAATTACTTTTACCGTGTCTCCCTGATTAAGCAGTCTGCACAGCTCACAGCACTGGCTGCACAACAGCAAGCCGTGAGGAAAGAGCAGAATGGCAGCCAAGAGGATAGACAGCTAGCAGGTAGAGATTTGTTTCACTACATTGGATGGCGACTCCTTTCTCACCTGGCTGACAAATGCACATTCCAGACTTTCTCCTTCAGTCACTTTTTAAACATTTCATGTGGTGGAAGTTTCATAAATATTTGCCTTCAACCAATTGAGAACAAGCAAAATAGTTTCGTTATAGCTCCACAGATATTGTTATTGAGGAAGAAAAATCTAAGATATATATTTCCACAATATATCACAAGTTCAGGACTATAGTTCAATTTCTTCACAATAGTCAGTTATACTACTTTCTCTGTTAAGAATTAAAAATAGTTTCATGTAGAGAGTTTTGTTCTTCATGAAAGCTGTGCTGCTACCTTTTGGTGGGGATGAAGCCCTAGCCTTTCACCTCAGGAGCTGAACACGGGAACAACACATTGTTCCTTCCTTAGCTCTAAGGCTAGGAGGAAGATAGAGTGGTTTGGCCATTGCACTGAAACACAAGGAGTACCTTGAAAGCACAAGGTTAAACTACCAAGGCTCCAAATTTGGAGCCTCAGGGGGAAGCAGAGTATTATCACTAATCTCACATTATAGCACAGTATAAGGCCAGGGACAAGGGGATGGGTAGCTCCTGGCAACGACAAAATCCGTTTCAGCTATCAAGGCCAGTGAAGAATTGTGGAATCATGTTCAGACATGTGAATAAGCCGTGCAGATGCATATGAGCTGCAGCAAGCATAGAAGTTGTGCACACACACTCTTTCCCTTCCACAAAAAAGAAAGCAAAGACACCTGTGACCAAAAACCTTCAAAGTACATTTTGTTCAACCATAGTTAACAAACCAGAAAATCAAACTTGTTAACGTGGCTTGTACAAACCACAATTTTACCATACATAAAGGGAAGCTGCAGCTTGTTATAAATCAGAACCAGAAGCTTTAAATATCCTTGGTGTGAAGAGAGGAAGGGGAGGAAGTGTGTGAGTGTATTGTACTTCATGTATAATGATAAAACCATGGCTTGTTATGTTTGAGTCACTGTTCACTCAGCCACAACTTAAGCTTTAAATGCTCTTCTAAATTCTATCCTTTCTGTCTCTTTCCTAGAAACTGTACGACCAAAGACACCACCCGTAGCGATCAAATCTCAGCTAAAGCCTCAAGAGGTAACATTATTCTCCACTTAAGATTAGTATGTGTATTTACAGCATAACCATTTTTTATACTTTAAGTTTTTTAGTTGCCTGTTAGTTTGGCCAACTCCTAAATTGCTTCACAAAAAGCCCTTAAACAAATGTAGTGGAGGAATCAAGAATTTGGCTGAAACAAGGTTTAAAATGGTGGCTGTTTGAGGACCTTCAGAATACTGAGCAAAGGAGATAACCCTTTTAATTGAGCGATTGCCTATGATTGGCAGGTTCTAGCTGAGCAGCTAAAGTGCAATTCCCCCTTCCCAACACAGCACTTTGCTTCCTCTCTTTGGGACACTTTTTGGTTGATTCAAGTGTTTTATTTATACCAGGCATCCCCAAACTTCAGCCCTCCAGATGTTTTGGACTACAATTCCCATCATCCCTGACCACTGGTCCTGTTAGCTAGGGATCATGGGAGTTGTAGGCCAAAAATCTGGAGGGCCGCAGTTTGGGGATGCCTGATTTATACCATTAATGCCAGATGTGGGATGGGACAGTGGAATGGTCCAAGGGCATAGCTCAGTGCTGAATTTTCCAGCTGGAAAAGAGGTAGCTGTTTTTGTGTTGTTGGTCAGCACCAGGTATGCGAAACCTTTGACCCTCCAGATGTTGCAGGACCTTCATACACAATGCCCAGGTTTTCACCCTGGGGACATCACTAACGGCTTGACTTCACCTCCGCACTCCGTTGTCTCTTGAGACAGATGGATGCCAACAACCGCTCCCACTATCCCTGACAATGTCTGCTGGGACTGATGGAGTTGTAGCTCAGCAACATGTGGAGGGCCAGAGATTCCACATCTGACCTATGCTTTCTGCTACAATGCACATCTCATAAGATAGTAATACAGAAGGAAAATGAGGGCAAAAAGACTTTGTCTATCCCTTCTACCTGCCATGGTGATTCTCATGAAGATAAGCTATTTTACAAATTCCTATTAGGCCTTTCTTCTGTGTAGAGATTCTGTGCATGTGACCTCATTGTTTTCCCTTTCACTATAGGGAAACGGAACATAACATTAAGGAGAAATGTCCATGATATAAGTATATATATATATATATATATATATATATATATATATATATATATACTTTTAAATTCCTTCACCATTTCCTGTAAATAAATATTTCCTTCCTTTTTCATCTCCAATTTAAGGAGGAAGAAGAAATTTCAACTAGCCCAGGTGTATCAGAATTTGTGAGTGATGCTTTTGATGCATGCAGCTTGAATCGGGAAGATTTGAGGAAAGAGATTGAACAACTTGTACTTGACAAGAGCAAGGAAACAACTACAGTAGAAGGTAAAAAAAAACCTTTTTGCAAATTCTGCTCCCACTCGTTATGGGTATATTAAATTTGTAAATTTATTCCATATTTTAATCAAACATAGCTTTAGAAATATCCCCTTACCCAAAGAGGATAGGCTACCTGAAAGAGTAAGATTTATGCCTTTATTTACTTATTTGATTTATTTATTAAGTTTCTATACCACCCTTTATCCAAGGCTCACAGGGTGGTTTATAATAAGCAAAGCTAGAAAGGTGTCCTGTTCTTAACACTGCTCATCTTCCCTGCATTCTGAAGTCTTGAAGTATCTTACCATAATTGTTAACAGCAGTATCCTTTATATTCCTGGACTGTGGCTTAAGCAGTATGTGCAGGAAACTGGTTTTGCGGATTTAGAGTACTTGGATGTCTAGGTTTATAGGAAGTGCATATCCCAAGGAAGAGAACAGTGTTGAAAAGAAAATGAAAATGTCACTAATTTGGGAACAGCTTTTTCATACATCTTACTTACAAGCAAGGGTTTGATTTCTATATGTGCTCAGATCTGGCCCTTCCAGAGTATTATTTCAATTGGCATGCCTTGCATGTGATTCCCAAGTGCATAGCATTTGGAATATATTTTAGTCAAAAATATGGCAGTTATTTCTTGATGTACAGGTTTGTTTTCTACACGTTCGTGCTTAAGAAAGCTTGGAAATGTGAATGCCAAAGAGAACAGACTATAAAGAAGTATTTAAACAATTGTGATTTTCCCTTACTTGCAGTTTGAACTGGTACACATAATTTTGTTTTGTGGGTAGACTAGTCCTTATTAGCAAAATTAGTACCAAATTAGTGCAGCATTTATTCAGTCCTGTGACCTGTATATGTTTTGTTTTAGAAGAAACTGCAGACTGGGAAAAGGAACTACAACAAGAACTTCAAGAATATGAAGTAGTTGCAGAGTCAGAAAAACGAGATGATAACTGGGACAAAGAAATAGAGGAAATGCTACAAGGAGAAAATTAGCCACTGCAGAAATCTTTTTTGGAAACTGATGTGAACCCATTTTTATACTTGCTTCAGAAACTTTTCTAAGGCATAAAATTGCTCTTTGTGAAAGAAAGAGAGAGAGAGAGAGAGAGAGAGAGAGAGAGAAAGAAAGAAAGAAGACTTCAGGTGATATGTAATCGGGTGTAAAAAACAGTTCTTTGAAAATACTGTCAATAATCCAGTGGCATATGAGGCAAGTTTTTAAAAGTTAAGGAAACAACAAAAGTTAGCTGGAAAATGTTAGCTGGATAATCAGAAGTGAATTTTAAAAATATTTTGTGAGCTGCTTTCTGTACTGGGGTTAAAATTGAAAACTTCTAACTATACTCCTACAAGTAACAGGAAGTCATGTTAATATTTTGATCCCTTTGGCTCATTTATAAATATAAGTTCATAATGCATCTAGGTATTAGTTCCTTAATACCATATGTTCTCTTAGAAAGTGTTATCAGGCTTTGTCTATAGCTTTTTTATCTTAGCAGAACCTCGGCACCTGGACATCAAAAGCAGTAAAGGTTTAGTGTGATGATATGGTGTGGCTAATCAAAAATTCGGTGATTCAATTATCCTCACTTTAGTCACTAAACAGATAAAGCAATGACTGCATAAGATATACATAAATGGCACATCAACTGGCTGAGGGTTCACTTACTTTATTGGGATTTTTTCACTCCAAGAATAATCAAGCGTTTTAGAAGAAAAACTGTTCAGTTCTTCTGTTTAAGATAAAAGTATCTCTTCATTTAATTGCTAAAATGTATAATGTACTTTAGAGGGAAGCATAGATTAAAGAGTAGAACCAAAATGTAGGAAGAAATTCAGGCTTGACCTGTGGGTGTGGTTGAGTAGTGCTATACTCATAAGTGTTAAATGTTTATTAAGGTGTGGGAGGAACACTGTAGTGTGAATAATCAGAAGTCAAAATATGACTGCCATCCTAGACTGACAAGACAACACTACAGCTGGATAAAGGAGTCAGAACTAAATGGAAGGTAATATGTTATATTTAGCAGTGTTGCAGGAGACTACACATCTAACTTTGGGTCAGTAACTAACTTCTCTTGCCTTTGTTTAAAATGTAAAGTACTAGGAACTTGATTTTATGAGCAAACTCCTGGAGAATAAACTGGTTACTAGTAACTGAAATGATGGTTGCTAAAGCATAATGTTAATTTTGCTTGATGTCCAGATGTAAAGAATTAATGAGACATCTTTTCCTACTAATTCCCAAATAAAGATTTCACAGATCATAAATAAGCTATTGTTTTCCTACAGAAAATAGCTTGGTTCTCTGTAATACATGAACAAGTTATTTGGCTTTGTGTGAAGTCTGCACTTCTGAGGATCTTTATGCTAATGTATACAGTGTAATACACTGCTACTATACTAGAAGGCTAATACAAAATGGAAACATTATATAAAATGAAGTAGATACTGTGCATTAGAAGAGAATTTATCTGAAGTGGTAATCGGTGTTGTCAATTTTTTACAATAGGCACCCTTTTTAAAAAATGTAACAAATGTTAAAAGTCCAAAAATATTTATTAAGAGATGTTTCTATGCAGATTGAGTTTTCTGTTGCACACTGCCAGATTGGATTAAGTTTTTCCTTCAAAGGGCACAATGGTTGCAAAACTAGGCTTGGGATGGGGGTGGGGGCTTTTCCTTTAGCAGGTATAGCCAAGCTGGGTCTTAACTTGTCTTGTAGGATGTCTTATAGGCTGTATTATTCTTCACCCTTACCAAAACAAGTACTAGGGGTGTGATTTACACACAGGAATACATAAAAGGATTTGACGTCCCTGTATGCCTGCTTTCAATAAACCTTGTTTATTTTAGATGTGTAAACAGTACAGTACCTGGACTGAGGTTAGTGTTCACTTACTACACTGTGCTGAAATTAGATAGGCACTAGGGTTGTATCCAAAGTTACTCTTACCTGGAGTAGATCCACTGAAAATAATGGACACGACTCCCCTGAGTCCATTAATTTCGGGGATCTATTCTAACTTAGTTGCATACTGTTCTAAAAGTGTCTCCAGGCCTCCTCTTTGCTGATGCTACTCCTTTAATGCGAAGTACATTTCTTCCTGGATAAAGCAGGGATAATCAGGCTGTGTTCACACTGAATTGCCCCACCCGTTGAGAGACCACGGTTTCACCCACCAGCATTCCATGTTTAGCAGCTTCAGGAAACATCAAAATACCTGTCCAGGATTACAAAACAACTCCTGAAAATGAAGTGGACTCACCCCAGCCTGGAGTGGGGCGCTTTGCTGAGAAAGCGCCTCAGGAGTAGAAGGCATCCCGCAGCGGACATGTGCGCACCCCGCCACTACCAGCGAGAGAAGGAAGCGCGCCTTGGACTACAACTCCCGCGAAGCAATGCGGGCTGGAGGGAAATCGAGAGGGCATGCTGGGAGTTGTAGTCTAGTCAGAAGTCTCATGGCTGCTTCTCGAGCGAGTCCTTGGCTCGCTCCCTCACTAGCCTCTTCACCCGGGCCCAATCTGTGGGCGTATCTTCTGCATCACATGACACGGGAAAGGGTGGTCGGTGATTGGCTGAGGGGAGGCGCTTCCGGCGTAGGCCGGCTTGTTTGGGTACTGCCGTCACACTATGGCGGCGCGCAGAGCTGAGCTAGCGTGTGTCGACCGTAGCCGCGCTGTGGGGACCGGACCGAGTCCTGCACCGCCGCAGGAGCAGCGAGAGGGGCAGGAGGCGGCGGCGCGGGCGTCAGGAGGCGGCTCTGAGGTAAGAGCCCACCCGTGCCGTTCTCCGTTGCCTGGGGCGGGGGGCGCCTGCTCTCCACGCGGCCTCTGCTGCTGCCCCGTGGCGCAGTGGAAACGGCAAGGGGCTTCTCGAAGGACTCCTTGAGGAAATGGGGCACGGTGTCCCCAGGAGCGCCTGCGCGCCTGCTGTTCTTGGGTGTGGGGCGACTCGGGGCAGAGGCCCTTGGGGAGGTGAGGGCTTCAGGTACGTTTCGGGGCGCAGGAACCGAAGCTTGGCTGCCCGTGGCGCCCGCTTGGTAAACTGCAGCTCAGCTAATCCGGTTCTTGCGTTTCTATTTCTCCCGGGGCGTTATGGCTTCCCCGCCGAGGGCCGGCCGTTCTCGCGTAGCCGCACAAAGTAGTAAAGACTGCAGCAGCAGGAAGAGATGTCTCTTAATAGGATTTTGTGAGCAAGTTGTTATTAATATTTTTCAGCCCTCCTTCCTGGCGAGGGATGGGAGTCAGATACAACAAAATCATATCGATATGGGTTTGCCATACGGATCTCCCAGGCGTTGCTAACAAACACCTGTTCAGAAGGAAAGCTTGCAAGTTTATGTGTGGGTATGCACTGGTTGACTGTCTGCCTTTTTTAGCCAAACCAAAAATGTGGATCGTTGAGTTTTTGCTTCTCTCTTACACACACACTGGTGGCCAGCAGCAACTGCGAAGGCCATAGGTCAGTATGGAAAGGGCAGTAAGGATGGACAAAGGCATTGAAACAGCTTTGTCCAAAAGCTACACTAAAAGCCCCTGTGATTTTTTTTTCCTGCTGGAAAAACAGGCTGGGATGTGTGTGTTGGTTTGAGCACCTCACCAAGCAGTGGGCAAGAAAGCCATCCATACAACATGTGCTTCATGAAGGCAAGTGGAAATACGCTGGCTTGGACACTGTCACTCAGGAGTCCTCTGTGCAGCAGTCAAGGAAGCCTTTCCTCTGGCCTTTTCTGATCCAGAGCCTAAAAGAGCAGATGGGGGCTTGATGGCTTGACCCTGCTTACCAAAGCAAATCTTAGCAGTTTGCTCATACTACTGCTGTAGGTATCTCCACCCACTTTTCCAGCTTCAGAGTTAGAAGACTGGTTGCTAATCAAATTTGTCCAAGGATAGTGGGACACTTGTTACAGTGAACAAAAAAGACTTTAGTAGTTGCTTGGATATCTATTATGTACTATTGGAAGAAAATTTTGCTTATGTGGGGTGGTAAATACCAGTAAAATGTAACATGTGAAAAAGGGTGCTTGGTTATATTTTGCTACATATCTGAGATGTGAAGTGTGCAAAATATGGGAAAGGGGAGGACACCTTTTACTTCTCCCAGTATTCTGCTTATGTAAAATGAATTAATCCTGCATACTGAACAGGCAGCTTACAACATATAATAAAAGCAATAACTGGATAATAAAGCAAGACTGCAGTCCTAACCCTAGTTAGTGCAGAGTTAACCACATTGAATTCAGTATGACTTCTAAGTATGATTGTGCTGCAGAAGAATAATTTATTAATATTAAATCTGACTAGACTGAGCTTTAGTAACAATACCCATTTCAAATCTCACCAAATGATTAAAAGCAAAAAATTTAACGTGCTTAAAACTCAAGGAAGGTTGGAAAAGTTCAAAAGAAAGGCTTTGTCTCTTGTAGCCACCTTGCTGAGCAAGTTACAATGCATATGGCCGAAGGCTGTATGTGTAATATATAAATTTTCCCCCACTGCAGAGAAAAGAAGGGGAAAATTTTGTTATACAGATGGAACAGCAGTGATGGCTCGAACCCTACTTTTTAACAGTTTGCCCTTTATTCTTGATATGAATACGTAGTTTGTTAGATAGCTTTTAAATATGGATTGGAAGCAAAATATTAGTTCCTGTGTTCAAAGTAATTGTATGTAGCATGATTACTCTAAAGTTCTTTAAATCATCCAATTCAACTAATGCATTCTGTACAAATCCTGCTTGAGAAACTAGTAAAGAGTACCTAAGCGAATGCAGCTTTTTAATTTTTACACAAGCACCACCTGATAACAATGGGCTGCTAATACATAATATGCTGATCACATATAGCTTGTAGATCTGCCTGGTCAAACAGTGTAAATAAGCAACCAAATACTGATGGAGCATATTACATCGTTTTATCAAAACCAATCAAACCCTAGTTGCATCCAGATTCCAGTAAACACATTGTAATCAATGGGAGTTAAATCATGACAATCTGGATCTACTCCTTAATTATTATTTTACAATTTTATTACATCAGGATAAATATACAAATAATTACTATGTAATCCATAACCAAACTCTATATTGTTAGGTAAAACAAGATAAATCTAACATTGAAACAATAATTGTGTATTTGCTGAAGATTGATTTTACTGTACAAAAATTGAAGAATGACCACATTTTAACAAGCTTACTCCATTTGTTTCTTTGACCCTTAATTAGGTAATTTAACTATAGATGACAATTCCCACATGACCTAACTTTTCTGTTTAAGATGATATGCTCAGAAGTCTCCAATATTTTGCATATAGAAATCTTGCTGCCGTCACAAAACGTTGATTCCTTGTCCTCCCCCCTTCCCCCCGTGCTATTACCAAAGATTCCAATAGGCTAAATGAATAGCTTTTTCTTTTCTAATAAGTGGAGCATCATATATTTTCATTACCTTAATTTCCCTTCATGATCCTATTTCAATATAAATTATGGCCAATATTCCATAAACTTTTCCAACCTAATCCGTAGCTTATTTCCTAAAGCTGGAGCCCAGTTAACCATGCATCTTTCCCCGTATCCGTTTGTTTCGAAATTCCCCATGGCACTGAGAGAGCGGGTGTGTGTACATTAAAAAAAACCCACAAAAAACCTGGGCTGCCCTCCCATTTGGGGATGGAACTCCATTGTTCCCAAAGCAACCCCCGCTTCGTCTGCGCTTTCTTCGCCTCAGGCCGGCGCGGCAGATGCCGCTTTGACGTCCTTTCTCCCGCGTGCGCGCCCAAGCCCCGCCCCCGGGGCGCACGCGACGGAGCTCCGGCAATAGCCGGGTATTTAAGCGGCAGGGAGCGGAAATCCCTCCTCCTCCCCTTGGCGCCGTTCTAGCCCCTCCGCCAGCGAGCTTCCGGCTTCGCAGGTTCCTCGGGTCCTCGGTGGTGGGGGACGAGGCGGATGGCGGAGCAGGTAAACCGCTTGCCGCCGCGCTCTCCTCACGCGCTCAGCTGAGCAACAGCCGCGCATCGGGACAAAAGGCTCCGGTAGTCGCGCTCCCCCCCCCCGTATCTCGGTGCCGTCCCTTCCCGGTCCTCGCTTTTCAGGGACCTTCTCGGCTCCTCGGGTGGCGGGTAGCATCTCCCGCCGCGCTCTTTGTGCCCCGCACAATCCTCAGCTCTTTTCAGGAGAAGTGGACTGTGCCGCGAGGGATTGTACCGAGGCACGGTTAACTAGAAGCGTTTGCTCTGGCATCCCTAGCCTGCTGCTATGTCATTTGTAAAATAAAATAATAATATATGGGATTTTGTCGGTGCCGTGTGTTAATCTCGGGAGGAAATACAAAGGGTTCTTTTTCGCCTGGGTAACCTGAGGTCTTTTCTCTCCCTTCAAAGCATATGCTGCTTACTGAGGAAGAACATCAACGCTGTAAATTTGGAAGGAACAGCCTGGACCGGCAGCTGAGGAACAGCAAGTGCACTGCGCTGAATACAATGTTGCAACATTCAGATACAAATTATGATGGCGCGGAAAATGCAGGTGCGTTGGAGGAGGCAGAGGATTTTATTCCCAGAAACAGAAATGTGTTGGGAGCAGCATTCTGCCCTCAGGAAGTGCGAGAGGAGACCCCTGGAAGAGAAGAGACTCGTACTGACCCACCTGATGGCCAGCAAGACCCAGAAAGTGAGAAAGGCAAAGAGAAAAACTTAGGTATATGACAGTGCTGAACCAGGATAAATAATTGCACCTTGACTTTTGAAGTTAGGTTGTCCAGCATTGAAAAAAATAAAACACTTGTTTACATTTCTTGATAACATAGCAGTTGAAAGATGGGCTAAGGTGGTGTGAAGTAATGGATCCTCTGCCATAGCCCTGCCAGTTAGGACCAGAGATGTGTATGCGGGGAGAGGGAGTCTTTGTTGTGGCAGCTCTAGGCTGGTGCAGGAGACATGCTCAGATCAGGCCCTTCTCTAATGAAATGACTGACTTAGGATCAGGTGGATACATCCCTGTCCTTGATCTACTCCCTGTTTTGGAACCCTATGGTAGTTCATGTCAGCAATAGCTTTTCAACAGCCTGTGCTTTTGGTAGTCACAGTGGAGGCCTCTGTGGTAGTTGAGTACCTCCCCCCCATGAGCAGAACCTGGCAGAGACACACTTCCACTCAAGCTTAACTCCCTCTCAGTGCTGATCAGGGGATTAGGACACCCAACTGAAGGTTCTTCTACTGCCTTGCTCTTTGCTTTTTCCCCTTTGCTTTATCAAGTCTATTTTTAGAAAATGATGAGACATTCTGATAACTGGAGAATAAGGCTATGTTCTACCTTCAGTGTTGGGGGCAGTATGCTGGGAATTGGAAGTGGGGAGATCACTGTTGTAGTCAAGTCCTCCATGTGGACTTCCCATAGGCCTCTGCTTCGCAATGTGAGAATAGGATCCTAGTCCAGATATGCCTTTTGCCTGATCCGGCAAGACTCTTGTTTATGGTACTTTGAAGAATGCCTTGCTGTGTTTCACCACTTTGTCTTCGATGTAGTAATAATAATAATAATAATAATAATAATAATAATAATAATTTATTATTTATACCCCGCCCATCTGGCCAGAGATGTAGAGATCTTAAGAACTGTCCAGTATTCCTACTGTATCAAACTTCTTAGGCCCTTTTTCAGTAATGTGGCCTTGTATTGTACCAAAGTTCTTGTTGCTTTTTTTGTTGATAATTGCCTAATTCTTTGCAATTTCTAGGCATAATTATAAACATTCCATGTTCTACTGTCAACATATGTTATTCAGAGCACAAAATGTTCTGGTAATGCTTCTAAAATACTTTTCTTCTTGGTCTGTAGGGAAAGAAGTACTCTTATTGATGCAAGCTTTAAATACTCTTGCTACTCCAGAAGAAAAGTTGGCTGCACTCTGCAAGAAATATGCTGATCTGGTAATTATGTACTACAATTAAAGTCACGTGCTTTCTCTGTAGTTGCAAATTAACTCTGTAAACATGCATAGGTATTTTGGCACTGGAGTTTCATTGTTTTGAATGTTCCTACAACCAACAGAAACCGATTGAAATGTCAAATGTCAAGAACAACTAAATGTCTTAACGTTGTTATTTGCACCGTTTCTATACTGCTTAATATCAGCTTGGTAAAAGCTTATTATAACAGGATCATGGAAAAAATATTTTGTTTATGTATGTTATTTGGCACTGTCCTCTCAAAAATGAGGGAACATTTTAAACGTAAAACTCATGGTTGCATGTTAAGACATTCTTTGGTTTTGATAAAGGTGAGGAAGCAGAACTATACTTTCTGTTGCTGCTTCATTCAAAGACTCTCTAATTCAGAGGTGGGAAACCTGTGACTCCAACATCCATCAGCCCCAATCAGCACAAGTCAGAAGCAATATAGTGCAGCAGCAACTGGACAGTCATAGGTTCCACACCCAAGCTGTAATTGGAATATGTATAAATATAGAGCAAATGGTATTTACATGTGTTTTGGCTAGTTGTTTTTAGTCAAGACGCCAGCTATCATTCAGATGTATTGTTGACTGCAAGATTGCCTGTTCCCTCTCTCATGCACAATGGATAATTCCCATGCACACAAATTCTTAGAGAAAAAAGTGTGTGCATGTTTATGTGGGATCATGCCCCTAGTTTCTGGGTTGTATCCAACATGTCCGTGTGACAGCAGACTGGGCTTCTGGTTATGCAACAGGTCTTCCCCTTCTTCTCCTTCCCCCTGCATGCACCCCAGATCTGCTGTGTATTCAATTCATAAAATGTTTAGAATGTAACAAATCTTGCGTAGGGAATTCTGTAGATGGAGGTCAACCTAGGATAGGTTGTCTATGTGCACTTACTGTCTTGTCAGATAAAAAGTTCTAAAAGATTTGCTGAGAAACTTGCTTTAATTCATGGTAGGACAATGGGGGGGGGGAGAAAGGATGTGGATTCCAAAGTCACAAGATTCTGAAAGAAACTAGCACTGTGAATCCTGTTCTGAAGCTATTTCGGAAGTAAGCAGGCATATTGGTTATAGGTGTATGCATTGTGCTGGCTGAGTTGATGGGGGTAAGGACACCTAGCCATCACCGCAGTCCAAGCCTCCAGTTATACTACAAGGGTAGCAAATATTGCAAACTAAAATAACTGGGAGGTGTTGACCCTCTTCTTTAAAATAGATCTTTCCACTCTGGATAAGAGGCCATAGCAGTCCTCAATCTTACCTGGATTTGATTATGCTCCTTTATAATGAAATGAAACATAGATAATCTAAGTGTATAGCTCAGTTGGTTAGTGTGTGGTGCTCCAAGATTGCAGGTTTGATCTCCGTATGGGACAGCTGCATATTCCTGCATTGCAGGAAGTTGGAGTAGATTATCCTCAGACTCCCTTCAATTTCTACAATTTTATGATTCTGTAACAAGTTGTGATTGTGAGGTTCTGGTTCTGTTGGCTTATGGCCTATTCTGTATCTGATATCAGTCTGTCAATTGAAAACAAATGCAATCTGTTAGAGACTGTAGCTACAGAAAACCAATTCAGTTCTAAAGGGTAATGGCAAAGAATAGGTTGGTTTTTTTAAACCTCGTCTTTTTCTCATTTAGTTGGAGGAGAGCCGAAATGTTCAAAGGCAAATGAAGATGTTGCAGAAGAAACAAGCACAGGTTGTGAAAGAGAAGGTCCACTTGCAGAGTGAGCACAGCAAGGCAATTCTAGCACGCAGCAAACTGGAATCTCTCTGTCGTGAGCTTCAACGCCATAATAAAACTTTAAAGGTCAGTTTGATAAGATAGCACATGAAGCAGATTCTGAGAGCAATATGGTTTTCTAAAAATAGAGTGGCTGCCTGGGATATATCTAAACAATAGTATAGCAAAATGGAAAACAATTGGGAATGGATGGGAACACGGTCTATCGAGCACCAGTTTAGTTTATTCCTTGATGCTATGTTATAGCAAAGATGCTTGATCCTTTAAGAGTTGACCACTGGTTATACCCTGGAAATGTGTCTCTGAACAAGGATGTTAATACATTTTACACTGGGACCCAGGGATAAGAGCCTAGAAAGCAGATGGGCTTCTCTCAATTTGTATCCAGCTCTAAACCCATATTGGACGCAATGAATTATTGCAGGTACAGTGTGACAAGGATGTATTAGTAAGAGCACTTGAGATGATTAAGCAGCATACAGAAATGGTGGTATGGGGTATTGCTGTGCCAAAGGCAAGGTGGTTCTTTTAAAATGAGATTCAGAAGCAATACAAAATACACAAGTGAGTGAGAAGATTTAAAGATTTTATTCCAAAACAGCAAGCAATGTATACATAACAAGAAAGCACTCCAATCTGCCACTTGGATGCCTTCAAGAAGCGGCAAAGTGACCCCCCCCCCAGGTAGCCTCAGTCTGCACGGCCCTGCAGCCGATCAGTCCATGCACGAGCTTCAAAAAAACCTCTGCCCAAACTGTCCAATTTTATAGATAGCTTGTGTGGCTTTCAAGACTGGCTACATGCAGATCATCCATTAGCCAACCCCTCCCAATGCCTCGCTTTCTCAAAACAATGCTCGGTCCCAGCTCCTGCCAACCTAGCAGTTCAAAAGCACGTCAAAGTGCAAGTAGATAAATAGGTAAAGCAGGAAGGTAAACGGCGTTTGTGTGCACTGCTCTGGTTTGCCAGAAGCGGCTTAGTCATGCTGGCCACATGACCTGGAAGCTGTACGCTGGCTTCCTCGGCCAATAACGCAGGATGAGCGCCGCAACCCCAGAGTCGGTCACGACTGGACCTAATGGTCTGGGGTCCCTTTACCTAGAAGTTAAAATTAGGGTGTCCTACTAGACCCGTCCTCACAAAGTTTGCTTATTTTACTGTTGCCCAAAATAATTACAGTAGTAAAAACGTGTTGCTTTAATCTCCCTTGGTAAAAGGAAGAGAACATGCAGCAAGCCCGTGAAGAGGAAGAGAGACGTAAAGAAGCAACTGCCCACTTCCAGATCACACTAAATGAAATTCAGGCGCAGCTGGAACAGCATGGCATACACAATGCAAAGCTTCGCCAGGAAAATATTGAATTGGGGGAGAAGTTGAAGAAACTTGTAGAACAATATACACTGCGAGAAGAAGTAAGTGAATTTATTAGTCCTTCGCTGTTTCAGACATTGCTCTGTTATTCAATAGCATTTCATTTTGGAATATTATAGCTTGATGATAAATTATCTCAAATGATCATATTTACTCTTAGGTTTGAATGTGATGCAGGAGCTTCTGGCCGTAGGAAATGCATTTGACAAAGTCATTAATAATCAAAGGTCACATATAGAAGGAAGGAGACGTCATTTAAAGCTTGACTTCATAAGATGCAGTACTTGCACGCTATGGAGAAATACAGAAAGGACTACAAATTCTACTTACCTCAACTTAGGAGCAAATGTTTGATCTATACAATGTTTCTGTATAGCAATGTGGGGAACCTGTGGTCCTCCACCTGTGCTCTTGACTCTGTCATCCCTGTCCATTGGCCATGGTGGCTGGGGCTGATGAGAGTTGCAGTCCAGCAATATCTGGAAGGCAACAGGTCCCGGCTCTTTCAGACACTCTGGGTTATATCCAGAGTTGCCTTTCAGCAAATGGAATAGTTCCTTCAATTTACAGAAAGAGCAGAGCTCCAGTAGAGGAACAAAGAGGGCCATTCTTTTCGCTGGCTTTCCGTATGTGGTGGTGGCCAGTTAGTTAAACCAGGTAAGAGCCATGATGAAGATGAGGGTAACTTTAAAGTAAAAAAAATGTCTGAAATGCAAATTCAGTTTTGAATCTTCTGAAAATGTTGACTAGGTATTGGTGGTACCAACATTCATGCTTTCTTCTAGCACATGGACAAAGTCTTCAAGCATAAAGAACTGCAACAGCAGCTGGTGGATGCCAAGCTTCAGCAAACAACTCAGCTTATAAAAGAAGCAGAAGAGAAGCATCAGAGAGAGAGGGAGTTTGTAAGTATTTCTGATTGCAAGAAAAGTATTTGAGTATGCCTAAATTTTCCCTCTGGTACAGTGTTTCTCCAAAAATAAGACACCGTCTTATATTTATTTATCCTCAAAAAAAACATGGTGGCTTATTTTCAGGGGATGTCTTTTTTTATTAAGTATGGTACAGTTTAGCCTATAAGGTTAAACTGCCTATCACTATGGCTTATTTTCGGGGTATGGCTTATTTTTTGGGTATGGCTTATTTTCGGAGAAACACAGTAGTAACTTGGTACAGTAGTGCGTTTTAGGCCTGAAACTATTAACTAGAACAAATGGTAAACTGCTCTAGTTGAATGTTCTGTCGAGTGCTTACTGTATGTTAGCAAACTTATCAGTAATCTGTATAGGTCAGAAGTCCTCTCTAGAATGTGCAGTTTGGCAACTTCTACACAGTTCACTGGCATGAAGTAAATTTGTAGCACAAAAATATATAATATATAAATAATAACAAATATGTATGTATGTATGTCTCCTGCCAACCTAGCAGTTCGAAAGCACGTCAAAATGCAAGTAGATAAATAGGAACCGCTACAGCGGGAAGGTAAACGGCGTTTCCATGTGCTGCTCTGGTTTGCCAGAAGTGACTTTGTCATGCTGGCCACATGACCTGGAAGCTATACGCCGGCTCCCTCGGCCAATAATGCGAGATGAGCGCGCAACCCCAGAGTCGGTTACGACTGGACCTAATGGTCAGGGGTCCCTTTACCCTTTACCTTTATGTATGTATGTATGTATTTGTACCCCACCCATCTGACAGGGTTGCCCCAGCTGCTCTGGGCAGCTTCCAGCACATATAAAAACATAATACAGTAAAACCTTAAACCTTACAAAAATGTCCCTATGCAGGTCTGCCTTCAGATGTTTCCTAAATGTTATATAATTACTCATCTCCTTAACATCTGATGGGAGGGCATTCCACAGGGTGGGCACCACCACCGAGAAGGCCCTCTGCCTGGTTCCCTGTAGCTTCACTTCTTGCAGTGTGGGAACTGCCAGAAGGCCCTCAGTGGTGGATCTCTCCAGGCTGAACGATGGGGGTGGAGATACTCCTTCAGGTATACATATATACGCAGTTGGGCATTTTCTAGGGCACGCTTCAACGTTCTCCCCTCAGCGCTATTAGCTGGTAGGTATAACAATACTCCCTTTGATCAAAGATTATGCCCAGGTAACAACAAAGAGATTGAAACAATCGGGCACGTTCTGCTACACTGTTCGTTATACCAAGAGACGAGAAAAGAGCTAATTGAACCGCTCCTAGCCAAACAACCCGGTCGATCAGGAGAAGCTTACACCAATTATCTGCTAGCTGACACTGATATAGAGACCACTAGGGCTGTAGCTAAATATTGCTACTTGGTGACAAGAATAAGACATGTCATGACGAAAGCAACCACCAAAGATAAAGATCCTAGTTAACCCATAGCAGATGGAGAGGCAACAGAGGCTCAGTTTTATAACAGCCATGTAATATGTTATAAAATTTTAAAACTGTGTAGTGCTCAATTTTATTATAAATTATGGATTGAATTGTATTACTCTTTTGCTGGTCTTTGGCCATGTTAAAGTTTTACTTACTTACTTACATATATATGCAGCTTTGTTTCTTGCTGTTCTCATTACCTCTTAGCAGCTTAGTAATGCATTTCTACATACCATTATTTTTTCTTCTGCTCAGAATAAATACAGGTGCGTTAACGCTTGATGGCTGGGATGCCTAGCAGTTTTATGAGAGCATTAAAAAAAACTGCTACAAGAAAATCTTTAGATTAACATATTGATAATTCCATAAATTCAAAATATTTTGAACAGATAATTCTGTAGTTACTCAACAAAAGCTGTGTATTTTTAGTGAACAATTAAAGTATGTTGCAGAACACCAGATCATCACATTGTGTGATCCATGGTGCATTAAATTCTTCAGTGCACTTAAACTCAAAACATCCTTCCAGTGATGTTTATCCAAAACCAAACCTTTGTCTTTGCAGAGAAAAATCTGCAGTAGTGTTGTAGGATCTCCAGTAGTTAGGATATAATAACCAGTGATACTATCTCCTATATAGGAGTGGAATTCTGCAATAGTGTTAATAGGAACTGCTAAACAAAACCAGATAAGACCAGCTAAATATATTCACATTTTTGAATTTATTTGTAAATTTGTCTCTCTCTAGTTTTTCATGTAAAAAGGTAAAGGGACCCCTGACCATTAGGTCCAGTCGTGACCGACTCTGGGGTTGCGCGCTCATCTCGCATTATTGGCCGAGGGAGCCGGCGTATAGCTTCCAGGTCATGTGGCCAGCATGACAAAGCCGCTTCTGGCAAACCAGAGCAGCACACGGAAAGGCAGTTTACCTTCCCGCTGTAGCGGTTCCTATTTATCTACTTGCATTTTCACGTGCTTTCGAACTGCTAGGTTGGCAGGAGCTGGGACCGAACAACGGGAGCTCACCCCATCACAGGGATTCGAACCGCCGACCCTCTGATCAGCAAGCCCTAGGCTCAGTGGTTTAACCACAGCGCCACCTGGGTCCCAGTGTTTTTCATGTATCACCACTTTAATTGAAACAAATACATTTGTTCTAATTGACTTGGAAAAAATGGCTCAAAATTTGAATGCAGGCAGGTAAGTGTCTTCTGCCAATAAGTAACTTCGTTTAGAATCTCTTTTGCATAAAATATGAAGAATAAAGGCTTAACAAAATGTAGATTATGTGTTTTCTTTGGTATGAAGACAATACATTTTTTCTTCCTCTTCAGCTACTAAAAGAGGCTACTGAGTCTAGACACAAGTGTGAACAGATGAAACAGCAAGAAGCTCAATTAAAACAGCAGGTAAACTAATTTAAACATTTGCTGCTTTAAGGATGTTAATGACTTAGTTACAGACGTGATTGAGAAAATTATTTGATCTCTTAGAATTTCTAAAACATTTTCAGAAACTAGCAAATCAGTGAAACAAGTTGGAAACCCACAAGAAGTCCCTGGGAGAGGCAAGATAAGACTGTTGGGAAATTCCATCCCCCTTGCATAATAGTGCAAGATTGGTGAACTCTTGAGATAATGAGTAGCTTCCTGCTCACCTAGCCCCCTAAATCTGTGCTGGGGTTTCCCCCAACTTTTCTGGCTAGATTTGGTGGAGGGGCACATGAGAGGAGAGGGAATAGTTCTGTTGCACAAGGGGAAATCCTTGCACTAGCTTGAGCCCATTATTATTGTTATTGTTAGAAAACAGTAATTAACTCATTTGTTGTTCTGATGGTGCTGGGTACGTTTTGACTGGTCTTTGGCAAATTCACAGGACTATTATTTTCCCCCAAGGTGGCTGTTTTTGGGCCATAATGCAGGTACTTGTGAAAGCATTCTTGTGAGTGGGTTTATCACTTTTAAGTGGCTGCTCTTATGTCATGCTAGGTAAGTCTCAAAAATCAGACTTTCCTAGTGTATGATGATCCCGCTAACAAGAATAGATTTTAATATGAACCTCCACTGCATGATGACATGTGGAAAAGTTCTACCTTGTGGCAAAAGATTCTAATGCCTTGGTTCTTGGTTTGGTAGTGCCCTGCCTAAATCTAAATGCTGCTGAATTTATTTATTTATTTTTCCAGTGCTTACTAATAGTGCATGGGAAAGTCCCCCTGAGAAACTCAATGCTGAAACAAAATTGCATACTAACCTATAATATTGGCAATGACTTAACAATATTAAAACCATTTTTGTGCACACAGTGGCTTGGCTTTTTTGTTCTATGCCTTATTCTGCAGCTTAAAGTAAAAGAGATCTTGGTCAATAGTGGCACAAATAAGCAGTTCAATTGGGAATTTGGTTTCTAGAATGATTTCGGCAAAAACATGTCTTGTGGGGTGTCCTGAAAGGTTTGTAATGGATTTACATTTCACGTTTAGTGGAGGACTGATGAGATACGTTCACCCTTGACAGCCCAACCACTCATGAACTTGTTATTCCTGTAGTAGCTTCCCTTCCACCTCAAGTTTTGCATCATTATTGCATACCATGCAAATAAAAGAATTTGTATTACTTTAATATGGGTTAGGTATCCTACAGTGTAGTCCTACACACATCTACTTAGGAGAAAGCACCATTATGTCCAGTGCAACTTTCTCCCAGGTACCTGTGTGTAGCATTGCATCCTTAACCTGTTGCTTCTAAGAGAGGAGTGGGAGAATGAATGGTTAGTTTGCAAGATTTTTCCTAGAGCATGTGCATAGGTGGTGGTTGAGTTTAAAACTTGAGTGAATAGAGCTTATATAAAAGTTCTTGGGGGGGAATGGGCTCAAAGCAGTTCACTTCAGTGGGACTACTCATGAGTAGGACTTAGTTGACTACAACCCAGCAAAACAAAGAATCCTTTATTATCATTATTTTTAACTCCTTTATTTTGAAATCACATATTTCACTGTTTACCAAATAGTGGAATTTCCAGTGTGTGGCTACTGCATTTTATGTGTAACTCTAAATATTGCACGTGTATAGAGGACTTAAGCATTGTTTCCTTCAGCTTTCTCTCTACATGGATAAATTTGAAGAATTCCAGACAACAATGGCAAAGAGCAACGAACTTTTCACAACATTCAGGCAAGAGATGGAAAAGGTACTTTATTTACATGTATTATTTTTCTGATCTGCCTCATTCATTCATCTACAGTGGGGAGATAGTAGTAAGACCGCAGCCTTTTCAGTGGAGGCAGGTCCATTAGGGTGAATGGGATGGTGCCCCACCAACTTTACTCTCCCCTTATCCAGCTCCCAACCACCTGCCTGCCTCCAGAGTTGGCATTTCCTGTCAGAATCCTCTACCTCAGTGTTTCCCAACCAGTGTGCCTCCAGATGTTTTGGGACTACAACTCCCATCATTCCTGACTTGCTAGCTAGGGATGATGGGAGTTGTAGTCCCAAAACATCTGGAGGCACACTGGTTGGGAAACACTGCTCTACCTTAGCCTCAGTTTTGCCCTGTTGGAATGCAGCAGGGAAGCGGACAGACACAAAACTTGAATGAGTTGGTTCCACCTGCCCATAGACTCTTGCTACGGTCTGCCCTCCCAGTCCCAGTGGCCGAATCCTGTATACATTCACCCAGGAGTAAGTCCCATTGAACTCAGTGAAACTTAACTTCTGAGAAAAGAGGTATAGAATTACACTGTGAAAGACCTAGCTAGCCTGTGCACATCTTCATTATTGAAATCATCACCATTAAAGTTATTAATGATTTTAATTACTAAAATTAAACTGAGTGATCTTGGTATTTTTTGCTTGTGGGAGATATTATAGTGCACTTAAAACAAAAACATTTAAATGAAACATTTAGGGAGCACTAGGGGAGGAGAGGGGAGAAAGTTCCATTGCACAAGGGAAAATCTTCCTACTGATGGAACATTCACCTTAGCACTGTGTTAAATTCCTCCCACAATGTCTTTTTTCAGTTTTAATATCTCATTTTAAACAGTGAGCTTGAGTGACTTAAGAGGCATTGAGAGTTAAAAGGTAGGATTGGCTAATCTTAGGCCTCAGGCACCAGCTGGCTAAGGCTCATGGCAGTTAGTGATCACCAAAAGGTTAGTCATCCTGGATTTAAGTTTTTGCTTAAAAGAAATCAATAACTTTAACGTTTCAGATGACCAAGAAGATAAAAAAACTGGAAAAAGAAATAATAGTTTGGCGCACAAAATGGGAAAACAACAACAAAGCTCTCTTGCAAATGGCTGAAGAAGTGAGTATTAGGTTTCATGATTAAAAATCCAATGTGCCTTATATATTATGCAGGTAGCCTGTTTTGTATAGCTTTGTAGAATGTGAAGCTGAATCAAAACCACCAGGTCTTCAACCTGTGATTGGAAAGCAGACTGTACAAAAGTGGCTGAGAAAGGCTTTAGATTCTTTTTATGTTTGTGGATAAGCTTGTTAATGTCATTATCCATACAAATAACTTGGCTGTCTTGGTGAACCAATTTTTTTTTAAATAGATGTCTTCAATCATATTCTAAATACATTGGACAGTGTATGCTGCTAAGTGATTTCACTAGTGCAGTGGAACTTGCCTTCCCTGTGTACCCCCTGCACCCTTCCCAAATCTGCTCCAGAGGGTTGGGAAATTCTGATGCACAGCCAAAAGTCCTTGCACTAGCAGAAGCTCTTTGTTCTGTACTGCCTGTTGTCTTTCTTTTTCTCTTGTGAAATAGTTACCAGTTATTTTTATACAAATCACTTTTATTAATATCTTTCTGGTAAACAAGGGAGGGCCCTGTTTAATGCTTCTGAACATATAATTTATAATAATGTTTCTGAACATTTCAAGTATTTCTAGCATGCTCTTCATTGTAATGCAGGGTACAACAATATATAAATGAAAACCAACCAAACATGCAATCCTAAAATAAAAAGAGCAGATAATATTACAGCAACCGCTGCAACAAGAGGAATAATCAGAAACAGGTCACACAAATGTCACCATGTGCAATCTCTTGCTTGTTTTCTGCAGAAGACAGTGAAGGACAAAGAATACAAAGGCTTCCAAATAAAACTGGAGCGTCTGGAAAAGCTGTGCAGGGCTCTTCAAACAGAAAGGAATGAGCTGAATGAGAAGGTGGAAGTTCTTAAGGAACAGGTTTCTTTAAGAGAAACAGATGTTGATCTAGCTGTGCATGTGTTGCAGTCATGCACACTCACTCCGCATGAGGAACTGGGGAGTTCTACCAATGGAGCGCAAGAAGGAATTCAGCCAGATATTGAATCATCAGTGGCAAATGACGGCTCTGAAAAAACTGTTTGCCTGGGTTCCATTCCTACTGCAGATTTTGTTGACTAAAAGTGTAAACACTGTATTGAGAGATATATTTTGTGTATAACTTTAACTGGTGGTGGTAACTATTAGTTTTGTGGTGAAAATTTTCTTACTTTTTCTACCATATCTGTATTTTCTTAGAACAGAACTTGCCTGGTACAGGAAGCTGCATAGCGGCTATTGAATAGCTTATCTATAAATTTTCCACAACTGTGTTGCACATCTGCCTCGTTTTTTAAAAACAAACTATCATAAAGGATGCATGCAGATTCCTTCCTTCTGACCCCATAGCACACATCACCATGTCATCTAAGACTCGTGTACAGATTTACCACCATGTCAGGGGAACAATTGTGGCCAGAGTGTCACAACTCGGTTTGGGGGGGGGGGGATCATTGCTTCTATTAAATGATTTAAGGCTTAGTATTAAATTGTAATGACCAAATACTACAGTGAACCATAATTGGAGATGTGATGGCCAGTGGAAGCTCATTACTGGATTCATATATGTATGAACAAAACTAAAAACTCTTACAGGGTTTAGTGTAGCTGCAGTCTTGCCTACAGCTTTGAAATCTATATAATTTTGCAACTGGAAAACAGGGTTTACAACTCACATATTTCTCAGGATTGTCCTGCACAGTCAATTCATAGAGTGACTGCTGCCTGACCTGTTAAAGTGAAGAAACAAGGGAAGAAAACGAAGTGCTCAAAAGTTTGTCCAATTAACCAAAACTCAGATGCATTTCAAGCACACTTTTGCACCATCCTAGAGATAAAACCTTAAAAGTTAAAACCTTCTGCCTACAAATGCATGTGTGTAGTTGTGGCTTGTCTGATAAAAACAAAATGCAATGGGTTTTTGGTTTGTGGGTGCTAGGCAAAAGTACCTTTTTCTGCCATTTTTTCTTCACTAGGTTTGGTGCCTGATTAGCGTGAAATAATGAACAGCTACAAAGGTGTTCATCACTGAAAATGGGTATAATGATCAATAACACTCCATCTGTTGGTCCCTTTAATAGCCAGTACAGCAGACCATAATGCACATATTTGACTGGAAACATGTTCCCATGAAAACTTACTTGCCTATTTAACAAGGATAGGTCAGAGTATAGATACTGCAGTTTGTCGTCTATAGTGATAGAGGGGAAATACTCTGATCTATTTTCTCAACTATTGCTTTTTGTAAAATAAAAATGTATGACTAGATAAAACACACCTGTAAGCAAAAGTGCCTTCTGGTATCTATAGGTTACCTGGTAGATTTGGCACATCAGTTTATGGTAAATAATATACAGCAAGCGAGGCTCCACTTTATTTCTGTTGCGTTTGTGGTTAGTATTGTGAATGTAGATTGACCTGGAAAAGCCCAGATACCCCCATAATTTGGACTTGTGTTTCATTTATTTAAAAGACAGGGACCAATAGTGTTTTCTTTGTTAATGCTAGGCAGAGTGCTACTAGGTCAAAAGCTGCTGTTTAACTCTGCCTTGCAGTCAGTAGCTTTCTAGTTGCTGATTGGTTTGAAAAAATACAAATACTCCTATTTCTGGTATTGTAATTTGGTTTTCATTTTTAACGGATTCCTGACTCAAGCACATAACTGTTGGTAGGTGCTCTCCTTGCCTACCCATTCTCTCTGAGTTGCAAATTACTTGAATGTTCAGGCTATGTTACTATGTGCTACCCTTTTCCTGATGAAATGTACAGAATGCAAAATAGATGTCTTGAAAGGAAATAAAGGTTGGATCACCCCTATTGAATGTTACCTAATATACCATTGAGCAAAATCAAATTGGCACCTGCAATGACCTAATTTGGAAACTGGCCAGTTAATATTCCTTATAAGGTGCATTTGCAGTTTTTTTTCTCTTTTCTTTTGGTATGCATTTCAAGTACAGTAAAAGAAAGCAAAGCTGGTGGGAGGTTTACAGCGAGGAAGAGTAGAATGAGCCTTGTCAGACATAACCATTTGATTGTAATTGACTCTGGAGAGAAATTTTCTGATGTCTCCTTTTAAAACAAAACAGAAAACCTTGTCCAAATACTTTAAAGCATATATGTGTAAGCAAAGATGTCATAGTAAGTAATTTGAAACTGAATGCAATTTTGAAGGACAGAACTGCAGTGTATCTGAACCACCCCACCCCACAACCCAATGTACTACTGTATGTGGTCGCCTGGCCTGTAGCCAGGATTGGTGTAACATTTGCTCTCTTTAGAGAAGAGTAGACTTTGGGTCCCGGTGCATTAGAAATTGCTTCCACGTTATAGCTAAAAACACCCTAAGTGTTGCAGCCACTAATGCTTAAAAGTAATTGAATTGAATTGACTATTCTTTCCGGTTCCTGTCTTTTCTAAGTGTAGAACTGCCGTAAGTTTTGTTTCCTGAAATCTTAAAGACATTCCATACATTGACCATAAGCTCAGTCCTTGTCTGATCTGGAATTCCACTGCTGTTCTCCAGCTCTTTTTCCCCCAGTGTACTTCACCTGTACAACCCATGCTTACCACAGACAGCTGCTTTAAAATGCGGACATCCAGTAATCATGCTAAATTTAAGGCTGTTGCTTGTACCGTCCATCTCTTTATACCTTTTGCAATGATGCGTACAGTGTAGGGGGGGGAGTGCACTGTTTTTCCTATTGCGTAACCGGTGGTTCAAATGCACAGTCCATCTGCCGATTAAGCCCTAGAATCTTAAACTATTCTCAACACAGGACCCTCAAAGCCAACACTCTTTTTCATTTGTAATTCTCGAGTGTGTTTACATACATGCTTGGGGGCTGTTATCTTTCCAATCCGTTGTCCTCTCTTTATTACACCTGGTTATGTTACTGTTCAGTTCTCAGGTGTTGCTGAAAATCTACCTCTTCAGACTGTAGATGGAAATAACTGTGAAAAGTGATGCAGATATTTAGTTTGTGCTGAACACTCTGCTTTATTTTTACAACCCATACCTGCTTTCATGAAATAGAAATGCTGAATAAATAGCCAGTCTTGTTTTTGCTTTTCAAGAACATTTTGTAGAGATTTTTCACTAATGTGAATCTGAAATTTTATCTACTCAGTTCTGTATAAATTAAGTAAATATGTGTGCTTAATATACTAGGCTATGTGTCTTGTTTTTTTTTAGAGTTCTCAACTAAAATTCGCTTTTCTGGCTGTAGGTCTTGTCCATAGATCTGTGATGTTCACTCTACGTATTATTAAGTGAACTGTAAACATGCAGTTTTGCACTTCCATAGCTATCCTAAGGATTCAGAATAGAAACCAAAGCCCATCTATCAGTGTATCTAAATGTGAAAACACCACAGCTGTCTTAAACATTCCTTTAATAATGGGATGGAAAATTCCATTCAATTTCCCTCAGTAGTGCATCAAAAGAGTTTACCTGCACCATCTAGTGGCAAAAGACAGAGACTTACCGTAATGAGGTT
The DNA here is from genome assembly GCF_963506605.1 of Zootoca vivipara. Lineage (NCBI taxonomy): Eukaryota > Metazoa > Chordata > Lepidosauria > Squamata > Lacertidae > Zootoca > Zootoca vivipara. The sequence goes on from NC_083279.1 coordinate 37,843,771, forward strand.
CTATTGTGGATATACGGTACAGTTTGTCACACAAAACTGAGGACAACAATCCCTTTAAATTATCTATCAAACTTGTGGTCTGTACTATTTTTTCCATCTCGACTAATAAATTGGAGCAAAATTCTCTTTATAAATCGAAAAGGAAGAAGTTAAGGATAGAAAGTGTCAAGATGTCATTCTAGCATTCATTTTTGTTTTACCACTCACTGTCACTGGCTACAGTATGAACAAGCAATATTTTGCCCAATAGTTTCCCCTCTGTCCTGTACAGGGAACAATTTGATTTAATGAACCAAACAGTGCTTCATATTAAGGTGCCTAATGTGTATTTTCGCAGCAGCAGCAGCAGCAGCAGCAGCACCCCTGCCCCCAAGTTGTGCCAGGTGCTTTTTTCACTCAAGATTATGAAAAATTATTTTTTTCTCTGCATTAATGTGCAGCTGGTGGTTTGGAAATACCTGTTTTGCTAAGTGACCTTATGAGAAAGCATCCCAATCACGCTACTGTTAGGCATGTCTGAGGAGATATGATAGCCATCTTCAAATATCTCAAGGGCTGTCACATGGAAGAGGGAACATGCTTGTTTTCTCCTGCTCTGGAGGGTAGGACTCTAAACAATAGCTTCAAGTTACAATAAAGGAGTTTCTAACTAAACATTTGAAAAAACTTTCTTACAGTAAGCTATTCGGCAGTGGAACACTCCCACAAGAGGTGGTGGACTCCTTCCTTTGAGCTTTTTAAGCAGAAGTTGGATGGCGATCTGACATGGATGTTTTAGCTGAGATTCCTGCAGTGCTGGGGGTTGGACTAGATGACCCTTGGGTCCCTTCAAACTCTTAAGATTCTATGTCACGAAAGAGCTACAAAGTCTGACAATTAGGGACAGTTCCACAAGAAGCATGACCTTGCTTCACATTGTTCTAGTTCAAGCCCTGGACAGTTAAGTCCAGTCAAAGGTGACTATGGAAACATTAGCAAATAGTGTCTTCAGTCAATTGAAAACCCAGAAAGTGTCAAGTGTGTTGTCTTCTGTTTTCCTTTCATGATGAAAGGTGGAGGTAATCTCTCCGGGCTTGTGGGATCTACGCAACTGTGTTCTCATAGAGCCTGCTAGATCAGGACAGTGACCCATCTAACCAAGCATCCTGTTCTCACAGTGGCCGACCAGAGGCCTGTGGGAAGTTTGCAAGCAGAATTTGAGCACGAGCACTCCAGCTTCCTGTTGTGGCAACTGATACTACTGCCTCCAACTGCGGAGGCAGAACATAGCCATTATGGCTAGTTAGCCATCAATAGCCCTCAGGAGTTGAGCTTGGGAGAGCAGTTAACTCAGTAGCTTGCTGGTGCTTTGGAATCTGAAATATTCTTACTCGAAGGCGTTTCAGCTATTTCCCTAGCTCTGCTATAAGTGTTTGCTAAGTGAAAATGAATTGGGCAGTCCAAGTACCCTTGAACCAGGATTATAATGATAAATCTTGTTAATCGCTATTGTTAATCCATCAGTTTCCCCTAGTTCTTTCAAATGAACAAATTATTTCACAAAAACAAGTTGCTTTTTGTACTGGATTAATTCATTATCTTTTGTTTCATGCATTCTTCTCTCAAAATGCCATTCTAATAGAATTGAATGTGCTACCAAAAAAAATTGCCACATTTTACAAAGGATATTACATTTGTTAACTCTAATACCAACCTATATTTCAGAGACATTTTTAATAATTGGGTTGTTTATTTTTTAAAAAATGCATTCTCTACTTGAAAAGTCTCATTTTATGCACTTCTATTCAGTGGTTCTCAAGGGGCAGAAAACCTCAATTTTAAAGTCTGAGGCGAGAAGAATGCTATCAGGTTTGCATTACTGCCTGAAGAACTTTAAATATGCAGTTTCTTCCTTCTGCTTTGTCTGCATGTTGATCAGTATTTAGGTATAGTATGCACAAATATGAGGGCATTCAGTTGTTATATTTCAGCTGGTGAGTAGGAGTTAATCCCTGCTGCTTTGACTGCACATGCCAGTTCCTTTTGCAGAACCAGCAGGAGCAGCCAACACAGAATTGAACTCCACCCATCATCCCAAATTGCCCAGTGATGTCAGCCAATGGACATGGTTTGGGGGAAATGGCCTCACTGGCTACATTGGATCGACTGGTAGGCCAACATCGGCCCATGGGCTATAGGTTCCCCACCTCTGATTTACACACATGATAAAATAAATTCACACTCTTTTCTTTCCATGTTAGAGCGGAGCATGAAAGTTGTGAAACAAGCTCTACAAGGCTCATGAACTGCTTTATGTCTTACAAAAATATATATCACTGGCCATTCAGAAAGGGATTTTAAAAAATGGAACAAATATGAAGAAATGTCTCTTGTTCTCAGGCACTGTTTACTTACTAAATTCTTATATATAAGAGTATAATAAATTCCAAGCATACTTTGAACCATAATGAGGCATAATGCACCTTAGCCTGCCTCCTTGCTTTTATTGTCTTTCATATCGTCATAATAGGTCATCCTTGGAAGCAAGGGTCAGGCCTCCTCCCAGAGATGCAGCAACATTCTTTGCATTATTCACTTACACTTCAGGAAATTCACCAAGAATTAACAAAGGCAGTTCATGCTATAATCACTTTCACTCAGGAAGTTGTCAATGCAGAACCAACTTTAGACTTTTAAGTTATATGGACTGCTGCTCCCAACCTCCCTTTCATACTTGGCTAGGTCTGTGGAGATGAGGGTAATATGGAAATAAAGCCAAATTGTGTAAATAATTTAAGAATTTGTGTATGGCTGCTTTATCAGCTGGTGCTGTTCCAAAGTCAAATATTCTGCAAGATCTGGTTCCCTGGAAATTATTTCTACCACGGCATATTTACTGCTTCCATTAGGTAGAGCTTCAATTGTTTGTTTGCTTTTTGTGTTCACAAATCCTTACAGGAGGTAATGCATTTTTAAATCAAAGTCTTTGCTCCCTCTTTCACATCCTGGGTTTTGCATCTACTTCTAGCTGTTTTTGTTTAGCTTTAGAAGACATTCAACTATTCATCTTGAAATGTAAGAGTTGGGAGAGGCAATTGCAGAACACCCACTAAAATAAAACACAGCTTGGGTGGCCTTCTGGCGGTATCCTTTTCAATGAAAGGGGGGGAAACAGGTGTTAAGTAACACTCTAAATAATCTTGACATGCACACTCAAGATTACAAGAAGATCAAAAGCCATTCCTTGTAAGGGAGTTGCTGCAGCCCCTTGATCATTTTGGTTGACCTTAATGCATGGTTTCCAGCTCTACAATATCCTTCTTGAGATGTGGAGACCAGAACTGAACAAAATATTCTAAGTGTAGTCTCTTTCTAGATTTTCTGTATTAGCATAATAGCAGTTGTATGTTTGATTTCTTTCTTAATGATACAAAAATTGAATTCATATACTGGTGTGCTATCCTCCTAGTAATTGTATAAAGCAGCCATAAAGACATTCTGTTAACATCAGCAGGACCAATACGGCTCTAATCCTGTATAAAACTCACATGTTCCTTGGGTGAATATTTGCATAGGAACGGCTTGCATATTTTCTATTTGTATTTGTATTGAGCTTTACCTGCAAACCCAGATTTCGGTGTGCCTGGGATTATTACCAGGTGTCTTTGCTGTACCTGCCCCTGCTTAAGCATTTACCTTTTTATAGACCTATAAAAGAAACTTAGGGTAGTACCCCTTTTCTAATATGTGTTTGGACAATGTGAATGTATGGGATTGAGATCATGCCATTTCCACTGTGTGAAACCACAGGAATTATTGCAGAAAATAACAAAACCATTGAATATTCTTGGCATAGCATATTACCTTGCCATTTCATTATTTAGTGTAAGTCAACTCAAACTTGAAATAAACTCATTTTTATTACAAATGTGAAATAGATGGTCATAGTTATAATTTGGAAATGGGTAATTTGGAAAGGCAACTAACTGCTGGTGGCAAAGTGTGACAATTTCAAAACTGATGACTAATATGCTGCAGTGGATGACAACCTGTTGACTAAATCGAGGCTTGTATCTTCACAGAACATATATGGTGGCTTCGAGAAAGGTTGTAGTTAGAATAAATGTAAAACACTGAAAAGTACAGTAGAAAATGTTTTTAAAATTGACTTTACATTAGCTGACAATTTAGCAAGGAACAAAATTGCTAGTATGAGTGGTGAGTTTATCAACTTTGTGTCAATCATTATTGACATATTTACCAATCTTATATTTTGTGAAATTGGGCTGAATAGTTTCTGGATTGTTTGGGATCTACTTTGGTGATGAATGGCTAGGTAAATATTAACTTGTTCAAATTCATGTGTGGTGACAATAGTGGTTCATACATTTGCTCCACTATGATTTTAAAGAAAGGTCTGATAGAACTGTTTATGTATGTCATTCCCCCAAATGTGATTCGTTGCCAAATAAGACTGATTATTTTGTTTTTATGCACATTTATTAGCTGAGGCTCGAGCTATAAGCACATATTTAACTTTCTACAGCTGTGGCCATACTTAAATATGCAGTTGGCTGTGCCTCTGTTTTCATTTGGCCTAAGGCACAAATGCCTGCAACTGAAGGTTAATAAAAGGATGCAATATCAACTTAAACATTTCCTCACTGTTTTCTTCTATACCATTGAAACTAACCCAAACTCCATTTCTCCTTACATCTTCTTTTTTCTTCTCATCTCCATTCTGATTCTCCGGTACGTGGAGAATTGAAGCATAAACAAGTATTAAAATATGTTTCATTTTATGTCTGTCTGTTAATAACTCTTCTGTAGTTCAAGAAATATTGAACCTATTGAAATATAATCCTCTATCTGTTAAACTTGAATGGTTTCTTATGTCAGTAGGGTGGGTTATTTGAGATCTACATGTAGTTAAGGCAAAATGACACAACATACTGGGGAAATGGTCTGCCCCTGCAAATCTGCCATCTTTGCAGTGGAAAGCACTGCACACCCAGCAGGTTTTTTAAAAGGGCAAATAGGAGCATAATAGGTTTTAAGGGGGAAGACAGCAGGTGTTTGTCCACTGCAGGCCATTCTCTCTTCCCTGTTATTTATTTAATAATCACTTTTCTAAAGGTAGGGAGTCTCTAAAGTGGTTTTCAAAGCAAGCCAAAAACTCAAAGCAACCCAATGTCATCAAACCAGTTTTAAACTGCATGTCTATTTATAGCCCACTCCAAGTACCTGAGGTAGTTATGTTAACTGCAAAATCTTCTTGCCCTGTTGGACGCCTTTCCCTGGCCCACCAAAATAAAAGCTTGAGCACAAGGGTTTCGGCACTACTTCTGGAAGACAATGTTGCTCTCTAAAACGCAACTCCTAGGGGCTGATATCCCTTTGGCCTCCATTGCCATTCAAATGGTGTGCGTGCGCCGCATCTTGTGATCGATTATGCGACGTGGGGGTCTCCCTGGACCCTCCCCCCAATATTTCATTCAAGTGGGCACCCTTGCCAAGACCAGGGCTTTTCCCTCCTGGGGGATGCACCGGAACTCAGTTCCAGAACCTCTCAGGTGGGTGCCATTCCCATTCTAAGAGAGAGGCGTCCCTGGTGAGTTCCGGCACCCCTCCCCCAACCCTAGAAAAACAGCACTGGCCAAGACGTATCTATTTTGCTGAGGCTTTTACCCCACGGTCACCTGCACCCACCCTCAGAACTGGGCTTCGAGTTAAGTCTTCAGGTGAGAGGAAATTCCACAGCTAACCCCAGGTGGCCTCTGCTGGGCACACCTTGATGCCCAGGTGCCAGAGGGACTTTAAACGCAGTGGGGCTGCTTTTTCCATGGAAGGAGGGGTTGGAGGGCTCTCTGCACATGCTCAGATGCGCAGCCCTACTGCGCCATTCTTCGAAGAGCAGGGCGTCAGGGCCAAGCAAGCCCGTCCCTGAGTCTGAGATGGCCATGTGGGCGTCCAGCAGCCTTTCTCCTCGGAGTATGGCTCTCACCCCACGACGGAGACGGACACCCCTCCTGCTCCAGCCCGGCGTGTGGAGGTGGAGGAGGCTGCGGAGCGGGAACGCCGTTTTGGGCACGTGCCCCTGAGGAAGCTTTTTCCCCTTCCCCTTCCCTCCCCTCCCCTTTCCCGAGCAGCTGCTGCTGCCGCTGCCGCCGCCGCCACCACCGCTTCCCGCTCTCGGCTTTCCTAGGGAAGCAAGCAGCAGAAGAAGGCGCGAAGAAGAAGAAAGCTTCTCTCCGTCTCCCGGCTCCTCCTCCGCCTCCCCCCTCGGGCAGCACTGCAGAGGCAGCTCCGCTCCGCACTGGGGAGGAGGAGGAGGCGGACGGAGGACGAGGCTCAGCCGGGGCTGCTGCTGCTGCAGAGGCTCCTCGCTCGCCCCGAGGAGTTTCTCTCCCGGCCTCGGGAGTCGCGCCGCCCCCGGCCTGATTCCCCGCTGCCATGGAGCCTGGAACAGCCGCCGCCGCTGGGCCGGCAGCCTCCGCCGGAGCCGCGGCGCTCTTCCTGGCTGCGAGCGAGCAGCAGAGCTACTCCGAGCTGTTCTCGCTTTGCGGCGGCGGCCAAGCTGCGCCCGAGGCGGGGGGACCGGCGGGAGCAACCCCCGCCGCCTCCTCCTCCTCCTCCGCCGCCGCCGCCGCCGAGGGGAGCAAAGTGGCGGAGTTGTTCCGGGCGTCGCAGCTGCCCGCCGAGGCGCTTCATCAGGTAAAGGAGGAGGGGCGCGCAAACGCACACACACGTGCAGAGTGCCTTCTGGGCATGTGCAGAGTGCCTTCATCCTAACTATTAAGGGGTGAGGTTTTCCCCCAGGTCGGAGGGTTGCACTCTGGTTGCACTCTCTAAAAATAGAGAGAGGCTAGCCTATGACTTTCTTTCACGAGGTTGTGTGATTCGCTTGCCTGATGCTCCCCCAGCCTTACGAGTCCAGTTGTGCGGTTTTGGAAAAGAAGGCGATCTTCTTTCCTGCACCCCCTTTGCAGACGCTGATATTCGGTGCAAGAACAGAAGCATCTGTTTCTGTTCTCTTTCTCTGTGTCACCGTTTTGGTGTTTGTTTTTTGTACGCTCTTACTCTGTTTCTTCTGTCTCGTTAGTAAGGTAGATTATACATGCCTTTGAGTACAGAGAGTGGTGTTTAAACCGTGGCTCCTGTAAGATTGCAGAGTATAGGTAGACATACCTTTTCAGTACAGAGTTGTAGAAAATATGGGTGCTGTTAGCTTGTAAAAGTGATCTGCTGTTTATTTTATACTCAAGAACAGCTTGAGGATAGAATAAACAAATTCACCCTTTAGTTCCCATTGCCCCCTATACAGATTCTTGGTTTGATCTTTGCAAGAAGTAATCCTAACAAAACCCACACAAGAGTAGATCTCATTACAGCTCCTATCTCACTTCCAAATTATTTTTGAATTTTGTTCACTATTGATTGGTAGTACTTGGTGTTTGATTCCTGAAGGCTGTTCATTTGGTCATGTAGTTCAGATGTATTGTAACTGCTAATTTTTCACATTGGGAGTCAGATTGTAGATTGCAATGGAAGGGAGCCTTAGTTTTATGCTGTCTCATCATCCCACTTCCTTTATTTCCTCAGAAGTCCACAAAGGGAGGTGAAAACAAATGAAAACTGCATTACAGTACCGTAACTCTTGCAGCTGTAAAGGAACACACTGTTTGTTATTGTTTGATACTGTATATACCTCCTCCTCCTCTACCAGCTGCAACATTTTTGCCAAAATGTTGCAGCTGTCTTTATATAATAGACATTTCCTGTTTTTTTTTTAAAAAAATATTTTTTGGCAAGCACTTGCCTCTCAAATTTTGGCTCACGAGTTTAACATCGTCACTTTAAATGTTAATTTAAAAATAGGCACTAACAATAGATGCTATTTCACCTTCAAGGGGCTAATATTTTTGCTAGTAGTGGAAGATAGACACTTGTGGTATTAAATTGTGTTATTTTGGGATGAATTAAAGGTTGAGATCCTTTGGGATACAAATAAAATGTTACTCATGCATACCACTCCAGTTACAAGATAGAGTAGAAGTTGAGTTTTAGTTGGCTTTGAGATCAAGTTGTTTGCTTGATCCAAAGAACACCGGATACAGTAGAGAACTGTACACCCACTGCTGTTTCCACATTTTGAGACCTCCCAGCCCAATGTAACCTAACTTGGAAATAATCAGAACTGTCAAAGGAAGAAAAGGAATGTACCCAAAAAGCATTTAATTCCCCCATTCCCAATCCACTGAACCAAGAGGATGAGAAGACATTAAAAAAAATGGATGGAACAATGTTCTTCTGGCATCAGTTATACACAGACAGCTTCTATTGATTGAAGTTGGTTTTATTTCTGATCAAGTAAGTTCAGGATTGTAGCCAAAGAGTAAAGTTCACACAAAAGCTAGTTAATGGATTCTATAGTTCTCCACCCCACCCCACAGCGGCTGTCTTCTGCGCCCATACTGTGCAGATCCAGACATAGTCATATGTTCCCTCTTCTCATTTTTGTTAGTGGATTAGAACAGAATGTTCTTGGGGTTAGGGGTGGGGGATGGAAAGGCTGCTATATCCCCAGATTTATTAATGATATTTCTCAATTGGATCTAGATTTCTACCCATTTCAGTAGACACAACTGTATTTTAAACTGATTGCATATCAGCGACAGCAACAATTTGGGCCCCAACCTCCCTGGGGTTTTTTTTTTTTTTTGCCTGTGGAACCATGCAGTATTGATTCACTATCACACAGCTTCTAATAGTACCGTATATGTGAAAAGGTAGAGGAAAACATAGACTGTAGTTCATGTATAAGAATATAAGAATATAACTTCAAAACACTTGTTGCAAATCATATAGCAAGAACTATTTTAAAATCTAAGTTGAGATGCAGGTAAAGCTAGCCAGGCCTTAAAGGCACTAATAATTGTCTCCTGTTTCCCTAGAAACTGTCTGTTGTTTATTGCTCGCTGCTGTACCAATATGGGCACTTGTTACTCTTTCAAGTGGTTCTGTGTTAAGTTTTTGAGATGTCATTCTGAGATGTCATTTGCATAAAATGTTATCTATAAATTATTCCACCAAACACTGTTCCTCTGCATTGTGCTAATCACCTTTCAGGAGAGTGAATAGTAGCCCTGATCCAATGCATAGAAATACATTTTTCATTTGCAAACCTCTTCCTGTGGTTTATGATGTAAAAGAAAAGCTTATCTCTGAACATGTCAGTTTTGGTGCTTGCATTGTTTCTTGATGTTATCTATACAGAAGTGGTAGATTTTAAAAAATCTTTCTCAGACCTAGGTAAAGAATATGGTTTGAACTAGCCGTACATAAAATCTGCATTAGTTTTTGACACTTACAAAAATGCACAGTACTTGTCCTAAGTCCTTTTTAAAAAAAATGAGAGATAAGAAGGAATGTCATTATGGGAAAAAGTTGCCACCCTTACAGTGTAATGATCCTTCTAGTAGTGCAGATAGAAGCTGGTCAGATTTGAGGTACGCAGACTTGTAAAAGTTGGATGAACACTGAATACTATTGTAATTCAAGGCTCAAATGTTCACCAGGTTGGATGGGTCCTGAAGGTTGTAGCAGTTCAGGCAGCTAGAGCACAAAGCTAGACGTGGCATCAGTAGTCAGCAAGGTTAGGTACTGGCCAAGGGCTCTAGGGGCTGAGAAGGCTTCCTTTCCAGCCTGTGCAAGCCACGTCATCACTCCTTTCGCCACTGGGCCCCTACGTAACTGTTTCAGTGGCCAGGAGCTATGAATGAGAGTAAAGCTTGGGTTCCATCTGTGGTTGGCTGCCCACCATCTTAATGTACCTCAAATGCAATGCCCTGGATTAGCAGCATATAATCTATAAAGCCCTATCTATAGACCTATAGAGGGGGCGGATGGCAGGCATCACCAGGACCATGCAGATGGCCCCCTGAATCCTTGTGCTAGCCCTGATCAAAGCAGTGCTTTTGGAACTGAATTGCAAGGCTGGTCTCTGTTGGTTGGATGATTTTGTAGAGTATTTGAGGGTAGCATTCTACAATCAGTAGGTATGTTACCCAGTTTGGGTAATAATGACTCCTATTACTTAGTACTCAACATAAAGTTAAGCTCCAGCTTTGCTAATATAGAAACTGCCATTTTTTGTTCTTTGTTTTGCTTGAATTCTCAACCTAACAGGGACCTGTGTGTTTCACTTAAAGCTGGAGGCAGAGCTGCTGGATGTTATATTATTAAAAATGGGGGATCAGCTACCGTCTGTTTCATAGGTGTAATTTGAAGCCTGCATAGCACCTGGTAGAGACTAATCCATTTAAGCCTGCTATCTCCTCTTACACTCCATCATATGACTTTGACTGAAAATGCAGACTTTGTAGCTTCAGCTTCAAACTGGTTTCTGTTCCCTGTCACGCATACAGCCATACCACTTTGCTTAACATCCAAACATCCAGCCTGATTAATAGTTCTGAAAAACTTGAAAACTTGCCCACTATTTTGTTAATAGCATAGATTACCTGACAGTTGATGTTAGATTCCCCCCCCCCCCTTATAGACAGGCATTAGCGTATTGTATTGTATTGTATTGTATTGTATTGTATTGTATTGTATTGTATTGTATTGTATTGTACAGTACTGTATTGTATTTGGTTTTTTGTGAATTAGTAGGAGTTCAGTGCTTAGTGTAATGCCATCTTGGGCTTTCTCAGCAACATATTAGGGTAGGTTCTTTTTAGGCATCTTTTAAAAACGTATTTGTGATAAGAAAGCTTTTCAGGTTTTTATTTTTCTGTGTAGAACATTACAGTCTTCTAATTTTTGTTCTTATTTTTCTAAGTCATGCTTAAAATGCTCAGCTGTAGCAATAAGTAATTCATTGATACCACAGAATGCGGGTGTGTGTTTGTTAATTTATGTGGTAATCTTATGAACTGCTATATATGATTTCATTTGACATTCCTTTTTATCGGTTTGCTCTAAGACAAATAAAACTCTCTTTTTTAACCATTAGGAAATAAGTGCTTTAAAAATGTGCTAGTAATATGTGGTGACAATTTTGTATGATGATGATGATGATGATGATGATAATTGTGAGGGACAGGGGATATCGCGAAGTCCCTCCCCTCCTGAGTTCAAGCCAATCACCGAGCACAGGGGAAAGCAGAGAGAGTTCCGATTCCAGTGGGGAAGCAGGAAGTCGGGGCCGAGGCTCAGGCAAGGTAGAGGAGCCAGGGTCCCAGGTGGGACAGGAAGGGGCGAATAAGGGGGAGAGACCCATCCCCCCAACGCCAGAACTACGCAGGAAGAGGAGGGGAAAGAGGATGGGTCTGCCAAAGCTTTTGTGTTGGAGAAAGACGCGCCAAAAGCCATTAGGAGGTTCTGAAACCGACTGATCACATCACTCCGTGTAAATAGTAATGACTTCAGCACTGTAAATACGCAGCACCAATAAAAGAATAAAATGCAGAGCTGCGTAGCGTCGTTACTCTGAAGTAGTCCACTCCGGCCACTGTGACAGCAACCTCCTAATCCTTTTTGGGCTACTTTGGAGTTGCCGGGATGAGCGTGTCAGAGGCGGAGAAATGGCGGCAGATCGCGGAGCAAGCCCAGCAAGAACTGCAGCAGCTGTCGCTGCAGGCACAGGGGGAATTGAAGGCAGCTAAAGAAGAGACTAAGAAGGTCCAGGACGACCGGCTGCAACTTGCGGAACAGGTGAGAGCGCTACAGGAAAGAGAGCAGGAATTAAGGGCGGTGGCGGTAGACCTCCAAAACAAGCTGGATGCAGAGAAAAACAAGGCGGGAGGGGCACCCCAAGTCCAAGTGCTGCCAGGAAGGAGAGCCGGGACGCTAGTAAGCAAGTTCAATGGAGACCCGAGGGAATATCAGGGCTTTGAGACTGAGATTGTGTATGCTCTTGAGCTGCACCACGCTGAGTTCCCTGATGATGAGCACAGGGTAGCGTTTATTGTGGAGCACCTTACCGGGGCAGCCAGGGAGTGGCTAAGACCGTTAATCGCAACAAAGAATCCTTGCATGAAGAATGTCAAACTATTTCTAGAAGGTTTGAAAACGATGTATTCGTCCGATAGTCATATGGACCAGACTAAGGAGGAACTTCATAATTTACGCCAAGGAAATATGACAGTTCGCGCGTATTGGGCGAAATTCACCATGCTGGTGCACAGACTGGGGTGGGAACTAGAGTCACCCCCAATGCAAGCGGCGTTCTACTTGGGGTTGCATGAGGAGGTGAAGGATGAGCTCTCGAGAGGTCCAAAGCCCAGTAATATGGATCAGCTGAGCAAAGCGGCTCTGGCGGTGGGGGTGAGACAGGAATCCCGGTGGAGCGACAAGCAAGCAACGCGCGCAAAGCGGGCTTGGTTCCCACGGTCGCAGGAGAAGCCACTCCCCCAACAACCCTTTCAAGCCACGCCTGGGGCCAGTCAGGACCAGGAACCCATGCAGATTGATAGCGCGCGCGCGCGCGGGCTTTTCAAACCCCAGCGGCGCCAAGACGCAAGGAGGGAAGGGGTGGGAATTGCTTTCTCTGCAACTCCCCCCAGCATCTCGTCAGAGACTGCCCACATCGCAGGGAGTGGCAAGGAAAGGCGGGAACGGTTGTGCCCTCCCCCACTGACGCAGCACCACAGCAGGGAAACGGGAAAGCCTGGCTGCAGGAGACAAGGGGCAGCAGCCAGGCACAGTCAGCAGACAACAGCCCCAGCCCACCCACCCGCACAGAGAGGAGCAGAGCCAGCCCACCCCTCCCAGAGCAGGAGTGGTTCTAGAAGTGACGCTCACGCTCCCAAATGGCTATCCCCTGACGGTCCTCGCCCTAATTGACAGTGGTGCCTCAGCCAACTTCTTCTCGAGAAACTTTGCAGAAGAGCACCAGATCCAGCTTCTGCAGCTGGATTTTCCCCTGCACGTGGCAACCATTGACGGCAGAGAGCTGCTGGGAGGGGCCATCACTCATCAAACCCCCCCCATGAGAATGACGGTGGGAAGGCACTCAGAGACACTGGCATTCAACGTCACAACCATCTCAGACCCCCCCATCGTCTTGGGCATGAGCTGGCTGGCGCGCCACGACCCCTCCATCAGTTGGCACCAGAGATGCATCACTTTTGGATCGGACTTTTGCCTGGAACATTGCATGCAGCACCAACCAGGGGAGGGGCCTCCGATAGCCACGGTGGCCACCATGCACGTCAAAGGGGGTGAGGCGATACCCAAGCCGTACTGGGACCTGCAGGAGGTCTTCAGCGAAGCGGAGTCCGACCACCTACCCCCACACAGGCCTTTTGACTGCCAGATCAACCTGGTGCCAGGGGCAACTATACCCCCAGCCAAGCTTTACGCCATGTCAGACCAGGAACTGGAGGATCTGCGCGCTTTCATCGACAAGAACCTCAAGCGGGGGTTCATCAGAGAAAGCAAGGCAGCAGGGGGCAGCCCAGTCTTCTGGGTGGACAAGAAAGACACGCAACAGCGCCGTCTTGTGGTGGATTTTAGACGACTGAATTCAGTGACAGAGCCAGTGGCTTTCCCCATGCCCAGAGTGGATGATCTCCTGACAGCGGCACGCAGGGGCAAGATTTTCACCAAGCTAGACCTGAGGGGGGCGTACAACTTGATCAGGATCCGGGAAGGCGATGAATGGAAAACCACGATGTTCACGCCTCTGGGCTCTTTTGAATATCTGGTGATGCCCTTCGGGTTGCAAGGGGGCTCAGCATGCTTCCAGGCCTTCATGCACCACGTCCTGGGGTCCCTCCTCTTCAGGAAATGCTTGGTCTTCCTGGATGACATCCTTATCTACTCCGATGACCCAGTGCAGCATGTGAAGGATGTCAGGGAGGTGTTGCAGCGCCTGAAGGAGAACCACCTGTATGTGAAGCTGGAGAAGTGCAAGTTTCACACCAAGGAGGTGGACTTCCTGGGCTACAAGCTGTCAGACAAGGGGCTGGCGATGGACAAGGACAAGGTGCAGGCCATCCTGGACTGGCACAGCCCCAGGACGCGCAAAGATGCCCAACGCCTACTAGGCTTCGCCAACTTCTACAGGAAGTTCATCAAGAACTTCTCTCGCGTTACGGCTCCCATCACTGACTGCCTGAGAGGCAAGCAGAAGTTCAGGTGGACACCAGAGGCGCAAGCAGCGTTCGAAAGCCTCAAGAGGGTGTTCGCCTCAGACCAGAACCTGTTCCACGTGGTTCAGGACGCGCCCCTACGCGTGGAGACAGATGCTTCTGATAAAGCTGTGGGCGCCATTTTGTTGCAACTGGACGCCAACAGAGAGTGGAGACCCTGTGCCGCCTTCTCCAGGAAGTTGACCCAGCCAGAGCGAAACTACACGGTGTTTGATCGGGAACTTCTTGCGATCCACGCTGCGTTCCAGCACTGGAGACACTTCCTGGTGGGCGCCAAGCACCCCATCCAGGTGTGCACAGACCACAAGAACCTGGAGTTCTGGAGAACTGCCAGGGTGCTCAACCAGCGGCAGATACGGTGGGCAGAGTTCTTCTCGAACTTCAACTTCTCCATACACTACATCCCGGGAGAGCAGAATGTCAGGGCGGATGCCCTCTCCCGCAAGCCAGAGTACATGGAGGAGGAGGCGCCACTGGCACCCAGGCACATTTTCCCCCCGTCAGCATGGTCCTGCGGAGCAGCAGTGGTGAGCGAGGCGGAACTCACAGCACTGACGGCAGCGGATGAATTTGCCAACCGCATCTTCAGAGAACTGAGAAGGGGGGGGGGAGCAGGCAAAAGACTTTGCAGAACGCAGGGGGCTGCTTTTCTACAAGGGTGCACTGTACCTGCCCACCACCCAGCTTAGACGTACGGTCCTCAAGCAGATGCACGACAACCCAACGGCGGGTCATTTTGGGAGGGACAAAACCGCTCACCTAGTCATGAGACACTTCTGGTGGCCAGGGGTGCGGGAGGATGTGAGGGATTATGTAAGGGGCTGTGACACCTGCCAGCGGGCAAAGGTGATCAGGGCGCCACCAGCAGGTTTGCTGGAGCCCTTAGCCACACCGCACAGGCCGTGGGAAGTAGTGTCCATGGACTTCATCACAGACCTGCCGTCGTCCAGGGGCAAGACCGCAGTGTTGGTGGTGGTGGACCTCATGTCCAAAATGTGCCACTTTATACCGTGTGCCAGGGCGGTCTCTGCAGAAGAGACAGCCAAACTGTTTGTTGACCACGTATTCAGACTGCATGGATTACCTTTAAGGGTTATTTCGGATCGTGGCCGCCAATTTGTTTCCAGGTTCTGGCGGCGGCTCATGAACCTCCTGCAGGTGGAGGTCAGCTTGTCAACGGCTAGACACCCGCAGACCAATGGACAGGCGGAGAGGGTCAACGCCATTCTGCAGCAGTACCTGAGATGCTACGTCAGCCAGCGGCAAACGGACTGGGTGGATCGCCTGCCACTGGCAGAATTTGCCTACAACAATGCGGTGCACGTCTCCACAGGGGTGTCGCCCTTTAAGGCCAATTACGGGCGTGACCTCAGATCTTTCCCAGAGAGGGAGGGGGAGGAGGAGGAGGAGGGCCCACAGGCTGAGGATTGGGCAGAGGAACTGGAGACGGTGCACCAGCAGCTCAGAGAACACTTGGAGAGAGCCAAGGAAGCGTACAAGAAGGGGGCAGATCGCCACAGGCGACCGGGGGAGGTCATTAGGGTGGGGGACAAAGTTTGGTTGTCCTCGGAGGGCCTTCCCATCAGAGGGCGATGCAAAAAGCTGGCGCCCAGAAGGTTGGGCCCCTTCACGGTCACGCAACAGGTCAACCCGGTGGCATACAGGCTGGCACTGCCAGAGGACATGAGGGTGCACCCTGTGTTTCATAGATCGCTGCTGTCGCCGTACAGGGAAAGCAGCAGGCTCCGAGACAGCGAACAAACCCCTGAGGGAGGGGGGGAGAGGGAAGGCAGGGAGCAACTCAATGAGGCCACGGCCATCCTGGATTCAAGGTGGGGGGTGGGGGGACTGGAGTACCTCATGGCATGGGAGGATGCTCCACCGTCCCAGAATGAATGGGTCCCAGCCACTCAGATACAGGAGGAATTCCTGGTAGAAGAATTTCACGCCCTCTTTCCCCATAGACCCAAGCCCTGGCACATGGAAAGGGAGGGGGAGGGGGAGGAAGCACGGGAGAGCAGTTCACCATGGCGCTGGGAAGCGGAGTTTGAGGAACCAGAGGATGAGGTATGGGTGTCACCGAGATCCACCCAGTCAGAGGAAGGAGCAGATTGGCAGAACATTTTTACCCCCACCAGCTCTGACGCCACGGACTTTTTGGGATTCCCATCCTCCCAGGAGGAAGGGGGGGGCTTGCAGGACTGGGGGGAGGTGTTCACACCAACGGGCTCGGAAAGCACTGAGTTCTTAGGCTTCCAGTCGTCACCGACACCTGGGGGGGACCTGGGGAGGGGTGAAGGAGAGCTTGGGAGGGGGGTGGATGTGAGGGACAGGGGATATCGCGAAGTCCCTCCCCTCCTGAGTTCAAGCCAATCACCGAGCACAGGGGAAAGCAGAGAGAGTTCCGATTCCAGTGGGGAAGCAGGAAGTCGTGTCCGAGGCTCAGGCAAGGTAGAGGAGCCAGGGTCCCAGGTGGGACAGGAAGGGGCGAATAAGGGGGGGAGACCCATCCCCCCAACGCCAGAACTACGCAGGAAGAGGAGGGGAAAGAGGATGGGTCTGCCAAAGCTTTTGTGTTGGAGAAAGACGCGCCAAAAGCCATTAGGAGGTTCTGAAACCGACTGATCACATCACTCCGTGTAAATAGTAATGACTTCAGCACTGTAAATACGCAGCACCAATAAAAGAATAAAATGCAGAGCTGCGTAGCGTCGTTACTCTGAAGTAGTCCACTCCGGCCACTGTGACAATAATAATAATAATAATAATAATAATAATAATAATAATAATAATAATACAGTGGTACCTCTACTTACGAATTTAATGTGTTCCGAATGCACATTTGTAAGTCGAAAAAATGTGTAAGTCGAATCCCATAGGAATGCATTGGGAGAAAAAATTCGTAAGTAGAAGCAACCCTATCTAAAAATTCGTAAGTAGAAAAAATCCTATCTAAACCGCATCCAAGATGGCGGACAGAACTCTATTTGTAAGTAGAAACATTCGTAAGTAGAGTTACGAATGTATTGGTTTCCCCAGCCACTCTGGGTGGCTTCCAACAGAAATATTAAAATACACTAATTTCTTAAAGATTAAAAGCTTCCCTAAACAGGACTGATGATAGCTTTGCTGCTGATGGCAGGAGGAAGCACTCATTTCAGGAAAAGATAGCTTATGTATTTTGAAATAAATCTTTCAGTTGAAGTTATTGAGTGTTAAAATGTTTCCTCATTAGCACCTAGCACCTGAAGAAATCTTAGAGTTGTTTGAAATTTGCATGCAGGATCCCTTTGTTTAGATGCCCTGGCTTAATTCTGGAGTGCAGATGATCTTTGAGAGACCATAGTAATACGTTATCTAGTTTGAAGTCTCTACTGTTAACTTGCCGGGTGGTCTTTCAATGTTTTGTCATCAGAACACTGTAAGATTATGGTAACTTTACAGTGCAAGGTTACTGTCATTATGTGGCTGTAACCAGTGCAGTGCTATTTTTCTGGGAAAAGAGGTGCTGGAGCTCACCGTGAACTTTTCCCTTGTTCTCTTAGAATGGCAATGGCGTCCACCTGAGAGGTACTGGAGCTGAGCTCCGGTGACCTATTCCTGAAAAAAAGCATTGGCTGTAAGTGTGATAATGGGCACCTTTCTGCATTAGATTTTTTTTTTCATTTCCTTCACCATTGCCTCTCTAGTCTTCAGTGAAGTTTAGGGGGAAGGTTTTGTCAATTTTATGAAAACCTAGTCAGCTTTTCTTTTTTTTTCCTTTTAAAAAAGTGCAATGCTGCTGTGATAAGAAATAAAAATCAAGGTTTTTCTCTTGATCTTTCCATTTTCATTGGGAAACAGAAGGGCAAGGAGATGGGGGAAGGAAATGGAAGTTTTGGATATACCTGTATCCACATCCACAGAAAAAGAGATGAACCAGGAAAGGAAACATCTGCTAATAATGTACAAAGACATACGGTACTTTTCTGATGTTCAATGCCTGACATTCAGTGCCCTTAAATTTTTTGGGGGGGGGGTGATTATTGGCTTGTTCTTGTTTTTATTTTGATGTATTCTGTGTTTTTATATTGTGATTTTATCCTGTGAACTGCCCTGAGACCTGCAGGTATAGGACGGTATACAAAATAAATAAATACTTTTTTGGGGGTAAAGGAAGGTGAGGTTAGCTGTGAAAAAAGGTCATTCCCAAATGGAAAAAATGATGGGTGAAGGAAATGTACTTCACATAGAATCCATCTGTTTGTGGGTGACGTACAGTTCAGAAAAGGTGAAATGAGATTATGTATCTACTTCCTGCATGACTATTTACAAATCTGATACAAGCATATTTAAAAACTGAATTCCTGTTTTTCACCTAGGCATAACACCCGCAGGAAAGAGGCTTTATATTGCTTTGAATACCGCTATGAAATTGGTTTTAATTTTATCGGGTTGCTTTCTCAAAGCACTATAAAAGAAGCAATATTGAACTAAAAGTCCAAATGTCTACCATGAGGTTACACCACACTTGCAAATTTAGAACATGATTAATCTCATGCAGCAATGAGTTAATAGCTAGTAACTATAATTTGAAATGCATAATTACTACAGTGCATTTTTAGCCGGACAGTATTCAGATTTGAATGCTGGAGAAAATGCACATCGCAAATACATTATTTTATTATCGCCCACAGTACATGTCTCAGAATTTCATCTGAAGCATCTGAAGGTAGTGTTTTAGATGGAATGCTAACCTAATTTGATCTGATGGAACCTCTCCAGGAAAGCTGAACTATGAATTTTTTTGTAAAGCTGTATACCTGTGGAACAAGTCTGTCACCTGCTTCAACTTGATACTATCAGGTTTATGCTTGTTGGAACTTAATGAGATGCTGATACGAAATTGCTGCTCAATAGGTGGCTACTGTTGTTGTAGCAACATCACTTTCTTTTATGGCCAATCATGTGTGACCTGACTTTAAAGGGACTGTAAGTAAGTAGTTTATCTGCCGTCATCATACTGTAATCCAGGAATATAGCCCTGGAAGGACATGTGCATAATTCCTTACCCAAATTTTGTGTTTGCAGTGTTATGAAACATCTGCTGAAACTATTCTAACAAGGACATTAATAATTTTTAAAATCTTCATATTATGGGGAACAAGAAGTAAAGATAATGGATCGTATCCAGCCAGGTTTTCTTTGGAGGAGACCCATTGGATTTGCTATGTTCAGTTTCAAGGGCTTTCTTATGAGTAGGACTAACATTGGCTGTAACCCTATGTTTGAAATTCTGGGTTGCTAATTGATGCTAGATTCCCAAAATAGTTATTGCTGTGATGGGATGTTTGGTGGTATTTTCCTTATTCCAAACTGTGTTGTCATGGAAAAATGCTCCTATACCATTATTTTCTTTGAGATACAGCATGTTGTATAGTGAATAACTATTCACTTAATACAGTGGATAGAGATGCCTTTTCCAACATTTGATATTGCTTTATAGTCCAACACCTAGTCCAACATCTTGATAATATTGTGAGATATGGATGCAAGGGCTGATTTTGCTTTGTGATCTTGCGGAACAAAGGGAAGGACCAAATAGTAGACCTCAAATCCTTGATGCCCCAAATTATCAGTTTCCCAGTAGCATGACTGATAAAGATCATTGCCTAAGACCTTGGAGTTTTTACTTTATTTCAGAATTAAACTATGTACTAGATGGCCTAGGCTGATTCTGGGTAAGGTAGCTTTCTATATTCCTACTCCATAACCCAGATTACCTGTCACACTAAGCCAAACGGGCAATCACATGAAGATCACAGCCAGCACTTCTCCTTTGTCCTTCTGCGCTGTACCACCAAAGGGCTAAACCATGGTTTGGCATAGCATTGCATTTCAACATGAACTTCTTGTTTGTCAAGGCAAACCGCAAGGTATAATCAAAGTTTGCTTTTGGTTTGGGGAAGATATGAGTCCAGGCTCAGACATAATGCTAAGCTAAACCTCAAGTAGTGCACCAGGCCTTTGGCTGATGAATATTCTACAGCCTTTTAAATGTGTTTATGGGAGAGCGGGTTATTGTTATGTTTTGTTTTAGTTTTAGCTATATATCTTGTGCTTTTAGCCAGTATTTTTTGTCTTGTGAACCACACTGAGAGCTTCGAATGAGGGGCGGTATATAAATTTATTTTAAAAATACTTGTTGTTTTTATAAACATAAAGTCCCCCCATGTTTAGAGTAAAGAGCTTTTCTTCATGCTTAGGATAATGTTTTATTAAGGACAATGTTTTTTAAATTTTCATTTTTTATATCCCAGGGTTCAATTATGTCACTTGTTTTTATCACGAACTACCATGAACACAGACCTATATGCTAGGTCATAAATTAAACTGGATGATATAATGTCTTCACAATGTCAATAGGCACACAGTGTTGCAGTTGTAAGGACCTGTTTTTGAGCTGCTGTGATTGTGCAAAATTCAAGGGGCATGTTTTCCCTTGTCCCACGTGGTGGTGCTGGAACATAGAACTTGTGCCTTTGTCCAATCACAACCATTAATCACACGAGCATTGAAAGCATCTGCAGTGGGCCACAATGTTTGTTCATATCTGTTAAAAATGCTGACTTGGCCCCCAGAAAATGGCACCTGCTTATATTTACAGATGATAGCAGAAAGGTGGAGGGAATAGCAACAGCAACTAGGCTGTGTTCCAAAAACTATGAATGTAATTCTGCTTGCCCACCTGTGATTGTGTGTGTTTTGGTTTTGTTTAATGTCGGTATGCTCCAATAAGAATTTACCCTATTCCATGGAACCGCTGGCAAACAGTGTACAGCTGGGGGTTGATAAGGATGGTACCAGTGCAGAACATAAAATCTGGGGCAAAACTCCACAAAGATCAAAATGAATATCAGGGCAAAGTATTTTTTTGGAATGTAGGAGAGGGACTTAATGGTAACTGGATGTCCTGGAATGGTAACCCGCTGTTCAAAAGGGAAAAAAATGGTGATGGGTTCACGAAAACCCTTGTTCTTCCTAACTAGCTCCAGATGTTCTATGCAGTGCCTCATTTAGAGCTGGCCCACTCCATATTTAGAGCAATATCTTTTAGCAGCAATAAGCAAGTGGCTGGATTTACCCTTCAATTCATAGTTTTTCAGCTCAAGTGCACATATGACAGAGCATTGAAGATTCAATTTATATTGAGAAATAAGCCACATAAGAACTTAAAGGGCAGAATATGCTTTGAAGTTTTGCAATTCTGGCTCTCATTTAAAATATTTTTAAACCAGTCTCTTAAAATGTTCAGTTTTCCCCTCACAATCTTTTGATCTTTTGCTCACACTTTTCTTAAGTCAGTCTTGAATGTGAGCTGCTGTAGCATTTTGAAAGCTCGAGTTTCTTGTCCAGTTAATTATTTCCAATCTAGTTGTTCACAAACAGATGGAAGCAGGTGTGTCATGACAGAGGTGGTCAGCAGCTTAAGTGTTGAAAACTGCATTTGAAATATTTGTGATATCCAAGTCTATATTTGCTACATTGCAGACTAGAAAGATTTTATTTATTTTTAAAAAAAACAGCTTTAAGAGCACCTCCTTTCCATGCAGGCTCCATATTCAATCCCTGGCACCCGCAGAGTTGCCTGGGCATGGCCCTTATCTGAACCATGACTCTTGTCTCTGCACTGAGTATAATGGCACTGTTTTTAACTTCTACCACCTCTTTTGATGACATAATTTTATAAAGGATTGCCCTATGTCTGGAATTTCTAGTACATACCTGAAATACTGTATCCAAAAGGAGTGTCTGGGTGGAAATAAGCTAAATGTGAAGGAAAACCTGTATGGCAACCAATGTCGGCAGTGTTGATTTTGCTGATTTTCCTAAGAAAAAGCTCAACAACTTTGCCCAAAAAAGCTTTTAAAAATACGGCAACCCTATGTTATAGTCGAGGGACCCAGGTGGTGCTGTGGGTTAAACCACAGAGCCTAGGGCTTGCTGATCAGAAGGTCAGCAGTTCGAATCCCTGCGACGGGGTGAGCTCCCGTTGCTCGGTCCCAGCTCCTGCCAACCTAGCAGTTCGAAAGCACATAAAAATGCAAGATAAATAGGTACTGCTACAGCGGGAAGGTAAACGGTGTTTCCGTGTGCTGCTCTGGTTCGCCAGAAGCAGCTTTTCATGCTGGCCACATGACCTGGAAGCTGTATGCCGACTCCCACGGCCAATAACGCGAGATGAGCACCTCAACCCCAGAGTCGGTCATGACTGGACCTAATGGTCAGGGGTCCTTTTACCTTTACCTTTATGTTATAGTCACCAGTGGTCAAACCAATCTGTAGGTGAGCATAGGATTGTGACTAAATTCAATTCCTGTTCCATTGTGGCTCTGTTGCTGCCTGCTTTTAGGGTTTGTGTAAGCACTGCACTTGTATATAAGTGTGGTGCTATGTCGTCTCCCTGATGCTGGAATATCTTTGGGCTCCACTGGGATTTGGCCAGCCGGCATGAGATGAGGATAGGGTTGTGCTGTCAGTTAATTAAGCACAAGTATGAAACTTTTTTCAGTTGGGGGTGGGAATTGAGGAAAGAGCTTTATTTCTTGAAGAGTAGTCATCTTGCATGTTCTTAAGAAAAGAGAAGTACTTTGATAGGGTATACTGAGTAATATGCAAACTCAGTGTCTCCTGTTCACGTTCTGTTCATTTAGGCATTTTGATTGTTTAAGCTTTAGTTGTGTAAAATGAAATAACATTATTATTTTTAACTCAAATAGCTGCTGGGAGAGAGATTAAATTATCATTCTCCCCGCAACCCATTTTCATAAAATCACAGTGCCAATAGTAGCTGGGAAGGGGAGTTTGTTGGAACCATGGTGGGAAGAAGTATTAACTCATTTCCCACACACTACAGTCCTGCTTCTGCACAGGTGCTCCTGTTTACTTTGTTAAAAGCATGGTAGTTGCTTTCATGTAATAAAAAAACCCCTCTGGTTTGACCCTAAGAGATTTTCTGCATACTGTATATGCAGAAGTACATTTTCACATGAACTGTAGGCAAGCTTGGACACAAAACGCAGTCTGGTAATTCTGACAAACTAAGACCTAGAGATGTCATATTTACAGCACACTTGAAGAATAATAGAATTCTAGAATTGTAGAGTTGGAAGGGATCATGAGAGTCTTCTAGTCCAACCCCCTGCAATACAGGAATCTTTTACCCAAGGTGAGGCTTGAACCCACAACCCTGAGATTAAGAATGCTCTAACTAAGCTATCCTAAGGCTGGAATGGGCAGCATGAGTAATATAGTCCAATCCCTTTGCAGTTACACAGAAGTTACTATTTACTTTGTTAGTGGGATTTTCCATCTCTGAAAGAGTGACTAGCAGTATTTTTTTTTCAAGACTGGCATTTCCTTTGATGACTACAGCATCAAGCAGTAACTTATATGATTGAATCAGCATCACAGGTCATATAGCACAGACAGAACTTTTTAATAGCCAGTTCACACATCCCCTGCAGAGAAACATTAAAATATACTCTTTTCCTTTGGATTTTCAAATTCCTGTACAGTACTTGATAGTTCTTCTTTAACTCTCCTTGCTTTGTAGTCACCAAACCAAATGGATATTCCTCTTTTTTCTCACAGCCATGACCTGATAACATCACAGCTAAGCTAATCATTACATTTCCCCCTTTTCTCTGGGAGACATGGCCTCCCATGACCGGATGGCACAGCCAGCCCACCCATTAGGCATGGTGAGACAACTGCCTCAGGCAGCATGATCCACAGCTGCAGCAGATCCTGATGTAGATCTT
Source organism: Zootoca vivipara (assembly GCF_963506605.1). Classification (NCBI taxonomy): domain Eukaryota; kingdom Metazoa; phylum Chordata; class Lepidosauria; order Squamata; family Lacertidae; genus Zootoca; species Zootoca vivipara. The sequence goes on from NC_083279.1 coordinate 37,867,712, forward strand.
TATTCCCCCCTTGTTCCTGATGTAGAGCTTCACTCAGCTCTTTCCCCCTGGCAGCAAGGGGGGGAGGAATACATGGTTCATCCCAGGTGCCAAAATGTCTTGGACTGACCATGCCTGATGTGCAGCTGTTTCTTATCCTTACCCTTGCTATGCTCAGCCCCTCTAGACTTATTTTGTGCTGTAGTGATCCATTTCCCTTTGATTTGGCTCTTTGGCTAGCAGCCTTTATCATAAAGTCATCTATCCTAATTGACTAAAAATGTGCATCAAGTTGGTAAGGGAAGTTCTTCTTTATCTGCGGCTGTAGCCTGCAAAATGCTTGCAACTGAATGGATGTCTTCTACCATTTTATTGGCTCATGATGACAGTTTTAGAGCACTACGATAATATATAGACTAAACATATAGGTTAAACAGATTACAGCATTTTAGATGAACTATGTGTGTATAACAGACTTCTATATTCTAAAGGATCTTTTCATTCTTCAGAAAGCAGCCTGGGGGCTTGGCCACACAAGCTGACTCCCTGGTAAAGTTGTTGCCATCTCACTTGAAGGACTCTATAGTTACGGAGCACATGTTTTCAGAACTAGTGTCTTACAATTTGCAGTAAAAAAATCAAAATAAACAAAATCTCTTGTTTCTCACAGCGTGAAAACACCCCCTCCCCCAACAACTGAAACTGTGGCCAAACTTTTGACCATATCTTAATTAAAATCAAAACTATGATTTGGACGGTCTTAACTATAGTTTGCAGCTATGTTTGAAGTAAGCAAACGATGGTTAGGCAAGCCAGGAAAGAGAAGGGAACCAGAGTTGAGAAGGGAGGAAATCTGTGGCCCCACGGCACATTCCTATTAGCTAGTGTGACATCTGAAAGGAACCAGTATGTTTTCCTCTTCACTGGGTTAAATAAACAACAAGGAAAGGTTGCTTGGAGTCCTGCCAGAATCACAGCGCTCTTAACTGATCTGATGTAATGCAAGGCAAGCTCATTTAGCCTTTATGGGCCTGATAAGTGACCCAGCATTAAACCTAGCAAGTGACTTTTGTTTCTACAAATGTTTGTTGCATACACAGATGTAGAGGGCATAAGTATTATTTACTTTTTATTCATTGGGTTTATATGTCTAAAAGGTTAAAGAGTAACTATGATTCATGTACTGCCACAAAAGGAATTAGAAATTTGTACAATCCAATTTTCTCATGTATCCTAGTAAACCGAGGATGTAAGACCATTTAAATAATGAATATGTATATTCGTGTATATACTTGAGAAGACTTTACACACATATTCAAGTTATATTAGAGTCGCTTACCACTAAATGTTAATTATGTTTCCCTATGGTTAGGGGTATGTACACACACACACACACACACACACACACACACACACCCCTCTTTATCTGTTTGAGGAGCACAAATTTTTATTCTTGCGATCAAAATTGTATATCAAAGGTAGACAAATCTGTTGCATTAAAATTGTTGGAAGTAGTACAGGTATTACTTGGGATTTAAAAAAACCCCACCACCACTATAGTCTTATTTCTCTGTATCTTGTATACTTATACAAGTTGCATTTTGTAGGATTATCACAGGACAGATAACTTTCCAAAATAACATCATTACATTTACCTTCTAGAGCTTGTTGTTGTTTAGTCGTTTAGTCGTGTCCGACTCTTCGTGACCCCATGGACCATAGCACGCCAGGCACTCCTGTCTTGCACTACCTCCTGCAGCTTGGTCAAACTCATGTTCGTAGCTTCGAGAACACTGTCCAACCATCTCGTCCTCTGTTGTCCTTCTCCTAGTGCCCTCCATCTTTCCCAACATCAGGGTCTTTTCCAAGGATTCTTCTCTTCTCATGAGGTGGCCAAAGTATTGGAGCCTCAGCTTCATGATCTGTCCTTCCAGGGAGCACTCAGGGCTGATTTCCTTAAGAATGGATAGGTTTGATCTTCTAGCAGTCCATGGGACTCTCAAGAGTCTCCTCCAGCACCATAATTCAAAAGCATCAATTCTTCGACGATCAGCCTTCTTTATGGTCCAGCTCTCACTTCCATACATCACTACTGGGAAAACCATAGCTTTAACTATACGGACCTTTGTCGGCAAAGTGATGTCTCTGCTTTTTAAGATGCTGTCTAGGTTTGTCATTGCTTTTCTCCCAAGAAGCAGGCGTCTTTTAATTTCGTGACTGCTGTCACCATCTGCAGTGATCAAGGAGCCCAAGAAAGTAAAATCTCTCACTGCCTCCATTTATTCCCCTTCTATTTGCCAGGAGGTGATGGGACCAGTGGCCATGATCTTGTTTTTTTTGATGTTGAGCTTCAGACCATATTTTGCGCTCTCCTCTTTCACCCTCATTAAAAGGTTCTTTAATTCCTCCTCGCTTTCTGCCATCAAGGTTGTGTCATCTGCATATCTGAGGTTGTTGATATTTCTTCCGGCAATCTTAATTCCGGCTTGGGATTCATCTAGTCCAGCCTTTCGCATGATGAATTCTGCATATAAGTTAAATAAGCAGGGAGACAATATACAACCTTGTCGTACTCCTTTCCCAATTTTGAACCAATCAGTTGTTCCATATCCAGTTCTAACTGTAGCTTCTTGTCCCACATAGAGATTTCTCAGGAGACAGATGAGGTGATCAGGCACTCCCATTTCTTTAAGAACTTGCCATAGTTTGCTGTGGTCGACACAGTCAAAGGCTTTTGCATAGTCAATGAAGCAGAAGTAGACGTTTTTCTGGAACTCTCTAGCTTTCTCCATAATCCAGCGCATGTTTGCTATTTGGTCTCTGATTCCTCTGCCCTTTCAAAATCCAGCTTGCACTTCTGGGAGTTCTCGGTCCACATACTGCCTAAGCCTGCCTTGTAGAATTTTAAGCATAACCTTGCTAGCGTGTGAAATGAGCGCAATTGTGCGGTAGTTGGAGCATTCTTTGGCACTGCCCTTCTTTGGAATTGGGATGTAGACTGATCTTCTCCAATCCTCTGGCCATTGCTGAGTTTTCCAAACTTGCTGGCATATTGGGTGTAGCACCTTAGCAGCATCATCTTTTAAAATTTTAAATAGTTCAGCTGGAATATCATCACTTCCACTGGCCTTGTTATTAGCAGTGCTTTCTAAGGCCCATTTGACTTCACTCTCCAAGATGTCTGGCTCAAGGTCAGCAACCACACTACCTGGGGTGTACGAGACCTCCATATCTTTCTGGTATAATTCCTCTGTGTATTCCTGCCACCTCTTCTTGATGTCTTCTGCTTCTGTTAGGTCCTTACCACTTTTGTCCTTGATTATGGTAATCTTTGTACGAAATGTTCCTTTCATATCTCCAATTTTCTTGAACAGATCTCTGGTTTTCCCCATTCTATTGTTTTCCTCTATTTCTTTGCATTGCTCATTTAAGAAGACCCTCTTATCTCTCCTTGCTGTTTTTTGGAAATCTGCATTCAGTTTCCTGTATCTTTCCCTATCTCCCTTGCATTTTGCTTGCCTCCTCTCCTCTGCTATTTGTAAGGCCTCGTTGGATAGCCATTTTGCTTTCTTGCATTTCCTTTTCCTTGGGATGGTTTTCGTTGCTGCCTCCTGTATAATGTTACGAGCCTCCATCCATAGTTCTTCAGGCACTCTGTCCACCAAATCTAAATCCTTAAACCTGTTCCTCACTTCCACTGTGTATTCATAAGGGATTTGATTCAGATTGTATCTTACTGGCCCAGTGCTTTTTCCTACTTTCTTCAGTTTAAGCTGGAATTTTGCTATCAGAAGCTGATGATCTGAGTTACAGTCAGCTCCAGGTCTTGTTTTTGCTGACTGTATAGAGCTTCTCCATCTTTGGCTGCAGAGAATATAATCAATCTGATTTCGATGCTGCCCATTTGGTGATATCCATGTGTAGAGTCGTCTCTTGTGTTGTTGGAAGAGAGTGTTTGTGATGACCAGCTTGTTCTCTTGACAGAACTCTATTAGCCTTTGCCCTGCTTCATTTTGAACTCCAAGGCCAAACTTGCCAGTTGTTCCTTTTATCTCTTGATTCCCTACTTTAGCATTCCAATCCCCTGTAATGAGAAGAACATCCTTCTTTGGTGTCATTTCCAGAAGGTGTTGTAGGTCTTCATAGAATTGGTCAATTTCACTTTCTTCAGCACCGGTAGTTGGTGCATAAACTTGGATTACTGTGATGTTAAAAGGTCTGCCTTGGATTCGTATCGAGATCATTCTGTCATTTTTGAGATTGCATCCCATTACAGCTTTTGCCACTCTTTTGTTGACTATGAGGGCCACTCCATTTCTGCTACGGGATTCTTGCCCACAGTAGTAGATATGATAGTCACCCGAACTGAATTCGCCCATTCCCTTCCATTTTAGTTCACTGATGCCCAGGATGTCGATATTTATTCTTGTCATCTCATTTTTGACCACATCCAGCTTACCTCCACTCATGGTTCTTACATTCCAGGTTCCTATGCAATATTTTTCTTTACAGCATCGGACTTTCCTTTCGCTTCCAGGCATATCCGCAACTGAGCATCCTTTCGGCTTTGGCCCAGCCGCTTCATCAGCTCTGAATCTACTTGTACTTGTCCTCCGCTCTTCCTCAGTAGCATGTTGGACGCCTTCCGACCTGAGGGGCTCATCTTCCAGCGTCATAACTTTTATATGCCTGTTGTCTTTGTCCATGGAGTTTTCTTGGCAGGGATACTGGAGTGGCTTGCCAGTTCCTTCTCCAGGTGGATCACGTTTAGTCAAAACTCTCCACTATGACCTGTCCATCTTGGGTGGCCCTGCATGGCATAGCTCATAGCTTCTCCGAGTTATTCAAGCCCCTTCGCCACGACAAGGCATTGATAGAGAGCTACTGTTCTCTATCTGTAAGTTTGGAGTGAATACAGAAGACCTACTGACAGGGCGGAGAAATTACAAGAGAGGAAATTCTTTAGTTTCTTTAACTGCCACAGTTTAGACATTTGTGATTAATTACATGCTATTCAGAGGTAGTTGTTACTCTACCCCATCTACTGATTCTTTCTGGCCTGTGAAGACATTAGTTCTACTTATCCTTCCAAGTTGCTGCAATGTTTTGTGTCATTTCCTGGTGACAACCCACAACAGATGAAGTCTCTGTCTGATTGTCTGGCCACCCTTCCATAAAGAGATACAGTACAGTAATCCCGTGGCTGCATCTGCAGTCCTAGGCTCTTGGAGTATGTTGCCCTTCCTTTCTAACATTTGCCAGAGTCTCCACTGGATCAAATCCCTTTCCACTACTGGAAAGTCATTTTTGGATCCAATCCATTGTTTCATAACAACAGTTAATTTGTTTTGTTTTGTAGTTGGCGTAAGTATGAAACTTGTGTTTGATTATCTTACTAGTTTTTATAGTATGAATGTTTAGAAAATAACTTGACTATTTTTTTTTATTGGTCGATTGACCAAAATATTTTTGGGGGACCAATCAAATGCCTAATCTTACATACATTAAAAAAAATAAATCAGTGCATAGAATTAGCTTGTTAGTCTTGCATCTCCGTTTCATGTGGGTGATGGTCCTGTTAAGAAACCATGTTAAAGTAGCATGTAAGTTCATTCTTCATATTACTAAACTAAAATCACAAACACTTTTAAAATCAGTTATAAAGCTGGTCAGGGATTGTAGGGCAGTATGCTGATATTGTTGCAGACACTAGCCAATATGCAGTTGACTTTTCTACAACCCTTTGGAAAAGTGCTGAAACATTTATCTACAGAGCTTACTCCAAGATAAAACAATGAATGTGTTTCCAGGGCAATCTCTGCCATGACTTAAAATATTATGTCTCTCTTCACTGTTACAGTACGTATATAAAAGATGTTGCTGCATAACTTTAGAAATATGTGCTCAATATCCAGGTATAGCTCCTCACATTTTAAAATAAATAATGCTATCCTTTGGCTTCAACCTATTCACATTTTCACTTGTAATATGTCACATATTTCCAACAAAACAATGGAACATCTGGCAAGTGTTTCCAGGTTTGTTTTTCTTCCCAATTGAGGAAAGGATTGTGGCTGTTTCCAGCCGGTTCTCTCCTGTAGTCACATGCTGCTTGCCCCTAAAGCCAACCTTGGCTGCAATCCAGAAGCAATACTCCTGACTTTATTATCATAGGCCAAGTAAAAAGAAAAAGAAAAGAAAAAGTTGGAAATATTTTGCACTGAAATGGAATCATCCATGATGGAATGGAGTACCAATCCATTTTCTTTATTTTTGAAGGGTGGATTTTTCTTAGTCACTTTGAAAAACTAATTGGATGATATAATTTGCGTGTGAAAATTTTGCTTTCTGTAGCTGCAGATTGGACCGTGGTTGTAAAAATTACATTTTCCATGTTATGTTTAAAGAAATAACTGTAAAGGAAAGCCCCAATAATATTGTTGTGTTTTATATTACCAATTTTATTTTATAAATCTCTGCTCTCAAGAGTTTAATTTCTTATATGCTGAAAGCTATTGAAGATATTCCTCCATACTGCCCTCATTTCTGCATCATGTTATATATCTGGGCCCAAATGGAATATAAATCTCTTACTGGCCTAAATCTGAGACTAATCCTTTTCATAGCTTTTGTAGAAAATCAATTTCCTCTGCATGGTGTCAAAGTTTTTGAGGTCAGTTTGGTTTGGAAATGTTCCCAATGCACTTTCGCGGTGGTATAAGGTCTTCTGGGGTGCAAATTCATTCTTGCTCTTGAATTTCTGACCAAAATGAAGACAACTGGGTTTCACTTTGAGTGTGTGTGTTTTCTCTGAAAGTGTGAGGGAGATATGCATTGTGTTGGACAGGATTTTTTCCTTCTCCATCACCCCCTGCATTGTAGCATCCTTTTGGAGCCAAAGTTTTTGAGCTCTATAAAATGCAGCATTTCACAAGTAGACCCAACAAGATTTTAAAATTATGAAGAGCCGCCGAAGCATAACACACCTTGATACTGAATAAATTATAAACAATGTGAAAAAGGCTAACATCTGCTAGCTTTGATCTTAACATCATATAATGTGATTTTATACATAAGGGTTTTTTGTTTTTCAGTGCTGCAGAACCAGTAGTAGGCAACTTGACTCGGCTTAAAGAGCTGCATTTAAGTTATGTGGTTTGGCCCAAATGAATAATATTTTTTTTTAAGTACAGTACATTTATATGCTGCCCATTAACACAGGTTCTCTGTACAGCTTACAATAGAAGTTAAAACAATTAGATATAAAAATGGCTGCAGCATGAAGCCAGCAGCAGAAGATAAAAAGGAAAACAGGAAAGCTCACAGCATCACCAGAGATTCACAAATCTTAAAACTCTGCAAACTAGGGATGCCATTACCTCTTGACACAATTTGATGAGGCTGCAGACAAAGGTTCCTTGGCAAATGGTTTAATCTTTAAGGAGACCTAGGAATCATCCTGTAATAAGTTCTATTAAATCCAGTCCTGTTAAGTTCTATTAAATCTAGAGGGGCATACTGTATGTGTGAAGAACTCTTATCTTTGCTAGGGAAGATCGGACTCTCTTGTCCCTGCTTTCCTGCCAACTTGTCTATTCCATTTACTAATTATATGCACTCAAGACAAGGAAGATAAGAAATGTTGTCATTCTACTTTTGCAAGTTCTGCTTTTGGAAGGAGATTGGGACTTAAATAATTCATTTTCTATCCATTCTATTCCAAAATTCCAAAATTTAGTTAGAACACATATTTTTGAGAATAATTTATATATAGTCCGGCCCAAATCCCATGCCCACTAAAAAAATTAAAATAAATAAAATTCCTGGCACATGTACCATGTACCTCATCCTACATAGGGACCACCAGGAGGGCCTCACCTGCTGATTTTAAAGCATGGGCAGGTTGATATTAGAGATAGCTTGTGAGGGAGTATTCTTGCAACTCAATTTGTAGTGTTGCTGACTTTTTTAAAAAAATGCATATGAGATCTGGGTACTTCATAAATGACGAAGTTACTCATTAAGCAAAAACATTTAAAAAACAATTTCTCCTCTGAGAATTGGTTTTGTGTATGCATGCGGAAGTTGAAGAGCTTTAAAAAATGTATTCTTGTCTCACAGGATCATAAATGTGGAGTAACAGGTGGAACAAGTCTCATAGTTAAAATATTTCTATGTACCGTGTCCCGACCTGTTTGTCAGGCTATTCTCTGTTAATGTTACTCATAGATGGAGCCTTTGGACTTGCTCCTTCCTGTGAAAGAGGGATTTTTAACAAAAGCAGTGTACAGTGTTACCTTGGTTTACAAACTTAATCCATTCGGGAAGTCCGTTCTTAAACCAAGGCGTTCTTAAACCAAGGCGTGCTTTCCCATAGAAAGTAATGAAAAACAGATGAATCCGTTACAACCCCTAAAACAGCAATTTAACATGAATTTTACTATCTAACGAGGTCATTGATCCATAAAACGAAAGCAATAGACCAGGCTGCAATCTACTACCCAGTATAAAAACCCTTATTGCAGTGGCGGCACCAGCATCCTGCCCACACCGTCCTGCGCCTCCCATGGTCACCTCTCCACCAGTCTCCAAGGTCAATCAGGCTTCATCTTCCTGATCTCTCTCTCTGTTGGGCTGCGATGGAGGCAGGAGAGACCCCTGCTTCACCCACCCACCTGCCTGCCTCTTTCCCAGAGCGGGGCAGGTACGGCATATGGGCAGCTGGAGCCAGGGAGCCCAAAGCGCCACGTGCCTGCCATTCCGTTTGCCTGAAGTTGGCGCTTCCACGGCAGAGGGACCCAGAAGCGGGGAGCGAAGCAGCCGCTTGGAGGGCCATCCTTGCTGGCACCAACCGCCCCTCACCTCGGCTCTGTTCTGCTGAGAGTCGGGGATCACTCTGTCAGTGGGAAGATTGTGACGGAAAGAGCGAGCGGGGAGCCTGGGGGCGATCTGGAGGAAGCAGTAGGTGAAAAGTGGGGCTTGTGGCGCGCTGCTCTGGACTGGAGGCGGCTCCCTCATTTGCCACTGCTGCTGGGCTGAGCTCCGCGCTCGCTCCCGAGCTGGTGCTTTGCGCCAGGCAGGAGAAGGTGCACCTCTCGCGGCTGGGAGAGGGGGGTGCACTGAAGGAGCGGAGCAAGTGAGCACGGGCCCGGCGTGCATTGTGGGGGGGGGAGCACTGGGTCCCTCTGCCGTCATTGCTGTTGTTGCTGCTGCACTGAGCAAGGGAAGGCAGTGCCGACAAAATGGAAGTACACCCCGGAACAGAGTACGTTCGCAATCCAAAAGGTATATACGCAAACCAGAACACTCATTTCCGATTTTGAAGTGTTTGTAATCCAAAAGTCCGTTGGCTAGGTTGTTCATAAGCTGAGGTACCACTTGTCAGGTTTCTATTCCTGCCACTGTGCAATCTGTTCAGTCACAAGACTGTGTTTAAACATTCCAGCAAGGATTGTTGGGAATCACGGGAACGGATATGTTACTGTATCCTGTTTCTGTTTTTTCCCCTTCTTCGGATTATTCTCATAGAGAGAGGAGACATGTTTTCTTTTGTTCTGCTTAATACTTAGCAATAAAAGTAGCTTAGTGCACACACCTCTGCCTCAATCCGTCTGTGCTTTACTCTGCAAGATTTATGGAACATGTGCCTGATGTCAAAAGCAAGGCACGGTCATGAAGGAGTCAGGGAGTTCCTGCGTTATGCCTGGGGGAAATCGTTCCTCCCCCATGACAGTTCGACTGTAGTGTGTGCCAATGACATAACTTTTCATCCTCAACTTAAAACATGCTCTTATTCAGCCACAGGGCTTATAAATCTGCTCTGAAAAACCTATATCTTATTTCTACTGCATTTCTAGATTCCCACCCTCCATTTTAAAGAACACTTAGCTCCCAGACAGCCTATCAAGATCCTGTGGAGCAAGGGGAAATTAGTGGGGGTGGAAAGTAAAGAAACAACATTGAATGCAGATTGAAATGTATACATTTATCACATGCAATACCTAAGCACTGGACCCCTGTGATCATAAATATGATCACCCATTCCATTTACTTGATAGGTATTTGAGTATTTCCTAGAGTGGTAAAGGGACCCCTGACCATTAGTTCCAGTTGTGGACGACTCTGGGGTTGCGGCGCTTATCTCACTTTACTGGCCGAGGGAGCCAGCATACAGCTGGTCATGTGGCCAGCATGACTAAGCCGCTTCTGGCGAACCAGAGCAGCACACGGAAATGCCGTTTACCTTCCCGACGGAGCAGTGCCTATTTATCTACTTGCACTTCGTGCTTTCGAACTGCTAGGTTGGCAGGAGCTGGAACCAAGCAACGGGAACTCACCCCGTCACAGGGATTCAAACCGCCAACCTTCTGATCGGCAAGCCCTAGGCTCTGTGGTTATCCCACAGTGCCACCTGCTTCCCTTTCCTAGAGTGGATGCCTTGAAAATACAAAAGAGTAAGAATATTGTTGTCTTTGCCTCCCACACAAACCTCAGTCAGCAGGAGTGGGGGGGATTTGATTGGATACTGTGGCATGATGAGAAGTGGGATGAGAATGACATTTGACCTAATATGTTCTGTGGCTCTTGAGTCAGTCCTGTTCAGTCAGCACTTAGGCTGCAGTCCTATACCTATTTATATGGCTAATATTGTGTACACACTCCTGTTTACTCTGCATCCAGTGCACTCCCATCACAGGTTCAGGAAGTTGTGTACACACGTTAACCACAATCTGCACCTATCCTGTTTCCTTTTTTAAAAAAATGAAATGCTTTACTTTGGTGTGTTTTCTCCCAAACCAGCTTTGATCCAAATTGAAAAAAGAACAACCTAGCTGTGTTTTAATCTAGTAATGCTTACACAGTCTAAGCCTCACTGAAATCAACAGAAGTTATTGTGAGTTGACATGGTGCTGTTATATAGTTAAATGTTTGTGTCTATAAAAAGGTAATTAGCCTTAGGTTAAGGCTGAGTGTTTTTTCTTTTTAAAAGCAAACCCAGCCAAATCACCAGCTAGTAGTGGTAACTAACTAACTAACTAACTAACTAACTAACTAACTAACTACTACTACAACAACAGCGAAGCCATTTCTTATCCAAAAGCTGCTTCTAGTGTGTACATTGCTTTCCATTTCCTCCCATCCTACACCAAAATGTATCTGAAGAACAGATATGTCATATCCACTTTAGAAGTTAGACAGGAAGGAGCTACTTGGCCAAATACAGAAATGAAACAGGAAAATTGAGGAGGGTGCCTTAACAATGTTTTTCCCAAAACAAAAGTTTCTTTCTCTTGCTTTCACTCCCTTGGGCTTGGGCTGGTAATAGAGCAAGCTCAGCCGAATCTCTCCTAATTACAGTTTCTGGTTGCATGTTAGCCTCTTGTTTATCTCAGGAAGATAAATTCTCAAGCCTGCATTCTAAGATCATGTTAAATTCTAGACATTTACAGTGTGCATTTTCCTAGGATGTTAAATGGTTCAGTGTAGTCAGATACCAGTATGAACATTTTTTGAGGGTTAGGAGACTATAGGATAGAGGTAGATAGCCTGTGGCCCTCTAGAAATTATTGGACTCCCAACTCCCAGCAGCCAGTGGATAGGGATAATGGGAGTTGGGGTCTTAACAACCTCTAGAGGCTACAGGATTCTCACCACTCTTGTTGTGGATACAGTGGAATTTCAGACTGTGGTGGTGAAAGTTGCCTAGTGACCTGATGCTTCAAATGCTTTTCTTTCTTTTTTTAAAGCTGCTCTCACTTTTCTCTTATCAGTGATATTTTATTTGTTTACATTTATTAATTATCTAGTCCTCTAGGTGGTGCACAACACAAATCAAACAATGAAATGCAATATCACATCAGAAAGAATAACATCGGCACAAAAATATAAATACATTAAAAAGGACTACAGTAATCCCTTAGGTGTCAAAATAAAATGCTCAAGTGCTGTCAGAGTGGAAATATTTTACCGCTTGAGAAGGATGTGTCTGAAATATTTTCTAGTAGAAAATACCATGTGATGTGTAGCATGGTATTATTGCACCACGTTAATCTCCAGCAGCAATCTGCAATGTATGCTGTTCTCAGCTGAGGATTCGACTAATGCTCTTATATTGTTTTTAGAAGGTCCTGAGGGTTGATAGAAAGATTTTTTTCAGAGCGTATCTGTGATCTAGTTATTTCTCATGCCGGCCCAACTCTTCAATTCTGATGTTGTACTTTCCTGAACAATCTCCCCGTTCCCCCCACCCCAAGTTTCTCTAGCTCTAGACCAGAGGTTGTCAACCTGGTCCCTACTGCCCATTAGTGGGCGTATCAGGATTCTAGGTGGGCGGTAGGGGGTTCTATGGCACGAGCAGAATCCTCCTTCCATCGAGCACTGGTGGGCGGTAAGGCAATTTTACCATCAAGAAAGATACATTAGAGGGCGGTAGGTATAAAAAGGTTGACTACCCCTGCTCTAGAAGGAAAAGGAAGGGTTCTGGATTGGACTCACCAGAGTGGCCTAGCAGAAAAGGGAGTCCTCCAAGGCTAGTGTTTATAGGCCATAATAGCCCACCAGTTTCTGTTGACCTGCCACTCAAGTAGTTTTGTAGATGTAAAGGTGACAATATTTTCAAAGTTTGTTTTAGACAAGCAGGGTTAGTGAGATGAAAAAGAATGACTCACAAGAGCCCAGCAACACATCCTGTTTTCTGTTCGGGACCTTAAAGCAGTCAAGCCACTTGGAATTGTCAAGTTAATAATTTGATTGATGCATCAGAGTTGGAACCTTGTGTTTTGGGGCAAAGCACTTTGGACTATTTATCGCAGGAGTGTTTACACTGGCAGTTGTAAAACTTAAAGGAAAAAGACCTCTAGCTTTTTCTCTCTCTTCAAAGTAGTTGTTTTTAAGAATGCTTTAACTTGCTTACCAAATCCCAAGCACATTTGTTAATGAAGTACTCTGGTACTTGTGACAGGATTAGTACATGCTTAAAAAAAATACTGCAGTGGCCAAAAACATTTTGGATGTGAACAAATTCACTCTTTGTTTCCTAGCAAGTGAAAAACAGGACAACAGCAATAGGAGTCAAAGCTTGCACAAGATTGTTCTCCATAGCAGTCCACAAATTCCATGATGCAACTAGTTATGACACACCTGAAAATGTTTTAGTTCAGTTTCTGTGCTCTGGAAGGGTAACATTTAAAAATAAAGCACAATACCCAATTAGAGTAAAATTGGCTATGTGTCTTTGTATTTATGTTGATTGCCAGCTCAAACAGGAAAAGTTTTACTGCATTTCTGAAAGTATTTATCAGATGTTGGCTTTTTAGAGTAGAGATCATACATCCTTTTTGTTTTATAAAAATACAATCATTTATCCTGTTCTGTGATTATATCTTTAAACCACAGCTGCTGCTGCTGCTCTACTGCGCTCAAAAAGGTTAGACGTTTTTATGGCAAAGTGATGATATAGCAAAAATTATGTTAGAGGTGATAACTTTATGTCATGAAACTGTATAATAAAAATTAGAGCGAGTTTTTAGGTTGTCTTGTATAATTGATGAAAAACTACTATTATTAAAAGACACTGAGAACGATAATGGCAGGAAAGGTTTGCTCCTCTCACCTACGTGATTAGCCAGTCTGATCTGGCTAGGATTGGCAGGATGTATATGAGAATATCTACCTGCTTTTTCCTAGTTGATATATCTGCATTCTGGCGGCAGTCTGGAATCACAACTACCGAAAACAGCATGAGGCATAGTAATATGTGCCCGGAGTGAGCTGCCTGGTAGAAGCTTTCACTCTGATGAAATTTTGAATGGTGGAATCTTGAAGAATCTAAGGAGGAGCTGTTCCCCTTTATGGTGCTTCTAGTTACGCACTTGACAGAACAGTGGTTGCCCTGCCCCCATTAAGACAGACAAAAATAAAGTGCATGCACAAACACACTTTGCTTTTCCAAGGGATCAGGGTAAAAGTGATGTCCAGTAGAATTAATCTGAGCTTTGAAAAGTGCATAGATCTGAAAAAGGAAGTAGGAGTTGCATGCAACTCTTCTAACAGTAGAAAAAAGTAACCACCCCACAACACCTCATGACCAAGGAAATAGTGACTGGGGCGAGGGGCATAGAGGCTTTGTGGGTGCCAATCAAAGACCTGAAGATCACCATTGCGCCCACATGCACCATGTTGGCAATCTCTGCTTTAGAAGATAATGGGTTGTTTCCAAAGGTTCCCTTCCTTCAAGAGGAGTTCTTTTGACAGCACCCCAAGTGATCTCTCCATGGTGGAAGCCTGGACAGTGTGTATGGAGGTTTGTCCTGGGTTGCACAGATGACAATACCCCCCCTTTCAGCCTCACTGATGCGATCCAAAGGGAATCAGAGAAATACATTCGGCACCAGCTTGGCCGCAGGAGTTGCCAGAAGGAAGCGTACAAGGCACCGTCCAACTGTCTTAGGGACTCCACTCTGGATTGGTGCAGGGCTTGCTCCTTAGCATTTTCTTTTCCCAAAAATGTCTCACAAGGCAACAGGTATGGGTTGTACCTCAAGGTTTATTCCTGAAGCTTTTCTCAATAATAAGTGTAGCCAAAAGGCAGTGGCATCAGTTTTACTTTTCCTAGATGAGCTATCTTCCCAGGTTGATGAGCCCTATCTACCCCTCATTTCCCTCAACAGCACATGCAGAAACCTCTTTCTTGACCATTGGACCCACTGTTTTGACAGCCAAAGGACTCCTAATACTGGGGGACAGTAATTTTTTGAAATCATCTAATGAAACTCCCCCCCCCTGCTCTTGAGGAAACATTTTCTTCCTGACTATATTGAGTGAGAGGGAAATTTCTGTAGCTCAACATCTGTTTTTCTTCCTTAAAAAAGAAAAAAAAACTTTTCTACATGCTTTCAACTGGTTATATACAATATTCAGGTTTTCCACACGGGGGCTTACTGTTCCCCCTAATGATGGACAAAAGAGCTGAGTTGTGTGAAGATAGACTATGTGTAGCACAATCTCTAGTGGGGGAAGGTATATTTGTAATGGGTGAATGGGAGGATATGGGGAAACTGCCTCTGCAATGGAATGTTAGCTGTTCTCAGTCTAAGTCTTTTGGGGTGTCAAATGTAGGTCAGGTGCCTGCACCAGAAGTTTATCTCCTTGCAAACACAATTCCAGCTTTCCTTCAGTAGCTTGCATCTTTACAGTTTCACCTGCAACTAATTTTTACATTGAAAGCATTAAGTGTTTTAATTATTTGAACTCTGTCTCTCACCACCCTTCGCCCCTTTCCCTCCTTTCAGATTACAGAATTGTGTGGTGCTAAACGTGTTGGTTATTTTGGGCGTGCTCAGTTTTATGCTGCTCTGAAGCTAATCGCTGCTGCACAGTCTGGCCTCCCAGTACGGATCGAAAACATTCAGAATGGTAACTGTTTCCAAACCCTAGTTGTCTTCCTTGGTGTTTATTCCAAAACCCCATTTGAGATGGTAACTATAAATGTGTAAATTCAGTGAATGTGTAGGATGTATTGTATAATGAATGGGGAAATGCTACATGATTTTAAAGCTATTCTCCTATACTTAACCACTGTTAAGTGTTATGCTCATATATCTAGACTATGCTTAAATATGGACTATTATCCCAGCTGTAAATTCATGATTTGAAAAGGATTGCAAACAATAGTTTTCATTAACCTTGCTGAGAGTTATACTTGCACTAAATATATTAACCTCATGATTAACAGTACAGCACTATGCATATTTACTCACACTTACTAGGGAGAATCGTTTTTGATGGCAACAAGGGTTGTAGTACTCCACAAACCAGTCTCTAGGCAAATGTGATATCTTCCATTTAGCTACTAAATGCAAAAACGTCCACTCTTTTGCACTTTTCTGTTCATTGAAACTCCATGTATACCAAATTTCATTTTTATAGATCATGTACAAGTACCCCATTAGAAATTCTTATATTGTGAGATACGTTTCCTGATCAAACAATGAGACTACTGTATAGAGATTGTGTTTTGTTGGGTGTAAGAATGAGTATACTTTTGGATAGGAATTCTATTTACTTTTAATACTGATAAGTGTTAAATTGACGTTTGTGGCGGGGAGCTTTGTTTCAATATGCATAGTTCCATGAAATTTTATTTTGTCTTTATTTCTGTTATTTATTTAAGAATTGCCCTTGCCTCGATTTATGGCACTGAAAACTGATAGTGAAGTAAGGTACAGTCATCCAGCAGAAGTACATGGAACTAAATTTCAGATTCCACATGCAACACTTGAAAAAAATTGCTTCAGAAGATTGGATGGAGGAGAAAAGCAGGTAAAGGCCCTTTGCAAAGTAGAAATTTAGGTGCACAACTAACTATAAGGCACTAGATTATTTTTATTTTCTATGCACACTGACTGTTGAGATTACTCATTAAAGTACACTATTATTTATCAGGATGATTATTTGGCTTTTACAATTGATTGCTGCCTCTTTGTACTGCAGATAGTCTTTAATGGTCCAGATGTGTTAATTGAGGCGAAAAAGTGAAATTGCTCAGCCATTAGAATGGAAAACAATTTATTTTATGGAACATCAATGCTACAGACTTTTCTTCCAGGTCCAATGTTTTGCCAATTGTTTATAAGGCCAGTGGAATACAGTGACACAAAAGCAGTAGCCACCTAGCAAATTTGCCATCGAAAGTTACTACTTGCCCTGCATTTCTCCCCCTTTTATATCTTACTCATAAGAGGACTGAGAGTAGTCAGAACAGAGCACTTGATCCCTTTTTTTGCCAGCTCCTTTAATGGGTAAAAAGCAGACCAGGTTTTTTTTTTTAACAAATAGAAAAGTAGGCTAGCTGTATCAACACCTTACCATGCTAAGGTCTTTCAACACATTAATTTGGCTAATGGCCATCCCTGTGCTTTCTTGAACTATGAATTGGGCAAGAGTGAATATGTGATGTGCCAGTTTCAGACAGGCAAGAAAGAAGACTTGGAAATCATCAAAATTTAGACTTTGAATTTTAAACAAGTACTTTAGAAAGTCTCCTATGTGGTATTTGTTAATTTATTTCATATTATAACAAAAACCAAACAGGAAACTGTCCAATGCACTCAAATTTCAAATTAAAAAAATCTAATGATTTCAAAGTTTTATCTCTGCTTGAAACTGACATTCTTTGATAGCCAGTAGTTTTTCACTTGACAGATAGGCCCTATTGGCTATCAAATTGTATCAGGTAATAAATACTGTTCGATGTCAAGTGTCATTCATCTGTCAAATATCAGTTCATGAAATAATGTATGAATGAATCTCAGATATTGACATGAAATTTTGAGCGTTCAGCAGTATTTAATATCAAAAATTGCAGAGGAGGATTTATGTGGGCATATTTATTTGTTTTTACAATTTTATATTCTACTGTGGTTAGATGAAATCACTTTGACTATGGAACAGCCAGCATTCAAAGTCCTTATACTTTTTTAAAAATTATTTTGAAGCAAGAAGCAAAGTCTCCCCCTATGTCTCCCATTGATTCACCTCCTGCTTCTCCATCAACCTACCAGAGGATTCCCTTGAGTTATGGGTATGGTGTCCTGAGAAGTGGGCTTGAGCAGCAGCATGGAGGTAAGATGAGGTCTGCTTTGGAGTAATTAAATCACAAAAGCACAGAAGCAGCCCAACAATTTCCTCAATTGATTACATCCCTTTTAAAAGAAACTGACTTGATTTGTGTGCTTTCTCATTATTCGGTCTTGTCTTCCTCTTCCACTTCCTGAGAATCAGTTTAAATTAGAACAAGCATCTGCTTACAGATGTATATTCTCAACCCTTTTTAATGTAAGGTGTGGTGAGGGTTATTGTAGCCATAGATTTTGTTGAACAGCAGTACTTTATTGAGTTTATTCAAAAGTTAAATAATGAATGTCCTACTGGCAACACATGGACAAGTTTAGGTAAATCTGTTAAGATAAATATAGGATACGGTATACTATGTGAACATCCAAATGAATATGGGATTTATACTCACCTAAATACATGTAAATATCGGGACCCAGGTGGCGCTGTGGGTTAAACCACAGAGCCTAGGGCTTGCCGATCAGATGGTCGGAGGTTCGAATCCCTGCAACGGAGTGAGCGCCCGTTGCTCGGTCCCAGCTCCTGCCCACCTAGCAGTTCGAAAGCACGTCAGAGTGCAAGTAGATAAATAGGGACCGCTCCGGCGGGAAGGCAAACGGTGTTTCCGTGCACTGCTCTGGTTCGCCAGAAGCAGCTTTGTCATGCTGGCCACATGACCCGGAAGCTGTCTGCGGACAAACGCTGGCTCCTTCGGCCTATAGAGCGAGATGAGCGCCATAACACCAGAGTCGGACACGACTGGACCTGATGGTCAGGGGCCCCTTTACCTTTAAGGGACCCAGGTAGCACTGTGGGTTAAACCACAGAGTCTAGGGCTTGCTGATCAGAAGGTTGGCGGTTTGCATCCCTGCAACGGGGTGAGCTCCTGTTGCTTGGTCCCAGCTCCTGCCCACCTAGCAGTTCGAAAGCATATAAAAGTGCAAGTAGATAAATAGGGACCGCTCCGGCAGGAAGGTAAACGGCATTTCCGTGTGCTGCTCTGGTTCGCCAGAAGCAGCTTTTCATGCTGGCCACATGACCTGGAAGCTGTCTGCGGACAAACGCCGGCTCCCTCGGCCTATAGAGCGAGATGAGCGCCACAACCCCAGAGTCGGACACGACTGGACCTGATGGTCAGGGGCCCCTTCACCTTTACCTTTAAATACAGGTAATGAGAAATCTCAGGGAGGGGAAGGGATTGGGAGGAAGGATGTGCCAGTTTCTTTCTTTGCGTGTTCAGACCCAGAGACCTCCCCCCTAAATAAAAACACATTTGACTCAAATTTTAGTTTTGGGTTTTGGCAGAATTTAGGCCACAACTTTATTAATTACAGTAATGTGAATGGCTGCATAGGCTCTGGTTCAACTAGCTCCTTACACCCTTGCAGATAGCGCTGACCCAGAGCTCTATCATAGGTCAGCCAAGGTGAATACCTGAGGCAGGTGAAAAGCCTAGGAACAGACTCTGTTCACTCACCAGATTTTCCTCTGGACTCAGGCACGGGCACAACCCCCTCTTGGGGGTTAACCAAACCAAGTTGAGTCCCTGGATTCCTTTAACGGAATACCCTTCACATAGGGATGGCGAGACCGTTCTCCCATCCCTATCACATGAACCTATCCCCAACCTTACAAGTTGTGACGAATTGCTACATGGCAGGCGAAACCCAAATGGCAACAGCCAAGTGGGGAAAATTCCTGCTGTGCCCCTGTCCCAATGACAGACGACACACAACAGCATAGCAAGGTCAGTTGCAAAAATGGGCGGGTATTCCGATGCATGAGCCGAAGACGTGGGCGGGTATTCCGATGCATGAGCCGAAAGAGGAAGCTCTGGGACACGTGCAAGGGTTTATATAGGTCCCATTTAGACTGCACCCCATTGGCCAGATTAAATCCAGCAACGAGGGACCTACCAATCAGACGTTGTAGCTATCAATAGCTACAACACAACCAGGAGGTCAGTCTCCAGTTCTCACCGCAACACATGCCCTCTTTTAGGAAGGACACCATATACAGTGGTACCTCGACATCCGAATGACTCGACTTCCAAAGTTTTCGACTTACGAAGTTGGCAAACCTGGAAGTCTTTTCGCCGCACGCGCGTTCTGCGAATGCGCAGAAGCGCAAAATCGCGCTTCACACATGCGCAAAACAGGCACTTCGACAACCGAAGACTTTGACTTACGAAGAGCGCTACGGAATGGATCGCCTTCGTAAGTCGAGGCACCACTGTACTTTAGTAAATCGACCCATTTTAAAGTTATGGTGGAGAATTGTGAACAACTTCAACACTGAGTGTAATCTTGGTGTAGTATTCCAGTTGGAATCAGCGGAATGAGGATTTTTTAATAAAAAGAAGAAAAAATAGAAGTGGGGAGGCACATCACACATACCTCGTAACTTGGCCTCAGCCGACTGGCACAACATTAGATGTAACACTTGCTCTGTCATGGATTCTGCATACATGCACACCAGTTCTGCTTATTTTTATTGGTGTCTTGACAAAGCTTGGTAGAATTCAAGCTTGGATCCAGATAAGTTCCTCTTGAAGGGCCCATTCCATTCAAGAGGGTTCCAGTTTTAAGTGATTTAATGAACCACAGTTCTGTTTAAATTCTAGGTCTCATTCTTTACTTGCACAAGACGTAACAGAATGTTGAATGTTCAGAATCAATATTTGGATGCAAGCTTTAGTGGTTTCAGTGAACGATGCCTCCAAATTGGTGTGTAGTTCTCCCTAGTTGGCAAATACCAGTGTTTACTCTTGGCTAACACTGAATTTAGTTGTTTTGAATCAAACTTTTATGCTGCCATCAATGAATCCTTGTTCATTAAAGTTTTTCTTGATGTTAGCATGTCTCATGAAAGAGCACTTGCTTCCTTCTCTGCAATGGGATACTTAGGCAAAAAGTCAGATGTTATGCTTTTAGTGTGGGTTAAAAAAATCACCTTTCAACACATTAAGTGAGTATTTGGTCAATAGTCAACAGCATGAGCAGTCGCATTTTGAGAATCAGGCTTTAACGTACGTGAAGGATTTGGGTGATAAAGTGACCTTTCATAGGAGGTGTGATTGCGTTTTTATTTTATTTTTTTGAGACTGAAGGATGATATATGTTTTGTCATCTTTGAGTTTGCACAACATTAGCAAGTATTCAGTTTTTAATTTCCCCTTAATCTTCCATAGGTTCATATGAAGTTAGACATACTGCTGTCCAACAAGATGGACCAACTGCAGGGAATTATGGGTCCAAATCAGTTCCACCACATTCATCTCTCATTCGGGTAATGAACTACAGTACTTAGGATGCAAGATGTTTAAAATGAAAACGTCCTGAAATAATTAATGAGAATCAACATGATTTTATGATCAATAATGTTTGAAATGATCTTGAATGTAGCCACAAACAGATCTTCTACCCTATAGCTCAAACTGTGGTATTCACTAGAAAACTACTACAGGCTAATATGGATGTAAAACTAAACTTTCAGTAATTTGTTTCACAATCTTGTTAGCTGCTTTTCTCAAGGCACATGCAGCATGTGATAAAATCAGTCAAATGGATACACAATATTGTAATATAATGGGAAGCTTCTAGGCACCATTTTTTCCCTGTTTGAAAAAAATAATTTGACTCCTAGAAAGCATTTAAGGTAGAGAAGGGCTCAGTTGAAACAAACTCACAATGAAATGTGTGAACTTACATTCAGGGCCGGCTCTACGTAGACCCCCGGTGGCGCAGGGCACCATGGCGCTGGCCCTGCAGGAGGGCGCCGTGAGCTGCGCCCGCTGGCCGGCCGGTCCGCCGGTCCGCTGCGCAGCTGCGCGCGGCGCCCACCTGCCCACCACGCTGGGAAATGGGGCGGAAGGGCGCCGGAGAGATCCGGCGCACCATGGCGACAGGGGCGCTTAAGACGGCGCTGCTTACATTAATGGGAAGAGCTTGGCTCTCTAGATTCTGTTTTTTATGTGTGATTTCAATGGATCAAAGGTAAAGTGTGGGCTTCTTATTAATGAAATACAGCATGAGCAGTTATATGGATTGAGTTTCATGTCATTGTATTGATGGGACTAGCATTTAATGAGTTTGAGGAAGTCTGATTTCAACAACCATACTTACGATTAATCACAGTTTCTTGGGTTTAGGGCAAACTGTTCCTAATCAAACATGGAAGCAAAAGCTTCCAGTCTCCTTATGGTTGTGCTGAATGAAGAGGGCAGAACCACATGAATCCAAGGCACAACTAGGCTAATTCTGAACCATTGTTTGGTGTTACATTCGAGTCAGTCCAATGTTTATATTCATACAGATTTAGTTTGATGTATGAAAAATTTCCTATAGTCCTATGAATAAAGGCATTTATTGTAAACCCAACAGGACTATTATTGAAATCAGGCCTTCCCCATCAATTTATTTTAAAAAGAGCTACACAGTAAGAACAAAGCAACTTTGAAACTTTGAAACTTCAGACATCTCAGCATTTTCCCTACCTTTCAAAATGATACTTTGCCCTTCTTCCCCCGAAGTCTCTTTCAGTAGAGAGAGAACCACAGGACAGCAGTAGTAATTACTCAGATGACCCCTGGAGAATAACTGAGGAGCAACGAGAATATTACACCAATCAGTTCAAGTCCCTACAACCTGACCTGACCTCTTTCATTTCAGGTAATGTTCATTGTATGCACAGCAAGGAAGGCTAGAGTAAAAGGACAAGGAACTGACACAGGCTAAGTGCAAGCCTCTTGGATTTCTTTATATGTGTTTTAGGTGTTTTGTATGTATGGACATACAAGTGAGTTGCTGTGTTCTTTGTTTTTAAAAAACGTATCTCAACAATATATTGTGCATGATCCAGACAAAGTTAAATGCTTTAAAATTCCACTGCGTTCAGTAGAAGAGATTCAATCATTGGTGAAGAATGTTTGCACATGAGATATGTTATGGTACAATTGCCATTTGGTTTTTTTACTCCTAGTATGTTTTTATTTAATATGAGTTTAAAATTATTCACTATTAACTTGCATTTTAATTATGTCTTATAAATGTGGTTGTGATTCAAAAAATAGTCAGTTGGGACTTTATGCATCACGTTAAACTTGTAATTTCTTCAGGGAGTTTATCTCCTTGCATGAAAGCAGTAATATAGTGACCATGCATCTCTAGGCCATTTCTGAAGCTGTCTCTGAAGTAGACAATTATGTCTTGTCTTCTTTTTTTTCTGGCAAGAAAAACAAGTTGCAACTTGAGGGATGAGCAAGTAGTCTTAGCAGTCTCTCTCTCTCTCTCTCTCTCTCTCTCTCTCTCTCTCTCTCTCTCTCTCTCTCTCTCTGTGTGTGTGTGTGTCTCATCCTCCTCTCCCCTCCTTGCATGTGTTTCAGACATTGCATTTTCATTCCAACAAACCACCCTTGAGGGGTCTCCCTTTCCATCCCTACTTCACACACCTGATTTTATTGATTATTTCCTGTTTTTAAAAAAGCAGTTTGTTGTAATGCTGGAACTAGGAAACTGTGGTTTGAGCACTCCCGATTCCGAGCAATTTAGTCCAATTTAGAGCAAAAAAAATCAGCTGAATAAGAAGCTGAGCTTTTTGTGCTGTGCTATTAATTTTAAAGATTAGTCGAATTCCAAGAGATTTTCTTTAGACATGTTGTTGCATTTCTGGAATATTCCAGAAGATTTGAAAGTGTATTATGCCTCTCACCCTTTGCCAGAATTTAAACTGAACAGGATTTTACAAACCTAAAAAAGCAACCCAAGTCACACATGCAGATGAGATTTCTCCTGTTGGCTTTATCTCATACATGGAGTGATCTGTGCCTATAAAAGAAATTAACCCCTTCCTCCATGTCCAGTTCCTCCAACAACATGTTCATGTCTTCTGATTAGAATAATGATATTGGAGCAAAATATTTCAAACAAACGTGTCTAATGTTAAATAGCATTGCATAGTAAACAGTACTCTTCAGTAATTTCTTTATATTGAAATGCTTTGGATAATGTGTAGCTTATTATTTCCCAGTTTGACAAGCCATTTCTGTTGACAGGCTCTGTGGCTAAGAACTTCTTCACAAAATCTAAGCTGCCGATCCCTGAGCTTTCACACATATGGTAAGTACTGTTTTGTAATTCATATTATTTTTATTGTGTGTGAGAGAAACTACTATGGCTGAAAGTTCTTCATACTTCTCACAATTTATCTCTAAAGAAATCACAGTAATTGCTCCCATCAAAATCACTTTGAGGTCCAGGCACAGCAGGGTGTATGTTGATCTTTATTTTATGCTTGTTATCTTTGTAGAGATACTGTCCCTTCTCAGCAGGACGAGAGAGATTTGAACAGCAATGCACACTAGAAGAATATCTTAAAGAACATAATTAGCACAATAATTCAACAGATATTTTTGTGAAATGGATTCAGATAAACATACATCCAGAATAGTTAAGATAACATCATAAGCTTCAGTTCTAGCTGTGCTTATCAGTTGAAACCTAATTAATACCTAACATTTAAAAAGTACTGCTGCATAATTCATCAACACTTTACTAATGAGGCCTTACCCTGTTTTTTTAAAAAGAAATCTATCTAGCTGACATTGCATATGGCCCATTGCAACTTCAGTTTTATATGAATCCTATTAAATTTCTAAACTTGTAAGGAAGAGTATTGCCAGTTATATATATATATGTAGATAATCAAAAATGACATTAAAATATTCAGAAAAGGAATGTATTAAATAAAAATTACAATAGTTTAATGAAATAAATTTTAAGAAAAACATCTTAAATGTCAAAGTAAAACAATAAGCAGCGTTCCCAATTATATATACAGTATTGTGCATGCAAACAAAGATTTTTATTTCAATAATGCACTCAGCTATCTTATTCACAGGGAGCTAAGTGATGTAGACTGTGATGGAGCACTGACATTACCTGAGTTTTGTGCCGCCTTTCACCTCGTTGTTGCTCGAAAAAATGGTTATCTTTTGCCGGACACCTTGCCAGAGACTCTTCTGCCTGACTGTTTTCAAGCAGGTGAACCTTTAGTGTTTGTGGGTTTGGTTTGGTTTTATAAAAAAAAAACTACTGTTGATTAAAATGCCATTTTGAGATACAGTTCTGGGAAAAGATGAGCTCTAAATTGCATCTAAATGACAGAGCTGAAGGAACCAGCTTAGCAGAATTAACACCAGCATAAAAGATGTGCTTGGCTTGACTAATACATTGATGATATGCATGTCCTGAAAAAGCATTAGACCTGTTCTCTGTTTGTTCAAATTGGATGTTGGAGAACATTGAACCTATTTGCAGTCCATATCTGTTATGCTTTCAGTATTGTTCCTAGCTACTCTGTACTGTGATGACATTGGCTGTATTTGCAAAAATAAATAAATAAATAAAAATAAACAATAAGGGGGAGGGCTGGATTTGAGCAGCAGGCAAGTTGCAAAAGTGCCTTACCCTCCACAGGACACTTTTGACAAGTGGGACATCATATGATGTCATGTGATCACACTTCAAAGAAAGAAACAGGAGTGCACCTTGAGTATACTTCTGATTCTTCCTTTCCTACTTCCCTAATTAAAGCAAGAACTGCAAAGGAACAGTAATTTGCAGCTGCAAGCTGCAATGGCAAAACATAGACTTGAGCCGCATTAAGTGCTGGAAATAAAGCTTGCATCCAACATTGAATTGAGTGCTGAAAGCGTGCCCTGTTTATAGCAGGGATTGGCTGTTCTTGGGAACTCTAAGTATGGCTGATTCCAGAAGGCTTTCCTTTAGGTGCTGAATTAAAATCTCAGTCCAAGTGCAAGCCCCATTCATGGCAGGGACCAGTTGCATTCAGAAACTTTCTAGTGGAACCAGTCCAAGCAGAGCTTGTATTTGAGGCCAAGCTTAAAAGGTTAAAGTATCTCCTGCTTCTGGAGGAAGTTTCAAGGGTGCAGTGTAATGTTCTTGACTCTTCCTTTGTGTCACAGTGGCCGGAGTGGACTACTTCAGAGTAACGACGCTACGCAGCTCTGCATTTTATTCTTTTATTGGTGCTGCGTATTTACAGTGCTAAAGTCATTGCTATTTACACGGAGTGATGTGATCAGTCGGTTTCAGAACCTCCTAATGGCTTTTGGCGCGTCTTTCTCCAACACAAAAGCTTTGGCAGACCCATCCTCTTTCCCCTCCTCTTTCTGCGTAATTCCGGAGTTGGGGGGATGGGTCTCCCCCCCTTATTCGCCCCTTCCTGTCCCACCTGGGACCCTGGCTCCTCTACCTTGCCTGAGCCTCGGCCCCGACTTCCTGCTTCCCCACTGGCATCGGAACTCTCTCTGCTTTCCCCTGTGCTCGGGGATGGGCTTGAACTCAGGAGGGGAGGGACTTCGCGATATCCCCTGTCCCTCACATCCACCCCCCTCCCAAGCTCTCCCTCACCCCTCCCCAGGTCCCCCCCAGGTGTCGGTGACGACTGGAAGCCTAAGAACTCAGTACCTTCCGAGCCCGTTGGTGTGAACACCTCCCCCCAGTCCTGCAAGCCCCCCCCTTCCGCCTGGGAGGATGGGAATCCCAAAAAGTCCGTGGCGTCAGAGCTGGTGGGGGTAAAAATGTTCTGCCAATCTGCTCCTTCCTCTGACTGGGTGGATCTCGGTGACACCCATACCTCATCCTCTGGTTCCTCAAACTCCGCTTCCCAGCGCCATGGTGAACTGCTCTCCCGTGCTTCCTCCCCCTCCCCCTCCCTTTCCATGTGCCAGGGTTTGGGTCTATGGGGAAAGAGGGCGTGAAATTCTTCTACCAGGAATTCCTCCTGTATCTGAGTGGCTGGGACCCATTCATTCTGGGACGGTGGAGCATCCTCCCATGCCATGAGGTACTCCAGTCCCCCCACCCCCCACCTTGAATCCAGGATGGCCGTGGCCTCATTGAGTTGCTCCCTGCCTTCCCTCTCCCCCCCTCCCTCAGGGGTTTGTTCGCTGCCTCGGAGCCTGCTGCTTTCCCTGTACGGCGACAGCAGCGATCTATGAAACACAGGGTGCACCCTCATGTCCTCTGGCAGTGCCAGCCTGTATGCCACCGGGTTGACCTGTTGCGTGACCGTGAAGGGGCCCAACCTTCTGGGCGCCAGCTTTTTGCATCGCCCTCTGATGGGAAGGCCCTCCGAGGACAACCAAACTTTGTCCCCCACCCTAATGACCTCCCCCGGTCGCCTGTGGCGATCTGCCCCCTTCTTGTACGCTTCCTTGGCTCTCTCCAAGTGTTCTCTGAGCTGCTGGTGCACCGTCTCCAGTTCCTCTGCCCAATCCTCAGCCTGTGGGCCCTCCTCCTCCTCCTCCCCCTCCCTCTCTGGGAAAGATCTGAGGTCACGCCCGTAATTGGCTTTAAAGGGCGACACCCCTGTGGAGACGTGCACCGCATTGTTGTAGGCAAATTCTGCCAGTGGCAGGCGATCCACCCAGTCCGTTTGCCGCTGGCTGACGTAGCATCTCAGGTACTGCTGCAGAATGGCGTTGACCCTCTCCGCCTGTCCATTGGTCTGCGGGTGTCTAGCCGTCGACAAGCTGACCTCCACCTGCAGGAGGTTCATGAGCCGCCGCCAGAACCTGGAAACAAATTGGCGGCCACGATCCGAAATAACCCTTAAAGGTAATCCATGCAGTCTGAATACGTGATCCACAAACAGTTTGGCTGTCTCTTCTGCAGAGACCGCCCTGGCACACGGTATAAAGTGGCACATTTTGGACATGAGGTCCACCACCACCAACACTGCGGTCTTGCCCCTGGACGACGGCAGGTCTGTGATGAAGTCCATGGACACTACTTCCCACGGCCTGTGCGGTGTGGCTAAGGGCTCCAGCAAACCTGCTGGTGGCGCTCTGACCACCTTTGCCCGCTGGCAGGTGTCACAGCCCCTTACATAATCCCTCACATCCTCCCGCACCCCTGGCCACCAGAAGTGTCTCATGACTAGGTGAGCGGTTTTGTCCCTCCCAAAATGACCCGCCGTTGGGTTGTCGTGCATCTGCTTGAGGACCGTACGTCTAAGCTGGGTGGTGGGCAGGTACAGTGCACCCTTGTAGAAAAGCAGCCCCCTGCGTTCTGCAAAGTCTTTTGCCTGCTCCCCCCCCTTCTCAGTTCTCTGAAGATGCGGTTGGCAAATTCATCCGCTGCCGTCAGTGCTGTGAGTTCCGCCTCGCTCACCACTGCTGCTCCGCAGGACCATGCTGACGGGGGGAAAATGTGCCTGGGTGCCGGTGGCGCCTCCTCCTCCATGTACTCTGGCTTGCGGGAGAGGGCATCCGCCCTGACATTCTGCTCTCCCGGGATGTAGTGTATGGAGAAGTTGAAGTTCGAGAAGAACTCTGCCCACCGTATCTGCCGCTGGTTGAGCACCCTGGCAGTTCTCCAGAACTCCAGGTTCTTGTGGTCTGTGCACACCTGGATGGGGTGCTTGGCGCCCACCAGGAAGTGTCTCCAGTGCTGGAACGCAGCGTGGATCGCAAGAAGTTCCCGATCAAACACCGTGTAGTTTCGCTCTGGCTGGGTCAACTTCCTGGAGAAGAAGGCACAGGGTCTCCACTCTCTGTTGGCGTCCAGTTGCAACAAAATGGCGCCCACAGCTTTATCAGAAGCATCTGTCTCCACGCGTAGGGGCGCGTCCTGAACCACGTGGAACAGGTTCTGGTCTGAGGCGAACACCCTCTTGAGGCTTTCAAACGCTGCTTGCGCCTCTGGTGTCCACCTGAACTTCTGCTTGCCTCTCAGGCAGTCAGTGATGGGAGCCGTAACGCGAGAGAAGTTCTTGATGAACTTCCTGTAGAAGTTGGCGAAGCCTAGTAGGCGTTGGGCATCTTTGCGCGTCCTGGGGCTGTGCCAGTCCAGGATGGCCTGCACCTTGTCCTTGTCCATCGCCAGCCCCTTGTCTGACAGCTTGTAGCCCAGGAAGTCCACCTCCTTGGTGTGAAACTTGCACTTCTCCAGCTTCACATACAGGTGGTTCTCCTTCAGGCGCTGCAACACCTCCCTGACATCTTTCACATGCTGCACTGGGTCATCGGAATAGATAAGGATGTCATCCAGGAAGACCAAGCATTTCCTGAAGAGGAGGGACCCCAGGACGTGGTGCATGAAGGCCTGGAAGCATGCTGAGCCCCCTTGCAACCCGAAGGGCATCACCAGATATTCAAAAGAGCCCAGAGGCGTGAACATCGTGGTTTTCCATTCATCGCCTTCCCGGATCCTGATCAAGTTGTACGCCCCCCTCAGGTCTAGCTTGGTGAAAATCTTGCCCCTGCGTGCCGCTGTCAGGAGATCATCCACTCTGGGCATGGGGAAAGCCACTGGCTCTGTTACTGAATTCAGCCGTCTAAAATCCACCACAAGACGGCGCTGTTGCGTGTCTTTCTTGTCCACCCAGAAGACTGGGCTGCCCCCTGCTGCCTTGCTTTCTCTGATGAACCCCCGCTTGAGGTTCTTGTCGATGAAAGCGCGCAGATCCTCCAGTTCCTGGTCTGACATGGCGTACAGCTTGGCTGGGGGTATAGTTGCCCCTGGCACCAGGTTGATCTGGCAGTCAAAAGGCCTGTGTGGGGGTAGGTGGTCGGACTCCGCTTCGCTGAAGACCTCCTGCAGGTCCCAGTACGGCTTGGGTATCGCCTCACCCCCTTTGATGTGCATGGTGGCCACCGTGGCTATCGGAGGCCCCTCCCCTGGTTGGTGCTGCATGCAATGTTCCAGGCAAAAGTCCGATCCAAAAGTGATGCATCTCTGGTGCCAACTGATGGAGGGGTCGTGGCGCGCCAGCCAGCTCATGCCCAAGACGATGGGGGGGTCTGAGATGGTTGTGACGTTGAATGCCAGTGTCTCTGAGTGCCTTCCCACCGTCATTCTCATGGGGGGGGTTTGATGAGTGATGGCCCCTCCCAGCAGCTCTCTGCCGTCAATGGTTGCCACGTGCAGGGGAAAATCCAGCTGCAGAAGCTGGATCTGGTGCTCTTCTGCAAAGTTTCTCGAGAAGAAGTTGGCTGAGGCACCACTGTCAATTAGGGCGAGGACCGTCAGGGGATAGCCATTTGGGAGCGTGAGCGTCACTTCTAGAACCACTCCTGCTCTGGGAGGGGTGGGCTGGCTCTGCTCCTCTCTGTGCGGGTGGGTGGGCTGGGGCTGTTGTCTGCTGACTGTGCCTGGCTGCTGCCCCTTGTCTCCTGCAGCCAGGCTTTCCCGTTTCCCTGCTGTGGTGCTGCGTCAGTGGGGGAGGGCACAACCGTTCCCGCCTTTCCTTGCCACTCCCTGCGATGTGGGCAGTCTCTGACGAGATGCTGGGGGGAGTTGCAGAGAAAGCAATTCCCACCCCTTCCCTCCTTGCGTCTTGGTGCCGCTGGGGTTTGAAAAGCCCGCGCGCGCGCGCTATCAATCTGCATGGGTTCCTGGTCCTGACTGGCCCCAGGCGTGGCTTGAAAGGGTTGTTGGGGGAGTGGCTTCTCCTGCGACCGTGGGAACCAAGCCCGCTTTGCGCGCGTTGCTTGCTTGTCGCTCCACCGGGATTCCTGTCTCACCCCCACCGCCAGAGCCGCTTTGCTCAGCTGATCCATATTACTGGGCTTTGGACCTCTCGAGAGCTCATCCTTCACCTCCTCATGCAACCCCAAGTAGAACGCCGCTTGCATTGGGGGTGACTCTAGTTCCCACCCCAATCTGTGCACCAGCATGGTGAATTTCGCCCAATACGCGCGAACTGTCATATTTCCTTGGCGTAAATTATGAAGTTCCTCCTTAGTCTGGTCCATATGACTATCGGACGAATACATCGTTTTCAAACCTTCTAGAAATAGTTTGACATTCTTCATGCAAGGATTCTTTGTTGCGATTAACGGTCTTAGCCACTCCCTGGCTGCCCCGGTAAGGTGCTCCACAATAAACGCTACCCTGTGCTCATCATCAGGGAACTCAGCGTGGTGCAGCTCAAGAGCATACACAATCTCAGTCTCAAAGCCCTGATATTCCCTCGGGTCTCCATTGAACTTGCTTACTAGCGTCCCGGCTCTCCTTCCTGGCAGCACTTGGACTTGGGGTGCCCCTCCCGCCTTGTTTTTCTCTGCATCCAGCTTGTTTTGGAGGTCTACCGCCACCGCCCTTAATTCCTGCTCTCTTTCCTGTAGCGCTCTCACCTGTTCCGCAAGTTGTAGCCGGTCGTCCTGGACCTTCTTAGTCTCTTCTTTAGCTGCCTTCAATTCCCCCTGCGCCTGCAGCGACAGCTGCTGCAGTTCTTGCTGGGCTTGCTCCGCGATCTGCCGCCATCTCTCCGCCTCTGACACGCTCATCCCGGCAACTCCAAAGTAGCCCAAAAAGGATTAGGAGGTTGCTGTCACAGTGGCCGGAGTGGACTACTTCAGAGTAACGACGCTACACAGCTCTGCATTTTATTCTTTTATTGGTGCTGCGTATTTACAGTGCTAAAGTCATTGCTATTTACACGGAGTGATGTGATCAGTCGGTTTCAGAACCTCCTAATGGCTTTTGGCGCGTCTTTCTCCAACACAAAAGCTTTGGCAGACCCATCCTCTTTCCCCTCCTCTTTCTGCGTAATTCCGGAGTTGGGGGGATGGGTCTCCCCCCCTTATTCGCCCCTTCCTGTCCCACCTGGGACCCTGGCTCCTCTACCTTGCCTGAGCCTCGGCCCCGACTTCCTGCTTCCCCACTGGCATCGGAACTCTCTCTGCTTTCCCCTGTGCTCGGGGATGGGCTTGAACTCAGGAGGGGAGGGACTTCGCGATATCCCCTGTCCCTCACACTTTGCAACCACAGATGTACCTGTTAACTTACCCTGGGTGGGGCTTTAGGAGAAATGTGTGTTCCCCTGAAAGGCCCCATTAGCTTTGTGGGCCAGAGGTTCTCCGCTGTGCACTAAACCATGGTTTAGTGCTACGTGTATGAACATAGCACTCATCTCACTCTTCCTCCTACACTACTAGGAGGATATTTTCACCAGAATTCATTCATTTCTTTCTTTCTTTTTTAAAAAATAAGATTTTATTAAAACTTTTTCATAATGTAATTAAGATAAGAGGAACTATTCTAAACACAAACAAAACCAGAGACAGAGAAGAGAAAACGCAGAGTCCTCTCTTGAAGGTAGCTCTTAACCCTTGTCGCATACAGAAAGTGCTGGGCCCTCCCACCTCTCACCCGGGGATGTCTTCCCTTCCCTGCCTCTCACTCAAGGTCCTTAACACAAACCACCCACCACCTTCACGTGGGGGGGGGGGGAGAGAGAAGAAAGTTATTTTCACTTTCCAAGATTTCTGGCATTACATGCAAACCAGATTTCCCAGTCAATTTCAAAACTAATCAGTGAGTTATGAAATGGCATTTGTTTAAACATCCAGCGTTTGTTCTAAAAACACAGTCCTTTATTTGCACATAAGAACAAACCAGGAACCCTAGAATATGAAACTAACTTTAGTGGAGATGCCGCCCGCCCCCCAGCAGGACATAGTGGGGTGAAGAAATTGGACTCCAACTCCCATCAACCCCAGCAAGCATGACCAGTGGTTGGGGTATTAGGAGTTGGAGCTCAGAAGCATCTAAAGGGCCACAGGTCCCCCAGTGCCCCCAAATAAAAATCAAGTTTTTCCTCAAGGTGACCAAAACATAACAATGGCATGTCCATAGCCCTGGAATAGAATTAAAGAGCATTTTAAAATAAAAAGTACTTGTAAAATTATAGCACACAATATATTAAAGAAGAATGTTAATACAGTGATGCAGTTCACAGAAAATGTTCACAGTTCACATAAAAGTTAATGCAAGGACTTATTTGCTTTTCTATCCCCCCCCCCCTCATTTAGCTCCTCTTCAGCCTAAAAGTGATCGTGTCTTGAATTCTTATTCAGAATCATTGGCAGCAAGTCAACAAACGAGGGACTTCAGTAGGACTGAAGTAAGAAAAACTCACCTGCTGGTGTTTTTTTTTTTTTTTAAAAAAACCGCATCTCTATTTTGCTTGTTTGCCCATGTCTTCACTTCCTTTACATTTAATTTTTAATTTTTAAAACAAATTGTTGAGAGAGAATAATTTAACAGTTGGATAATCAACACTCCATGCTTAGTTTACCTTTAGTAGGTTACTCTCTGTGCTCCTGGCTTGATCGTCCATGCATATAGAGAAATGTCTAGTGTGGGCAACCTTTGGTGCTCCGGATGTTGCTGAACTACAACTACCATCAGCCAGAGCAAGCATATTTGATGACCAGAGATGAGGGCCAAAGGTTCCCCACATCTGGGATCAACTGTAGAATGGGTTGGGTGATAGTACAGATAACAAGGAGAAATCCAGCAAGCCAAGGTCAGTGCCAGACTTTGGACAGCTAGTAGTATGGAACTGCCAGTGAGCCCCCAATATTCGCACAGGCAATGCTCAAACTGGTTGAGCTTCAGTATGAGGATGAAGCTTCAATTCTAGTATAAGGCCATGTTTCAGTTCTTTAGACCACCTCTATTTGGCCTGCCCATACATAAATTTGTTCTTACTCTAGAAACAATTTCTCACTATAAGCTACAATAAATATGAGACTGTGAAACTTTGGTTGCCTTGCTATAGATTTGTTGCTAAAAGTTTCTTTTCAGACTGAACCAGAATGATTCAATTGTCGCTGTTTTATAACTGTTTGGGAAAGCTTCTAGTCTTAGAATTTATACTGATGTGCTTTTTCACACTACAGAGGATGACCTATGCATCTCTCTCTCTCTCTCATTTATTTTATCCCTCAATTTTAAAAATAACCAGCTTGAAACTGTTCGCGAAGATCCAAGCAACTCGGAGCCATTGATTCTCTTTGAGGCAACTTCCATTGACCCAGTTGGTGACCGTTTCTTTATATTTATTGCATTAGTCGCTGTGTAGAATTGCATTTATTTATTAATTAAATTTATAAACAGCCCTTCATCCAAAGATCCACAGGGTAATTTACAGCATAAAAGTACAAAATGAAAACACAAAAGATATAACACAACAAAACCAAACGAACTAACAGAAAAAAGTAACCCCCCTCAGTTTTGATTTTACTTATATACCCTTTTGTATCCTTGCTGAAAAAGTATTACCGCATGTGCATTTAAAAAAGATAACTGTGGAACAGTAGGAGAAAGAGAGCTTACTTCATTGGATAATTTCCTAGCAAATACAATGCTGGAACTATAACCTATTAACAAATTGCGTTTGGGTGTTTGGCTGATAATGGACTCTGTTTTAGCTTATCTGGACAATTCTCATACAACAGGACTTGTTTCCATGACCCTGAAAATTGCTTGAAATATGAGATGAACCAACAGGCTGATTGTGATTGCAAGGCAGTCATCATGGGATTGTTGGGTTACAAGCATAAGTTTCAGGTTTTCACTGTGGACAGAACTCCTGCTGCAATGTACTGCGTTAGATGTAGTAAAAGAAGAAAACAAGTCTTTGGCTGCAATATGGAACACAGATTCTTGTAAATAAGTCACTGAACACAATGGAGCTTACTACTGAATGTAGTAACTGTAGTATGTAGAATTGCAGTGTACAGTATATCACATTTGTGAAGCAATTCCTTTGCTGTTTCACTTCCTTTCAAATTCAGCCCACCAGCTTGCTTTGTGACACATAGTTTAACTTCAAAACTAGATTATATAATATAGGAAATTAAATTTGTCCTGATTGTACTCTTCTTCTAAGGTCTTCGCCTGAGGTCTCTCCAGACCTACAGGTTTCCGTCAGCCTGTAACCTCTAAAATGATTTGCAGCTTGCCTCTCTCTATTTCTTATTCTTTTTTTAAATTATAAGCTACTTTTCCTCTCTTTTATAAGGAGACTTCACTCGAAGAGATGCCTGATAAAGTTGCCCTGACACAGGACACAGTTAATGATGACAAACAAGGTACAGTACCAAACTGCTGTCTTTTAATTAATTAGGTTTCAGCTGGAAATGGATAATTCATACAGTTCCTCTTGGTTAAGAAAATGAAATGAAACTGGGCATCTCTGGCAAGGCATGTGGCTCCTGTCAATGAGGGCTCCCCCCTCCTCCCGCCCGTCCTCTTACCTACTGAAAAAGCTCAGTGCTTGTATTTCGTAATCAAGATTGATGCTTCTGCGGAACTGCCTCAGACAGTATTGATTTCTCAAACAACCACCTGTGGAATAACATTATAGTATTCGGTGCTGACCTTTAAATCCCTAAACGGCCTCGGTCCAGTATACCTGAAGGAGCGTCTCTACCCCCATCGTTCTGCCCGGACACTGAGGTCCAGCACTGAGGGCCTTCTGGCGGTTCCCTCGTTACGAGAAGCCAAGTTGCAGGGAACCAGTCAGAGGGCCTTCTCGGTAGTGGCACCCACCCTGTGGAATGCCCTCCCACCAGAGGTCAAAGAGAATAACAATTATCAGACCTTTAGAAGGCATCTTAAGGCAGCCCTGTTTAGGGAAGCTTTTAATGTTTGATGGATTTCTGTATTTTAATGTTTTGTTGGAAGCCGCCCAGAGTGGCTGGGGGAACCCGGCCAGATGGGTGGGGTATAAATAAATTAATAATAATAATAATAATAATAATAATAATAATAATAATTTATTATTATAAGAACTAAGGCTAAGCTCTGGTAAAGTTATGCATGATATATGTACTATTCTTATCTGTTTAGCTACTAAATGTTTTTCCTAAACTTCTGCATAATTTATCCTGGGCTTCCCATGGTTTACATCTCAACTAAAAGCTCATAAGGGTAGTTTACTGTTGGGAAGTCTATGCAGGAAACAACAAACATCATTGTAGTTAAATGTATCTTGAAGCTTATCTATATTATGTAACTTCAGTGTTGGTCTTAGATAGCCCTGATAACTCTCTGTGTGAGCTGAATTCTTCTTAGCATGTGACAAGGACATTTATAGGGACAAATAAGAGTTAGAAACGGTAACTGGAATAACCGTTTTTTCCTCGATGGAATAATTAATAACAAGTAACATTCCAGTTTTTGTTTTTACTAAGGTCTGAAAGTTAGTGCTTCTTCCCAGACAATACAGAAGGAAGTCAAAGCATCTCAGCACTTGACTGTCAAAACAGGTATGGAAAAATTCCTATATAACATAGAACCAGGTTTGTTTTAATGTGGAATCTCTTAAGTTTGCTTATATTGGTGCTTGCCACAGCATAAAATATATTTATTATTGGGTTATTAGCTATCGGCAGTATAAAGAAAATGGCTTCAAGGGCTTCCAGTATATATAAAGTATTGACCAGAATCTTGTGCATACATAGCTGTCTGCCTATTATAACTAATTGGCTCTACCTTGGAATATTTTTCCTCTTCACTGTGTGAAGTATTAGAGAAGCTTTTGTAAGACTACTGTATTTGTTGGTCTAGGAAGAAAAAATGAAAAGAAGCTTATTCCTTGTTACTTTTAAACTTCAATCTTATGCATAATCATTAGAATTTAATAGCACTTGCTTTTTCTCACGTTGTTAGAAAAAAATGTACTTTATTTTGATCTCTCTATAAAAGCTATCTTATTGCATTTTAAAAACTGTTTCAAAAAAGAAATAATCCAAAAACACACCTAGCAAAATTGGGTGGCTGACCACCTGCTGCTGAAGTTCCGTCTCCTACATAAGAGGATTGTTATTAATGAATTAATAACTATCCCATCTTCCTTATGCAAAAAGTCCTGAACTTACACATGATCTAAAGTGATGAGCCACTTAGTAAAATCTACTTTTCTTCCTGAATTTTATTGACTCTCACTTTTGTTTAGTATAATACTGCCTTCTTATAGTTCATATAAACATACAGAAAAATGGACCACTTGAAAGCAGGTGTATATGTCTGAACGGTCCTGCATATTAAAACAAAACCACTCTATATATAAAAAGTTAGTATCTCAGGAAGAAATAGTATATCTTGGGTATCTTCCTGTTCTGTAAGTTTTCTATGTTCTTTGTTTTTTGAACAATCAATAGATCATTGCTTGTCATGGCCAATTGAACCATCTTAGAGTTTTCCTCCCATGGCTGCAATTTTATGTGGTTATACAATTAAAACAGGTGCTGTAGCATGAGAAGTTCATATGTTATACTGCTAATGGCCCAGTGCAGACATAAAAGTCTTAGTTCAATAAAGGAACCAGGAACAAGCTGTCAATTCAGAGTGGCTGGGAAAACCCAGTCAGATGGGTGGCAAACAAACAGGTTTTCTGTCCAGTAAGTGGTATATACATTTTGCTAAATAAATAGTGTATAGTTTTTCATTATGTCTGAACCAGGGAACCTAAGGTTACTGACTTCCAAACAAGTCAGGTTAGCAAGTCAACCTTTTAACCATGGCTTAGTAACTTGGCTTGTTTGGAAATCAGTAACCAGAGGTTTCCAGTTTGGATTAACCAAAAACTCCCCTGCTTGTTTCTTAGCTCACATGTGGGAGCACAAAACTTGTTCATATCTCATCTTAATACACTGAGAGATGATTGTTCAAATGCAGTCTGTTTGTTCAGACCTCAGAATACAGTCAAGGGTTTTTTTAAAATGTGAAATGCCTTATATTCAAGTGCTCAGTAGTGCTGTTCATAGGCAGCACATGTTTACAGTGATTCATCTTGAAGCATCCCTGAAAATTAGGGGATCTGACTTCCTGAAAATATTCCTAACAAGTGATCCTTTGTTACAGTTGCTCAGGAATCTAACACACTTAAAGCAAGACCAAGATCAAGGTAAGCAAAGGCAAGAACAAAGAATAATTCATTTATTTCTGTGTGTACCTGTGTGTTCTTGTTGGCACATCCAACAAGTAGATTGTGATCTACCGGTAGATCACTGGACGTGTGTGGTAGATCACTGGTAGATCACTGGCTCCACCCAAAGAAGCTCAGCAACTTTGGCTCCCCTAAAAAAGCTCAACATTTTTGCCCTGCACCCCCCAAAATGTGGCTTTCCTCCTCCCTAAAAAGCTCAACAACTTTGACCTGAACTGCAGAAAAACAGCACTTTCCTTCCTAAAAGAAGCTCAACAACCTTGACCTGAACCCCCCAAAAGGGGGTAGATCACTGCGAGTTTTTAACTCTGAGTAGATTGCAGTCTCTTGGGAGTTGGCCACCCCTGTTCTACATGTTTGCAATCTATGCATCCAGGTGCGAAAATAGCTTGATGATTTCCCCTCCCCCCCCCCCCGGAAAGGAAAAATAAATAAATCATTATATAAAAAATGGAGGCTTGCTTGCTATGAACCATTAACCAGTTGGCAATTCTGGGCAATGTAGAAGTAAGAACTACAAGTGATAGTTAGTGCATTTGTATGCTTAATCACATAATATATATAAACTATTCGCATATGATGGGAGAGTGAACTAAAATTCAAGAGATTGGTTTTTTAATTGTGCAGAGCAAAAGAATAGACATTCCTGTTAGAAAACATTCAGGAAATCCATCTGAATCCCTTGGCAGTGAAAAATACAGCTGCAGGTAGGGGAATTTATCTAGATGAAGTGAAATGGTTTGAATTGAGCAAAGCAGATGCAAATATAATTTGTTGGGTGAAGGCTCATAATGATGCCTAAATCTGAATTAGATTTAGGCATGCCTAAAATAAAAGTTTAAGCATGTGTAACTCTGCACGGTTTAAGAACCCTCATGAAAATTCATAATGATCTTAGTATTTTGTTTCCATTTTTAATGAAATGGTAACAAACATCAATTATATTCTAGTCAGCACTGAAAACAGTTATTGGCTTAGATCCAAAGACCTATGTGTAGAGTTCTGCACATCCCCAAGACTTCCAGCCTAGGATTAAGACCCCAGAAGTTTGTTCATGAGGGAATGTGGCCCTTGGGTTAAAAACAAAAAAGTCTAGCTTTTCAGCATTCTATGCCATGGTCTCGCAATGCAATACAGTGGTACCTCGGTTTAAGTACACAATTGGTTCCGGAAGTCTGTACTTAACCTGAAGCGTACTTAACCTGAAGCGAACTTTCTGATTGAAAGTAATGGAAAGTGGATTAATCCGTTCCAGACGGTCCACAGAGTACTTAAACTGAAAGTACTCAAACCGAAGCATACTTAAACCGAGGTATGACTGTATATGCAACTAAGGAGTTTTCAAAAACTACCCATCTCTGAAAGCCACAATTTTTAGAATGTCGGTTATACGTAAGACTCCCTACTATGAAGAATTGCACACTAGATATGTGTTGTGTACACCTGCCTGTACCATATTCAAAAGCCTTCAGTATGTAATCCCTGGAATGATCTGTTTCCGATGTTTTATGTACACATATCCATCCATATATAGGTTTACCATATATTATCCTTAAAAAAAGTTCATTTAAGTGTGATTTCTGCAGATGACAGCTAAAGGCCAGGAGCCAAGTCTTCAGATAACTATGAGGCTGCTTATCCTAGTTCTACCCAAAGAACACCCTGGCACAGTACTATGGCCTGACTTGTGTGTGTTTGAAGGAAGTGTTACAATCTTCATATGGTAGAGAAGTTTCACATGGTAGGTAATTGCATCCTTTCCACTGACACCACAATAATGTTTAATACGAATCAGAATTCTGTCTGTATGACACACACAGTTCACATTAAATATTATTGTGGAGTGGACTGACGCTGGCTCCACCATGTGACTGTAAAGCACCGTCTCTAAACATAAAGTCAGGGGGTATGTCATATTTAATGAATACATTCAGTGTTTGTTTTTTACAACCTTTGCGTTAGGCATAAAACCCCCAGTAACTTAACCCTTTTAATCTTGTCTTTTTTTACCCAAGATCTTATTCAAGCACATCTATAGAAGATGCGATGAAAAAGGGGGGAGAACCACCAACTCCCCCGCCAAGGCCACAGAAATCACATTCCAGAGCATCCTCCTTAGATCTCAATAGGATGTTCCAGCAAAACACACAAGGTAAAGTTTCACAACCCTTTCTATATGGCCTCTGCTGGTTAATGGTTGTTAATAACAGGCTTTAAAGGCAACTGTAGTAGTTACATGCCAAACACATTTCCAGTTATTTGCACAGGCACTTACAGCTGCTTCACATATGCACCTTCATTTCTTGATGTTGCAATATCAGATGACAATTTGAATATTCAATGGGTCGGCACAGATAGAACTTCCTTTTCACTCACTATCAGTGCGAGTTGAAAGTGCCACTGAACTGAGGTGCTGGACTTACTCTTCTTCTGGGAGTCATGAGGAAATGTGTCCTGCCCAGCCGGGTCCCAGGGGATCTACCAAACAACCTAGGCTGTTGTGGGCATAGACAGCAGAAACAGACAGCCCAAAGTCCAATTCCAGGCAATCAGAGGTTCCAGAAAGAGTTCAGGCAAGAGACAAGTCGAGGGGCATTCCAAGGTGCAGGTAAGCCAAGGCCCAGATACAAGACCCAGTACTAGTAGCAAGATGTTGTTCTAGCAGCAGATCTGCAGCCCCCTCGAAGTTTCTACAGAGAATCCTTCTCATAAGGAGGAGTCCTAAGTCACAAGTTTATGAGGAGTCCTCTTCTGCACTCAAGCATTCTACTTGACTGTGCGGGTCTTGTTCTGCCTCTTGAGGTGCCATCATTCCCAGGATTTCAGGGGTGGTTCTGTCTCTGCTTCAGAAGCTGAGCTTCCTTTCTGGGGTGGTGGTATGCCTGCCAGTCTCACCCAAAGGCCCTCCTGGTTCATCCTTGACTGTTGTTGTGAGCCATTTCTGAGCTTCTGTGGGCTCTAAATCACCCTAAGACAGATTCTTCTCAGGAGAGGAGTCATCTGTCGGGGATAGATATATAAAAGTTTATAAAAGTTATAAACTGCTTGATTGTAAAAACTCTCAAAGCAGTTTACAAAAAAAGGGAAATGAAGCCATGTACTTGCATTGGTGAACCAGTCCTTAGCTCTTCATGTATACTGATTGAACAGTGCATTACTTTATATAACCTTGCTCTGAAATGTCAAGTGCTTCCAGAGTAAACAGACAAGTTTGTCAAATTTCCCCCTCCTGGATTATATGCAGCATGCTAGCCAAATATTATGGCCTGACTGGTGTTTGATACACCCCAGGTTTTTGCATATATTTATCAGATGATCGATAGGCTGCAATACTGTATATGACAGTTGTGCAACGCCAGATATAGCTTAAGAAAACGCAACTGCATGTTAGCACAATTTAAAGCTCATGAGTAAGAGGGAGTCTTCCTTTGGTTCAAAACTAATAGGATAGTTTTATGTTAAAAATAAAGCAAATTCTATAGCTTATGGACCAAGTTTAATATACTTTGCTATTTGCATATTCTTCTTGGAAAACAGCACATGGCAGCTGCTTGGGTTTTTTAAATTAAACATTTTTTCAAATGACTGTCAAACTTCAGGCGAAGCCAAAGTTGCCACTTTAGATGCCTGGCAAAACTGTCATCATTTATGTCTTGCTCTCACCTGAGCAGTGCCATCATTTTGCAAAGTTGCTGGTGACTTTGGCTAGGGAAAAATCAGTGCCTCCATCATATTTTGTCCATTTCTCCATTTGTAATCATCAGAGAAACCAATGATACAATTTTTTGTTTCGGAGGGGTTCTTTTTCATTGTTTGCTTACTATCCATTGATGGAGATTTATTTATTAATTTATTAAATGTATGTCTCTTCTCATACATACATACGAACAAATATTGCCTAAGGGATAGCTCAGCCCGTACAGCATGAGACTCTTAATCTCGGGGGCTTGTGGGTTTGAGCCCCATGTTGGGTGAAAATTCCTGCATTGCAGGGGGTTGGACTAGATCAGGCACCCCCAAACTTCAGCCCTCCAGATGTTTTGGACTACAATTCCCATCTTCCCCGACCACTGGTCCTGTTAGCAAGGGATCATGGGAGTTGTAGGCCAAAACATCTGGAGGGCCGCAGTTTGGGGATGCCTGGACTAGATGATGCTCGTGGTCCATTCCAGCTCCATGATTCTTTAAATACACATAGCAAACAAAAGGTTTGGTGTGTGTATTTATATATTTGCATATATAATTTTATAGGTGCATGCACATCCAACTATCTTTGGTAAAGGAGACCACAGCACTGTGATATGTTTTCATTATGATGCAGTGACCCAAAAAAGCATCCCTCAACAATTGATCATACTGCCTTATGTGTCTCTGCTTTGCATACTGAACATTTCTGGTTCCAGGACTTCTTCCACCTGGCCAGCTTTGCACTGATTCTTCTGCTACAGACTGTGCAAATGGCTGCTTAATTCCTTAACAGAAGAGCTGGTGTGTGCCAGCAATTTGCCTCATGCTGCATTTCCTATGCTGTGTTCCTTTTAATCATGCTGTGTTTAATAGTCTGATCAGTACATTAAATTAAGAAAGGTGGCAACTCAGACTAGTCTTTCAAGTTTTATATGGTTGGATAAAAACAAAAAAAGACCACCCACAGAACACTTAAGGTATTGCTTAAATTTAAGATACTGGTACAATCTTCTGTCGGCTATGCATGCTTAGTATAATTTAAGTCTTCATCAAACTGTGATGAAGCCACATAAATTAAATGGGTTATATAAAATATAAGCAGAATCAGAGCATTTAGATCCTATACACATTGCCATGTAGTCTTCTGTCATATAGATCTGCATTTAGGATTGTATTATTCAGAAAGCCCACAAATGTATATGAAATAGGAACTGAGTAGGCATCTGGGGTTTTTCCTTGGCCTTCTATAATTACAGGGAAAAGTCATACAAAGCTTCCACCTGTAAATCATGAATTCCCATTCATGTTAAATGCACTATTCTATTCAAGTTGCTTTATGACAGCAGGCTGTAGATGAAAGGGCACCTTTCCCCCCTGAAAAACTTGTACAAGTCCTGAATAAATGAGTAGGGTTGTACACTCCTGCTTCAGACTCTAGAGCTACGTAATTAATTTTTAACACAGTCACAGGCTATGCTTTTGGAGCTGGATGTTCGAAGAAAATAGTAAAGCAGAACTTTAAACAGTAGAATACAGGAATTTACTTATGGAGTGGCATTGATGAAAGAGAAGTAAAATATTTTGCCTTACCAGTTTTTTTTTCCAATCAGAAGGGGTAATTCAAAATTGAAAGGGTATCACAGTGATAATCTTGGCATAGATCGTGTCGTGACAAAGATCGTGTCAATGTTATAAGCTGCAACTGGTAGGTACTTTGGGTCTCAGATTAATCTTTAGTCAAAACATTTGTTCCTATGTCCTTTCAAATTGACCTGATTTAAACAAGTATTGGAGGGACACAGGTGGCGCTGTGGTCTAAACCACTGAGCCTCTTGGGCTTGCCATTCAGAAGGTCGGCGATTCAAATCCCTGCAACGGGGGTGAGCTCCCATTGCTTGGTCCCAGCTCCTGCCAACCTAGCAGTTTGAAAGCACCCCCCCCCAAAAAAGTGCAAGTAGATAAATAGGTACCGCTCCGGTGGGAAGGTAAATGGCGTTTCCTTGTGCTGCTCTGGTTTCGGTGTTCCGTTGCACCAGAAGTGGCTTAGTCATGCTGGCCACATGACCCGGAAAAACTGTCTGTGGACAAACACCGGCTTCCTCAGCCTATAAAGCGAGTTGAGCGTCACAACCCCAGAGTTGTCTGTGACTGGACTTACCGTATATACTTGAGTACAGTGGAACCTCGGTTTATGAACACCTCGGTTTATGAATTTTCGGTTTATGAACGCCGCGGACCCATCTGGAACGGATTAATTCACTTTCCATTACTTTTAATGGGAAAGTTCGCTTCAGTTTATGAACGCTTCAGTTTATGAACAGACTTCCGGAACCAATTACACCCATGTTTCAGTTTATGAACGCTTCAGTTTAAGTACTTCGTGGACCCGTCTGGAACGGATTAATCCACTTTCCATTACTTTCAATGGAAAAGTTCGCTTCAGTTTATGAACGGTTACTCTGTGGACCATCTGCAACAGATTAATCCACTTTCCATTACTTTCAATGGGAAAGTTCGCTTCAGTTTATGAACGCTTCAGTTTATGAACAGACTTCCGGAACCAATTGTGTTCATAAACCGAGGTACCACTGTATAAGCAGAGTTTTTCAGTAGCTACTGGTAAATTTCTAAATTTCTAAAATAAAAATAGATACCAATAAAATTACATTAACTGAGGCATCAGTAGGTTAAATGTTTTTGAATATTTATTTCAAAGCAAACTGTCAGTGTCAACCTTGGGTATTTTTTTTTACCCTTCTCCCCCTCCTGTTCTTTATATAAAGCACTTTGGACTTAAAATGATTATATACTGCACTGTGGAATTTTTATTGGTAACTACACTTAGACTACAGAGCCCTAAAGTTACATAAAAATGTAGCAAGCATTTCCAGAAGTTTAGCATGCTTCAAGATGTCCACCTACTTCCATGACACTTCTCATAGAAACAGAAATGTTTCTGTTACGCTTATGACATCTTTTATGTAGAACTTAAGCCGCTGGATTACATACCCGTCTTTGATATCCACATGGAAGTGGCCCCAAGTGAGCATAAATAAGCAAAATTTCTAATACAGTAGTTTCTCCATATAACAAAATGTACAATCTGCATTGTTTTGGATGTATTTTCATTTGCATAAAAATGGAAAGCCATAGTCCCTGTTCTGAATATTTTTAGAGTTTGACTTTCAGATTTTATTCAGTTGAGAATGAGTTCAGTTTCTAAATGCATGCACACATGCCATTGCTGTATCTAACAAGCAGAACCCAACAGTGACAAATCTAGCATGCCACTATACTTGCCTGTC
Organism: Zootoca vivipara; assembly: GCF_963506605.1. Taxonomy (NCBI): domain Eukaryota; kingdom Metazoa; phylum Chordata; class Lepidosauria; order Squamata; family Lacertidae; genus Zootoca; species Zootoca vivipara. The sequence continues at coordinate 37,912,066 of NC_083279.1, forward strand.
TACTGCATATATATTATAATATATAGAAATACATTCACACGCATGTGCATATTTTCTTTCTTTCTCTCTGACTGACACACACACACACACACCACAGAGCTGTCCTGCTTCGGAATAGATTTTTGCTGATGCTCTGTTCTAAGAACTCTAGATTGTGCCTGGGAATTGTGCTCACATAAGCATACTACTTTCAAACAGGTCAGAGATATTCTGAAACAGCAGGATTTTATGAATATTTCATGAATAGCTTAAGTTAGAATTTTAGGATTAAAAAAAAAGCAGGAAACTGGGTCAAACATGCCTGGTCTGAGCATTTTGCTTGCCTAGAATCCTGAATGCCCAGATACAGCATATTTTCCTAAGCTGAACAAGATGTAGCACACACACACACACACACACACACACACACACAGTGTGTATATATATGTATATATATATATATATATATATATATATATATATATATATATATATATATATAATGTATAGCCTGTTGTGAGAGAAACAACTTAATGTTCTGAAATGAACTGCATTTTGTACCTTTGGTAGTGCTGAAAAGATACTGCACATGAAACCCGTGCTTGGAAGAGGCCCCAGTTTATTATTTCCTTTTAATACAATTTGCTATTTCTCCTTGGGGATTTACCTGACCCCCACAGATGGCAATGTTAAGAGTCAGGACATGAACACACAATAAATATTTGCAGTGGCTTTACAGCAAGTTTAATAAAAGGACAGCAAACGAAGACTTTTTATAACCCTGTTGTGGTTAAAAATGGAGTTTTCAGTAGAAATTGATTTCAAGATACAGTATAAAGAAAAACTATGGATTATTGGCAAAACATAGTTCAAAGTAACTGTACTTTCTCATTTAGGTGTTGCTAAATGCATTTCAGAGCACCTTCACTGAAAGAATGCAGGATTGCTTATGAAACCCGTATATAGATTGCAACATGGTGGATTCATTTGTGATGTTGCTTCACTTTCAGTCTATATACGTACACTGGGAAGATCTGGGGAACTTCCTGACCTATATACCTATATACATTTTATGAACACAGACTTAACACACACTTGTGATTACTCCCATCAGTCCCAACAACTGTGAGATAATGGCCAGGGATGATGGGAGTTGTAGTTCAGCAACATCTGGAGGACCCAATGTTCCCCTACACATGCGTTTTGTGAATTCCAGCACAGGAATGTCTATTTTGCAACAAATAATATTGTGTCCTAAAGACCAACACATATAATTATTACTTAAATTTCCATGGACTCACGTCTACTCTGGAAACTCTGTGTAAGAGATATCTGATGTGTGATACATCCGTGGACTTTTTGTCTAGCTGTAAGGATAACACGACATGGCTGCAATATATACCCAGGTTGCATATGCTGTAGCCTCCAACTTTTCCAGGGCTAGAACCCAGTTTTATTTTTTTAACCAAATATTCTGCTCCTCCCCTCTTTATGCAACCTAGAAGAACTGGAGGATTGGCTAATTCAAGAGTGGCATGGTTTCTATCTTGCTGTTTAAAGAGTTACCTTTGACCTCCAGCTATGTGCAGAGTATATGCTGGATTATTATTATATTTAGCCCACCCATTTCTTCCCAATCATCAAACAAATACAGGTATAACCCACAACTATAGAGTATGTCCACCCAATACAATTTTGTTTCTGTGAGGAGTAAGAGGAGAGCGTAGTGATGCCACTACCCCTACTGAGCTCTTTTGACATTCTCCACAGCTCTGATCATTGCGCATTGTTATGTGATTGGTGGCCACACATTTTGAATGGTTTTTAAGTGTATGTCCTTAAATTGTTTTTTCCCCCAATCACTATTGTGTTTGCCACCTGGGCTCCTTTGGGAGAAAGGGTGGGATAAAAATTTAATAAACAAATAATTTTCCCAGTTGACAAATTAAATACAAGGGTGCTACAAAGAGAAAGCGGATCACGCCTGCTTTCCCATGGCGTCTGTTCACCGGACAGGTAATGAATATCTGATGCACATAAGACCCTTTCATACATTACATACATGATTATTAGGGTCACACACTTCTGTCCTGGCAACATGCACCTGGGCTAGGCCTGTGCAGATATCTGGCAGATATCCTCTGGAGAGGAGTCCCTGTATGTGGGCGGCTGTCCTGTACCCTGCATTATTATTTATTGCATTTATTCTCCACTTTCTGCAGAACATATCTCAAAGCAACTGACAATTGTAAAATATACAGAATACAAAATAAAAGGCAAACATCAAAAGATAAAACAAGTATTAATAAAAGTACTAATCTGTGGAATCCTCAGCATGCATGAGAAGGAACACACACAGAACCTTTTGAAAGAAATAAACGTCACCATCAACACCAGGCTGGCAGTGATATTTTAAAGGCTTTCCTTAGTGGCTGTCAGTTCCACCTGCATGTAGAGAAGGGTGGGAATAAGGTTTTCCAGCAGAGAAGGGTGGTGATGTGTAAGAAAAAGGTGTTATCAGTGGGGAATTGTTATCAGGAGTAATTGGATAATAGTGTGAAGAATTATCGGAAAGACTTTCCTATAAAGATTAAAATGTGAAAACAGTCATTCCCAAATATGTACAACCCTTGCAACTCTGGGGGGGGGGGATTATTTAGTAGAGTTCTAAAGAGGCACTTTACAAGAAACACAAGTGAAATTCAGGGGCAAATCTACTTTCTTGCATAGCCATCAATTTGATTTAAAAATCTTATACAAGAAACAGTCACATTTGACTGGGCAGTCACATTTGATACTTGCATTGGGATAAGTAAGCAAGTTATTTACTTTTAAGAAGCTATCCATCCAATTGCTAATTGCATGGTTATGTCGGGCTCTCAAGCTCTTTTCATATGAAAAGCAATCCAAACTTTGTAGCACACACACCTTCCAAATGTTGAAATCTAAACCCACTGACCATTGCCTAAGAATCAGCGACTGAGATTATTTTAACTGGAGACGTCTGGGGTTGCCTCGTAGTGCACTTGGAAAATCCTAAGTTGTACCCAGGTTGATGTTCTGCAGAAATAAGTTAAATGTTTTATGTACAATGGTACCTCTAGTTACGAACTTAATTCATTCTGGAGGTCCGTTCTTAACCTGAAACTGTTCTTAACTAGAGGCGTGCTTTCGCTAATGGGGCCTCTTGCTGCCGCTGTGCCACCAGCACACAATTTCCATTCTCATCCTGTTCTCAACTCAAGGTAACTCTTCCAGGTTAGCGGAGTTTGTAACCTGATGCATTCGTAACTCGAGGTACCACTGTACTTAAAACTGGCCGTTGTGATACCCTTGAGCTTGAACAAGTATTGAGTTTGCCTGGCAGTTCTTCTGCACCTTCATGATACACCTTTAGGTGACACATGAAAATCTTCCTCTTCAACCAGGCCTTTGGTCGACTAACATCTTCCTACTTTTAATTGTGTTTGTGGGGGGAGGGGGGTTATTGGCTTGTTTTGTTTTTATTATGCATTTTGTGTTTTTATCTTGTATTTTTATGCTGTGAACCGCCTTGAGATCTACAGACAAAGGGTGGTATATGAAAATGAATGAATGAATGAATGAATGATGCCATTCTCAAGTCTGTTTCGGAATTGAGTAACCTTTTTGTGTTTGTTGCTTCAACATATAAAATTCTAGCATTTGTTGTTTCAACATTTAAATTCTAGTGTTTGTTGTTTCAACATTTAAAATTCTAGCATTAAGGTAAGAAAGACGATTCCTATATATACATTAATTGAACCCTGTGTGCAGGCTTTTCATAGGTATCAAGCTGTGAGAGAAGGATGCTGGATTAGATGGGCATTTGGCCTGATCCAGCTGGACTGTTCTTTTCTGTAACCTTAAGCAGAGAACACATTTCTCGCCATAACCTTTGGTTTGAACATTCATATGATTTTTCACTCTATAAACATGAGCGGCCTTAAACACATATGTGGAAAAGTGAGATATAAATATTTTAAATAAATTAAAATAAGAACTGGCTAAATGGGGAGGGGAAAATACCAGCAACATAATACATGCTTTTTCTTACATTTGATGACTGTAGTTTAACTTTTTTCATTCTACAGATGTGTTTGTGGGTTTTGTGGTTAACATTACCTGAATTCTAATAGCTCACCACCTTGGTGTTGGGGTTTCACCATGTCACCAGACATTAACAGACTTCAATATTCTCATTTATTCCTTTTCTTTGTTTCTTACACATACCCTTGGCCAGCATCCACTATTTTCCTATAAATCTTAAAATGCATAAGTCTCTATTATTCCCATATGCTTTATAAATATTCCCTGCCCAGATAAGTTTAAAAATGAGAACATGGTTAAGATTGGATATACTTAAAAAAAAATGCATGTGCAATAAGATACATAGTTTAGGATACATTTATCTATATGGCATTCTCGTGGTGTGACTTTAGTGCTAGAATTTTAAATGTCCAAATAACAAACACAAAAGAGGTTGCTAAGTATCTTTTCAAATTGTGTTTGCTAAAAAGGATCAGCAGTTATAAGGGGTTGCTAGAAGGTTAACTATCAAGAGATTCTTCAGTCATGCTTCATGTGTACGTATAATCTATGTGTCATTATAATTGTTTCACAAAGCCTCGTCTTCTCTGCAGTTCTGGCCTCTAAAGGTTTATGGATTTAACTGAAGCCAGATTGGGAAGTATAATAGATGGTCCCATCATGGGTGTTAGCATCTCAGATTTCTGGCGCAGAATAGAAGACTGAATTATATTATGTTACCATAAAGCCCTAAACTGACTTGTTTGGTCTCTTCCCTCTTCAGCTCCTGCCAAAAATATTTAAAAGCTACAACTAGCTCATCCAAGTGCCAGAACATCTAATTCCACGCACAGATGTTTTCTGTACAACTCCACTTTTTCACATCATCGCATTTTATTTTGAATGCTCTCTAATGCCCATGTTAGAATATTGCTTCACTTTTTAAAGGCAAGAGTGTTAGTGACAAAGAACAGAAAACTCAAGGGGAGTTTGACTCTCATGCACCGAGCTCTGTATCTTTCACTGAAATTTGTTAATTGCATCGGCATTGGCTGTATTTGTCATGTTCATTCTGAATAGATATGTCTCTGTGAGGTCATAGAAGATAGTGGTGATAGGTTCACTTGAAATGTGTTTTCTTAAATTGATCTGAGTTTTTTTTTAAAAAAATCAAATGGTGTTAATAGATTTGTTATGTTCTAGGTTACGTTCATTCATGTTGCTTATCTCCTTCTGTTTTGTGTTCTTGTTTCTGCAGTTCGGGGGGGTTGGCTGCCACCGCCACCACCTGCTCTACCCCCTCGGCCTTTTGTAACACAGGTACGTATAAAACTTCAGCATGAGAATATTGGGCTTAGTGTTGTCTTTCAAAGGAGCAATGTCCATTGGCAGAGTCTCCAGAAAGGCAAAGAGCAATGTTTCCTGGCACAGGTCTCATTTTGGGCCTTGGGAGCATTTCCCCCCAAACCATCCCACCTGCCGCACACTGACATCATACATGATGCCAGGTGTGAGGCAGGTGGAGACGCAGCTGCCAGTGAATAACCAGGAGCCTTAAAAGTACATCCCCAATTATGCATTGGCAAGGGAGGTTTACAGTCAGTGTTGGAGCTAGCTTGTTGGGAAGCAGGGCATAGGAAACTACAGATTTTATCTAATTAATTAATTAATATTATTCTGGACATTCTTGCCGCCTAATATATCACGACTAACAGTTTGTCCTGTGCGCTTGTGCTGCAGGTTTCTCATCCTGGCACAAATGCTGAAACAAATGCTCAACTCAAATCAGGCTACATAGACTTCAGGCTTCAAGAACAGGTACACCTTTAAATTCTAAGTGTAGAATTGATTTGGGTACGGATTGGGTAACAACAGTAAGATTCCCCCTTTTAAAAATATATAAGCACCATTGCCTGCTAAACACTTATTCCTTATACACTTGCGGCTTGGGGGAGATTAACATTCTGTATCAAATAATTCAATCTTTTTTTAAAAAAACCAAAACCCAACATACATAATCTTGGTATTTTGGCTGTGGCTAAGCACCATTCCTTTCTCTCACCTTATATGTCTTGCAATAAAAACCTGCCTTAAAGTGGTCAAAATGTTATACATACTAGTTGGAGATTGTAATTCAACTTTGCTGTTGCTCAAGTAGAGCAACTGGAGTTGTTATAAGCATATGGGTTATATTACTTAATGGGGCCCTTGGCTGAAAAGAACATACATAACTAGAAGTGAAAGAGATTTGTTTTCAGGGGAGTGGGGTGATGGAAAAGATTCAAAGAGAAGCAGAATCTTGGCATCATGTAATTTTATGTGGCTGGTGTGTGTGTGTGTGTGTGTGTGTGTGTGTGTGTGTGTGGTGCGTAACTAGTTTTCTAGACCAGTGCAAAATAAATAAATATTTTCCTTCCAATCACTTGGTTACAAAGAATTACCACACTCTTTTTTATATGAATGCAGCAGCACTCTCTTTCAAAGACTCCAAATTTAGATTAGGTGGCTGAGAGAAATGTGGGTTATTCTAGAGATTTGGGACACCATCCTGTGTGGCAGCTTTCCTACTATCCAAGGGTGCTATTGGCATCCTCCATGCCCACTTGCTTCATGGGCAGCCGATTGCTCACACAAATAGAACAGTTGAATGAGCAATTATTGGCACATATCAGAGCCAATATGTAATGGATGAATCAGATGTTAACAATTTTGCAAGTGTCCTTATTTGCATTTTACTCATGTGTTAACTCATGCAACCATATTGGCATGACATTTGAGATGTTTAATCTGATGCTTGTTGCACAGCATGGGGGCCATTGCGCTGTACCTCTCTTCAGTTCGATTACTTGTCGGGAAATACCATGAACCACTGAGTCCCAATTCGGGTTCAGATAAGTTGGTTTGTTTATGTATATAGACATAACATACATAATGGTGCTCAATATGTAAAATGGTTTTGTAGCTTGAAGTGCTAAGTATAAATGTTACAGAATGGCAAGATGGTTAATTATTGCAAGACTATGCACAGGCTATCCAAATTCACCTTCATGCACCAACAGCTTATATAACAAGCACTTTTAGGAGTTGTTTCTTTTTGTTTTCCATTGTATTTCTTATCAATAAAAGATTGGTCTGGCACGAGCAAATTTTTATTCTGAAAGTGTGGCCCAGAGAAAAAAGTTTGAGAACCACTGCTCTGTAGAGAAACTTGGAGAACATTACACCGGTTTCGCTCTTTGAGGTTCCTTCCTAATGTGAAGAAATCAACAAACATGGAAAAGAGGCAAGGGAATGGGGAAGAGGAGACAAAGGAAGAGATCTAGCTGGGGCAATCCATTCCTGTTAAGACACCACAAAGTCAAACAAACCTGAGCAAAAGTATGGAGCAGCCCAAAACCCCAGTGGCTTCTTGGGGCAACATAGCCAAAGATTTACTGCCTGAGGCAAAGGGGCACCTGAGACAAAAGGCAATTACCGTAGGTCGAGGCTGAGGCCAGACAGAAGGAATATTACAACCCCGTTACAACAACCTTGGGCAATCCTAGATAACAAAAAAGAAGACAGGCAAGAGTAAACTGAAAAGGAAAGTGACATGTCTGCACAACATGAGCCATTTATTTGTGGAAAGGAAAGACTCAGATGTCCCTAAAGTTGAATTCTCCCTCTCCCTGAAGTGTATGGGTCCAGCACATAGTTTTCTTGGAGCTGCTTATGCCCAGGGTTCAAATTTGTATCCCAGTGAGTAGTGTGGCATCTGAGCAGAGTTGATGGAGTATGAGGTTCAGTTGCATCTCCGGAACACTCAGGTGGAATAGATCTAACATATGCTAGAGATCTTGAAACTTCAGAGTCCTGGAAAAGAAAAGGGGGGAGCTATACACATATATTTGCCTTGTAATATTTGCCATTCAATTAAGGAAGTGGTTTATTTTTGCTACCCAAAGTACTCGCAACGCTCTGCTTTATTCATCATCTGCCCACAACAGTTCTGACATTATGTCATGTAGAATAGGAAATCATTCTTCTTTTAAAACCCACAGGGGGTATGGATTCTGGTGCTATGAAAAGGGTTTATACGCCCTTCAAAGGAAAAGGAAAGTGTTCATATATTGGCAAGACATTACGGCAAAGGTCACATTGTAGCCTCGCATTTATTTTTTCTTACAAAAGGGCTACATGAGGGCTTTTGTGCTGCAGAGGATATATATGCACAGCATTCTCTCTCGCGCACACATGAGAAGACCTTTTGAAAAAATACTATATCTGCACAAATATGAATTGTGTATTGGGTGTCAGTAATGATGTCAAAGATGGCATTCGTAGTGTGTCAAGGAGTATTGCTCAGCAATGTTAATCATGTCTTAAGCATTTGTTGTGCTAGCAGGAGTCAGGTGTCATCTCTTGGACTGGGGACATCGGTGTGTGTGTGTGTGTGTATGTGAAGCACGACTTATCTAGTGCAGCTGCATTCTGTATTTGTCTGCTATATATATATGCTATATATATATATGTCATATATATATATATATATATATGTCATATATATATATATATATATATATATATATATATATGCATGTATGTATAGATACAGAGAAAGAGAAGGAAGGAATAAAAAATGAAAATAGTCTATGTATCAAGCTGGAATGGTGTTTTATTGTTTATCGAGAGGGAAAACAGTCGTTGTCCATGTCCCATCTTTCCTTAAACAGCCCAAAGCAGCTAACAACACAAGATAATATGAAAAAACAATAATGTTATGCACACTCCAACTTCCCAGAGTGGTGAAAAGTTTGAGGGGGGCACAGTGCTTACCTGATTTTAGCTACCTTTGGAGGGGTTTCACTTGAAGCTTCTGGTATTTGCAGTATGTAAGTTTATTTACAAATAAACTGCTTGAGCATAGGTGCAGGCACTGTTTAAATGCTTCAACAGACAGCCAAATCCATTGCCCCCCATCTGTGTCCATCAATATATAATCAGTAACAAAAAAATTATAGTATTATTATGTATATATCCCAGTCAGTATGCATGGCACCTTACAGAGTGTAAGAGAAGCTTACCTTCCATAACATTTGTGGGCTTGCTCTAGTCAACAGCACATTTGACATTAATTGCAATCATTGCCTTAATGGAATGATATAAATTGCTATATAGCATTACTTATGCTATCCTCCATCACCTGAGTACAATTCAATCGGATTTAAAGTGCAAGTCTTGATACCATTTTATTTTATTTTATTTATTCTATAAAATAAATACTCAGTGGCATGATAAAATAGGTTTAAAGGCAGAGGAAGCTCTGTGTACTACAGAGCTCATTGGTTGAATACATGAAATATTTCCTAAGGAATTCTGTTACTGGAAAAAAAAATACTTTTGTTATATATTATATGTATTTTTTTTAAAAAAAAAACCCACCAAAAAACGACACCAAGGAACCTATTAATACAGCCATAAAAGAGTACACATACTGCCTTCTATCTTACTTTAATCTGGTTTTGTGAAGCTGGTGTATGAATGATTGGTAATATTTCAATCAAGGTCCTATTCATTATTTCTAAAAGCGCTGAGCACTCTTGTGATTTATATATGTTACTTCCTTTGCCCTAAACCTTATCACTGACTCTCAGACAGCTTCTTCTTCTTTTATTTTTTTTAAAGAACAGCTTATCAAAATTTGAGGATTGCAGAGTGCTGCAAAAGCAGTTGGCTCAGCAAGATTTTGGCAGCTTGTTGCATTTGCATCCCTATAGGTTTTCTTTCTGTGGTATCACTTTCAGCTTCTACAACAAGCGGCAAAAAAGAATCTGATGTTTCACTGCACTAGATAGTAGGTTCACAAACTGAACCAAAAAAGTCTAGCTGCTTTTGAGGAAGAGGTGTAAAAACAGATTTAAGGACCTAAAATTAGCAACACTTTAAAGGGAAAATAAACCATTCTGAATGCAATGGTGATTAATAATACTGCTATACAGTTTTAATAGTTCTATTTTCTTGACCATTCCCTGGCTGATTTCTTATTTGTGCATCTTTTGCTCTGCTTCAAAAATCATGTACAGGTGGAGACAGTTTGGCGTGTGTCCAATTGATACGTGAATGCTGACATGTGTGTCATTTTCTGTTTTGGATGGGCTTATGCATGACCGCTGATACATGCAATGACCCAGATTGCAACCCCATGCAAATAGGGAGTTGCCTGTATATGCAGAAAAATAGATGCTTGCTCAGTTTTCATGCATGGTGGGTATGGTATACATGAATTGGTTTCCCCCCCCCTTTTTATGTTTGTTTAGGAAAAACATCCCTATGTGTGTACCCATTCTGAAAAATAAAGTCACAGGAAGAAAGTGTACATAAAGAGATGGTCATATGAACCACTCTTTAGGGTTATACACAACTAAATTCAGTTGTGGGCAGAAATCATTTTGATTCTCTTACAGATTTGCATTACACATGCAAACAGTGATTTATGCTGCATACAGACTGGGAAGCCATGCGCAATCATGGTGACCACATAGGTGAATTTAGTTCATTCATAAAGCAGCTCTCAGTGGCAGCAGAACAATTAAAGCACATTAGAAGTTGAATCTGACGTTCATCTTCATGTCAACATAAATCTATTGTGCTGTGAGCCTGTGTTTTGTTTTTTTTAAACCTAGCACAACACAGGTGCATCTCCAGATAGTGGTGCATAAGAAAGGTGTCAGAGTAACTAGAAAGTTCAGGTAAGTTCATGCTCTCATACATGGGCTCCAGAATTAAGTAAATTCACGTGTCTCACCTGTAGACATTCGAAACTGCCAGCTTTTGCCAAGCAAGCGACCTTGTGAGTGTGGGTTTCACTCTTATTTGAACTATTGTGACAGTTTCCACTAGGTGGCACTTTAAGGATATGACAACCAGTTAGACTGTCAACCTCATGTTCGTACCTGGTTATTTTCTTACTTGAAATAATATTTATATATTTATGTTGCACCAGACCTCTCCATGTAGCTTGAGTGTACAGTAGTGTATATTTTCAGTTGAGCATCCCAAAATGGAATAGGGTCCTCACAGCCTAGTGCTCCTTGTTACCCCCTAAACAGCCACTTGGTTTTTCATAGGTCGCCCAATCCATGAACTTGGATTCCATGAACTTGATTGGGCATCTTTGGAAAAAAACCCCACCCCACCCCCTTTATAATCAAGATTAGGAAATGTAAGTCTGTGAAAGGTTCAGTAGGGGTATGAAAACACACACTGTGGATATGATTTTAATGCCTGCAGACTATACCTTCAATATTGATGCTGGTCCCTATCAGTCCTTGGATTCTGTGGTAGCACATAGCATTGTACTAGCCCAGAAGGAAAAAAACCAAGGTTAATTGTTGTTCCTGTCCTATCTCAATGGCACAGAAAAAGCCAGAAAACAGTAAGAGATGCTGCCTCATCAATTATTTTGATGTCAGAACTGCAAGGAGCCCATAAAAGGTATCCTTTAATGTTGGCACTTGTTTTTCTACTGGCAAGCACTCCACTCCCTTGCCTGGCGATATATTTATGTTGCTTTTTGTACAGCTTCCTCAGTGTCAGCCAGGATTAAGGTAACTGGGGGGGGGGAGACATATCCTCAAGTCTCATAGCATGACTCTAGTCTCATTTAGAATATGAGATTGAGAAGGGGGACCTTTAAACAGAGACGCTTGAATTTGATGGAGATAGAAAAAAATTGAACAATTCACTATGAAATCTCAGGAAATGAGTTGGATGATAGTACAACTGCCTTATAGGTGGAATATATTTATGGAATAATTGATATTTTACAACTATTCAAATAGTATTTTAATTAGGAGAGCGGTTATAATTTTTCATTCAGCAGCTTATTCAGTTTTATGTAACGAGCGCAGTGACACTTTCAAATGCCCTTTAAATTGCATGTCACACTGTGTTCTTTTCAGGAAACAGTGTTACGTAAGTTGTGAGTGCTTTTTAGAAGTCCCACTGAGGTGAACAACTAGCTGAAAGCAAACAAGATGGACAGATAGAAATGGGGGGAGGAGTGCTAGGTGTGCAGCTGCAAAGTGTTAGCTTGTTAAACTTGGCCAGAATCTGGAGGCAGAAACTAATGCAACTCTGGGGAATATAACTTTTTAGAACCATTTATCCGATTTTCCTTTCTTCTTCTTTTTAAACCCTTATTTTGAGTGAGATAACTTGCATCCATTGCATTCTCTAACACTATTATTGGTGGTTCTCGGTTAATCAGCCAAACTCAAGGCTGTGCTACATAAAAGTTCCAGTGGCACAAAGATTTCTCGCAAAGTGAAACATTCTCTCCCTCCTTCCCCATGCACTCCTTAAATCTGTTTGAGGGTTTTCCCCAACCCTCTGGAGCTGATTTAGGGAGGGTGTGGGGCACACACGGGGGAGGAGGGGTCCCATTGCAGAAGTGGAAATCCTTACGCTGACAGGATGTAGTAATTGAATACCATCCTTTCTTATTTAACATGTACCATGATTTATCTTTGGGCAGATTCACACTAGATATTTAAGGTATGTTAATGGATTTAAAGCACACAACTTCCCCCGAAGAATCCTGGGGCCTGTAGTTTCCCCCTCACAGAGATATCATTTCTAGCACCCTTAACAGACTACACTTTCCAGATTTATTTGGGCTTTAACTGTGCATTGAACATGCTTTAAATGTACAGTGTTGAGCTGCCCTAAGGGTGTATCTGCACTACTACATAACCACAATGTGCAGATTATACATTCAGTTTACACTGCACAATAGATTCATCACTGAATGCACAGCTGACTCACATGTTCTGCATCATGAAGGAATACAGCTGTGGTGCCTGTACAATGTTGGTGTAGAGCTGTTACATACTGCTTTGTTTCTCTCTAATCAGATGCATGCGGGGCATATCAACATGATGCTTTTTTTTAGCGGAGCTGGTGCACTCATTCTCTGCATCTGATCTTGATAGTCCACATGCAACAGGACTTTAGCACCCATTGCAGTTTGGGAATTTACACACAACACACACAGCAGAATGCATAGCTGGCTTCCTGCTCTTGTTGTTGAAGCTTCCCAGAGAAAACATATTTTATACTTGTTTGGCAAATAATGCAGTTGGGAGTACAGGAAGCTCACAGTAGTACTGTAGTAGCATATCTGTATATGTAGCAGCAGCCAAAAAGAAAAAGTAGAAGGGAAACTTAGGCATTGTGTTCCTCCTTTAACAGATTGTGAAATGGGTGGACTTAATCCTGTTCCTAAATCATCATGATCTCTGTCAGAACCATCTTATTGTCCAACTTCAATGTGGAACAAACAATGGTTTTACAGTGGTACCTCATGTTGCAAATGGGATCCGTTCTGGCGGCCCGTTCACAACATGAAAAGGCCGCAACATGAAGTGTCGCATCTGCGCACACGCGTGACGCAATGCGGCGCTTCTGCGCATGCGCAAGGCGTGATTTAGCGCATCTGCACCTGCGCACATGTTATGGATGTGCCGAACCCAGAAGTAACCGGGACTTCCGCGTTTGGCATGTCCGTAACCTGAAAAGACACATCCTGAAGCGGACGAACATGAGGTATGACTGTATATAATTCTGTGATCTGTAGCTACAGATATATTTAGCATCTGCATTGTTGACTTCTAATATATTACAAAATTAGGACCATGTAACACAATACTTTTTCTGATATGGAGACAGTATCTATGAGGTACTTATTCACACAGTCCCATACCATATGGGATTTGCTGCCAATAAGATGTGACCAGCCACCAGTTTATATATGTTTGGAAGGAAATTAGACAAACCAGCAGAGGATGAGGCTATTGATGTCTACCAGTCATGAAGGTTATATATGCATCTTCCAGTAACTAAGGAAGTATGCTTTTGAATGCCAATTCTGGGGAGAAAGCCTCAGGAGAATTTCAGATTGCTTTCATGTTATCTTGTGGACTTTCCAGAAACACCTGGTTGGCCACTTGGGAATGGGCGGTAGGACTTGATTGGCCTTTGGTCCGATACAGCAGGGTTCTTATGTAGGGAAGAAGTTTATCATGGTTCTAATGAATACAGCACTTGGGCAGCCAGGAATATAATGACAGGTTGTGTGGATTTCATTCATCTATTTATGATGTATAAAAGTATTTATAAACTGCCATATCATAAAAAATATATCAGCAGTTTACAGCAATTTAAAAACATAAAACCAGACAATGAAATCACAAGAAGTTAAAACCAAGTAAAAAGCAAAAATGAATTAAAAAACAAACATCAGTAAACCATTGTCAGGAATATACTCTTAATTGTCTGTTGGCAGAATAGAGAAGTTTTCAGCAGGTATTTAAAAGTTGGCACAGAAGGTGCCCAATGAATCTAGATTAATCTAGATTTCATCAGAGGTGTACCTCAGGTCCCTGGTGGCTCCTTTGCAAGGAGCAGCAGTGTGTTGCTGGTACAAGGGACCCTAGGTATGCCTCTGGAGATTTGGATATACTGATCATGTTCATAAATAGACAGTTGACGCCCTGCAAATGAGACATGAAGGCTAGTAATATCAACCCTGCCATGTGGGAATCCCTTGCAGAAGACCGCAGTACCTGGAGGCAGTCAGGTTGTGCATCCACAGCAGTGACCAGAGGAGGAATGACCACTGGGATGAGCGCAGAGAGAGAAAAAGCAATGGTGCATCTAAAACTGCACATCCAGACACCTTCATCTGCCCCAGCTGCAACAAAACATGTTTTTCCTGTATCAGTCTCTACAGCCACAGCAAGTGCTGTAAGTCTTCAACCCCAAAGGTGCACTCCTTCATTGTCTCCTGAAACAGACAGATGCCAACAAGAGATACACTGTGCTGAACAATTCAGAACCCAAATGCCAACAACCTGGAAGTGAATGCTTCCATTTTCGAACATGCCTCAGAAGTCGAACGGCTTCCAAGGTGCGTTTCTCCATATTTTAAAAGGAGTTTGCTGACTTGCAATTGCGCCTCGATTGCCGAACATTTTAGAAGTCGAACGGTCTTCTGGAACGGATTACATTCGACAACCAAAGTTCCACTGTATGCAGCTGGGTCATTTACTGTTGCAGAAGTTAGAAATGCCAAATTTTAGTGTGTGTAAAATAAGTGCAGGCAGATATTACATTACTTATGTACACCAATAAGCCTTTCCAGGAAGCTGTCAGGCTTCATAAACTCTCACTTCATTGATTCGCTAAAACAATCTGTCTTTGCATAAAAAGAGGACTATCAAATCGGTTACCTGGTTTCAGTTTAGCTTCGTTTTCATTTGCTGCATGATGAATGTTTGTCGGGGCAGGATCCCCAAAACTAGCTATTCGTTTTAATATAAATAAGACACCATTGTTTTTCCCCTTAGAATGTTCCTCATTACATAATTTGATTATATAATTGTTGTTGTGTGTTAGTGTTGCAATCCCAAAACTCTCTTGGATTAGTTGGAAATAAGTCCCATTGCACAGTTCCATAACGTTGCTTTCCATGTAGCCAATGGAGACCACATGTCAGAAATTAAACTTGCTGGTAGTAAAGATTTTTTTTTTATTGTATTAAGTGGAGGAAACCACATATGCGATCCTTTGCCATGCTCTCGCATATTTAAAATTGCTGTACTAATTTCCTAATCTGGGTTTGTTTTCACCAAGCACTGCCACTCCTCAGACTCTGTGATCTCTGAAAACTGTTTTATGGTGTGCATGTTTACTCAGATGTAACTCTCATTATGTTCAGTGGAGGTTGCTACCAGGTAAGAACTGCAGCATTAAAAGGACTGGAGGTTGTGTAGCTGCAGTGTTAGGTGAATCACACCTGTTTTCATTATATGTTAGCACAAGGACTGTGTATACTGCAGTTGGGGTTAGGATTTGTATATTTTGTGGATCCTTGGCTGCGGGCAAGGTGCCTCTGAATCTCATGTTGGCGGAAAGCAGGCCACCTAGTGTCAGGGATAGGGAGCAGATTTTATTTCACTTGTACTGTAATAATGCTCACAAATGTAGCACACTTTTGTTTTTCTCATTAGAGTGAATGGCAGCCATTAACTTCTGTAGGAGAATGGGGTTCATTCACAGAGATCACTGCAGCAGCAGCTAAACCAGCTTCCCAGCCTCTGAAAATCAAAGCCTGCTCCTATTTCTTTTGTTGGTCACACTGGAGTGTGACCAAGTGTTGAAAACTACCGGTAGTTTTGATTGATGGATGGATGGATGGCTGCTAGCAATTTTGGTGTTGCAGTGTCTTGTCTATTGTTACAGATGGAACAAGAATTTCAGATTGAAATGCATTTGCCAATGAACAGGTCCTCATCACAAGTTGAAGAAGGCAGCCCAGCAAAAAAGGTAAGGTCAAGGCATATAGTTTTCTCTTTTCATTTCAAACCCATAAAGCTGATAAATAGTTCCACATACTGACTTCTCATGAAGATCAGGACACTAAGAAATAGCACTAACAGCACTGTTCTACAAGGAGCAATCTATTGTGGCACCACATGAATGCAACTTGTATATTTTTCCTACCACAGACCAACTGGTAAAGTCCTTTTTATATGTAAAGTTCATGCTTTGCACATAGAAGGTTACTGGGTACCATGGTTCTTTGGAAGAAAACATGGTTGTGGTGGTCCGCAGTGCCTCCATGAAAACAAGCTATGGATTGTTTTCATTTCCCAGGAGGCAAAATATGTAAGCTGAATGGAGACAAGCCTTTTTTTGGTTCTCTTGAGCCTCACACTCTGCATTTCTTAAGCGAGTCTGCATTTCTTAAGCGAGACATCTTAGGTTCTTCTCAAAGTAATGGAAAAATATGAGCAACTTAAAAGAGGGACCAGGCAGCTGTGTGTTCCTTTACATTCCTAGCTAAAACTGAAACACAGATAAGAGAAATGGAATGTGACAAAGGTAGTCAGGATAAGGACATAGGGGAGTGAGGCTGTAAGGCTGGAGGAATTGATCCCAGGAAGAATCCCATGAAAACTGAAGCAAGTTGGAACAGTACTGCTGAGGGAGGGACTGGCGAGAGCTGAACACTGAGGTTCCTACGGTTCTGTTTCCTAAAGGGAGGGGTTTATTAGAGCAAAGGGAAGGGGGCTCTAAGGAAAGGGGGGTTAACTGGAGTATTAAGTTATTCAGACTTTCCCACCACATATTTTGGAAACTGGCTAAACACTAGCTTCCTGACTGTTGGTGCTGAGTGAAGGTGGAGGCATGGACCGGAAGAGGAGAAGGAAGGAAGGAGGATTCAGGCTGGGATCATAGTTCTTGCTTTATTGATTGCTTCAGAAAAGTGGGTGAAAGGTAGCAATAAATTCACACAACATAAATACGTGCAGGGAGGAAAAGGAAGTGATGTGTAGCCTGAGACCATTCATATTTCAAGTAGTATCCTATAGGTGCTATGACAATATCAAGGCATCTTCCTTGTAGCAATGGCAATAGGTAAGAGTTATCTGAAGAAATAATAATGTTCTCTCAGGTATATAAGTGCATCCAGTGCTTGAAAAATGAGGTATCCTTGCCAAAAAAGTGGCAGAGAATTGCACCTGGAGTTGTTGTTTAGTCGTGTCCGACTCTTCGTGACCCCATGGACCATAGCACGCCAGGCACTCCTGTCTTCCACTGCCTCCCGCAGTTTGGTCAAACTCATGTTCGTAGCTTCGAGAACACTGTCCAACCATCTCGTCCTCTGTCATCCCCTTCTCCTAGTGCCCTCCATCTTTCCCAACATCAAGGTCTTTTCCAAGGATTCTTCTCTTCTCATGAGGTGGCCAAAGTATTGGAGCCTCAGCTTCACGATCTGTCCTTCCAGTGAGCACTCAGGGCTGATTTCCTTAAGAATGGATAGGTTTGATCTTCTTGCAGTCCATGGGACTCTCAAGAGTCTCCTCCAGCACCATAATTCAAAAGCATCAATTCTTCGGCGATCAGCCTTCTTTATGGTCCAGCTCTCACTTCCATACATCACTACTGGGAAAACCATAGCTTTAACTATACGGACCTTTGTAGGCAAGGTGATGTCTCTACTTTTTAAGATGCTGTCTAGGTTTGTCATTGCTTTTCTCCCAAGAAGCAGGCGTCTTTTAATTTCATGACTGCTGTCACCATCTGCAGTGATCAAGGAGCCCAAGAAAGTAAAATCTCTCACTGCCTCCATTTCTTCCCCTTCTATTTGCCAGGAGGTGATGGGACCAGTGGCCATGATCTTGGTTTTTCTGATGTTGAGCTTCAGACCATATTTTGCGCTCTCCTCTTTCACCCTCATTAAAAGGTTCTTTAATTCCTCCTCACTTTCTGCCATCAAGGTTGTGTCATCTGCATATCTGAGGTTGTTGATATTTCTTCCGGCAATCTTAATTCCTGCTTGGGATTCATCTAGTCCAGCCTTTCGCATGATGAATTCTGCATATAAGTTAAATAAGCAGGGAGACAATATACAACCTTGTCGTACTCCTTTCCCAATTTTGAACCAATCAGTTGTTCCATATCCAGTTCTAACTGTAGCTTCTTGTCCCACATAGAGATTTCTCAGGAGACAGATGAGGTGATCAGGCACTCCCATTTCTTTAAGAACTTGCCATAGTTTGCTGTGGTCGACACAGTCAAAGGCTTTTGCATAGTCAATGAAGCAGAAGTAGACGTTTTTCTGGAACTCTCTAGCTTTCTCCATAATCCAGCGCATGTTTGCTATTTTGTCTCTGGTTCCTCTGCCCCTTCGAAATCCAGCTTGCACTTCTGGGAGTTCTCGGTCCACATACTGCCTAAGCCTGCCTTGTAGAATTTTGAGCATAACCTTGCTAGCGTGTGAAATGAGCGTAATTGTGCGGTAGTTGGAGTATTCTTTGGCACTGCCCTTCTTTGGAATTGGGATGTAGACTGATCTTCTCCAATCCTCTGGCCATTGCTGAGTTTTCCAAACTTGCTGGCATATTGGGTGTAGCACCTTAACAGCATCATCTTTTAAAATTTTAAATAGTTCAGCTGGAATATCATCACTTCCACTGGCCTTGTTATTAGCAATGCTTTCTAAGGTCCATTTGACTTCACTCTCCAAGATGACTGGCTCAAGGTCAGCAACCACACTACCTGAGGTGTACGAGACCTCCATATCTTTCTGGTATAATTCCTCTGTGTATTCTTGCCACCTCTTCTTGATGTCTTCTGCTTCTGTTACGTCCTTACCACTTTTGTCCTTTATTATGGTAATCTTTGTACGAAATGTTCCTTTCATATCTCCAATTTTCTTGAACAGATCTCTGGTTTTCCCCATTCTATTTCCCCACTCCCCATTCTATTTCCCCACTCCCACCTGGAGTACATACAGAAAATTGGCAACCAGTGCAGATTGACCATATAAAAACCTGATCAGCTGAAAATACGCAATGTTATACTGTAAGATGTATTTTTTCTCTCTTCCAGCTCTAAGTCTGTTTTAGTTGTCAATGCATGGGCTACTGTATATACTGTAAATGTATATATACTGTACCGGTTTACACTATATCTATACTGATATTGAACAAACAGTAGTTAAAATTCAACCTACAAAGTTAGGGTTTTTATGTCATCAATGATGTTTCCATTGAATGTGTTCATTTATGGGTTCATAATGCAAATTTTCTTTTCCATGCATTCTACCACCACTCTTTTTTAAATCTCTTAGTGACTCCTTCTGATGTAATTTTCCAGTTTGCATTTGGAATATTGTCTCAGTCCAAAATAAACTGATTAAGAAGAATCCTCATTGTGGTGGTCCTATTGACGTAAACAAAAATTAAGAGCATAATTATGATGTTAGGCAACTCTTATTCTTAGCAATGGATTTGCCCAGGAAACTTTTATATATTATGGAAAGTTGTTTATCTGTTTGGTATAGTTTGGACAACTCTTAAGATATTGTAGCCAGATTTTACATGCTTGTTTCTGAAATCAAGAAGCAGGATAGGTTGTTGTTGGTGGTGTGTATTATGGCTACAATTAGCTGCCATTTTGAATCTAGATGGCAGATTGAAAATTTCAGAACTGCACCAATTGCAACTAATTTTGCGCGAGGGTTCCAGAGACCAAGGAGCAGACTTTCATCTATGTTTGGATACAGTTTGGATGCCGTTTTGAATCAACATCGTGAACGGAACCTTTCAAGCTGCACTGATTTTTTTGGTTTCTTTGAATTCCTGAGGAATGCCAGATATGAAGATACTAGTTCCTAAGAGATGATGCCATAACAGAGATAAATTAAATTGGTCTAGGGGAATGAGGATAGACAGAGCCAAAGTAAAGAATACCCTTTGGGTCCAGAAAAAAAATTATAAATGAGATTCTGATAGCTTTGTTGTTTTCCTAATGAATCATCAATACTTATTTTAAGCTTGCTCTCTTTTGTCCCCCCACAGGAGGTGTTGCTTACTCAGCCACCATCAAAACCGATTCGCAGGAAATTCCGGGCTGAAAGCCAGACGCTAGAGAACCAGGAACTTTCTCCCACGAAAAGTGTAGCCCCTTCCTTGCCTGCCATCAAATCCCACCATACAATCCCAAAGTAAAAAGGCTGACTTTTATGAGGAATTGGGAAGAGGGCTTTGTGGCAACATGGAGGGATATAAAGCATTCTAAAAAAAAAGTAATGTGGAAGAAAGAGCAAGTGAACTGCACTTCCTTCTACTGTCTTCCAGATGTGAAGTTTTAAAATAATTTTGTTTGGGCAATTCACAACCACCAGATGCTGAAACAGCTTATGCAACTCACTTGTTTTTTTCTTAGTATTTTAGAGCATGCAGACTCACTGAAAAAGACATCTAGCCTTCTGAAATACTCTTCTGTGGATTAGGGGTGGGCAGGGGCGGGAATCTGGAAAAGGACGGTTAATCTATGGAGAGATGTAGGTGGAAAGTCCTGGTGTATGGCAAGAGACTGACTAGGTGAACTTTGATACCTGTTCTAGTGTTCTGGCTCCATGATTTTGAGGGCTGTTGGAATGTGTTTTGGAACCAGTACAATGAAAGAATAACTGCTTGGCCATTGAATCCATGCAGCCATTTTTTTCAAAGAAGTTTTCTAATCCCATATAGTACCTGAAAAGTGGTGGTATAAAGTTACACCCTTCTGAAGTATGCATTTCTGGCAAGTAATGTGGAAGGCTGGAATTCTTCCTAAGAGTTTTTAAGTGACCTGAAAGTATTAGTGTTGTTTGTAGAGCCTAATTGACTGTTTCAAAACAGAAGCATTTGCTTCTGGCATAACAAATTAGTCCTATTTTGAGAACTGTAAATGACTGAAGTTTACTTATCAGTCAAGCATATTTTTGTTTTCCTCAGCTAGAGTGTTGAAGGATGTGGCGGAGGGCAATGAAGAAGCAGGGGGAAGACTTTCAGGAAAAATCATTGGGATTCTCTTCCAAAGATCAAATTGTCACTTCTCTTTTTAGAGAGTGGGAAAGCTAACTCCACTTTTTTCACATGAACTTTGTGCTGTTTTTAAAACAAATGTATCTGTCTTTGACCACGTTGTCATTTAAGAGCTGCTAATACCTTGCAGAAAATCATAAAAGGCTTCTCTCAGGAACAATTATGCTTATCTAGCCTATATTTTCCCTATTTTTCCAGTTTCTTGGTTTTCTCTCAATATGAAAATTGCTAACTTATTCACTTAAAAAAGTAGACAGATGGATCTACAAAATCTAAAGACTCATACTGGAAATTCTGTTTTACCTTGTGACATCATAACTTTGGTCTCTTGCATGCTACAAAAAAGCAGGGGAGTAAAAATAAGTTTTATTTATGCTTTTACTACTGTTTTGTAACATGCAAACTACCTCTATCGCTCAGGTGGGGGAAAAACCAAGAAAATATTAACTAATAAAGGGGGGCAGCAAACATATCTATATGCAAATGTTCTTAATAAGGTTTCCATAGGGGAAATACTAGTAGGTGCAGATATGCTAGTACAGGTGAAACTCGGAAAATTAGAATATTGTCGAAAAGTGCATTTATTTCAGTAACGCAACTTAAAAGGTGAAACCAATATATGAGATAGATGCATGACATGCAAAGCAAGATATGTCAAGCCTTTATTTGTTGTAACTGTAATTATTTGTTGTTAGGCGGGTCAATTATAAATTGAATGTAATAAATGAAATGTAATAGCGATGTTTATTTTTTATTTTTGAATTATTGCAACTATTTGTTTTATTACTGTGGAATTTCCAAAAGAAAGCATTTGTAAAAATTAAAAGAAAAATAAAAAATAATAAGTTGCATTACTGAAATAAAAGCACTTTTCGACGATATTCTAATTTCCCAAGTTTCACCTGTAAAACAAAAAACCCAAAAAACTTGCTTTTAAAAATTCAAAGATAATATCAGTAGTCATGATGGCTATTTATTTCTGGTGAACATGAGTAGCAGAGGACTTCAATGTAGATCATTGTACTTTGAAAAGTAGGGCACCCTGACACCCTGGTTCTGCTTCTAGGTTTCCCACAAACATCTAGTAAGATGCTTCTAGTAAGAGCTGTTCAACGGTGGAACAAACTCCCTTGGGAGGTTGTGGACCCCCCTTTCCTTGGAGGTTTTTAAGCAGAGGTTGGGTGACCACCTGTCATGGATGCTTTAGTTGAGATTCCTGCATTACAGGAGGTTGGACTAGATTCTATGATCTAACTGGCAGCTGTGGGGATAGAGAGCTGGACCAAATGGACCTTTGATCTGACCCAACGGGGCTCTTCTTACATTTTAAAATATATTTCTCATTCTTTATAATAAACAGAAAAAGGTATTTATGTGTTTGTACTGAAAGGTAAACCCAGCTGCTGTCTTTAAACCTATTAAGGTGAATTTTCCCCTTAATATATAGGGGACAGCTGTGTTGATCCATAAAAACGTGCCATTGTGCATGTCAGGTCATGTAGTAGGAGGGCAACTGCCCAGGAAGTTTGCAATGTTAGGCTGGGGAGATCCCTCCATTTTAATGAGGAAATTGAGCCAGGGTAACATAGTGGGTGGTGCTGTGGGTTAAACCACAGAACCTAGGGCTTGCTGATCAGAAGGTCAGCGGTTTGAATCCCTGCGATGGGGTGAGCTCCCGTTGCTCAGTCCCAGCTCCTGCCAACCTAGCAGTTTGAAAGCACGTCAGAGTGCAAGTAGATAAATAGGTACTGCTCTGGCAGGAAGGTAAACAGTGTTTCCATGTCATACTCTGGTTTGCCAGAAGTGGCTCAGTCATGCTGGCCACATGACCTGGAAGCTGTATGCTGGCTCCCTCGGCCAGTAAAGCGAGATGAGCGCCGCAACCCCAGAGTCGGTCACGACTGGACCTAATGGTCAGGGGTCCCTTTACCTTTACCTAAATGAATTCTGGCTTACAGATATGGCTATTAAAATGCCTGGATACCCAGTTGGTTACATTATGGAGCTGATAATGCCAAGGTTGCAGGTTGGATCCCCGTATGGTACCGCTGAATATCCTTGCATTGCAGTGGGTTTTACTAGATGATCCTCAGGGTCCCTTCCAACTCTACAATTCTCTACAATGTCTTCCTTCCATTTCTGATTTCCACAAGATCAGGATCTCTTATTGAATAACAGCTTATTGAATGTCCTGATTTCATAAATGTTTATTTCTGTATAGCAACTCTCTTTTGTAAATGCATTTCCTTTCGGTTTTAATTAGTCTCAAGTGTAAGTAAAATAATGCATCCCTTTTTACCAAACAGCAGGAAGGGCTGCGATACATTTTCTGAAAGTGGTTTGTCTTTACTCTCTGGCAGACAGCCTTCAAAACAGAAGAAAGCTATTCAGACAGCTATCCGTAAAAATAAAGAAGCGAACGTGGTCCTAGCTCGGTTGAACAGTGAACTCCAGCAACAGCTGAAGGTAAGGAGCACACTTCAAGCAGGGATCTCTGCTTAGGCGTGCCATGAAGCTCTCTGAAGCCTATGCCATATGCCTCTGCCTGCACTGTTAAATATGGGAAACAAACCAAAGTGTGTGCACCTTGCCGAGGCAGATACCCTCTCTCCCATCTTGAAATATGAGAGCAGCAGGATCACTTGCACTCTAAGCTGTGGGGGCTGCGGGTGAGACCCAAAAGTGCCCTTTCACAAATGGAAGGAGCTTGGATCCAGCAGAAGCTGAAGTACAGATTTCAGCCAGTCCCTGCACCATTCCCCTGCAGCCCCATGCTGCTCCAGGGTCCCCCCCCTCAACAATCTAGATCAGATTTTTAGGGGACTGCAGAGGGAAAGGGAAGCCAGTATCCCAGACCGCCCCATTTGTGAGTAGAAATCTGCTGTAGGACTCTGGAGCCAGCTTTCTCCTCCCCACCCATACCACCTTCTTTGTAATCTTGGAACAGAAAAGATAGTTCTGGCTTTTCTGCCAAGTGGTGACTAAATGTTCTTAGTTAGGTCTTGGGGTAATATATTCCAGTCGGCGAATTTTATATTTGTATGAGTTGAAAGAAAAAAAAGATTCAAATAAACGTTGGTTAGTAAAATAAGGCAAGTGATTGACTAATTGGATGGCTCTCATAGCGATTGCTCCA
Organism: Zootoca vivipara; assembly: GCF_963506605.1. NCBI lineage: Eukaryota > Metazoa > Chordata > Lepidosauria > Squamata > Lacertidae > Zootoca > Zootoca vivipara. Next base: position 37,936,648 of record NC_083279.1, read on the forward strand.
AGATTGCTTGTGTAAAGGTGGCCCCTCGAACTCGTTACAGCTGGCTGTAGTCGTTAGTATTATAACAGAGTTTGGAACAATGTTGGGCAAATCAGTTGACGAGAGCTAGCCTAATGTTTGTGGCATCTCATATAAGCCATCTTCTGGAAGCTTTGTGTACTTTAATACACTGTTGTGTTTAATTCCTTAAGCATCCAGATTTAAACTGGCTGAGGATCCCAGGCCCTGCAGGGATATTTAGGCAATACTGCAGAACCCAAGCCACTAATTGAGTGTAAAGTCTGTAGTGTTGTAACATCAGTTTACTTGGGCGTGAGTGCTATAAGTACTGTATATTAATTATGGAGTGATTGTAAAAGTGGATTTTATAATTCTGCATCTTAAGACAAGATTGTTTTTATGTGTTTATGCCTTTAAGGGCTATATTCTAAATGTTGTTTGTTTGTTTGTTTGCATGGTCTAGGAAGTTCACAAAGAACGAACTGCATTGGAAACTCAGTTGGAGCAGCTCCGACCTGTCACTGTCTTATGAAATTCTGTAACAGAATTTTTGCTTCAAGTACCTTTAACCGCACAATATATTGGCAGAAGCTTTTTTCACTAAAGCAACATCATTTGGAAAAAGTGACTGCCATATTTCTTTTGCATTTCTTGCACCAGTTTACCTTGCAGATGAAGAAGGTACACAATCTGAATGTCAAACCTTATGCCTATGAAATTGAACTTGTTTTGCCACTGACCCTTCAAGAATGCCTCAGTCAAATTCCATCTCTCTCTTACTGTTAACATTTATTCCAAGAATTCTTGATTTATATGCATTGGGGTGGGATATTTAAATAGTATATATGTCTAGGAAATTTGCTTATATTTACCTTCATCCTGGATTATCACTTTTTACATATCTGTGATCTTTAAAGTCTTTCTAGTTTTAGAATAAATGAAAGCAGCCGCTACAATGCTCTGTATTCCTTATGTACTTATCTGAAATGTACTCGGAGTCGAGAGTGAATTTCATGCTCTTTATTCAGCTCATAGTCATCAAGGAGAAGAGGAGAAGAAGAATGGCTCTTTTCCCAAAACCATCTGCTTATATACATTATTTACACAATGGGCCTTGCGTGATTGGCTACTTCAGGGCTACACCTGTGGGCCAATTATATTGTGGATTGACTTCTGCCTGCAGCCTGATTGGCTGCTCCTACAGGCCAATCAGGTAGCAGATTCGCTTCTGCCAGCCGCCTGATTGGCTGCTCCAGCAGGCCAATCAGGTTGCGGATTCACTTCCACCTGGAGTTGGATTGGGTAGCTCCCGCTGATTCTGAATCCTATTGTTCTAGGATTCAGCTCAGTACATAACATTATCTATTTTTATTTTTAAAAAAATCAACTTTGTGATTACTGACCATTTCTGGATGCAACACTAGTGTGCTTGTGCAACCCACTGTGGTTTTGCAACCCACACACATCTCCTTCTACAAACTACCATTGGCTGTTTCCTGACATCTCAGCCACTCTGCAGTAGTTGCATGGAGTTTGTGCACAGGTCCCAAGATATCTGTTATCTGTGTTGCTGTTTTCAAAATTCTGAACCATGGCTGAATCACGCTGTGTACTTCTCCACTACAATCTGCAGTTTGGCTCCTGAGCCAGTCGGTATAAGATGAAAGTCTGTGTTCCCCATTCACTATAATGGGGAATCTAAAAACAGCTAAAATGTTTCCCTTTTGGACAGAGTGGATTAAGTTTATAGGCACAGAAGTGCCTCCGGAGTGAATTAGGCCTGCCAAATTGCAGACAAATTCCAGGTGCTTTTTGTGGGGAAGTAAAAAGAATGTACTTTTCTCCATAACCCCAGGGGATCTTGTCTTTTTTCTTACCTTAAAATAATTAAGAGGTTGCCAAATGGTGCATAATCTAGCATGTACATTAAAAGAAACCTTCGCAGCTTGATACCAGCCTTTCTCCTGACGATTGTTTGTGACCTCCAATAGGCTTTAAAGGCCTCCCAGTAGACCTGCACAGGTCTCTAATATACTTTACAATGTTGAGGAAGCCTAGAATGCTGCTTGCAGAATTCTAAACAGCTCTGGGTTGTTGATTTTGTTGTTGTTAAAGCAGAGCAAAGTACACTTAAAAAAAAAACTAAGATGAAATGTTTTACTTATTTTTTTGGTAAAAAAAAATGCCCAATGCTGTGCTTTGCAGACAACATTTTCGACCCCTTCACTTCTTGCAAAGCCCATGGACCGAGAGAAGCATAGAGATACACAGGAAAAGATAGAGTTGTACTGGCACAGAAACAAAGAAACAAAGAGGCTCTCTAGCTTTGTTGGTGCCCTGATCAAACTGAAGAGGTGGGAATTACACCATGCTTTGACTCAGGGAGTAGGGCAGTCCCCCATATCACCCCAATTTGCCTTTTTATTTGCCCCCCCAAGAGAGTAGTGCACACCCCAGTAGTTGCCATTGGTACAAATCTGGTGTTGAAGGAATGGAGGTATGTTCCCCAACTGGGAATCTTTGCAGCTACTCCAGTCACTTTCGACAGCATTGGTGGGCACTGTATTGCCCTCAGGTTATATAACTCCCTGTAGTGTTAGTTCATGGGGTTTGGTCTGCCTGAACTGACTTGTAGGTGCCTTGGCACTAGTATTTATGTGAGTTTTTCTTACTGCTGCAGCATGAAACCCACATGTCTTGGAACAGCTAAGTACAAGGAATGTGCCACAGTTCATACAGGGCAGACTCGCTCACAGTTGTATGCTATGCAAGGCCGAGACATGCTGGAGCAATGGTATGTCAGCACAATAGGATTTGTGAACTGTGCCTCATGTCTGTTCATATTACACCTTTTGTATTTAACTTATTATCAGGTGATGAAAAAATTAAATGCTAAATTTAGAGATATGCTGCTTTTGGCAATTAGATGTTTTTGCTTATTTCTTAACTTGTTCTGCTTATTATACCTTAGCAGTGGGCAATATCCATTGGCTAACTGTATGTGTCTTGGTAAAATCCCACTTACTTGCTTTTTTTGGTAGAATTATACTTGTTTTGTATTCTGGTGAGTTGGTGTTATCAGTGAATGCCACATATCCGTTTCTCCTCCATTTTGGATTAATGGATCTTGTTTCCTTATGGCAATTATTGTTTTGGTCGTCTATCCTACTCAGTTAATACGCTTCACTCCAAGGAAGTCCTGTTAACCTAGTAAGACCTCTTTGGCAGTAGACATTCATAAGCATATATAATCTTGTCCAGACTGACTTCTAATAGAAAGTATTCCTTGAATTGCATTCTAGAATCGCACTGGCAACAAGGACAGTGATCTTTTGGGGGAAGCTGCAGGTAGGGAAATAGTTTTACCACTGTAAATTTATGTAACTTCATTTTCCTCCCTTAAGTTTCATGTTTCTGAAAGTCATCCCTTAACATAACACACTCACTGCATCATCTACAAGATGTGATGATGTCCTCTAGTTTGGATCTCTTTAAATGAGCATTTGATAAATTCCTGGAGGAGAGGACTATCAACAGCTATTAGGCCATTGCACCAATGTGGAGCCTCTGCTGACAGTGTGGCAGAGCGCACACCCAAACAGTTATTTGGGTGCAAAATAAAGGGAGAGGACTACTGCGTTGAGGCCTTTTTGTGGGCTTCACACAGACCTAGCTGGCTACTATTAAAAACAGGATGTGGAATTATACGGCCTGTTGCTGTGATCTGGTAGGGCTCTCCCTGCATTGCGTGTGGAGGTCCCGAAACCACCCCTAAATAAATCACAACGTAGACAGGATTTAAGTTTAATGGTTTTTGGCATGAATTTGGCCACAACTTTATTAAATCCAAAACAATGTGAGTGGTTGCGTAGGCATTGGCTCTCAACTGTCACCTAAGGACAGAAATGATAATAATAATAACTTGCCTTGTCAACACGGGGAAATCCAACAGGGAGAGACGGGGACCGGGTGTACAGAACTCTCCCCTCTCCCTTCAGGCTCCCAGAGGCATCAATATGCCGTCCTGGCCCCCTACCTAGGGGTTACGGACACAGCATAGAGCCCCTGTATTCCTGACCAGGATTTCCCCACCACTCAGGCATAAACTTGGGGTCAACTTAATCAATAAGACCCTTTAATACAACCACAATAACCAATGCCTAACCGCCAACCTTACAAGTTGTGACTATTTGCTATGCAGTAGGCAAAAACCCAAATGGCACCAGCCAATCAGCCAAGTGGAAAAAAATTCCTACCGGCCCCTGAATACAGGCGACCAAAAAAAAAAAAATCATAGCAATGTCAACACAGAGGCCTATAAAAAAACAGCGGGGTGGGGATCAGAAACGCAGCCAAAGAGAAGGAAAAAACCAAGCATTGAAGTATTTATACCCCAGGGGCTAGACTTACTAAATTGATACATGTGATTATGCCCAACAACAGCCCATATCCAATCAACGGTGGCCACTCATGCCCCACCTTTGTCACAGGCGTGGTTTGCTAGCCCCCACCGCAAACCGTGCTCTCCATGATGGAGAACCCGCATTATATGACCCACACCTTTCACTGAAAATATTCCATAGCCTTGCAAAGTAAGCATAATGTCAGGCGACAGAAAACCCTGCCAACTTCGCCCTGACCAGGGCGGCCGTCTCAGATGATGTTGTACTGCATCATCACTAAACCATTGGCCATACTAGCTGAAAGGGGTAAAGGCAGCCAGCGCAGATTCTCTATCCCAGACCTAGACAGACAAGAATATGCTCCAATACATCGTGCTCTTCATGTATACCACTTAGAAACTTTGGTGATTAAGCAGTATACAAATGAATAGTAAAAATCTTAGTCATTTCTACAGATTCTCAGCATTTATGCAAAATGCCCCATGCTCAATTCCTGGCATCTCTGTGTGCAACTAAAACTTTGGAGATCTGCTGCCAGTTTAGAGAGAACTGAGCTTGATAGTCTGACTTAGTATTAGGAAGCTGCCTGTAAATGTTTTAGCATATGCTGACAGATTTCAGGCTGGTTTGCTGGCTTCTCCACCCTTCTATTTTGATATTGAAGTATGCTATGCAGCATGACAATAGAACTTTAATGACTGGGTTATAGTGGCTTCTCAGCAGTACAGTGTGTACACATTAAAGGAAAATAATTTACTTGCAGTTTACTTAAAAATTTAAAATAGCAGCACAATATGAATGCCATCAATGCAAATATACTAGAAGTTAACAAGAAATAAAACATATTTGCTAGTATTTATAAAACATGGGTTGAAACAGGGACCTTTATGTATAAAAGAATCAAACCTTTAGTTTCTTAACTAAATGGTAATCCTCTGCAAAATGATAGTACCAGTGGAAAAATTAGGTTGGAAGCCAATCCTTCCATTTTTGGTGGTAATCAGCTACTGTCATCTTATTAGTTACTCTTATTGGGAGATTATTTCAGGTATCCTACTCAATTGCTAGAGTGAACAGCTGGATTTAAAAAATGGAAGTTGTTTAAATATTATAAATTTTCTTGTTGCCTTGTTTTAATCTTAAATTAGATTCTAATGGCAAGTATTTTACAGTGTTACTTTTATGATGCCTCAAACATTCCCATGATTGTCCCCTACATGTTTTGGAATCCTGATTTTAACATTCAATTTTTAGTTTTAAAAATTACATTTTAAAACACTTCTTGGTGGATTATTTCTACTACAGGATTTGCAAATGTTTCAGATAACTAGAATGGCGCGATCAGATATTGTTTTGGATACTATCTTATCCACACTGGAAGGCAACAGTACTTATTACATAACTTACCTGTATAAGATCCAGAATATACATCCTTCAAATGTTAACGGTAGAACCTTAATAGACGCATTACTCCAAAATGGACTCTCATCAATCTCTTTACCTTCACTAGGAAGATTATTCTATAAAAGTATAAACAGTGTTTGAGGAAGAATTGCGGCAGATTATTTCAGTGTGAACTCTCCTTGCTCTTATAGATTTGTTGCCATTGTAAACAAATTAAATCTGGGAAATGCACAATACAGCAATTAATCTCTATATTGGACTGTTCTGGGATCAGTGTTGATTGGCATTAGCATGAAGCAAGTATGAAATGTTTTTTTCTGGCTGTTGAGTTTGTTCTTGAGAAGTGAGTATTTTGTAGACCATGGAAGAAGTTTTGTTTAAAAAAACCTGCTACTCCATTCTTGAATAGCCTCAGGAAGGGAGTAATACTGCCAAATCTTTATAGTTTTTAGCACATAAGTGCACACATTCAGAAATAAATATTTTGTGTGATAAACATCTGATTAGGAAAGACTAATAATGAGCCTGTGTATTCTATGAAATAAGAGATAATTTATTTTGTTAGAACATTGTTACTCCAAGTGACTAAGATGGGAAGAAATTATATATTTGAAGTTTTCCTTGTTCTATTATTTTGTTGATACTGTGTTAATAAAATTATGTGATATGTTTTGCTCCTCTACTGACCTTTTGACATTCAAAATATTATTGGGAACATTATTATGTTTTCCTCATGTTGCTATATGTTAATATATGGTCTTCACAACTGCAGAAGTGTAAGGCAGTAACCTGTAGTTTATATACTATGCATGCGAAATCTTTTGGAGGCCAGAACATGCAAACTTGGTGTAACGTTTAAAATTAAAATGTTTATTATTAAGTACCATAGCACATAGGCAGGGCAAATGCAGTTTCCTTGACCTAGTGAATTCAATCAACTTATGGAAAGTATTATTTGCATTCCTGCCTTCTGCACTGAGACCACACACAAGGAAACATATAGTACTGTTTGTTTATTTAAACATTTAAAACATACTTTCATATAAAACATTGCAATGCAATATACAGGCTAAAAGTACAGGCTTACAATAAAGACATCAAAACACATTAGTAAAAGCTGGTTGGCAAAGAATCTCAGGTTTAAAAGACCTATCTGAATAATACAGAAGATGTTTGCAAGTGAATATGGACGACTTCTAAAGGTAAAGAACCCCTGACAGTTAAGTCCAGTCACAGATGACTCTGGGGTTGCGACGCTCATCTTGCTTTACAGGCCGAGGGAGCTGGCGTTTGTTTGCAGACAGTTTTTCCGGGTCATGTGGCCAGCATGACTAAGCCGCTTTTGGCGCAACGGAACACCAAAACCAGAGCAGCGCACGGAAACACCATTTACCTTCCCTCCGGAGTGGTACCTATTAATCTACCGTACTTGCACTTTTGGCGTGCTTTCGAACTGCTAGGTTGGCAGGAGCTGGGACCGAGCAATGGGAGCTCACCCCGTCGTGGGGATTCGAACAGCCAACCTTTTGATCGGCAAGCCCAAGGCTCAGTGGTTTGGACCACAGCGCCACCAGCGACTCCTACTGAACCTCAATTGGCAAGGCTCACTAAAGGCTCAGACACTAAAGGCTCAGACCCTGGTAAATGATTATAGTGTGACTCTCTCTCTAAGCACCTAATCTGCTGAGTAATTAACATAATCTCAAAGAAAATGGTCTGATTAATAAAGCATAACTTGGATAATGTTCAGGGGCAAAACACTCAGCTGTGAAGAGGCAGTCTCCTGGGAAGGGTTAGGCCAGTGTTTCTCAACCACTGTTCCGCGGCACACTAGTGTGCTGCAAGACGCTGGCTGGTGTGCCGCGATGTGCGGCGACGAGAAGGGCGATTTGCATTGTCACGTGCCTGGCGGCCGCCAATATTTAGCACTGACCCACCGGAAAGCAATATTTCTCCTCCTCTTTCCCAAAGCTCAGTGCAAATGAGCCTGGCGGCTGCCAATACACAACACTGACCCGCCGGAAAGCAATATTTGGCAAGTGTTTCTTACAGTCATAATTATAATATAGGGCGGCACAGAGTTAAATTTTTTAACTTTTTTAATGGTGGTGTGCCTCGTGATTTTTTTCACGGAACAAATGTGCCGTGGCCCAAAAAAGGTTGAGAAACACTGGGTTAGGCTACGTCAGCCAATGGCAAATTATCCTGTGAGACACCTTGCCAGGTTTGTCTAAATGCGCCATGTCCTAAGTGCCTTGCATGCTCCTGATTCACTTATTTAAACTCTGGAAATTGAGGGTCAGTTCCTAGGTTGCTTTTTCCTGACCTTTGCCTTAGGTTTCAAAGCTGAAAGTCTCCCAAAGATCCTGAAAGGTTAACTTGAGTTGTGAATGAGTTTCTGAGCTACAAACAACCTCTAAAACAGGCATCCCCAAACTTCAGCCCTCCAGATGTTTTGGACTACAATTCCCATCATCCCTGACCACTGGTCCTGTTAGCTAGGGATCATGGGAGTTGTAGGCCAAAACATCTGGAGGGCTGCAGTTTGGGGATGCCTGCTCTAAAATGTGCTTAGAGGTTGACAAAAATCAGCCTTTTCTTAGATTGTCAAGCCTACTAAATTACATCTTCATCCAAAGAAAAGGGTGGGGGGGGGAGGAACAGTGGTCAGAAAAGACTTACAAAATAGCAGGGTGTAGTGTATAATGTAGCCTATATAAATGCGCCCTATATGTTGAGGGCTTACAGGTGAAAATGCAACTTTTTCTCTGTCATCTACACTTATGAGAAAACCGGAGAACACAAAAATGATAAGATACAGTGCTCACGTTTCCTAGGTAGACAGGCAAACAAAGCTTCCCTTGATTCCCCCACTTCTTGCACACAAAACTAGCATTCCCCCCTTTTAAATTGCACCTCCAACTCTGAGATGTAGAAAGAGGCCAGCAACTTAATAATCTAATTATTTCGTACCAGATTTGTTTTAAACAATCAGGCATTTCATTTTGTTTGCCATAGGTTTAAGGTGTGGTTACTTGGCAATACCTGCCTTGCCTGGTACAGAGCTTTCATTGTTTACTGTAAATTCCTTTCTCCTTTTTTGTTACTCTTATGATAACAACACGCACAGGACCTTGGCTGTGTCTGATATCCATAATCTCGGATTTGCCTTGGAGGAGCCTAGTCACTAATATTAAAACAGTGGCTTCCAGTTTCATCGGCTGCCTGATAATTTATATCCACTCTATGGGGCATCTTGGGTTGTTTTTGTTTTTTGGTGAGGGTATTCTTGTTTTACATTATAGTAGCGATTCTGCATGGTCCATTTTTGGGAACTTTCCACAACTTCCCCAAACTGGATTTAGACACCAGAACCAAACTACACCAGCAGCACAATCCTTTAAGACTTGTTAAATTCAGTGGGACTTACCCCCAGATTGCATATAGGATTGCAGTTCCAAGCCCTTGTTAGGTCTTTGAAAAGGCAGGATTACTGCCTGAGTTGTTAACTCCCTGCTAGTGATTTGAAGTACATGCATGCTTGCACATGTGGGGCCTACTGCCCCCCCCCTTTTGGCTGTGTCTGTCTACCCACATGCCCAAATGTTTTCCCCACTAAGCAAAATGTTGGGAGGGGTTAGCAGGGCTGTTCTGCTCCCTGCCAACCCACTATGTCTGGTGTGGATTTCGGAGCCCAAGGGGGCCCAAAAGATGCCAGAGAGTGAACAGCAGGTAAATGCAGTGGGGTGGAGAGAGGGAAAAAACCAGCAGGAGCAGCAGACATTCTAAAGCAGCCTTTCTCAAATTGGGTCCCCAGACTACAGCTCCCATCGTCCCTAGCTCTCAGGACCAGGGGTCAGGGATGATGGGAGTTGTAGTCCAACAACATCTGGGGACCCAAATTTGAGAAAAGCTGCTCTAAAGTGCTGCAGCCTGCTGTCCTCATTTCCTCAGAAATGCCTCTGGCCTGACAGACTGTACACTCATTGAATGTTACATGTGCATAACTGTACCGAATGTACAGTATTTGCGTACGCAGGTACAAAGGACTGTACACTGGTTGAATGTAATGTATGAACAACCCTATTATTAACCATTTCATGGTTGTCTTGAACAGCTCCTTCCTGCACTGGACAGAAACCTATGTAGTGATTAAAAAATATATATCCCTGGCACTAAACTGTTCAGTTTGATCTGTTTTCCAACAGATGTTCACACACAGCTGCCATGTTTAGAGGGCTTTAGCCAGGTAAGATCCAGTGCTCTCTCCCTGGATCCTTTCCTTCTGTGCTTTATTAGTTTTTATTGCCAAATATAATTTGGTAGATTTATTTCCATCTTTCTTTCGGGGCTGCCAAGTGATTTCTCGTCCAGTCCCTAAGCAGGCACAGACCTGCTTTGCTTCAGCAAAATGGATGAATTGCTCCTCTCCCCATTTCAGTTTTGTACTAGTCTGCAGTTTGTGTTTCATACCGGACGGTACTTGCTTCTCTGATACGTTGGAAGGTTTCACTGAAGAAATGCCCTTCCAGGTCCTTCCTTCCCTTCTATTCCCCAGGATCATCAAGATGAAAAGCACGAGGTGCAGTATAAAACTCAGCAGGCCAAATCCTCAGCAGGGATTATGGGATTTAGCAACTGTTAAAGAGCGCCATTCCTACAGTGACACTGGAAGCAAATTTTGTAAAACTAATTACTTGTCTCCTGATCCCATTCTGTCACCTCTCACCAAGCTGGGTTTTATTAGTTAGCTTCACGGAAATGAGTGGAAGTTACTCACCCTCAGTATTTCACATAGGACTAAAAGGCTTGCGGGGTGTAAGGGGAGTGTGGAGGTGAACCAGGATTTTGGGCAAGGGCTGCATGTGGAAGGGGACCTAGCGAAGAAGGTGCTTAGTAAGTGATAATACTTTATTGGGTGACAAGGCTTGTGTGAGCTTTTCTCTGCAAACTACCTTCCCATGCTAATCCAGAGTAATGTCGTTCATACAGGGCCACCCCTACCGATGAAGTAACCACCTCAGGTGACACGTGCTGGGAGGTAGGGTGGAAGCAACAATCACACACCCCCATGCTATCCTTCCTAAGGACCTCCTCCAGCCATGCTTTGCAATCTGTCTTAGCCCCCCCCCCCCCAACTAGTCTGCTGTTTCAGGTGCAGTAGAGGGCACTATTCCATCACCAGTGTTGAAGTGAGATACAATTACCAGTTGGCAGAGGTGCAGTGAGATCTTGTCCTTCACTTCGGGCAGCAAAATGTTGGGCCAGGCTTGAGTTGGTGCTACATTCCTTTCTATGGACAAGGGGAAGCAAAAGAAGAGGCAAAGCTTTGAAATGGCACAGGTGAAAAATGAGTGGGATCTAAAATTGGTGCCCAAGCAGAAGGTGTTTTGATCCACCTGATTCACCTCCACTCATGGAAGGCTGATGATTTCCCCCTGCAGACACCTACACTGTTCAGGAAGAATCTTCAGCTCTCTGGAGCCCTTTTTTTTTTTGCAAGAGCTTAAGGGAGAATCTGTAGGAATATCAACTGTTAGATGCCACCCACTGTCTTACTAATCATAATCATAATGAAACCATACATGCCCAGAGCAACCTTCCTCTCATCCTATGAACTATGCCTTCCATGCCAACCCCATATTCCCTCCCCTTTAGAAGTCTCCTAACCCAGAACTCCCATGTTTTTAGCCATTATGCAACGGACGTAATTCAGAATGAGAACCTTTTCCCACTGCTGTGTTACTCTGCTGAGAAAAGCTCTACCCATCGAATTGCAAGCTGTCCTGCAAGATCCTTCATGGACTAACAGGAAAGATAGTCCTGCCCATTTTGGCAAACGGATTCATAGAGTGGCTTAGCCAAAGGCACTGAGTCAAGAGCAACAACCTGACTGCGATGAACTCGCAGCACTGCGGTGGCAATTGTGATGCAATTGTGAGGCATGTGGCGGCATAATAAAACCCAAGTGGGCAAAGGAGCCCTATGATATATCAGCCAGCTGATGGCTTGTGAATGCGGCTTTCCACTTCATTTGCTAGTTCTGTGCTGCCTGTTTCCTTTGTGGCTAGAAGGGGAGGCAAAGAACTACAAATACAGCCTTTGGGAATGGCTTTCAGACTAGCTCATAATCAAGTCCAGGTTGATTGCACAACGAAATAAATTTCCTTGGCAGTTCTCGGGCCAGTCCCTAGGTTTTTTCTCATGCAGGCTGCACTATCTGATATTTCCTCTCTTGTCTCAGGTTTAACAAACGTTTCCCCACATTCCCCCCATGTTTTTGAACTTTTATATAACTTTGGTAAGTAGATTCTGCAATTCCTATCTGCACCTGTTTCTTGGACAAGGCCATGACTCCGTTAGAAAAACAGTTACATCCCAGCACAGATCAAACAAACTTCTAGCGTGCTGGCCGAGACGCAGCTTTTTTCCTATGCTTGACTGTGGAAAACAAGTCATGCGAATATACCCAGGAGGTACAACCTGTACAGCAGCCAAAGAGGGAAAGTATTATATGAAAGGGAGTTCAAAACATTGTTCATAGCATCACCGCTGCCTTCTCCTATGCCTATGCGGAGCCAGAGGGCTATATAACTCCTGACTATCTTCAAAGACAGAAGCAAGGGACTCAGAAAGCCCTCCTAGCTCAGCTGCTGTTGTTTGCAGGAGTCTTTCTGAATTGGAAGGTGCTATTTCACACTCTGCAGTGGAGGGAGATTAGCAAAAGTGCTAATCTGACAGAGTTTCATCTAGTTAATGGTGATAATGATAATTGATACCAAGGGTGGCGCTGTCCCAGTTGCTCAGTCCCTGCTTCTGCCAACCTAGCAGTTCTAAAACATGTCAAAGTGCAAGTAGATAAATAGGTACCACTCCGACGAGAAGGTAAATGGCGTTTCCGTGCGCTGCTCTGGTTTTGGTGTTCTGTTGCGCCAGAAGCGGCTTAGTCATGCTGGCCACATGACCCAGAAGCTGTACACAGGCTCCCTCGGCCAATAAAGCAAGATGAGCGCCGCAACCCCAGAGTCGTCCACGACTAGACCTAATGGTCAGGGGTCCCTTTAACCTTTACTTTAGGTGTAACATACAATCAGAGTATTCAAAGCCCTTCAGATCCATTATTATTTTCTACAGTGATGTCATCTTATTATTCCTATTTTACAAATTAGGAAGCTGAAATTGACAGCCACCTAGTGAGTTCATTGCAGAGGTGAGATTCAAACTGGGGACTTTTGGATTGATAGTTTAAAGTATGTGTACGTGTGCACACACACACACACATGCACACACACACACACACCACAGCCTGACAATCCTAGGAACTGTAATGGGGGAAAACAGCACCAGTTGAATTTCTGCCTGTCAAGCAGCTGTGGCAGGCACAAGCTCTTTGGAATACATAAAAACAGTGGTAGCTCTATTCTTTATCCCATTTAATCCTCACAGCCAGCCAATTAAGGAGGGTTAAGCAAATAAATGGTTTGTGGATCCTTTTCTTGAAAGGCTTGGTCTGTCTCTCACAGTTCAACAGCTGAGAGTTTCAGGGCTGGGCTTCACTTGAACTTTATTGTGCAGTGCCAAATCCAACACCCTTTCCACGGGTGCCATTCTGACCTTGCCCAAACAACAAAGCTTTGCTTTCCGATGCTTTGCTTTCCGACTGGGGTTAAAAATGACCACTCCCCTGTAAACTGATCTTCGGCATGTTAGCTTCTGATTTTGCAAAGCCATTTGCAAGTGCATTGTCACTCCTGCTGAAGAATGTTGCTCTGCCCAGATCAGCCTTCACCAACCTGGTGCCCTCCAGATATTTTGGACTACAAATCTCATCAAGCTCTGCTAGCCGGCCTTTCCACTCAGGGCCTGAATACAGAGATTGAAAATGCCAGTCAGGCTACAAAGTAAACATGCAAACGAGAAGAGAAGAGTAGCTGCTGTTTCAAATGCTGCTCTAGGTTTTGACATGGATAGCAATGGCTGGTGCATAATATCAGCTCGATATGAAAGGCCACAGCCCAGAGGAATCTGGATGTTCATGAATCACAAAAGCTTTACACAGTTTTAACTTGGGAATAGCTAACTTAAAAGGCCAGGCAAGAAACACGTTACATTTTGTTCCATAAAGATGAAAGCTTGAGCCTGAAGTTGCTAGGTTTGGTTTTTTCTTTGGCAGACTCCTGCAACTTTAATAAAGGCACAAGCATAAATTCAGTGCTCATGCTGATAATCTCACCAATATAGTTACTGCTGATTCTCTCCTCTCCATGATTTTCTTTGGCCTACAGCCTTGGCGTGACTCCTCCACTCACTCATTTGATCTTGTTTTCTCTTGCCCTGTGTTAGATCTATTAATGGAATTTTCCCTCTCCGGTCATTACCTTGTGACTCCAGCTTCTTGCGCCTGTTGTGACCTGCGGTCCACCAACTTTCTCAGAAACATTATCCCTCTTATCTCTTCTGCAACTTCTGCTGACTCCCTCCTCGCTGTGGTCTCCACCTTCGGCTTCTCCCACTCCTAAACTCTTGGCTTATTTCTTACACTGTTTCATGAAAAGTTCTCTGTTGCACAACTTTCCAGGCTAGCTATAATGCCCATTCATGAACTCTGGTCATTCTTTTGATCAACAGAGTGACTTTGGAGGAAAGAAAAAGGCCCTGGACTCCTTGGATTGGAATAACTATGGACCAGTTGCAAATACTCAGTTGCGGGGAATGTGGAAGAGAGAGTTCTGGTGAGACAGCTGCACATTTTGTGGAAGACACAGATTAGATCTGCTCCAATCTAGGTTCAGGCTGGCCATGGGACTAAGTCAGCCTCAGTCATCCTGTCCTGACAGATGACCTTCCCAGAGAGCAGGACGGGGGGACTGCAAACTTGCTCCTGATTCTTGGACCCACCCCCCTGTGGTGGTCCATACCATTGGCCACAGTATCCTCCTGGACAGGCTCCATGGAACAGGAACACAGAATTACAATGGTTCTCATCCTACCTATGGGTTAATGGCCAGAGAAAAACATTGGGAGATTTACACTACGGGGTAAAACAGGGCACCACCATGTTTGTATGCTGTTAATTTTGTGCTATGCCATGCCCTCTCCTATGCAGCCATATTGCATTATGCCACACTCCCATGGCAGCCATTTTGTGAATGGCACCCACAGCACTCTCTCAAATTTCAAAAGGTGCCCACTGGTCCAAAATGATTGGTGAACCCTGCCTTAGCTGGTTCTCTCACTGTTTCAGGGGTGGTAAATCCATAGCATTTGGCCCCAAGACCTCCCATTTCTCATTTAAATAAATAGATATCTTTTTTTAAAAAAAAGGGATTTTCTATATGGGTCTCCCACTATGATGAGAGGTTTCTGTAACCCGTGCCCTCTGCTTAAAAAATAATTGTTTTAACTGACTGTGCCCATAGATCCATCACTGTGGTGCCAAATGCTGTATACAAAGAGAGAATCTGTAAGTGTGTGTGTGTGCGTGCGTGCGCGCACCCACCCGCACTACTGACCACTCCTGTGGGCTCCCTGCTGATTCTGTTATGCCAAAAGTTTTTCATGACACAGAAAGTCTAGGGGCATTCAGCCAAACAAGTATAGGTTCCCTCCTTCAGATCTTCCTGCTCATTGTGGAGTAGTTGAACCAGCAGATACAGGGATGTAGGGGCAGACTATGGCCTAGCTTCAGCAGAGGGTGGCATGATGGGGTTGTGCCTGGCCTCCATCTGGTTGAGTTTGTGGCAACAGGCAGAAGTGCAGTGGCAAGGTCAGTGTGGTGGCAAACATGCTAGCAGTAGCACCTGATTGACTCTGCCAACACGTTTGCCTCTTGTCACAACCCACGTCTCCTCCATTCTGATATGCTGCAGTGACTCAGCTGGATGGAGGGCAGGTGGGTGGTGTAACTCCATCACGACATCCACTGCTGCCTCTCCCCATCCTCCACCCGTTCTGAGAATGCTTGCAGGTGAATGCTGCAACCGGACTGATGTCTAATCACCAACTAAAAGTCAACATGGACAAGATGGAACTGCTTATATTTACTCTCAAGGCTTCCTCTCCTTGACCTCTTAACAACAACAGCAGCAGCATGCACCCCCAGTGATCCCGCACACAGCTTCATCTTTGATTCTTTTATCTTCTTTGCTCCCCACATTCAATCAGCTACTAGAGCGTTTTACACATCAGCAGCTTAAAACACAGCAAGGTCGTTTCCTCCTGCTGTGTTTCAAGTCTTCTTACATAGCTGGACACACCAGAGAGAGGGTGAGGATGTTAGCACCTCATGTGAATTACCGGTACCTGATTGGTGTCCTCCGTCCTACAACTTCCCTGAGCCCTTTTCAATGAAGCTGTCATCTGGGCATGTGCAGCAGTTGTCTCAGATCTACAAACTTCAGCTTGCATTTTCAATTCATATGCAAGCTGGTTTGAGGGGAAATGCATCAAACAGCAGTATTTCTCAAGGAACTACAAGGTCCAGATGGATTATGCCTCTTGCCATGTTTACTTGGCTTCAAACACCAGCCTTGGGAGATCACTGGAGCCGGAGTAAATGGGAATGTGTACACAGCCTAGGTTGTGCTCTTCCTGCACAACTTGGCAGAAATCCACCCATGATCCATCTTTGTCCCCTTAGCTGATGAAACTCTGGCTGTGTCTTGGCCATTCCCTGCTTTGACTACTTCTCACAAGTCAATTAAGATTTCCTTTTCCTTTAAGTGATTCTGCACATTCTCTCTTGTTGCCCTCCCTGCTCCAGCCCACGGGTGGGACTCCCTGCCTTACCTGGAATGCTGGATCACCCAGAGGTGGATTTAGGGCAGCAGGATTGGTCCCACTGCACTGGGTGCTGAGCCTAGGGAGTGCGGCAGGGCGTCACAACTATGACATAGTGGATTGAGCAGAACGGAAGGCGAGAGGTGGTGGGTTGCCAAATTTTGACCTCTCACACAGCACCTCTGACCACCCCTGGGGCACCTCTTTCCTTTCCTTCACAGCTCTCCTCCAAACTTCTGTTTCCCGTATGGCAGAGTGGGAACATTTGGTGCTCTAAATGTTGGAGGATGGGATGTTGGCTGGGGCTGAAGGGAGCTGGAGCCTCGCAACCAGTGGTGGCTGGTGCCCATTGGGACTGGTAGGGCAGAAGGCAAGGAGACCTATCCTTTTCTCCCTTTCATCCCCCTGTTACTTCCCCATTATGTAAACTTGAGAATGGAGGCTTGACTGCATTGTCCAAATAAGGAACCCGATAATGCAGGTGGGGTGGGGTGGGGAGGGGAGGATCAACCTGCTTGCCACACAGCTGTTAAAAGTTCAGAAACCCTGCCAGAAAAAAAGTTGGCAACTACTTTTATCCCATATGCATCAAATACACCGAGGGTTCTTAAGCATTAAACATAGTGAACCCCCCCCCTCCATGCGCATCTGAATAAAATACTTTTGTGTTCCTTGACTTAATTGTTCAGTGGGTTTGGGGTTTTTGTTTTGGTGGGGGATATCTCTTTTGCTTCCCTGATTTCATCACTTCTGTGTTCTTGGGATTTGCAGTGTTGTTGATCTCTCTCAAAATGGTAAATAAGAAATGCCATTTAGCTAATCTGTGGGCTTTATCTGTGCCCAAGGGCATTCTGCAGCACTCCAAGCACTGGTTCACAGGTAGCCTGCCTTTCCCACAATGAGAGTTCTCAGCTAAACTAATCTTCCCTCACCCCACCAGATGAAATTAAGGGATCAAGTGTGGCAGGAGGGGGGGGGAATAGGTCACTGCTCCTTCCTCCAGCTCCATCCAAAAGCCAACACCATTTCTGTTGGTGCAAATAATTTTAAAAAGGTATAAAAAGGAGAATTCCTGATATGTCAGGATCCAAGCTTGGCACAAGCACTCTTTAGCAGAGATTAAGGTAAATTTAAATATTTGGGATAAACAAATCTACATTTTTAATTGAGACCTAGCTAGAGCAGAAATACTTTAACTATGATTCTCTTCTGTCTTTGCTTTTCCCATGGAATGAAGTGCACTGTGCTTTAATTGCTCAGTATGACAACGGCAGGTGAACAGGAAAAGATTTCACAGTGAGCAAAACTTTGTCCTTAAATTAAACCTGCAGTTACAAAGCATCAGAAAACTGTCCTCGGTGCCACATCAGATAAGCATCTCGGTTGTTTCTTGGGGCCAATCTCCTTCCTAAGAGTGCAAAGCCATGAAGTTAATGTTGGAGTTTGAGGCAGAAACCAGCAGTTTGCATTGACTCCCCTCCCCTTCCCCATATTGTTCCATTCTTTCAACAGAATGATACATAGAAATAATTCAAAAGTTAATGTCCACCTGAACAAACCATTATTGGCTATATGGGAAGACTTGAAGATGAAGGAAATATAGTTTCCTATACTAGTACATGGGCCTAGATTAGGAAGGCTTGATTGTATCAATCTGGAGAAAATTTAGCATGAATTCAAATGCAATGCAAAAAGGAAGTTGCACTCTAGTTGTATTCCAAAACATCTAGGCAGTGGTGTCCAAACTTTTTCCAAATAGGGGCAGAATTGATTAAATGAAGGGCCATAAGGGCCAACCCAAGGGCCAACCAAAGTTGGTTTTTTATGATTTTACCCCAAAGTTGTTGAGCTTTTTTTTAGCATTTTACCCCAACCAGCAGCCAGATTAGGCCCCTGAAGCGGACTTTGGACATGCCTGATTTAGAGGGTCCCAGGTGACTGAAAGCAACCATAATGGATTCATCCTAGAGGGAACCATTGAATTATGGTGAACCATTGAATTATGGTGCTGGAGGAGACTCTTGAGAGTCCCATGGACTGCAAGAAGATCAAACCTATCCATCCTGAAGGAAATCAGCCCTGAGTGCTCACTGGAAGGACAGATCCTGAAGCTGAGGCTCCAATAATTTGGCCACATCATGAGAAGAGAAGACTCCCTGGAAAAGACCCTGATGTTGGGAAAGATTGAGGGCACTAGGAGAAGGGGAGGACAGAGGACGAGATGGTTGGAGAGTGTTCTCGAAGCTACGAACATGAGTTTGACCAAACTGCGGGAGGCAGTGGAAGACAGGAGTGCCTGGTGTGCTCTGGTCCATGGGGTCACAAAGAGTCAGACACGACTGAACAACTAAACAACAACAAGAGGGACATGAAATGCTGTGCTACATATATGCTATGCCCCCCAACACAGCCCTGAGGTGGACTTGCTAAGGCTGCACAGCCCCCAAACTTTTATCTCACAATTTCTGAGTAGCCAAGGCAGGACAGTAGCCAGCTTGTTCCACTGGTATAGCAAGGTGAAGAAGGCCAGTTTCAGCATACTGTTTCCTTCTTTCTTAAACAAGCATGAATAGCTCAACCATCTGGTTTACAAGCTGGGTCAGGAGGAAGCCCCAATGTTATAATTTATCTCTGGACCAGCCTTTCTCTACCTTGGGTCGCCAGATGTTATGGAATACAGCTCCCATCATTGCTGATCTCTGATCGTGCTAGCTAGGCATGATGGAAGTCATAGTCCCACAATATTTGGGGACCCATAGAGAAAGTCTGCTCTATATAGTGTGAAATCTCTTTTGTAACCTCAGCCCTGCTGGTGGGGAAGTAGTCCATTGCTCCCAAGGTCTCTCCACATCCAGCTAAGTTGGGAATTGACCAAGGAAAGGAACACCATACCCAGAACTTCCTGGTCATCAACCTCTGGGGAGGAAGTGTGTATACTTTTCTGAAGATTGTGTGCAAGAGAGAGAGAGAGAGAGAGAGAGAGAGAGAGAGAGGCAGGCAGGCAGGCAGGCAGCTTGGGTAGAAACTTCTAGGACTTTGAGAGGCAGAAACAATCACGTGGAAGTGAAGGCTGGGGCCCGATTGCAGAGGGGCCCAGGGATGGCCCTGCCATTAGGCAGAGTGAGAAGCTGCCTCAGCCAGCAGATTTGGGGAGTCACTGAAGGACAGCAAATTGTTATTTGTTATTACTGTCAGAGGGAGTGAGAGGTAATTGTGGGATTTCCTTGCCTCAGGTGCCAAAATAACTTGGTTGACCTTGGCGCTACACACCTTTGCGTATATTTTTTGAAGGGGTGCCATTTGCTGTTCTGCCTCAGGCACCAAATGTGAGCTAGAAGGAAGGATGTTGAAGACAAACCTCTTCAAGTACATTAAGATTCCAGGGACAGTGGGGGCTGGTGCTGCTGACAGGATTTACAGGCTGCGACCCCCCCAAAAATGTGAGCAACTGAGTTAGGACTCCCGAGTTCATAGGAGAACTACCAGTAGATCCCAGTAATAGAGAGCAGCAACTAACAGACATTTGTCACTCATGTATAATTAAAGAACACAGATGCCATAGATACAAATGTTGAAACAAAGGAACCTAAAGACATGAACATTGTGACTCACACAATGCTTTAATTTTTCAAAACAAAGGATCAAAGCAGAGTTATAATTTTGTATTGTGCTATAGCTTTAGGGATATGAAGCCTGGGCACGGGCTGCTCTTTTCCACCTCAAGACAATTCAAGGCAAGAGGGAAAGGAACAGAGTAAATTAATTCTGCAGTCTTAGCAGGGATTTTTGGGGGGGGTGGCTGGGTGGAAGGTAGGGTTCATAGTGTTGTTCTAGTTATTAAAGCAAATGACTACCTGATCCTCAAGGAGACCACCAGACAAGCTGAGATGGGGGTTCCTTTAGAGCCATTGACCCAAAACCAAACCTGGCAGGACTCCTAATATTCTCCATCTATGGAAACAGAGACAACCAGACATTTAATAAAATGTAGATAAAATTTGTAAAAAAAACAACAACAAAAAACCACCAAACGTCTAAGCAGTTTGCAACAATATAAAATAAAACTTTAAAAATTATTGATATAAAACACAAAAGGTCCAAAAGTTTATTAAAATCAACAGTTGAGGCTGCACAGAGTTTCTATTTAAGCCACTTACAATTAACCCAAGGGTTTGGAATTGCAGAAAATTGTGATCATCACAATCATTTTGGATTTTTAATAAAACATATACAAGGTCTGTGAATGACCAAGGTCATTGTATGACCAAGAACATACAAGGTCAAGAATGACCAAGAATGAAACTGCCAAGTTGGGACACAGTGTGTTAGATCTAAGTTTGTTGAGCTGCGTCCCATTTAAACCAATATGAATAGTTAGTCCAAACCTTCTTACATGTGTTATGGAACTAAATAATCTTTATCTTCCCTTCCCTAGTGGAACAGATATATTTTGGCCAAGTGAAGAATGCATGCATATATTCACATGGTGAAGAAAATCTTGTGTCATCGTGCTGTGGATGTTTTGAGATCCTTTTAAAGGACATTGCATAGGTGGGTGGTCAATGAATATTGATCAATGATTTGATTCAGCAGATCTCTTATGATGTTCTTAATTGCTGTTCAGCACAGGAAAGAATGAAGGAGAAGGGTGGTGGTGATGATTAATCTGAGACACCTATCAAAGATGTATTTTATTTAAAATGTGGGTAAAGAAGAAAAAACGAGACCACCCACTTTATGAGGCTTAGAATAAACATAGCTCAAAGAGTTTAACTTGTGTTATTTGGAGGTATATGAAATGGAAGGCGTTTGACTCGAGTCTGTGGCTCCTCTGGGAGAGCTATAGTCAAAATTCCAAACTTTGTAGCTAGTCTCAATGCGTAAGAACAGCCAGACCAAAACCCCAGAATTGAATACTATCCAGATGCTAAGAAAATCTCAGATCAGCTCCAACTGTTGTGGTCTGGGTCCTTTTCTGATGGGAACTTTACCCTCCCTTGCTTCACATCCCCAAATCATGTTAAAATATTTCTGTCAATGACTTCAAGTTTATAACACGAAATGTTCAAAAGCAACACATATTTGAACTGAGCAAAAATGACCGTTTCCTTAGGTTTATAACACTTAAGGAAACAGTCATTTTTGCTTAGTTCAAATATATGTTGCTTTTGAACATTTCGGTCATAATGCCTTGGCTGCTATAGCAAATTCACAGCTGAGGAACTTACAGGATATAATCTAAGATGGCGGCTTGCACCGTTAGAAGCACCTCATTGTTATATCAGACTGTTTTGGGAAATCAAACTGCATTGTTTCCCATTTTGGGAGAGGGAAAGACATTGGTTCATTTATGTGTCAATCTGAGGAGAGATGGGGATGGCTTTCACCCATCTATGCAAACATGGACAAAATCCACATGGCTTTTTCTAACCTCTCAGGCGGGTGCCATTGCCATTATAAGAGAACAAGGGGGGCGTTCATGGTGAGTTCTGGCAGCTCTTTTTCTAGAAAATATAGCTCTGCTAGAATCCAGTGATGAGCAAGTGTTTTATCTGATTGTATTTTATTTTGTTGTTAATTCACTTTAAGAAATTCTTTTTTCTTTTTTTAGTGACTAACAAATTATTATTTACCGGTATAGCCCGCCCAACTGGCTGGGTTTCCCCAGCCACCCTATGTAATAAATAATAACAATGAGTGAACGTTCATTTGTGTAACAGCACTTCACCTTCCTCTTCTCCCGCTTCTCCCCAAACAAATCTGTTTTAGTTATCTAAGGAAGTTCTATTGCATGAGCAGAAATCCACTCCCTCGCACACACAAAAAGAAAACAAGAAATTTATTCCCCTCACACATCAACAACATTGTAAACATTGAAAGAGTCAGGGCACAGGCCGTTGCACAAATGTGCGTAAAATTTGCATATGCTAATTTATATGCATAGCTAAAACTTTAGGTCTCTGGTGGTGACTAGGGTCTCACAACACTGAGCTTTTGTGCTGTGTTTTCTCGCAACCATGTAAGTGATAGGGATTGTTGTTGTTGTCTAAAAGGGGAGTGAGGGAAAGAGGCAGGAGATCTGGGACTCCGGTAAAAAGACCTAGAGCTTACCCCCTAACAACGCCCTTAGTTCCTACAACGGAAAAGGCTGTGAAAATCACAATAGAGGTTTATCTCCCTTATATGTTATGTCTCTTTTTAAGAAAACCCACAAAGCACTGCACTCAATGATCGCAACACACGCCTGAAAAGTGACCAGACCCGGATGTCTTGATGTTACTGATTAAACACACCAACCCTACAAGACGTCAAAAGCCAATACAAGTGTTATTGCGACAGTGTTAGGGTTTTGTTTGTTTCTTAAATCACCATTTAGACTTTTGCCATGTGTTAGATTAGCAGTGTATTGCCACTTATGTTACCCTTCCGCAGTGAACTGAGGTTTCTAGGTCCCAACCTTGAAAACCACCCTATCTTGTAACAACTTCACAGCTGCAAAGGAGCATTCAGCTGTGGCTTCTCTGGCACTGCTCCTGCGTTCTGTTCCCATCACCCTCCCTCTGCCTCTATCTCCTGGCAGTAATCTGACTTTTGAATGGCTTCATAGCAGGCAGAAATGGAGAATGGGCAATTCACATTGGATTGGTTTCTGACTTTCATTTATGTAAATGGCTTTTCCTATAACAATGAACGACTGAAACAACATAAAAATGAACAATAAACAATAAGCAGTCTGAGGAACTGCCTCGATCTCATTTCATACAAAAATGTCAGATTAATTTGAGTGCTTTAATGACACTGAAAGTATCTCTGCAAAGCAGCACATGATAATCTAGGGATCGCCAACTATCTATAATATTTATATATTTGGGGGGGGGGGTTCCCAAGCCAAATTTCATGGAAATTTTACCTTGTATGCATTTTCTCCTGTAGCTCTGAGTTGTTTGGTTAACTTTTCCAAGTTAAGATTCTCCATTGACTTCACAGATGGGGCAGCAACCATCCATGTAGCCATGATAAGAAAAGCCACCAGTTTCTGACTTTCATCTGAACAGTTTAACAGTCTCTATTTTATTAGCATTTTTTAATGGAGACTTACTGCACAAACAAATAACACTTCTGGAACCTTTAAAGCTGGACTCCTTAAGAAACAAAATTGTATTCTGCAATGGAGAATTATTCCTGGAAGCTTTTTTCTGCTTGAGAATTAGATAGTGTTTTAGATTTATATTATATATGAGAGTTTTGTTTGTTTGTTTTTTTTAAAGAAAATTGGATCAGATACTTCTGAGCTCTTCTCAGATTTGAAAATAAATTCAATGTGGCTGATTTTTTTTTGTAAAGCACACACCTCCAGGGTGTCTCTGATTTCTTGGTTTCTTCCTGATCTAGATGCCAAATACTTATGAGCTAGACTTGGTTTCTGCTATCTGAAATGGAGCAATTTTGCTTTTGCTGTAAAATTTCATTCTGGAAAGAGTTACATAAACAAAGCAACATCTGAATCTCTCTAAAATCAGGTTCACTCTCTCCTTTTGTGGTTTCCCACTGACAGTGATGAGCCACAGTGAAGACTAAATAAAGCTGGTTCGCGCTGCTATTCTGTGCAATCTGATATGTGTCTACTCAGAAATAAGTCCCACCGAATTCAATTGAACTTACTCTCAGGTAAGTGTGTATATAATGGAGCCCTAGTTACACACCATTGAGTTTTCTAGATTCAAACATTGGAGAATGAAGATTAGCAGCAGAAAATGAAGTTGGGCTAGCAATCGGTAGCTGAAACTGAGTGAATATGAAAAATCCTAAAACTGTTCTTGCTCTCATGAATCCAAGCTTTACTTAGCCACGCCCCAGAGTCAACAGGTTTAATTATCATAACTGTGGCTGAGGAACCACATGACAGAGACTATCATTTCCATGACATCACAGTTTCTGAAGGACATGCATGGTCCTAATTACAGATCCTTTAGCCAACACAGCAACGCCTCTGCTTCCACTCCAGCATTCCACTGCAACCAAATCTCTACAATTTCTGCTAACAAGAGCCATTCCAGATAGTACTGTTTCCCAGGAATTTCAGAGAAATTGTTTTTGCTGACATAAGCTGTGATCCAAAGAGCTATTTAGGTTTGTGCTAGCCCAGTTTTGGCTTCTTTCTTTGAACAGCTGGCTTCTCCCTCCATATCCTATCAGACGCTGCTTTTTGAAATGCTTCTTGATTTCGAAAGCATTTCCCACAAGGCATGGGATCCTACTGCTTGAGAAAAGCTACTTGACTCCCACACTCCTTGCCATACTAGCTTCTTGCTTTGGTCAAAGCATGGGAGGACTAATCATCACTTATTATGTTAAACATTAACGCAGGGATGTTCAAAAAATGGAGAAGATACAAAGTGATACATCAACAGTGACAAAGCCTGGCATTCTGCATGGGTTGCTCAGACAAATATAAATGATGGAGTGCAATAAATTGGGGGGGGGCAGTTTGTAAATTTAAGGGGCGGGAAGTGGAATCTAGAATGAATGATAGGCAACCTAGTTCTGCTGTCCAATATATAGCATTTTCCAGATGGTTGCCAGCAATGGATGGAGCAACTAGCCTCTTCTATATTTTCATGTTGTTGCCGTTCAGTCATGTCCGACTCTTCATGACCCCATGGACCATAGCACACCAGGCACTCCTGTCTTCCAGAATTGGCCATTGCATTATATATGTATGCTGGACCATAAAGAAGGCCAAAGAATTGATGCTTTTGAATTATGGTGCTGGAGGAGACACTTGAGAGTCCCACAGACTACAAGAAGATCAAACCTATCCATTCTGAAGGAAATCAGCCCTGAGTGCTCACTGGAAGGACAGATCCTGAAGCTGGGGCTCCAGTACTTTGGCCACCTCATGAGAAGAGAAGACTCCCTGGAAAAGACCCTGATGTTGGGAAGGATTGAAGGCACAAGGAGAAGGGGACAACAGAGGACGAGATGGTTGGACAGTGCTCTCGAAGCCACCAACGTGAGTCTGACCAAACTGCGGGAGGCAGTGGAAGACAGGAGTGCCTGGTGTGCTTTGGTCCATTGGGTCATGAAGAGTCGGACATGACTAAACGACTAAACAACAACAACATTATGTATGTGTGACATCAAATTGCAGTTACCACCATTCTCATACTGCCCTGCAGGAAGCACTTTTGTACTGAAAGGCCCAATGTTCTCCACCAGTGCAAATTACAAATCCCATCAATAAATGGCAGTGATTGTGTGATAGCATTCCGCTAGTGCAAGGAAGTACTGCTGAACGGCATGTCAAATCCTAGAGCCAACTTCATGGGTACAGAAGCATGTTTACATATCATCAGCCATTTGGAATCCAGACTCCAACATAACTCATTGGTGGACAACACACGTTTTAGATGTACGTGTATTTATCAGAAGCAGAAGTAACTTAAATATCTGTTAGGCTGGACTATAATGTGCTATAGTAATTGGAACGATATACTGGTATATGTGATGTTGCGGGATGGGGCTAATCATTTATAAATCAGGTGAGTTTCCCCCTCTCCCTACCCCGCCTCAGCACTGCATCTCCTTTACTTTTTTTTAAAATCACTGTAGACAAATTGGTGAGAGACTAGTGATGGCTATTAGCCATGAGGGCTATTCGAGGCAGCAGTACTGCTGAATACAAGTTGCTGAAAACCCCAGGAAGGGATTAGTGCTCTTGTGTCCGAATCCTGCTTTCAGGTTTCACTCAAGTATCTGGTTGGTCGCTATGAGAACAGGATGCTGGACTAGATGGGCCCTTGGCTCGACCCAGTAGGCACTTCTCATGTTCTTACAAATGTTTATGTTTTTTGAAGACCTTTGGTTTGAAATAAAATATTTAGGGGACTGTTACTCCCTAGTATTGTATTAAATCTGGACTAATAATTTCTGACTGTTTTATGTAGGATCTGCTTCTCATTATTTTTGTGCTTGCAGACCTCGCCAATCAGTTGCCTTTCTTTCCCCCTTCCCCTCCTGGATGTTTTCACACAATGTAGATCTGAGAGACAGATTTGATGTAAAAACAAGCAACGCCCCCTCCCCTCCCCTCCCACCCCCTAACCTGTTGTGCCAGGAACACGGAGAGGTACTGTACATTAATGAAACATAGTAAATGTTCACCATCTAAAGAATTTGTTTTTTTCAAGCCTGCCCTTACGCA
The DNA here is from genome assembly GCF_963506605.1 of Zootoca vivipara. NCBI lineage: Eukaryota > Metazoa > Chordata > Lepidosauria > Squamata > Lacertidae > Zootoca > Zootoca vivipara. The sequence goes on from NC_083279.1 coordinate 37,963,438, forward strand.
TTAAATAGTACACATGACATACCTGTAACTGTCCACAAAAGTTCGTTTCTGTCATCTAGAAATGTGTGTGTGTGTTTGAGGGAATTTGGTCGGTTGTTTTATGTTTCCTTTTCCTTTCACATTGTTAAGGCTCTCTGTAGAATTAGCATAAGACATAATTTGCTTGCTTCTCTTACTATTTTATTGTTGCTATGGTTATATTTTGAATTTTCACCCTCCATCTTACTTTGTTCTAACTTGCTTGGCTGTCTAGACAGCCTGCTCTTGAGGAGAGTAATTAGGCATACGCCATTATTCCGCACATCGTCTTCACTCACGACTTCTCTTTTTTCGATTTAGGCGAACATTAAGGCAACATTATTCCAGTTTATAATCAAGAGCACATAATACTGTTTAGCCCATTACAAATCAAATCATGTGCTATGAAGCCCCGAGAGGTAGTCAACTGTTTCACCGATAGCTGTAATTGCTTGTTCCTACATGAAGTGCTTCAGTGACAAAGAGCGGAACTGAGATGGGGCAGGGAGGCAGGAATTGTTTGACTTCTGACAGAACTTGCTGAGTACTAGCAGAGTTTTTGTTGTGCTCAGCAGGTCTCCACACCTCAAAATCTCTTTTGCATATATTCTGGCAAAAGCTTGCCACTGTTGCATAATGTTAGCGTATTTGCATAGCTAAATTCTGCTTCACTCTATTGCCCACAATTTACCGATGATAATCCTGATTTGTGAGTTTTCTTACCTCTTTTCACCTTAATCGGTAGTTGCTGATTTGTTTGTGTGCGCGCACACCCATTTTGCTGCTGCATTTGTTTCAAAATATAATGTTATTTTTCCCCAAAATGTGGATATGAGTGCCTCATATTTTTTCCCATGTTGTAAAGATATGTGTATGCTCGATTAGTTGTGAAGGGCATTTGTGTGTCAATTTCCCCCTTCAAAGTGCATGGCATGAGAGTCCCAACTTTCCCAGTTGCTGTTTCTATGACTTTCAAAGGGGAAAGAGGTGCTGTACGCACAAACTCATGCTCATGGCATGACTAATGCAACCAGCATCTACCGGTATTTACTACACAGGAGAAACTGCCATATACCAAGTCAACCCCTTGGCCAGTACTGTTTACAACAGGCATCCCCAAACTGCGGCCCTCCATATGTTTTGGCCTACAACTCCCATGATCCCTAGCTAACAGGACCAGTGGTCAGGGATGGTGGGAATTGTAGTCCAAAGCATCTGGAGGGCCAAAGTTTGGGGATGGCTGGTCTACAATGACTGGCAGAATTTTGCTAGGATTTCTAGCAGGAGTTGTCCCCTGGGACCTTCTGTATGCCAGGCAGATGAGCTGCAGTGCCTTCTGGAACTGCTTCCTCTTCTCTTTCCAGGCTGCCTTTTGACTCCTTTTCCAGATTCTTTCATAAGAGGAAGATCTCCCTCACCTTCCTCTCCTGCAGCCATCGTCACCCCCCCCCCCTTCGTTTGTTTTGGTATTATTACTCCACCTCACCACTATACAACGTTGAGATCAGGGGCAGGATAGTGCCACAGAATGATCTGGGCATCTTTAGTAAAGTTATCTGGATGCCAAGGAACAACTGTGCCTTTCTTGTGAGAAATAAAACTAACAATATGTCCAAAAAACTGAGCTACCAGCTCCAATTAAAAACCCCAGTTGAGGTATCTCAAAATCTTGCGCTTTGTGTGATGCTTCTGTTAGCAAAACGTTAAACATGCATCTTCAATGCCCAGTATAATACAGGTTTTCCCTTTTAGAAAATGAACAGCATAATATCATCTGACTGTTACTTTGGATTTAGCAGAATATTTTTTTTGGTCGGTTAAAAATCCTTAAATATTGCGGTAAAAGGAGATGACCATTAAGGGATTGTCATTCCTGTGACACAAATCTCTACAAGGAAAGATCTTACAGGGCTTTTAGAAGCAAATGTTGTTGATTCTGTCTGTATTTGGACTACATCCAAAACTGTGTCATTAAGGAGAAAACAGCTAAAATAAAGACAGTTTTAGTATGTTCTGAGCATACGATCTAATCTGATTTTCTGACATAACATGAATAAATATAGCTAGAAAGGAGGGTTCAAAGCAGGACATTTGAACCCGTTCAAGCAAATAGCCTCTTGTATTCGTGATAGGTTAGAAGCACTACTCAGGCAGCAACTGAAGTGATGAGTTTTATATTAACTAGTTATTGAAAGTAAATGTTGAATGCAGCAAAGGCATTGATGTGTGGCAGGGAATGTTTGGGGTCTCAAAACAACTTTGAGAAGATAGATTCTCCCATTAACCTGTAGAAACTGTTGGGCTCATTTAAATGTTTCTTCTTTCCAGCCATCTCCAGTTCCCTCCCAATTGTCACTATCTAGCAGTAGGGATGCAATTGCATACTTAAAAGTTTAGGTTTGTACGACTGAAGTGGATTAAAGTGCTCCGGCACTCTTCCACAACAAGTCTTTTTGTTTTTTTTAAAATGGACTTTTTGCAGTAAGGAGAGTGGTGGGAAAACCCGCTAGAAAGTGTGGGATAATAATCAATTGAAGGGAAGTCACTGCTATCATTATTATTAAGTTGCTTTTTTTCAGAAAAGTTAATCAAAGCCACTTACAAAAAATCACTTAAAAACAAGCATAAAAACAACTTTAAACACACCAGTAATAAATATAAAAGAGCAGATCAAGCTCAACGCCACCCTGCTAAAAGATAAGGAAATTAAGATTGAAAAGCATGGGAGGACAATAATGGTTTTGCCCAGAGCCCAAAACAGATACTGATGGGGAGAGCATTTTATAAATGGGGAGCCACCTAGACAGCATCTTAAAAAGCAAAGACATCACCTTGCCTACAAAGGTCCGTATAGTTAAAGCTATGTTTTCCCAGTAGTGATGTATGGAAGTGAGAGCTGGACCATAAAGAAGGCTGATCGCCGAAGAATTGATGCTTTTGAATTATGGTGCTGGAGGAGACTCTTGAGAGTCCCATGGACTGCAAGAAGATCAAACCTATCAATTCTTAAGGAAATCAGCCCTGAGTGCTCACTGGAAGGACAGATCGTGAAGCTGAGGCCACCTCATGAGAAGAGAAGAATCCTTGGAAAAGACCCTGATGTTGGGAAAGATTGAGGGCACTAGGAGAAGGGGACGACAGAGGACAAGATGGTTGGACAGTGTTCTTGAAGCTACCAACATGAGTTTGACCAAACTGCGGGAGGCAGTGCAAGACAGGAGTGCCTGGCGTGCTATGGTCCATGGGGTCATGAAGAATCAGACACGACTAAACGACTAAACAACAACAACAACCACTGAGAAGGCCTGTCATGTGCCACCCTCCAAACCTCCCTCAGTGTGGAACACATGGAGAAGGGTCTCAGATGCCAAGTTCAGGGTCCAAGTTATTTCATGTGAGGAGACACAGTTCTTTGAAGTATTGAGGTTCTGAGTTGCATATAATCGCCATGCAAACAAATCAGGTTGACTGGTCAATGAACAGGTGAAATGGAGGCATCCTTAATGATAAATGGTACATTTTTGTGCCATGCAATCCTATACTTGTCTACTCAATAGGTCCTACTCCCAGGTTAAGTGTCTGTGTACAGGATTCCAGTCTAGTATGCTTTTCAAGGTGCTGAATATATAAAACAGTACAGAACTACTGCTCAGAACAGAAAATTCTTATCTAGTGAACTTCACTGCCTGGCATGTCATAACACAGGCTAATGATTCCTAGTGCAGGAAAAAAGTTGGCACGTGCCATTCTTTGCAAATGATAATTGACAAGATGCTTAGTTTTTATAAACCACAACAAACTTTGGTTTATAAGACTGACTAGCCAACATTTCTTCTTTACAGTTCCGTATGAATCATATATACACACAGAGATACACTCAGCCTGCCAAGCAGCTCTAAATGAACACAAATGGTAAGATAGTTTAGCTAGAGGGCAAATCAACAGAACAAAAAGACCCCGAGATTTTATTTCTTCCACCTCTGGGAACGTACTTTCAACTTTCCCTTGAAAATACTATTTTGTAAAAGAGTTTTGTGGTACATCAGGAATGTAATCAAGCCTGAGCAGTTAGTTTGGGCTATGGCTTAGCTTGCCTTCCTTTTGGCAACGTGACCGCAACACAAGTCATATTGCCAGGGGGAAGGGAAATTGCAGATACGGGTTCGAAGAGCCAGCTTGTCATGGTGACTAAGGCGGGTGGTGTCTGTTGGCAAGGGCTTCACTTCCTGCTTTCGCCACCATCCCTCACAAAGCCCAGACTCTCAGGTAGGCTGGATCCTCATATGCTTCTTGGCTAGATACTCTATCCTAGCCCACAGAGACTGGGAAGGTTTGTGGAACATAAAGCTATCCTGTGTGTTGTCTTTGGCAGGCAGATAATATTCCCTACAAGGGTTGGTGGTGCTTCCCCTTGAAACCATATTTTCTGGCAACAATATATTCATCGTCTCAGAGTAAATGGGCTCTAGCTCAGCAGTAAATGTGAAAAATAGCATGTAGTAAGTCTAACCTCCTTTTTAGAATTACTGTTTTTTTTAAAATAAAATAAAATAAGTATTTACCTGGAAGGGATTAGCACATATTAAACATCTGGTGTGCATCCAGTTTCTACTCCTTATTTATTTCTTACCCAGTTCTCCAGCTGGGTTGACGTAAGAGCAAAGATGAAATGAAGTTTTCAAAGGTTATGCAGAGGATGTTCGGCTCAGCCAAGAACGATCTGTCCAAATATCACTGTAATATCAAAATGATATTGCAAGTGAACTCTTTGCTTTTTCTTTCCTGTATATACAAGTAGACAGTCATTCTTGACAACGGTCTGATTCGCACGTTACTCTTTGTTAAGGTAAAGTCATCACAAAGTGACTTTTCACTATTGTTTTTCTTCATGGCAAGCCTTTACTCTGAATGCTCAAATGTTTTATGATTTGATATTTATTATATCTTGAAGAATCTGATGCCAGGACCATTTGACATAAAAAGGCAAAAAGGTAAAGGACCCCTAGACAGTTACGTCTAGTCAAAGGCGACTATGGGGTTGCGGCGCTCATCTCGCTTTCAGGCCAAGGGAGCCAGCATTTGTCCACAAACAGCTTTCCGGGTCATGTGGCCAGCATGACTAAACTGCTTCTGGCGCAACAGAACACCGTGACAGAAACCAGAACGCATGGAAACGCCATTTACCTTCCTGCTGCAGCAGTACCTATTTATCTACCTGCATTGCCGTGCTTTCAAACTGCTAGGTTGGCAGGAGCTGGGACAGAGCAACAGGAGCTCACTCCGTCACAGGGATTCAAACCATGACTTTCTGATCGGCAAGCCCAAGAGGCTCAGTGGTTTAGACCACAGTGCCACCCACGTTCCTCCATGGGGTTGAGGGAAACCCCAGAACAGATTTAGGGGCAAAGGACAGCAAGAGGAAGTTCCATTGGGCAGCCATATTGTAAACCACTCTGTAATCTTCAGATGAGGGATGGTTAATAATAATAATAATAATAATAATAATAATAATAATGGCCATGTGCTAGTGAAAGCACTTTGTTGGATATTGCCCAAAGATCCAGGGTGTCAGATTCCTTTTTCTGTGCCCACTTCTGTATGTTTTTCCTCAAATAAGTGATGTAAATATCTTTATTGGTGTTATTCTGAAGTGACAGGAAGTGTGTTTATTTTGTATGTGGAATCTTTACAGTCTTAAATGAACATGAAGATTCCCCAGTTCATTAATTTCATCCACAGTACTGTTATTTGCCCTTTCATCCCTACTCAGCCATTAATCTCTCTGTGTGACCTTTGACTACTCATTGTCAGCCTTGCAGGGTCGTTGTGAGGAGCAAATGGAGGGGAGAACTGTGAAAAGCACTCTAAACTTCTTGGAAGAATGGTAGGTCGTACATGTAACAAATGAAACAAGACCTATGATGTGGCTTGCGGCAGAGTTCTCCTCACTACAGCAGGGACAAGTAGATGACTCAATGGAGATTGAACTGAATAGGTAGGAGGAGCCTTGCCTCCTGCTGCATTGTGGGGTTTAAATGAACAGCATGCATCCAGTGTACAGGTTCCAAGGTCATTGGGTATCCAAATCCATCTTTAGACCTCACAAGGCAAAATCCACATGGTATCTTTGCTGCACCCAAAACGGACGTGAGAAATAATATTCCTTAGCTTCTTGAGGTAAACAGGAAAATCTCAAACTTTTTTTTTGACATGCAGGCTTATGTTGGATTCTGCAGTTGGATTTCATAGAATCAGTTCAGGCTCTCCTGGGAATTTTGGGGAATTTTATTTCAACATAGGATGTTGACTTAAAGCTTACTCAAACTTAAGCTTAAATATTCCTGTCCCGTTATTATTATTTTAATTAGACATAACCCCAAAATGAAAAAAAGTCATTGCCTGGGGGTTTGAACTTTCTTATACTGTATCATTTTGCTCATTCATATTTAATTTGAACTGGAGCAAGTAGTTCACAAAGACAGGGCCTGGCTGCAACCGTTAGGTAATATTTCTCCTTTTTTCTCTGAGCATGCTCCTCTCCCTTGATCTCCTTTTCTTTTCTCAAATTTCAAAAGTGCCCAGCTGCATGCTAATCCCATGTTTTTATTATTAAAACCAATGGATAGTTCTACAGGGCAAAGAAAAGGACAGGATTTTTTTTTCTTTTAGGACATAACCATTTCATGTTAGATAATGGGAAGCAGTAACACAGGGAATGAAGAGATAGATATTGGCCAGCCATGTGATGGTGAGGCAGGGAGGGAACACCTGTTGCCCTACAGATACTGCCAGACTACAGCTCTCAAGATATCTGAGGCAACGCACACAATGAAATGCAGCGAAGTTGTCTTCCCTAGCCCCACTCACTCACTGCATTTCAAGTCTCATTCCTACTGTGACATACAGATTGGGTGGGTGGGCATCCTCACTCAATGCCCGTTACCCAGTTTGTTTCCCTGCGACAAACTACAATTCACTGAAGCTGTCGTCTGTGCATGCGCTACTAACCGTGCATGTGCAACACCCGCCTGAAATGTACACACCTCAGCTTAACCATGGCTTCCATTTTCAAATAGGATGGAAGCTGGTTTGAGGGGAAACACATCAGGCAGGAGTATTTCTCAAGAAGCTATAGAATACCTATGGATTGTGGCTAATATCATGTGCTCTTGGGCTTCAATTGCCAGTGGTGGGAGTGTGTTGGATATGGAATAAGTGGTAGTATGTACACAGCCTGTCTGTTGGTGAAAGTGAATGGTGAAATACATTGAAGGTTCAGGTTCTTCTTCTTCTTCTTCTTCTTCTTCTTCTTCTTCTTCTTCTTCTTCTTCTTCCTCCTCCTCCTCCTCCTCCTCCTCCTCCTCCTCCTCCTCCTCCTCCTCCTCTTCTTCTCTTTATACCTCACTTTTTCTCTGACAGGGACATAAGGTGGTTTGCCACTAAGAGAACAGGAAACTGGACTAGATAGGCCTTTGGTCCGAACCACCAGGACTCATCTTATGTTCTATGTTTGTAGGTCCTTAGCTTCCTCATGGTACAGGATTCTTTGAGAGCAGAATAGTATCTGACTACCTCAGGAGATGGTGAACTTTCCTTCATTAGAAGTTTTTAAGATGCGGGTGGATTGGCAGAAGAAAGTTGGACAAGAATTTACTTCAGACATATGATTCTGTGGGATATGACTCTATGATCCACTTCTGAAGCACTGCAGAAACCTGTTTGACAAGACCAAAGGGGGGGGAAGGGGACACAGACTGCCATAGGCCACAGTGAAAATATTTTACCATCTTTAAGCCCCTGAAAAGCTATAATCCGTACCTAGTGATCTCTTGAGTTCATATTTCATGAATTGGGTCGAAAAGAAAATAGTATTTTTGAAAGTGTCTTGCTTCAGAAGGAAGCTTTGAATAGGAATGCAAATGGCGAGAGCAAAATGGTCACTTCTATATGTGCTCAGGAACCAAGTTTCCGGCACAAGGGGATTTAAGTGAAAACAGGTCAGGTCCATTTGTAAGAATAGGTGGCTCTCCTAGTTGAAATGGGATTTAAATTCATGGCAACATCAGACACTGGCTGTCTTCCATTAACTGACAGTGTGATATAATTATACATTTGAAATGGATAAGGTGGAATAAATGTTTATAATATTAGGTATTTTTTTAAATGAACAAGTCATTTATGATAATCCAGTTTGTTCTGCAGGCATCTTGCGATATACACTAAAAACATCCCTGTCTACACTGTATAATCACTTTGTTTGACCTTAGCTGCTCCTCCCAAATCTTTAAATTGTGTGTTACCTTATCAATATTATGTAATAAATAGAGCATTGCATAACATCCTTCCACAACAGCATTAAAGTTCTCCTTCCTGCAATGTGAAATGCCTCATATATACGGTATAGCCAAAGAAATACGATTAAGCATGCATTTTGTTCATGGGTATTATTATTTTTAATGTTGCTTTTCAAAACAGCAGGCTGCCCCTCAGGTTACCTTTGAAAGTCACAGGTCCCATCTCAGGAGACACAGCCATGTATTACATTGTGTTGAAATGATACACTGGAATAGAAGACACATGGTCTCACATAGGCATCAATAGGAAAGGAATCCAGAGTTTGTGATTCACCACATCTAGAATCCGTAAGACAATACAGTATAGTGCCAACAGTGTTTTTACAGATTTCAAAACATGGGTGTCAGTTCCGAGGCTAAGCATAAGCGTCTCTCACAGAATGTTTCACTAGAGGTTTGAAGGCAATTTAAGTTTAGCTCTTACTGTCATGAACTGGCAGGACCATGGAGAGGATGAAGAGAATCCCGGCAAGGAGTGTAGCCAGGACTGGGCCATCAGGGGATGGTGAAGAAAGTACTCCGAGTGACAGAGGATGGCAAGAGGATGGGGTGAACAGTGGCGTAGCGTGGTGGGGCTGTGGGAGCTGTGGCCCCAGGTGCATTTGTTGAGGGGGCACGACCAGCTGCCCCCACTGACAGGCTGTGTCATCAGAGCCTGGCTTGCCCCCTGCCATGGCAGCTTCGGAGAGAGGCTGTGGCGTGCGAGGAAGCTGTAGCTTCCTTGTGCTTGGCTGTGGCAGCAATGCAATTCTCCAGTGCTGTGGGGTGCGAGGAAGCTGTGCAACTTCCTTGCGCCTGGCCACAGTTCTGCTCCCAGGTGCGCCCTGGGTGCACTTTGCGAGAGGAGCCACAGTGGGGTCCCTCTGCGCCTCGTGCCCCGCTTCCCTTGGGGGCCACCCTGCGCGTGAGCCCTGGGCGGGTTTTGCGCACCCTCTGCCACTGGGGATGAATGGACAGGAACCAGAGCAGCAGGACGCATCGCCAGTGCCAGAGGGGCACCTGTCTCCACAAACATGGCGGGCTCTGAGGCATAGGGTGCAGCAGGAGAGGTGCTCTAGGAGGCAAGGACTCGCAACCCAGCTCCTTAGCTGGCCAGGTGGGGCTTGCTAGCAACCAGCTCTGGGAGGAATGTGTGATTCCTCAGCTGGAGTAGCCTTGGAACAGGTGAGGATCATGTGCCTCATCAGGCCCAGGTGTTGCAATCAGCCTGCAAAGTACAAAAGGGAAGCAGAGCTGAAGTGCTGTGTCTGCTCAGCAGCTCATGTTGGTGGGCCTTGGTTTGGATTTTCCTGGACCTGCTTTGGGTTTGACTTTGTACTGTCTCCTGACTGCTGGACTTCAAACCTGACTACCTGGGTTGACCCTGGACTGTGTTTCCTGACCTTTGCTCGTGTGGATTGATCCTCGGACATTGAACTTTGGACTTGACATCCTGACTTGCTGCCAGGTAGGCCAGGGGTTCGGGAGACTTGCGTTGTTTACAATCGCTTTGACTAGAAATGCTATGAGGTATTATGGTCTGTGGGGCCCGTGGCACAGCCCTTTTAAAGGGTTCTATTTGTCATCTGGACAACGCTTCTTCCATACTTCCCTTTGCCCTACTGCTTTCTCCTAAGAAAACCCGCAGCTTAGTGCTGAATTGTATGAAGAAGCAATTGGGTTTTCCATGGGTTTCTGTTTGTTCCAATTCAGCTCCAATTCAGAGCTAAAGAACCTGTTTTCCTGGGGAAAGCTGTGGGGCAAACAAAAAAACTGCTCAGAGCTGTGCCTAGAAAGCAGAAAATCACTTGGACCCATTCTTTCTAGGCACGGAACAAGCAAAGTGTGGAGACTAATGTGTCTCTGTGCGAAAATATGACAGAACTAAATGCATAAGAATAGGTTAGCTATTAACATGGGCGATCATTTTTGCTGCTATATTTTTTAACAGTATTTCATATCTAATTAATGAGATGATATGCACCTATAGTGAGATTTATTTATTTTTTTACAAAAAGGAAAACACTTTTCTTCACCCAAAAACGAACTTTATTTAAAGGAACAGAATGAATGAAAACTATTGTAAACTATTCATAGATACAGTGGTACCTCTGGTTATGAACTTTCTTTGTTCTGGAAGTCCGTTCTTCACTTGAAACTGTTCTTAACTTGAGGTACCACTTTAGCTAATGGGGCCGCACAATTTCTGTTCTCATACTGAGGTAAAGTTCTTAAACTGAGGTACTAAGTCCAGGTCAGCGGAGTCTGTAACCCAAAGTGTTTCTAACCTGAGGTACCACTGTATTCATACATGCTTTATTCAGCAGTTTCAGTGCACAATATGGGTCTAGTAGGAATATAGCATTGGATGCAACCTTTCATGATACATGTAATTGCTACTTTTCTTTTACCAAAATGCCAAGGGACCCAGAAGCAAGTAGCCTTAGAACCAACAGACATTGATGGCTGCAATGTCAAGGGAATCCAGACAGTGTTTCAAGTGTTTCACTTCACCAGAGTCTCAAGCTGTTCCAGTCCAGGTTTTACAAAATGTTCAGAAGCACTAAGGATTAAGAGCGGAAAATATTTATTGCAACATAATACCTAAAATGTGATAACTAGAGCATTCTTAATGATTGAACTCTCTATTCATACATGCAAAGTACTAATTGTGAGCAACATAAGAGCAAATGCTTCTGCAGAGGGGCAAGGGGAGTCGATAACCACAAATTCAGTGTAGCAAGGGTATGTATATTAAAACCCAATGCCTAATCAGTGTTGGGTTTTGGTTAACTGCTTTTATGGTGCCCAAGTAATGCTTGGTAGCTTTCAACTAAAATGTCAAATCGCTAAGCCTTCTATACATCCAGTTCTAAATCTTTCTGTTTGGAGTTAGGAAAGTGTCAGATATGAAACCTAGATTCTTCAAGTTTGCTTTATAGGTAAAGGTTTTTCATTTTTTGTTCCACACTGGGTATTTTATGTACAAGTCTAAGGGCCCATCCACACTTCTGCTTGCCCTGTGCCTAGAAAGCATGGATCCAAGTGGTTTTCCTTGTGCCCCACTCCTTCCCAGGGAAAACCTGCTCTTTAGTGCTAAATCGGAGCAAACATCGATCTGGAGAAAACCCAAATTGCCGTTTGCTCTGATTGAATGCTAAAGAGTGGTTTTCCCCAGGGAAAAGCAGCAAAACAACGGGAAGTGTGGTAAGCCCTAAAGCTTGGCAAGCACTGGGCCATAGTGGGTGGGTGTGTCATGCTAGCCTAGCAAATGTGAATGAAGTTGCAAGCTGCCCTTCTGTTGGAAGAGTCTCCTACTCGTTTTACGATGAGCACGGCCAACTCCAGTTTGATCTTGTGAATTTCAGCTGGCCTGGATTCAACCCACATCTCAATATGCAAAGAAGGGTCATGAGAACTGGCTCTTGTTTAAAATCCAATTCCAGACAGCGTCTGTAATCTATGAAGCGCTTACTTGTAAGTAGCCTCATGAAAAATCCCTTTGAAGTCTTGGGACTACTCCATGATTTCTCCAGAATGTGCGGTTTGTGCATTTCATTTGAAACCAGATTTATTGCCTCCCAGCTGGGCCTTTTCTGAGACGGGAAAATTGCAATATCCACTGTACATAATTGCTTCCCAATCCTTTTACAATTGCTTAGTTTTCATTTGGGGTAATAGTACCCTTACAGCACTAGAGGAGGGACTTTATCCCCCACTGCCCCCACATCTGAAGCTTATACCTAAACACTTCCTTTCTAATGAGCAAAATGGTATCTTTGTGGCTTGCTCTTGCAGAACAGTCATGCATCTTGTCGCTAAAAGCTTCTGTATAGCTAATAAATAGAAAATATGCCTGCCAGCCGAAAAGAACCCACCCCTTTTCCAAACGAATCTGGTGGTGCCTGCTTTTCAAAAGGGCCCAAAAAGTGTGATGGATTCCCACTAAAAAGTAGTCCATTTGTAGTTTGGCCATGGGAAGTTAGTGTTTTCTTGATGTTGTACATCCCTCCATTTTGCACAAAGGAAAGAAAGCTACAACCTCTGTCTCGCTTTTGAACAACCAGCAAAACAATAAGCAAAAATAAGCAGTGGCGTGCGGTCAGTGGACTAGGGAGGCTAGGCTAGTCACCTAAATGTTTCCGGTAAATTAGAGTATTAAAACCTGGCGCCTCCTTTCCAAAGCCCAGGAAGCTTCTGTTCAGCTTAGGGAGGGAGTCCCGATGCTCCAATGGGGGGGGGGGGTTTCCAAGAGCCCTTCTGCCACTTTCCCAAAGGTTTTCAAACTCTTGAAAATGATGAAATAAAATAATTATTGAACACCCATTGCTAAACAATGTACCCTAATAAAATACAGTGGTACCTCGGTTTAAGTACACAATTGGTTCCGGAAGTCTGTACTTAACCTGAAGCGTACTTAACCTGAAGCGAACTTTCCCACTGAAAGTAATGGAAAGTGGATTAATCTGTTCCAGACGGGTCCACGGAGTACTTAAACTGAAAGTACTCAAACCGAAGTGTACTTAAACCGAGGTATGACTGTAAAGTAATTTCTTGTTGACATCCATCTGCCTCAGGAGACAATGGAGTGTGTCTCCAGGGGTTATATCAAACAGCTGAAAAACAGAAATGTATTGTGTCCTTCATTCCAAAACCTTTACACTTACTGGCTGGAACACTGGAAAGTGTAGGCAGAGCTTCCTTTTTACTATGCAACTAGATGGAATACTCAGCATTTCTTGTCTTATATCTCCCATAAACAAAAGCAGGAGAGTCTTACTTTTTATTTTTTTAAATGACATATGAATTTTCAGAGTGTTTGCTTTTGTTTTTTTATATGTAAGAAAGTTAGGTTATCTCATTTATATTAAATAAAAGGGCTGGGGAGGCTGAAAATGCATGAAAGGGACATATTATACACCTTTGCAAGCCAGGCCTGTGTTGGCTGCCTTTGGCTTCATCAAAACATAGAACCCCCTTTCTCCTACGGTTTTATTGTTGCTAAAGAATAAAATTAGAATTAAATATAGGAGGATACCATTCATTTGATCTAACTCTTCCTTATTTATTGCAAAGTGCTGATTCCAAATGGAATTGTGCACGCACGCACACACACACACACCCCAACCCCAGTTAAATTAAAAACAGCTGTGCTATAAACCACAATGAAGAGAGAACTTGTTGGAAACCTTATCCTTAAAAACATTTAGAGATCATTGGGGTCTGACATAAATAATAGGTTTTATAGTAACTCTCAGAAGTGCAAGCCCAGTAAAATCAGGACATTAGGTGATAAGAAGTCCAAGATACCCATAATCCGCACACAGTTTTGTGGAAAGGAAAAATGCATCCTGGGTACTGACCACCTCAGTTGCAAGTAAAACCCCCAATGAGGTTCAGTGGATAAAATATTGTATTGGAACTTGGAGTCTGGGGTTTAAACCCCACCACCCTCCACTCACTGGGTGGTCTTGGAGTAAGGACTATTTCATAAGCTACATTTTTTAACATGTGCCCACATTGAGTGTGTCATGCTGAATATTACTTTCAAGAATGGTTAGGTTTGTAGTGTAGGTCTGAACCTTATTGGAACACCAGAGTGATTCCAAATCTGTCCTCTATTTGGAGTAACTCACCCTTCTTCTTTTTTAGTGCACTTATGTGCAGATCTGGTATACCAGAAAACTTGTATTTCAAAAAATTAGGAAGTGCATATACAGGTAAACAAATACTTGCATGCATTCCTAGAAGGGATCTCAAGTTTCATCACTTGGCAGAGATGAACATTTTGAAGAATTGCTTGTTGACTGCTCTTTTGTGGATATCTGCTATATCAGAAAACTTGTGTTTATTTTTTTTCTTCAACGAAAATTAAAAGGTTCAGTCGGGTAAACAAAAGTTTCCTGCATGCCCAAAAGGAACCTCCAATTTAGGGGAGGGGACAATACACAGCAGTAATTCATCCAGTCAACCCCCACCTACTAATGAGGATGGGGGGGGAATGAGATGAATTTTGAGACATACAATTGAAAGCATTCATGTGTGGGGAAAAGGTGCACAAATCTGCACATGGAAAAATTAGCCCGTGTTTGCATTAATGCCTTAGTGTGGACACACCCTGTGTCACCTATGTACTTGTGCCAAAGGCATGGAAGTTCTCAAGCCCATTCATGGTAGACCTTTCGTATCGTAAATGATGGGATATCGCACTATGCTTACCCAAAGGAATGTATCTGTGGACAATTTTTCCTAAGTCTGGTACTGTTTTATTACACTTATGAACCATAACTCCTCATGTTTGTAGGGTATTTGAATCTCTGTGTAAATTACATCATCTTCTTGTTTTGGTCAGGCAAGATCCTATGGATACCAGGGTGGTTATGTTCTTGATGGAAGGTCTTCTACCTTCTGCCAACTTTGGGAGGGAACAGGTTGTTCCTCCTCTCCCTGTCAAATACAGTTATTTCCTAATTTTCCTCCCATTGACTGGAAGGGTTGGGATTTTAGTAACTGTGCCAGCTAAAGACTGATCTGACCCGGACATTCCCCTTTCCAGCCCCTACCACCAACAGGGCAACAGTGGCAGAGGAGGAATGATGGCAAACCTTTCCACTTCTGCAACAGGAGACTTTGGGCTTCTTTCTCTATCCACAAAGAATAAGAGCTCCGTAGCATCCTACAATCTCCCAGTCACCCTTCCAGGGAATTTAGGATTGCCTCCTAAATAATAAATAAATAAAACTTCCAGAGCAGCTTATAAAGAAGTTAAACGAACCCAAAACACACACAGCTTAATACAATCAAAACACCAGAGCCATGAATCGAAACGAAAACAAGCAGATGGCTTCATCATCTCATGCTACTCTTTTTATATATATATAAATTGTTCTTATTGCAACTATAACAGAAAGAAAAAAGTTACAGGTAGGTAGCCATGTTGGTCTGAGTCAAAACAAAATAAAAAAATTCCTTCAGTAGCACCTTAAAGACCAACTAAGTTTTTATTTTGGTATGACCTTTCGTGTGCATGCACACTTCTTCAGATACACTCAAATGTCAGCTCACATAAACAATAATAACCCATCTGTCCTAATTTAAACCTATGTACAATATTAGCACAAGCAGTCCCTGCGTCCAAATAGAAAGCCAAATGAGATTGACAATGATAAATTGCATGTTTAAATATAGAAAGTGCATCAAGATCTTAAGTCTCGCTGCAACCACAAGGACTTGCAGGATCCACTTTTGTCGTCCATATTGAATAGCATCGCAGGAATATAATTTAAAAGTGTGTCAGCATTGGAAAGATTTTCCAAAACTTAACATGAACAACATTTTCTGACTAAAAAGAAGACACTACAGAACACAGGCCCATCATATGCCTCCAAGAGGCCCTGTCAGCAGTTCATCACAAGCATTGCATCACAACTAGCCAAGTCCAACTCATAAAGAGACTGTGGGGTCCAGTACACCCAAAACATCAATTCTGAACCAACCTTAATGTTCATTCTCCAGAAACATTACATATAGATATAGAAACGCTACTCAAAGAGCTCCATGTTGAGCAGAAGAAAGGGCAATCAATTTTTTTTTGTCCGTTCTTGCTGCTGTGTTGCATCCACCCTCCTCTCCCAGGTGTTGAAAAGACTACAGGTTCATGTTGCAGCAAGAGTAGAAAGAATCAAATTACACATGTTAGTAAAAGTACTAAAGAATTCTGACCTGGGAGGCAAAATAGGGTACTTTTTACTTATCTATAAAAATATTTTTATACTGCCATTTCATAAAATATATACTATGCCTTGGAATTTATTCATATCTTTCCATTACTCTGAAAGAAAGTAGCTTTCAAGGGCTGGCAATGAGAAAGTAGTTCTCTTATGACTCCTAATATGAACAATAGCTATACATTCTTTCTGGTCAAACTCTTTAGCTTATGCAGCTTACGTCTGTGTCATGTACCAATCACCATTTCAGGATTAGCTGGATTTAAAATAAAGCTCCTTTATTGCTATCTAAGTTTAAATTTCACTTTGGCAAGGAACCAAAAGTACTGCAATCCCAAACCCATATTTTGTTTGACCTTATAAAGAGGAGGCCTTCTATGTAAGTGGCAGCGGTCTTTTAGGTTTCTCTTGAGAACGCGGCTCGGTGGCAAGTCCCACAGCTGACGTGTTTGTGTGCAAAATAATGAAACTGTATTGTATGACTGTGGGCACAATCTAGCTAAAAGTAAAAGCGTATAAACCAAATTGATTTCAGTGCAAGAGAGTTAAGGGTGTGCTCAACTCTTCCATTGAAAACAGTGGTACTTCAGTGCTTCATTTGATTGGATAGTGTCCTATGAATCTAATTTTGTGTTGATAAAGGATCCGCAGCTCTCCTACCATTCCTGTTTATGAAAGCAACAATTTAAAAATATCTTAATTCCCCTCTCCTTTCCTCAGCAGGGCAACAATGGCGATATTTTTAGCTTGTTTTGCTTTGTGATTTCAAAAATGAATAAATACTGGTTTTGTATCCTATATTAGCTGCCTTGGTAGAAAAGCAGAGATCTATCTATCCATATTCCATTTCCAAGTAGAGAAGGAACTTAAAAACTCTGGTAGACTGTGCTGCCACGATGGCACAAAAGTGGTGTCCAAACTGTGTTCTGAAGAAATGTGGGATTCCTTTGGCGACCCATCTAGGGTTCATCAAAGTATTTCCCTGGAATGCATAGCAGTATGACAGCATTTGGTGCAATGTAGCCTAACCAGCCCCTCCTATTTGAAGTGATTTTATAACCCAGAAATATTCCCCAGAACCTTCCACATCACACAGGGCTTATTGAGGAGTCATTGCTGAAAGCAAGCAGTTTTAAAAGCAATTCTTCAGAGTAGATGGATGCCTTTTGCTGAAAGAGGGAGCAGTTCTGATGTTCTGAGATATGTGCTGAGCATAGAGTCTCATGTCTTTTACTCCTGTATCAGTTTAACTAGATTTTCTAGTCTCTCTTAAATGAATATAAATTTTGTCCTCCAGATCTGACTGGGGTATGAAAAGCAACAGCAGTTTATATCAGGCAAGCATCAGATTGCTAAATCTATTTATCAAGCTATTGGAGTGCTTATTTAAATTTTTGGTATTTATTTGTAGGTTGCCAGATGCTGATCTTGGACAGATTGTATAGAAACCTCCTGGGGGTTTCGCAGATTAATCGTATCATGATGAGCATTAATAGTTCATTTTATATACCTGGCTGTTGAAGTACATCGTGTAATATACGGTAATGTTCCTGAGGATAGGGATATTTATTTTTTGAATATACACACTGTGCGCAACCTTAAATTTAGAATGGAAACCTCCATGGCTTTTGAGAGTATTAGTCTAATGTGATAATATATAATGCTCAGCAAGCACATGTGATGGGACTTCTCAGTCTACTCTCCCTTTTGCATCTCCAAATCTTCTCTGGAGTGTCTGGAATCTGTTTTTGAAGCCGGATGACCTCTGCCCTCCAGTTCTAGCTACATCTTGATCACTCTCTTTTCCATGCTGACATGGTTCTTTGCTTTTTGAAGGGGGTGAGGAGTCCTACCAGGGCTTAATTTGGTGAAGGGTCCTGCCAGGGTTGTTTTTAGTTCCAAAAGTCCTGTTTGTGGGATTCAGGTCAAGAGTTCAACTTTTTCTCTTTGCAGTTGTCTGGTCCATGTTTGAGCAACTATGTCACCCATCTGTTTCCTTCCCCTCCCCTACTTGCCTTGCTTCTGACAGCTCTCATGTCAATGGTCACACACAGAACTCCGAACCTGTCTTAAGCCATTTTAAGAAGCAGAAACCAAGAGCTCTTTCTTTCTCACTGTCTCTTTTCTCTCTCACACACCCTCTCTTCTGTATCTTTATCCATGCATATATTTTCTTGCATCGCCATTTTCATGACTTATTACCTCCTGTTTGTAAAATACGTGTGAACTGTACCACTATACAGTTGTTGGGTTTTTGTTATTCGTTCAAGGGAATGTTTAATCTATGGCTGGAAACATCCGCAGGTGCACCTGGACTTCCTTTGACTTTTATACCTGCCCTCCTGTTGTTTCCATCTTGCTGTTTTTACAAAGAGCACGAAGACTCCTTTCTTTGACTCGTCCTGCAGTCTTTGGCAGCTTTCATAAATGGTCCTAATTGCTCCTTAATATATTGGCACCCACCTTTATGAAATTTATTTTCTGTGCTATGAGAGAAGGTTGAACACTTTGTTAAAGAAAAATTAGAGGCTGTTACACCATAATAGCCCTCTCTCCGGAGAGTTAAGCGAGTTAACCTTGCCATCTTCAAAATGTATTAATTATGCAATGTAAGATATTAAAGATAAGTGGTTTCAGTAGCAATAGCCATGTAGCAGATGATTTCATCTCACCCCAAAAACCTTGCATGTGACCAAAGCTGTATAAATTAAGTTTTGGTGTGCTTCACATGTGGCTTTTGAATGGGTTGTGGAATGGCGGTGCAGTTTGTTTTAATGTTATTATTTATAATCTCCAGGATTTGAGTGCTATATTTGTGCCCTATTACACACTTACTAGATAGGCTTTTTCAACAAACAAACAAACATCAAGTGTTTCGGTAACCAGATTACCATAGTTTGCACAGAAATGGATAAGGAGATGTTTTTCAACCTCTCTCATACTGTGAGAACTTGGGGTCACCTAGTGAAGCTGAACAGAGGGAGATTCTGGGCTGACAAAAGGGGGAACTTCTTCATGCAGTTCATAGTTAAATGATGGGATTCTCTACTACAAGAGCATAGTGATGGCCACCATCCTAGATGGCTTAGGGCAGGCGTTCCCAAACTGTGGTTCTGCAAGCTTCATCAGGTGGTCCATAGCATGTCGGCATTAAAGATTCCTTTTGTGGTTTTTAAAATTGAATTTTAATGCTTCTTTTATTTCTTATGTTGTACTTGAATTCATGTCAACCACCCATCTCTGCAGAGGCGGCCTTCCCATAGGGGCTAGTGGCTCGTTGTGCCAGGGCGCCGGCCTCTCAGGGGTGCCCCAGCATTGGTGGGGCGTAACGAGCCACTAAGCCCTATGGCTCTTCCTCCTCTGCTGCCTCCTCTTCCTTTGGCTGCGGGAATCCCTTGCCCGCCGAGCCGCTGTCACCTGAGGGAGCAGCGGGAGCAGCGGTGGTGGGAGTGGCTCCCGAGGGGCCTCCTCCATGTCACCGGTGCCTGCTGCCCTCCCCACTCCCGCTGGGGCAGCAGCTAGGGCCGCTGGGCAGCAGCTAGAGCGCCGGCAGCAGGCTGTAGTCAGGCAGCCCCAACGGCACCCTCTGCCCCAGGCTAAATTTTGGGAAAGGGAGGGGAGCGCCGGAGGTACCTTTGCGCCACGGCGCTGGATGTGCTTAAGACAGCCCTGCATCTCTGTTTGCATATCAGGTTGGGAAAGTTTGCTGTTCCACCTTCTGCAGGAATAGGGTGTTGTATTAATCGGGCATTATTGGCTGGTGTAGCAGCTCATAAGATCAGGCTGCAAATCTGTGGAATTATTCTAGGTTTATACTAGTAGAACTGTATAATGCTGAGAAGCTGATCTAAAGTGTATCGTAAAGCATCCCTGATAGTGAAGCAGCTTTTGCTAGATGGTTTTGCAGGCTGTTAATTCCTCTCAGAATTTGTCTCTTCCATTAGGCTTCAGAAGACTATGCTATGGTGAGATAAGGCTAAACTGTACCTAAACCCATTGGATTGGCTTCTCTTTGGTTTCAGAGTCAATTTTCAATTTTCAAAACTGAAAATTTAGAATTCAAAGGGCCTTTTCAAAGATTTCTGTCCTCAGTGTGCTGTATCTGTTCCCATTTAACTGCAATTATTCATACAAGTGTTGAGGGGGTACAGTTATTCAAAAAGTGAGTCCTGTAATATTCACTAAGCTCTACATTCATTTAAGTGTCTGTCCGTAGACTTGTAGCATAATATGTACTGTATACATTCATAGGACTTTCTACGCATGGTTTTCATGCTTATTCCTACTGGGAAGTGCTTTCATGAGCATGAAAGGCATAAAATTTTAAGTGGCTCATAGTCCATAACATTTCACTATTACTACCAATGAATCTAGGCAAATATTAACCATAAAGTATTCAAGCTACTGAATATGTTTAATTACAGGCAGACTTGTTAAGTGCACAATGTCAAGTTCTCTCCTGTTTTTACTTAAAGCTTTAATGTATTCCATATTGCTCTTGCAACTTTTAGTATTTTAGTATTTTTACCACTCAAAATGAAAATCGGAATATTAATTTAAAATATTATATGTTTTGACAAATATAAATTACTTAAAGGAAATTAGAAACTCTCGGGCATTTGGGAGAATGAGGGATCTCTATAAAGAAATATACTGATCATGAATAACTGGTCCCAACTTATCTGCATACTGAAATACTTATTAGTGATACATATAGAAAATCTCAATTTTGATAACTATACTGTGCTATAAATATGCCATATAAAATTTAGACAGGTTAAAGTGCATTTTGGTGGTGGGGAGCTTTGCCCCATGTTAAATCCCCATCTACAAACTGCAGTCTGAAGTGTTAGTCTATCTACAACTTCATTTTTTTGCCTTCGTTTGGGTCAGTTTAAAAGCTGGCAATTTCTGCAAAGGAATAGTCCTCCATCCTAAAATCATTTCCAGGAAAAAAAATGTGGCAACAGTGTAGGGGATCTTAAAATGTTTAATTTGCTACGACAAGGAAACAATTTTAGCTAGCACTAAACTTGCATGTGCTGAAGGAGAGCATATTGCATGTGTCAGCTTGAAATACAAACACTGGTGCGATGCCATTAATTTTCTTTTTAAAAAAATATCTCTAAACAATTCCTGAACTGTGCTGCATAAGCGGCTGTTCTGGAAATCATTCAAAAATCACCTGTAGAATTTTTTTTTGCAATCTTGTCAGTCACGAATAATGAAAACATACTGAACAGCATTAATCCTGTATTAATAAACAGCTACTGTTTATATTTATTTGAAGGTGGAAAGTTGTGTGCATTAGAGTGAAATGCACCTGAAAGAAATATTGCAGTCCATATAATATAAGCAGTAGCAAAAGGTCTCTCCATGTCCCACCAGTCATATGCCCTCCCTTCCATTTATTCCCCTTTCCTCTCTCTGATTCTCCAAAGCACCTCAAAGCCAGTAGGACAGAGTCCTGCACTAGGCATACTCTCTCTTCACATTCATGATGAGAAAAAGCATATGCGGGTAGCCATGGAGAAGAGAAGGTTAAGGAGTGATATGATAGCCATGTTCAAATATATAAAAGGATGTCATATAGAGGAGAGAGAAAGGTCGTTTTCTGCTGCTCCAGAGAAGCGGACATGGAGCAATGGATTCTAACTACAAGAAAGAAGATTCCACCTAAACATTAGGAAGAACTTCCTGACAGTAAGAGCTGTTCGGCAGTGGAATTTGCTACCAAGGAGTGTGGTGGAGTCTCCTTCTTTGGAGGTCTTATAGCAGAGGCCTGACAGGCATATGTCAAGAATGCTTTGATGATGTTTCCTGCTTGGCAGGGGGTTGGACTGGATGGCCCTTGTGGTCTCTTCCAACTCTATGATTCTATGATTTGTTGCTACTTTACAAAACACCATTGCATTTCTCATTGCATGCACCTGTAGCCAGTGTGATCTAATGATTAGAGCAGGCATCCCCAAACTTCGGCCCTCCAGATGTTTTGGACTACAATTCTCAACTTCCCCAACCACTGGTCCTGTTAGCTAGGGATCATGGGAGTTGTACGCCAAAACATCTGGAGGGCCGCAGTTTGGGGATGCCTGGATTAGAGGGTTGTCCTATGAGTGTGGGGACCTAGACTCAAATCCACATTGAGCCTTATGAGAATAAAATA
This sequence comes from Zootoca vivipara, assembly GCF_963506605.1. Classification (NCBI taxonomy): domain Eukaryota; kingdom Metazoa; phylum Chordata; class Lepidosauria; order Squamata; family Lacertidae; genus Zootoca; species Zootoca vivipara. Next base: position 37,985,682 of record NC_083279.1, read on the forward strand.
GGGCAGGGTAGGGTAGCGCAAAAACTGCCATCCTGAGCTCCTTTGAGTTGTGAATTATTCAAGCAGCTCTTCTCTCCTATGTTTCCTTATTGTTCTTCAGTGTTCCATCAGATTCCATTTCATGCATGTATGTATGTATGGACTAAATCATTTTTTTTAAGCACACTCAAACATTTGAGAAATTTCTATAAGAGCCACCATTTGCAGTGAATACTGAATGTAGACTCGAACATATGTAGAAGCCAGCCCTGGCTTCCTTTGCAGAACCTCGATTTTATTTCTCTATTGTGCCCCTCTCTTTTCAGCGTTGCAAACCTTTGGAAGCATCTCGTTCCACTTATCTGACTTCCAGCAGCTGGTTTCCAAGGAAACAGCAGGATACAATTTTGGGCATCTCAAATTTTAAAAGGAAGTCTTGGTGGGAAACTGTCATTGTGAGACAATTGGGATTTAAGACGCAGGCAATGTAGGCAATATTTGAGTTCATCTTAACAGAACAGGATGGGACATGGCTGGTGCTGACTTGTTCAGTAGTCTTGTAATTGGAATAAGTAGCCTACAGGTGAAAGAATTGCAGTTTATCAGGCTTAGGGGGGAAATAACTTCAGGGGGTGGGGAGAGATGATAGCTTGCTGAAAGAAATAGATATCCTCAGGCCTAGTGTGAAAACAGAGGGGAAATGAAAATTATTCTCTCTCGTAGCTATTTAAACATAGATGAGGCAGTATATTTAGAATACCATACTTTACTTTATTGCCATAACCTAAAACATAGCTCATCATGTTTAGCATAGTTATATAGATAGTATCACTTGAATGTAACAAAACTGAATTTGGTTATTGTTTGTATATAAATAGTCCCCCCTGACTTTGCCATGGCCAAGGCAGACAGATGAGCACTGAAGCATAGCTCACAAGGCACCAGATAACATGTCTTGCCTAAAATCTGGTCATAGCATGGTTTCTTCAAAGACAAAGTCCAACCAGAAAAAAGTGCTGTTTGGGTTGGATACTAGGAGGTGCAAATGGCATATTAGATAATTTAGTTATACATCAATCTCTATCTGCATCCATTACACTGAGCCCAGGGAAGCATGGACAGATTGATTTGGGTGACAGTCTGTAGAAAGAAGTCCTTCAGCCCATTGCGGGCTGAAAAATTAGTACAGCTGTGCAGCCTGATATAATGCCCATTAATTCATTACAGTGGTACCTTAGTTTAAGTACACAATTGGTTCCAGAACTCTGTACTTAACCTGAAGCGAACTTTCCCATTGAAAGTAATGGAAAGTGGATTAATCCGTTCCAGATGGGTCCGCGGAGTACTTAAACTGAAAGTACTCAAACTGAAGCGTACTTAAACCGAGGTATGACTGTATTTCTCATCTTTCCCCCCCAGAACTGGCTCACAAATACAGATAAAACACACACAACTAAAAAGAGAAAAAAAAGTATGACTAAAAAGTGTATAAGCTAATGATGGAATTAAAACAATGCAAAAGAGTACTGTATCTATTAAAGTGCAGCTAGAAAGGTAAAACACATACACACACACAACAGTACAGCACAGCACACTATTAAGGGACCTTTCCTTAAAAGCAGTCAGTTCCTAAAAGCCTGCCAAAATAAAATGGCCTTCACCTCCTGGTGGAACAAACTCAAGACCCTGAGATTAAGAAGAGAGAGAGCTGGGCTGCATTAGCATACTGATGGTATTGAACCACAAAAAACTCCAAACAACCTTTCTCAGTGGTAAATGTCGACTAGCATGGGGGCAGAACAGAACCCTGAGGGACTCCACAGCCTAGAGGCCAAGCCAGGAGTGCCCCAGCACCACCACCTTGGTTTTTCCCCTCCAGGAAGCAACAGAGCCAATATTAACTTCCTGTATGGACCAGGCTGAAGACTGTGGCCAGGTGACCAGTGTGCCTGCTCTGGCTGCTAACTGTTGATGGGCAACTTCAAGGCTCCTCTTGCTTTCCCTTCTTAGGATCCTTTATCTTTAAGCTAAGTTTACCAGAAGTCCCCATTTCCCGGGGACAGTCCCAAGATTTGCAAATCAGTCCCCTGACAAAATCCTATCATTCCGACTCATTTCAATGAAGTGTCCCTGGATTCATTGAAAAAGATCTGGTAACCTTACTTTAAGCCAGATTTGGGTCAGATAGGCTTTCAGAGAACTCCTTTAAATAGGACACATAGCCACACCAACAAAAAATGTAAAGGATGTCTACCTACCAGGAACTGTTTGTTTAAGCATGAAGAATTCCCCTTTTTCCAAAGAGCTGTGGTGCTCCGTGAAACCCAATATGGTGGCCACATAAGAAGAAGACAGGAAACCACGCACAGGCCTCTCTTGACACATATTTGGCAACTGTGTACAAGACATAAAAACACACTTGGGTGAGAAAAAAGGAAGGAAATACCCTTTTTGGTCACACTGTAAATCCCTAAGTCCTCCTTAATATTGCCTGTCTGAGTAGTTGCCCAACAAGGATGTTCTAGCCACTTGCAATGGAGTGAATGGTATTCTCAGCCTTCCTGCTGTTTTGACTGGTGAGCCAAGTCTCTTTCAAACGCCATGTGACCACAACCACAAGCTTGCTGTCGACGCCTCCAGACAACAGAAAACAGGCTCCAGCCTGCACGGTTTCTTCATTACTGCAGCCCTAAGCCATAATTACATAACATGAGAGGGCTCTTCTCTTGCCAGCAGACAGAGTTACCGCGCGCAAGATCTCAAGTCATTATGTTGAATTGAATATTGCCTCAACAGTAAACAGGATAGGGTTGGTTTGCTTGGTCTGAAATACAAGCAAAGGATCTCATTAGGTAAAACAGAGTAAAACATGGCCACAGGGAAAAGGTAACAAGCCTAGTAGCATTCAATTGCTCCACATCTATTTATTTTTCCTTTACAGAAATCTCTATGTAATTCCAGTGTACATGCTCATCCACTGTCATGAGCCAATGACTAATTGTGCCCCTATAAAGCATGTTTGCCTTTGGAATGGTAATCACATTATCATATTGTCTTTATGTGCAGCATTTTAAGAACACGAGAATAGTTAGTGGCTCTTTCCCCAAGAATGAGTTGGTTTGGCTGGTCATGATGATACAAGTCAATAGGGGTTGTAGCTAATTGATATCTGGATTCAGATTCCAAGCAATACTATTGATTTATCTATTTGAAAATATTAGTTGATTTTAGGGTTGCCAGGCTCAACAGAGGACAGGACTTCTGTGCCTTTAATTGCCCTGCTCTCTTTTGAGTCTGGAAACCTTAAAGAGGTAACCAGCAGACCCTTTGTTTAATTTCCAAGCAAAGGGTCTGCTGGTTTCCCTTTAAGGTTTCCAGACTCAAAAGAGAGCAGGGCAATTAAAGGCACAAAAGTCCTGTCCTCTATTGAGTCTGGCAACCCTAGTTGATTTTCTTGCAAAAGCAACCCAAAGGCGACATAGAATAATAAATAAGCAAACACCTACATGAAAAACTAGCAGAAAACAAAACAAAGCAAAAATCTAAACAACCACCGTATTTTTAAAAGGCAGAATTAAAATATCGCACCCACTTAGAGGCCACAGATAATCAAAAGCCAAAGGCCAAAAGCCAAAGGCCTGGAAAATAAAGACCGGTTGCACCTAAAGATGTGCAGTGATGGTGCAAGGCAAGTTTCCCTGGGGAGAGCATTCTGCAAGTGGGGAACCACCATTAAAGAGCCCCATTCTCATGTTGCCACCCTCCAAACCTCGTTTGGAGGGGGCACATATCCCTTCCATGGAGGAAGTAATGTGAAACCAGGCACCTGAAATTTTTGGGGTTACACATGAACTCATCATGCAGGCCTTTCCACTGCCCAAGAAATCAAACAAGGCATGCATGATCCACATTTCGTTCTATGTGATGCTCTTGCAAACCCTGGTCTAACACAAGCATCAATGCTTCCTATAGATAAGTAGGTAGGTAGATGTCAATTAGCGACCCCATTAGTCAGTTGTATAAGTGCACAGTCACAAATGTATTGTTGTTCTATTTTAAGCTTTGATGTTGATGGTGTTTATGGCTGGGGCGGGAGGCATGCGTTGTTTAAAATGCACTGCAACCAATGTGCTGTAGGAGAGTTTATTTAGGGGGGAAAGAAAAACCTGGAGCTACCTGATTTTGGGTTATGCAATAATACCTGGTGTGCCAATGGAGAAAGCTGCAGGCGCCACTTCCTGCCTTTCTCATTGTTATGGGAATGCAAATAAAAGGAACAGCTAGATTGACAAAAAAGCAGGAAACCTGCAAGTACTAGCATATGCTAAATTACAGGAAATCAGGGAGAAAGTGCATTCCTGAGCGCACACATTGTAAACCAGTGATCACCTGTGAAATAGCACTGGCTCAACACTTCCAATAAAGTCTCCCCTGGGGTGGGGGGAGAATTATCCTGCAGTTATTGTGCAAGTAAAGATTCTGCTGAGGACCACAATGTATAAAAAGATGGGAAGATTTGCCTTGAACACAACATTCTTTCAATATATAGTTTACTTATGCATTTTCTAGAATGTTACCTTCAGTCTGTTGAGAATGATACTGGAAAAGAATGGATGCATCATATCATAATCTGAGAGCCATGGCAGCTTTGAGAGTTGGCCTTGGCCTTGAGAGAGGTTCTGTTTCAAATTGCTGCTCAGTCTGAACTTGGGTGGCCTTGCGGAAGTAACTGTCTCTCAGCTTCAATTCCCCACCTGCAAAATGGAAATAATAATGTCCTACGTTCAAAGGGTTATTATGAAGGTACCATTTATAAAGCCTTGCATACCTTGAAAGTGCTCTGGAAATTTGAAATCGTTCTTCAGTCTGCACTTCTATAGCCACTTGCCTTGGAGTAAGCCCCACTGGAAATATGAAATAGTTAAATACAGTAGTTGCAATTCTAAACCCACTTACCTGGGACTAAGTCCTATTGAACTCCAGAGGACTGACTTATAAGTAGATGGTTATAAAACTGCACTGTTACTTTTGCATTTTGGTAAACATGGGGTCACGAAGAGTCGGACACGACTAAACAACTAAAAAACAAGCAAATACAATGCTCTAGTAAAATATCAAATGCTGACAAGTATGTTTAGTTTTTCCTTATGTGTATTTCTGGATATATTTTTACTGCATAATCCTTTGACTATACAGTTAATTTAAAGAGGGTGGAAACGTCATTTGCAGGACTTGTCAGGTTTCATATGGGTGAGGATCCCTTTACTTCTCCCTGGTAAATGCATAAAAGGGAAAAGTTTGGTTAGTGCAGCCTCTCCTTATGATAGGAGAAAAGTTGCACTGTTAAAATTCTCCATCCCACATAATTCTTAAAATTTCTTCATGAAAGCTGACAACACGTGTGTGTGTGTGTGTGTGTGTGTGTGTGTGTGTGTGTGTGTGTGGAGAGAGAGAAAGAGAGAGAGAGCATTCAGCTGCTCACACAAAAATATGGAGCTTTTTAAAACTGAAGAAGTAACAGGCAAGTTTATACCGAAAATAATGTTGCTGAACTACAACTCCTATCATTCTTGACCATTGATTATGCTGGTGGCTGGGGCTGATGGGAGTTGGAGTCCAACAGTGTGCCGGGGGGGGGGCACACAGATTCCCTATTCCTGATGTAGGCAGGTAGTAAGGTCCATTCAACTCTCCTTCAAGAGGCCAAACCAAAGTGATCATGGCAGTTTGCTTTTAAAAGTACACTTCCATTTTTAAACACCAAACCTAAGAAGTAACAGGCAACATGTGGCTAATCATGTTCTAACAACATATATATATATAACCTATATTATTTCAAAATTTTAAAAGCAAAGGCATGTACAAGTGAAAAGAACCTTCTGCATGGCATCTCCCTCCCTGCAGCCTTTTTCTCCCAAGTGTTGTTCTTTTCATCAGGATCAGTTCTAATGTCAAAGTCAGGTAGGAAGAAGGTGGCTGAAGAAGGGGGGGGGGAGTTTGGATTTGAAATCCCGCTTTATCAGTACCCTAAGGAGTCTCAAAGCGGCTAAAAATTTCCTTTCCCTTCCTCCCCCACAGCAAATACTCTGTGAGGTGAGTGGGGCTGACAAACTTCAGAGAAGTGTGACTAGTCCAAGGTCACCCAACAGCTGCATGTGGAGGGGCAGAATGAAAGAAAACAGTTCTGCTCTCCTGACCTGAGCACCTTTATTGCTTTTAAAACCCTTCCTCAAGGATAACTTGGAGACCGGGAGATGAGTAAAGGTTTAAACATCTTAGAGGCCAGAATATTTTTCTGTGGCAGAAATGGGGGGACGGGGGGATATATACATCAGGCTGTATTATTTAAGCTGTAAAATAGGAACTGATTAAAAAACACCATTTGAGCCTAAGTATCAACTGCTGATGATATTTGACATCTGCTGATGTCTATTTATGGCCCATTTGCTTGGAGTGCTTCTGCATCTCCTAAAGCAGGCTTCCTCAACCCCGGCCCTCCAGATGTTTTTGGCCTACAACTCCCATGATCCCTATCTAGCAGGATAGGGTCAGGATGATGGGAACTGTAGTCTCAAAACATCTGGAGGGCCGAGGTTGAGGAAGCCTGTCCTAAATTGTTGGACGGAAAGTTGGGATCCTTACAGAAAACTAAACCTACAGCAGCTGTTTATAAATGTTCAATGGATTTTGGTAAGGTAGAGGTTCAGGAACGTACAGAGGTCTGGGGCAGGGAAGTAGAAGGTCTTATATAGCCTAAACTATGGCAGTGATTGACAGAGCGCTTCGTACAGTACAGGCAAAGGCAGGAAATGAAAACCAAATCCCAGATGTTTGAAAGGATAAATGGAGATGTAGGCTCACTAATATTTTAGAGTTCTCTGAAAGTATCAACAAGTTTATAGACAGAGCTGATCCAATTGACAATGTGTAGTACTTTAGACTTCCAAAAAGTTTTCACAGAGTACCTTACTAAAGATTCTTGATTAAGCTTAAGAGTCATGAAATAAGAGGAAAGATCCAGTATAGATCAGTAACTATTTAGAAACAGGAAGTCAAGAGTAGGACCCTCTCCAGATTGGTGATCCCCCCCCCCGATGTATTCAGCAGCATGTTCTAAACACAGTAACAGCACATTAATGGTATTGGATTGTCCACACATTGATTACTTGTTCTGAAGTGCTTCACCAGCATTACCACAGTAGGGCTAGGTAAAGGTAAAGGGACCCCTGACCATTAGGTCCAGTCGTGACCGACTCTGGGGTTGCGCGCTCATCTCGCATTATTGGCCAAGGGAGCCGGCGTATAGCTTCCAGGTCATGTGGCCAACATGACAAAGCCGCTTCTGGCAAACCAGAGCAGCACATGGAAACGCCGTTTACCTTCCCGCTGTAGCGGTTCCTATTTATCTACTTGCATTTTGACGTGCTTTCGAACTGCTAGGTTGGCAGGAGCTGGGACCAAGCAACGGGAGCTCACCCCGTCACAGGGATTCGAACTGCTGACCTTCTGATCAGCAAGCCCTAGGTTCAGTGGTTTAACCACAGCGCCACCTGGGTCCCCTGGCCACAGTAGGGCTATAGTGTAACAAAAGCAAGACTGAAAAAAAATCAACAACCCAAGTACATTTGTGCTCTAAAAAGTGACAAGATTTCAGCAGGTTACAGGATGTAATTTGCTTGGAAACAGAGCAGAAACAATTTGCAGGCACCAGGAGTATTGAAATCAAGAGTTTTGTATGGACTTCCCAGTAACATGATGAGCACCGATAGTCACGAATGTACAATAACAAGGATATTGGGACCGGTCCTAGGATTAGATGGACAGTTCCGCCAATAGAAGCGGAATGTAGGAAGTAGAATACCCGAGGGGGCCAGTGCCTTTTACCTTGTTCATAAATGATCTGGAGTTAAGAGTCAGCAGTGAGATAGTCAAGTTCTCTGATTTTATACCATTCTCCGGACTGGGTGAATGGACAGTAAAATGCTAAATGCAATTCAATGTAAGCTGGTGTAAAGAGATGTATATTGGGGCAAAAAAATAAATCCTAATTTCATATATGTGCTCATGGAATCCAAACTATCAGTGACTGACCTTGGGGCCATAGTGGATGGCTTGAGGAATATGTTGACATTGTTCCTCTCTCATAATATTAGAATACTTAGAAAAGGCAAAAAAGGTACATAATTACACAGTGCATATGTTTACACCGCCTTGAGCTTCTAGGAGAAAAGGTAAGTTACACATGTAATAAATAATTTACAGTGGAATTTGTTCCCCCAAAATGTAGTGATGGCTGCCAACTTGGACGGCTTTAAAAGAGGATAGGGCTTTCATTGGCTACCATCCATGATGACAATGTTCTACTTGGGACCTGCTTCTGGGTTTCCCATGGGCACCAGGTTGGCTAATGTGAGAAAGGATGCTGGACTAGATGGGCTTACAGTCAGCAGGACTTACATTCTTATCAGAATTGGCACAAGCACCCTGACCTTGTGATGGAAAAGAATGGTGACTTCCTATCCAAAGACCCATCAAGACTTCAACATCTTTGGCTTTATATCTATCAACAGATGTAGGCCCACAATGAAAACAAATTAGGAAAGTCTGGTGGTGTTTTTCTGATTAATTCTCATTGACTTTCAAGGAATGAATTGAAAATGATGATTATGATGATAATAATAATTTATTAATAATAATTTATTAATACCCTAGCCACTCTGGGTGGCTTCCAACAAAATATTAAAAATACAATAAAATGTCAGACATAAAAAAACTTCCCTAAACAGAGCTGCCTTCAGATGTCCTTCTGAAAGTCAGATAGTTGTTTATTTCCTTGACATCTGATGGGAGGGCATTCCACAGGGCAGGTGCCACAACCGAGAAGGCTCTCTGCCTGGTTCCCTGTAACTTTGCTTCTCACAGGGAGGAAACCGCCAGAAGGCCCTCGGAGCTGGACCTCAGTGTGAATGAATGAATGCTCTAACTTGAAATAGCCAAGAATCTACTGTTAGTAGCCACTGACTGCTCCTTTACTAACTTGCTCCTTTACTAACTTTACGAAGGTGATATAGGACCAGGCCATAAGGAAGTGACTATTGCATGTGAAACATGTGCCTTTACCTTTAAGAAAGACCAAAGCACTCCAATTTCTCTATCCCACCTAAATCTCTCTTGGGTTCTCTACCCAGGCAGCCATATAGTAGCAAATTTCTTCCAAATAGTAAAGTTAATGTTCTTCTATCTTGGGCTGTTCCTTTTCTAGAGCAAAGTAGGTGGGAAATGTATAATAAAATAGCACCAAATTATCAAATGGGTTAATATATTACTCTACATTTTGCTTTACAGAGTGTCCTGTTTCAATTTATTGTCTCGTAAACAGAAATACCTTGGACTGGAGAAGCTTCTGTGAGTATACAAATCTGTTTCTTGGCCATAACAAACACATTTGAGATATTTGAGATACTCAGATCACGAATACATGTGAATCCTTAAGTAAGAACCAAAACACTGTAGAGATGGGGAAGCTGTAGGCTTCAAGTAAGTTGCTGGACTACAACTTCCATCACCCCTGATCATTGGACCCACAGGCTGGGGCTAATGGGATTTGGAGTTCAACACTATCTGGCTAGAGCAGGCATCCCCAAACTTTGGCCCTCGAGATGTTTTGGATTACAATTCCCACCATCCCTGACCACTGGTCCTTTTAGCTAGGGATCATGGGAGTTGTAGGCCAAAACATCTGGAGGGCCGAAGTTTGGGGATGCCTGGGCTAGAGCAATGGTTTCCTATTCCTGCATTAATAAATGAGTCAGGCCTTGGTGATGAGTTGGAGAGCTCAGAGAGCAATGAGGAACATTACCAAATTAAACAGCTGGTGCTCAGTTCATTAAAGAAACTAAATCAAAACCATGCCTAAAGAAAGTATAGAAAAACACAGCCTTTCAGAATGCATTCATTTTAAAATAATGATTCCAATTTACTGTAGTCCTAAGAGGCCAAAATGGTCCAAATCTGACTTGTTTAACTGCTGGTTTTCTAAAAAAAAGATATTGAACATTTTTGGGAGGGTGAAGGAGGGGCAACTACCACCTTAACTTATATGCACAGGAGGATGAAATGTCAATTCCAGGGTGGATAATGCCCCATTAAGAAAATATGAATATTACATAAGAAAATATGTACATATGAAACTGAAAAAGCAAAGGCTTCTGGGGTAAATGCTATGGTTTTTAAGCCAAATGGCATTAGATGATTTTTCCAGGTGCTTGCCTGAGCAATTATGTTTGGATTTTGGAGATATACAGCTTCCCTAAGGAGGCTACTGTTTTGGTTAGCAAGTAATAGTAATAGAAGCAATAACAGAAGTTACCTCTTTCTTCCCTGCACTTTTTAGTATAGTCATATAGTTAAAGGAAGCGTCTCTGTTCAGTGGCAGGATGCTGGGGGCAATGGCAGGCGTGTGTGCGAGTGCAACTTCAAGCCCTGTGTGTGGACTTTCTGGAAACAGTGGGTTAGCCATTGTGGGAATCCGAATATGGTGCATAAGATGGTGGGCCAGTTTTGGTCTGCCAGGGGATCCAATTTGGCCTGTGGCTCAATTTTTCTTAAACCATGCCCACTCACCCACCAGCTGAGATCATAGGTGATATCAGCTGATGGGCGGGAGGGCAGAATTTAACCCTGTAGTGGCTGTGTAGTCCTTCTAGCTCAGCTTTGTCTGTATTGACTAGTAGTGGCTCTCTGGGATTTCAGGTAGGAGTCTCTCCGTACCTGGAAATGCCAGGGATTGAACCTGAGATCTTCTCCCCTCAGAGCAGCTAGCTGCTCTACCACTTAGTTGTGGTCCTTTGCCAAGAGGTGCAAAGATAACATCTGTAATGCAGAGTTGACTCCCGACCTTTTGCTGCATCAAATGAAATTGACAAGATGGTGAGCCTGTCTCCTTTGAGCCCAGCCAACTGGGAGTTGAATCTGACTTGGTCAGGCTTGTCCAAAGGACAGACTGTATAGCACATGCACAGCTGACAGCTCTGTCCTCCAACACCTTCCCAACATTTCCTGCTCCCGGCACCTGAAGTACTTGCCACGCTCTGGCAATGATAGGGCTGGGCCTGCAGGATCTGTGCAAAGGATACAGACCACCTAGAGAAAGAGACGATTGTAAGTGCATACCTTGTGTTGCATTTATTTACTGCATTCATATTATAGCCTGCCTTTCCTCAGTCATTAAATCCACTGTATGTGTACAGGGGCTCCCAAGACAATCTCCCATCTAAGTTAGGTACTGACCAGACCAAGACCTGCACAACTTAAGCAAGAAAGCAATGCCAAATGCCCACAGGTGCATCTGTGTGTGTGTGCATAAAGAGGGGACTGTGCAGAAACTAGTGATCATTTGCCCATTTTGTCTCTGCAGATCTATGGTCCACCTGCCAGAGAGAGACTGTTTCAAACTGCTGCCATGTTTTGACCGTAACCTGGAGACTTGTCCCTAGTGTAATTACTACAGGGCTTGCATTCAGGATTAGAACCTTCAATCCAGTTATTTCATTGGCTTTAACTGGTTTATGAACTGCATCAAATAAGGCAACAGCCAAGTGAGGACCAGGGGATCCCCGAGCATCAAAGTCAGCAGCATCTTCCTGCAAAATAGGCCAATGAAGAGTAGCCAGAATGCATTCAGGGGAAGCTGAAACAACTTTGCATTTTATCTCCCACATGCTTCTCCAATGTCAAAGGACATCGCCTGTAATTCCTACACTGCGTTAAACTTACTAAATTATTCATTCTGAATTATGCTCTCAGATGCTCTTGTCCTTCTGGAGAAGGTCTTTTGAGAGTCCCAGGGCTGAGCGCTTTCCAAGCAATCCCTGGCTGCTGATTATTGACATTGTGCTGTTAATTTGCAAAGTGTTTTAAGGTACTCAGCCTGTTCTTGTGAAACTAGCCCATTTGCCAAACACCACTCACTGACTCCATGGAAGAGAGGTAGGACTTGACTGGTCTCTCCAGCTTGTGATCCTAACCCTTTGGAAGTCAGGAGCTTGGGAACTCCAAAACATTAGGAGGGCACTGAGTTGTCAAATGCTGGCGCAGGGCATGAACTCAGCCTGCAGTTCCTCCCTGGGGAAAAAAAGACTGCAGCCTTAAGCAACACAGTGGCAATCCTAAGGAAGGACCTCCTTTCTGCTTTTCAAAAACCCCTAGCTCTGCGCACACCTCTCCTCTCCGCTCTCTGGGAACATCTCGAAAGCGATGATGTTTCCCTTCAGCTGCCAAACTTCCAAAATCCTCCCTCCAGCTCCCAAGTTCTCATCCATTGATGGTGGTAGTCCGCCAACTAGCCAACCAACCAACCAGGCGCTGCGCGGAGCCTGCAGTGACCCCTCGCGGTCGCGAGGGGGAATGCCTCTCGGTGCCCGCCGCCGCCTCCTTCCCTGCGCCGAGTGGGTGTCTCTCCCTGCCTGCCTACTCTGCTCTGCTCCTCCTCACAAAAGAGCGGCGCGGGTTCCTTTCTCCGGGTTTTCAAGGCGCCCTGTTAAAATCCACCTCTCGCGCCGAAGGCTCGGGCTGCGTAGCGAAGCGAGGGGCGCGCAGCAGAGGAGGGAGCTTGCCGGGAGCAGCAGCTGGAGCCTGGAGAAGGAGAAGGAGGAGGAGAGCGAGGCGGCGGCAGAGGAGGCGGGTGGGAAGGAAGGAACTGAGCAGCAGCGAAGGTGGCCGCGGCCGCTTCCCCGGACCCCGCGCGGAGAGAGATCATGGGAGACCCGGCGCCTTCCGATGCCGGCTGCTAGCAAGTGACGGGCGCTTGGGCAGAGGAGGAAGCCAGGCGAGTTTGGAAAGAGCCCGGAGAGACACACTCGGCGCCGGGGACGCGAGGGCGGCAGCGGCTTCTTCGGTGGGCGAAGCGCGGCGCTCGCCCAGGGTCTCTCCCCAGCCATGCCTTTCGCCAAGCGGATCGTGGAGCCGCAGTGGTTGTGCCGCCGACAGCCCGTCGCCTCGGTGCTGGACGAGGGCGCGGGTGGCGAGCTGCTGCCGCCGCCGCCGCCGCCTCCTCAGCTGGGGACCAGCCCGAGAGAGGAGCCGGGCGAAGCGGCAGCGGCGTCGGCTGCGACAGACGAGCCGGAGGAAGAAGCCGCGGGGCTGGCGGTGGTGCTGCCGGCCGATGGGCAGGAGAAGGAGGCAGCGGCGCTGATGGTGCTGGACCTGTGCTCGCTCAGCAACGTGGCTCTGTCGCGGATCCTCCGCCAGCTCTCCGATGTGGCCCGGCATGCGTGCGCCCTCTTCCAGGAGATCGAGGGCGAGATCCAGATCACCCAGCGCAGGGTCCGGGCGCTGCACGGCAGGATCGGCGGCGTCCAAGGGGTTATACACAGCCTGGATCCCAAGCAGGAGGCAGTGCGTAAGTGGAACCTCTCTCTGTGTGTGTCTGTCTGTCTGTCTATCTATAGAGCTCTAGATGCGCCTCTCTCCTTCCTTCGTTCCCCTTGGTGCGACCTTAGCGGTGGTTCACCTTGACCTCTGGCCACTTTCACATCAAGGCGGGCCTGATGGGAGGAATGGGGGTGTTTAAAGGAGAATGGATCTCTGGGTGGCTTTTTTGGAGGGCGGAGTGGCGATTTGCTTGAGGTGGCGAGATTGCTGGCAAGGAAGAGGGGTGATCCCCCAAAATTGTGGCGCTCGGACACTTTGGAGGTGTGGCCCTGACATAAATGGAGGTTGTCGAGTGTATATACAACAGACACACACCCCTCCCAGTGTTTATAGCTGTCCGTGAAGCTGCAGCTGCAGTGTGTACCGAACTTTTTACCCCTCTCCGGGGGAATGTAAAGCAAAGGGAAGGGTTTTCCTTGGTGGGGTGTTTTTTTTGGGGGGGTAGGTAAGTAGGGGGGGGGAGGTTGCGATTGAACTGTGCGTAAAGTTTAGGGGTGTGTGCATTTGGAGAGGCTTTCTCCAGGACGCGCTACTGGTGTGGAAGGCGCCTTCGCTGTTGTTTTGGTTGGAGAAGCGATTTCCTTGTTAAAACGCCGTGGGTGGTATGGAGAGGAGCCGCGTTGGATCGCCTCTTCCAAACCTGCTCTCGCCTCCCCCCCTCCCTCCCCACCTGCCTCGGGCTCCACATTCCCTTCCGTGCGGGTAGCCGAGCCCCGGGGCCCTGGATATGCCTTTACCGAGCAGGATCGCGCCAACCCGAGTGATTTTCTGCAGGTGGAATGACTGAGCGGCGGATAAGGCGAAGGCGCCTGGTCTGATAGAGGGGTCGGGTAGGGAAGGCGGGAATCAATACCTAATCGCATTTGGAAGTGAAAGAGGAACGGAGGAGGGGATCTAGCGCTGGAGGATAAGCAAAGGGTTCCGGGCGGGGGGAGCAGGCATTTTTCAGCTCGCGACTACTCCCTGTGCAGCGAGCGATCTGCGTGACCCACTTTTCTCGCTGATGCTGGAGACTTAGGGGAGGGGGCTCCTTCGCAGCAGGCTAGCTCCTTCTGCCTGTGCGTGAAGGCGTGAGTCTCCAAAAGCGGTTTTTCTCCTGTGTACAGAATGGACACGCAAGGTGACCATTGCCAAAGCTGATCTCCGTCCCTCGTTACTTGGCTTCCCGCTTCGCCTTCCGAGGCAGCTCTTCGTAGTTTTTCTGTGAGGTTGCTTGCCTGGTTGCTTGTCTTGAAGTGCCTTCAAGGAGGTGATGATGGAGGGGGTGGGGCAGCTTTGAGGGATTCCTCAGGCACGTCTCTGCATCTCTCTCTCTGATTCCCCTCCCGCTTAGATTCCCCCACGAAATTCCCATTCGCCACCACCCTCTTTAAGCTCTCCCCATCAACCATCCTTTGAAGACTTGAAGTGGTGCCGGGTTCATTGCTAAGGCCAAGGTGGGTGCCTTGATCTTGGGCGAGCGACTGGCTGGCAACTGCCTTAAGGAGGGATCTCTGATGTTGTTTTGAACTGAGCTGGTGGCTCCCAACATATGTGTTCATCGTTCACAGCGACAAGAGCAAAAGGCAGGCACAGGACCTCCAGCTGTTGCCAACATCTGGATGTGGCTTGCAGAACAATTGATACCTGCAGGTTGGGTCCTCATTGTGGATCCTCCTTTGCAGCAATTTCATGCTATTGGTTTTATCTTTATAGAGCAGGCTTTGGGTCGACGTTATACACACAAAACAATGATTTCCTCCCCACCCCCTTTTGTAAAGGAGCATACTGTATCTGCAGAATGATGATCTGGGCTAGATGATTGTAGCTCTTGCTCTTGTAATTGTCTATAGCCATGGTGATGAAACACAGGAGGTGAGTCTCCACTGAGAGGTACCAGGGCTGTCTTAAGCATATATGGCGTCATGGTGCAAAGATCCCTCTAGTGTGTCCCCCCCCCGTTTCCCAGAGTTGAGGACCTTTTTTCAGGGAGGGAACACCAGCAGCGGCAGAGGAAGCCTCTTGGGACGGGACAGCGCTGCCGGCGACTGTGGGGCTGAAAGAGGCGGCCTCAGCTGGCTGCTTCGTGCTGTGGTGGCCACGGCAGGTGGAAGCCCTGGGCTCGGTGCTGCTTTGGCGTGCCATGGTGGAGGCGGGTGAGGGTGGCAAGCGGGCCAGGGGAGCTGGCCCCGTGGAGATCCACAGCTCCTGATGCCCAGCTGAAAGATGAAGGCGGCAAGCAGGAGGGGCGCTGTGCATGCCTGCACCTCAACCCGTTGGGCGAGCGAGCACACCGAGTGAGCGGAGGTGCATGCGCCGCTCCCGCTGAGCATCGGCTCATTTTTTCCCTTTTAGCCTTCTTCCGCCTCACAGAATTTGGCTCCTGTAGGCGAAAAGGGGAAAAAAAACCAAGCCGATGCTTGGCAGGAGTGGCGCACCCCGCCCCAGCTCACTCAGCGTGCTCATTCGGTGTTCCCCAGACTATTGCCTGGTGCCCTCCAGAACTTGGCGCCCTGCACCACTAGTGTCTATGGGTAAGACGGCCCTGAGAGGTACAGAAATCTGTACTTGAGTTCCAGGGCTGCTTTCCTGGCTGGCAGCTCCACACTTCCACTCTGTGGCCACAGGCAGTTTGTGGCCATTCAATGAAAGGGAAAGCTTACACACACAGAGAGAGAAAGAAACCCTCCCACTAACATCAACTGTTCAAGGGGCTTTTCCTGACCTGAAACATCAACCAGCATGATCTGAGGAAGTGCAGGTTCTTTGTGTGCTAATCAGCAGAATATAATTGAGCATTAATGTAAGGCAGATAAGCTGGGCAAGTTGATTAGAGCTTCAGGCTCTGCTTTGTAGTCTTGCGATGTGGTACCATAACAAATGAGAACTAGCCTTATTTTTTTAGCTCTTTGTAGTGCCACCTAAAGTCTTTGCAGGGAATATATATGTACACAACAAACTTAGGTTGGTTTCATACCAGTTCAAATGGTGTTGCTTCTCCCAAAGATCTGAACATTCTCTGTTGAAGATGTCTGATCCAGAACTATGGTGCCAAGGGACCCCTGGGCAGAGTGACTGATTTTCATATCCAGTTTAGGCTGCAACTCAGTGGTAGAGCATCTGCTTTGCATGCAGAAGGTCCCAGGTTCAATCCCTGAATTCTCCAGGTAGGGCTGGGAGAGAACATTGTCTGTCACCTCTATCAGCCTCTATCAGTCAGTGTAGACAATATTGAGCTAGAATAGCCCATGGTCTCCTGGGCCATAATCTAACACTAAGCCAGTGGTTCTCAAAGGGTGTGGCAGGTGAGGATGGCAAGTGTGGTAGGCAATATTCAAGGACAACTAAAGAAACAATTAAACATTTCAGAGTAGTATATTGTAGTATCAAAAATTATTATTATTATTTTTATTTTGTAGAATAAATAGAACAACTGCCAGAAGTTTCCCCCCCTGTGTTTTCCCATTGTATTTCTTATCAATCAAAAATTTGGTGGGAGAAAATTTTTATTCTGAAAGTGTGGCCCAGAGAAAACAGTTTGAGAACCACTGCTCCAACTATTGCACCACAGTGGTATTTAACTACACGCACACACCATTTTTGGGATGGAGTAAGCTGCCTCCTTTGTATCTTAATGGAGTTACACAAAAAATGGAAGGGTTCCCAACTCCCCAAGCTGGAGAAGAACTCTTTTTTTTATGGACTGTGGTAGAAACATACATAGCAACACAGCATCCATTTTTAAGTACAGTATCACAAATGGTAGGCAGCCAGAACATGCTGTGAAGTGACTGTGTCCAAACCTGATTCTTCTGGCACATACGGTATAACATGGGTCATCATGGGCCAAGGAAAATGGAAATGAATCATGTCTCACCAGCAATACAGCTGGGAAGGAAACACTGCCATATCCTCCCTTTAAGGATACCCTAGGCCAGCCTTTGCCATCCTGGTGCCCTCCAGATGTTATGGCTTATAATGCCATTGGTCCCAACCAGTGGCACACTCCAGATGTTTGGAATGACTACTCCTATCAGCTGCAGCCAGCACATTTGTACTGGGTGAAACTGATGGGAATTGCAGTCCAAAACATCTGAAGGGCATCCAGCTAGTGAGACTGCCCTAGACTCTCATACCATATTTTTCCTTGTACAAGATGTTGATTTTCGCCCATTTTTTTGTCAAAAATTGGGGGTCATCTTATACATGGATCTATACCAGGCATCCCCAAACTTTGGCCCTCCAGATGTTTTGGATTACAATTCCCATCTTCCCCGACCACTGGTCCTGTTAGCTAGGGATCATGGGAATTGTAGGCCCAAACATCTGGAGGGCCGCAGTTTGGGGATGCCTGATCTATACAGTACGTCTTGGGTGAACTGGTGGCTCCTGAGTCACCAGTGCTGTGGAGCTGGTTGGAGAGGCAAGATGGTGCCAAGGCGAGGAGGGAGCTTGGCCATGGTTCCATCAGCTCTCACCTGCTGTGCCAAAGCGTGGGGAAAAGCTCAACCACTTTGGGGGGGGGGGCGATTTTTCCAAAAAAAAGCTCAACTCTTTGGGTGATTTCCCTAAAAAACTGAACAACTTTAAAATACTGATTTCTTAATTTTGGGCTCCCTAAAGTAGGGTTTGTCTTATACATGGGGTCGTGTTATACATGGAAAAATGTGGTATATTTCCAAATCCCCACTAAGTGCATGTTTCCCGCTAAACGTCCTGTACTATAAAGTTGTTTGGTTATCTTTCCCAAGGCACTGAGGAATAATGTTTTTAATTGAAACTGCAAACACACACTCTCCACCCCCCCCCAATATTTTTTAAAATGTGTTATTAAGTCATTAGATTGTCACTGTTGCTGTAAAGACAATTGGTGCTATTTCACTCCTAATTGCAGCACAGGGAGCTGAGAATATTTCTTTTTTAAAAACAAGCAGTGCTGCTGAGGATACTTAGAAATCTAGTAGTGCTATATTTGAGCCCTCTCCCTCTCATACTGAGCACGTAGTTAGAAAGATTTAATTAGGAAAAATTAATTCTTATTACTGTGTGTCCTTGTCCATGCATGTTAAGGAATGCACATGTACGATACGAACACTTGTTCAGATCTTTAGTTTGAGTGACAGTGTGAGATGGGACGAATTATACACTTAAACAAGGGGCAGATCGTAGTTCAGAAGGGGTATGCTGTTTCTTACAAAACAGAAAGATCAATTAACTATAAAGGCCTGCTCAGTACCGGGGCAGCAATTATTCGGCTAAATACAGGCAGTGATAATTACACGATGGTCGTGATACTAAATATAGGAAGGAGAGGATGGTGGGTGCTCGATAGGTTAAGTGTAGAGCTGAACCAGGCTAGGTAAGGAAATTTGGGGTGCAAGTACACATTGCTGCAAAGCAGCACAGGTACCTGCATGAGAAGTGAAAGAGAGGAGCCGGGTGCAGATAGTGCCTATTCCAAGGCAAGAGGAGTGGGGAAAGGCTTGTCTTCAGGTGGTGACAGTGAATCAGCAGTTGCCCTCAACACTCTGACACTGGTGGTTGCTTGGAACTGCTCCTTGTGACTTCCCAAGCCTGGTTCTTGGAGAACAAGGTGCCTTTTTGGTGAACAATTGGGGAAAGGCTGTGATGGAAGGCTGATGATACCTTGGGCCCTCATAGGCTTCCTTGAGCTCAGTATGGTACGAAACTGCTTCGAATGCTTTGTGTCCTAACTTTAAACATGTAAGGAAATAGCAAAGATGTAGAGGATGGAAGGGATCACTAGGGGAAGGAAGTAGGAAGGGCAGCTAAGCTAACTAGGAGGGAGGAAACAGACCAGCCTCCTGTTCACCACGACTGAATGAACTGGGCTTGGCTATTGTACGACTTAACACTGAGGGTTTTGAAGAGAAACCTCTTGGAAGCTTTGCATTCAAGGGAGGGTTTTCTTCCAGAGCGAACAAAAAAGAGAAGGTGGATAAGGTGTCTGGAATATTAGTGGACCTAAACTTTCTTCCCATGGTTTCTGAGTGCAGAAGTGTGGAGTGCAAAAGCTGCAGTGTGCAACATATGGGTGTAGTGGATGATCACATGTATTCCCATGATGTGTCTACAGTACTGTTGGCTTGCAGTATATCAAGCGTAGAGTCTGCTCTGGTAGGGCTCTGAATAATGTTCCTTGAAGGGTTTAATTAGGTTAGGAAGCAGGTAAAGAGGAATACATTTGCTTGTCTTGGGAGTCTTGGGCTACTGCGCCTAACTGGCCAGAGTCTCTCCTTTTGATTGATGTAGGTCAGCCTTTGCCAGTCTGGTGCTGGCTGGCTCTGATGACAGTTGTGGTCCAGAATTGAGATTTTCGCGGCAAGCTCAAAATGATACTCTCTCGATAACGCCCCATCCAGGCAAAAGACAAGCGACCTTGAAATGGAACCTGTCCATGATTATATTCACACAGTAATAATAGCTTTGACCTACCTCTTCCTTTCCCTACCTGCACCAGTTGTCTTATTGAAGGACAGTACAACATAGCTTAATGCGACTTCTAACTGCTGCTCCCCTCCGTGCTGAACTAATTCTATAGAAATTAGAAATAACTAGCTCTGTTTGGTCAAAGGGAGAGCATGCATCTAGCTGTCATTATATTGTCATAGCAAGCCCATCAAGAATTGGCTTGACCTAATTTATTTACCGGTCAGAGTATTAGGGCTGCCTTTCCTTTAATCCTCCCAGTGGCTGCCCATCCAAATGGTTGACACGGAAAGAAAGCAAAGGGACACGGTGCCATGCTCTCTTTTTCAGTGCACAGCTGGGTCTTGTCTCCAGCCACATGTGGATTCACCATTGTGCTAAGTAAGCAATGGAGTGTTTCCCCAGTCGGAGGAGAGGTCCTGCTCTTGCAGTGCATCCCTCCTAGATGTGCCTCTTTTCCTACAATGGGAAATACAGGCTGTGTACACACTCCCATTTACTCTGCATCCATTGTGCTCCCACTGCTGGTTTGGCAAGCAGCATTAGCCACATTCCATATCTAACCTGTTGTTTCTTAGGAGATAGTGTGTTTGGATGCATTTTCCTCCAAACCAGCTTTGATCCAAACTGAGAAAAAGAATGATGTAGCTGTGTTTTAAAGCTTATAGCATGTACACAGTTTCTGTCTCTGAGCATCATTACACTGAACTTCTAAGTAGGAACAGGGTTTTTGGGGGGAGTGGATGGGAGGTTAACTAGTCATGTGAAAAATGAGTTGGGTTGATCCATAGGTGGTTCAGCAAGTAGTGAAGCACTAGCAAGGCTTCAGAATAAATACAACTCAACACTCATTTTAGTACTGATCTATACATGCAGAACAATTCCATAGTACAGTGATCCCCCTCCCACCCGGACCGTAATATATCATACTGATAGCAGGAGACAACTAAAAACAAATCTGTGATCATAGAAAACTAGGGTGTCTGAAAGAAAGAGGCTAGGCTCAAAGCATATTCTCCATGATATGTGTGAATTTTGTTCACAGGAAGGATTTTACTTTGGTGGGTGGACATTCAAACCGTGTTCGCTAGCCAAACCTACTTGAAGGTTGAATGGCCCTGTTGAGAAACATCAAGTGATTCTGCTTCCTGTGTATTTACATATTTAGCATCTGTGAAGGAGCCCCTGGGAATGTTTGGGCTTAGCCCTATTCCCTCAACATTACCCCAAGCACCAGCAAGTGCACTCCAATTGATGGGTTATCAGTGTCATTCAGAAAGAGACTTGTACTTCTACATGCATAGGCTTTCGAATATGGGGATGGTAAGCCTGATCCATTAGACTTTCTCTCTCTTCAGAGAAAACCTTATACATGTAGAAGATACCCCCTTAAGACTGATGCTGATCATTCATCATCTGGGTGCTTGTCTGACACATACATCATTGCTTAGGGATGACGGGACCCATACAGCCCCATTCCCCGGTCCATTCTCATGCTTGGTAGTAAAAGGTTCCAGACCCCCTTCAGCACTTTGTGGCAATGTAGTAAATGTGGCTTGCAGTGACAGAAATTTGGATGGGAGAGTGGATACTTATGACCCTGTCACACGGTGAAGATTAAGGACCACAACAACCAAGATTAGAGCAAAGACATTATTCTGAGAGTCTTGGCCAATTCATCTGACAGTATAACTCTTGGAGCATTGGGTAATAAACATCCATGGCCTCTCTGCAGTTCATAACCTCCATTCATGAAATGGTATCCACCTGACCTAGGTCATTCCCGGGTCAAATGGAGGAGATGCTGTCAGTCATTGAGGATGCCTGATTTATATGCATGCCTTTCTGTCTTGTATTTAGTGTCTTGATCCAAGTTGGCTGTAGTTGAAGCTGGAGAGGGATCATGCCCCAAAACCTTCTGAAATTGTTCATGCAAATAAGATGACACTAGTGTAGCCAGTTAATGATTGAAGAGCACCTCTATTTTCCCCCTGAGTTGCATTGTGTAAAGCAGCCTGGACAGAATTTGTATCTTTTGTACGCAGTAAATAAACAATGATATTGTCAGTTAAAGAGTTACAAAGTGAGGAATTTGCTGGAGAAAGTTTTCCTACAAAACTTCTTCTAGGTAGTTTCCGAATCCTCCTGATTCCACATTTACTTTGGCTCATCCCTGCGTTAGACTGGCCTGGGGCAGGTTTCAGGCCTGTGAAAGTGACTTGAGGATTACTTACAAAACATCCAAATGAAGAACATAGCTGTAATACCAAACTACTAGAGTTGGATTTAATTAATTTTAAAAACTGACAAGATAAAGCTGCCTAGCATAACAATGTTAACTTAATGCTATGATTTTATTTCCAGCCTTGTCTTTCCTGTAACAGACAAAACCTCATAAAGAACTCATGGCAGGTTTAGCTTGTTTGTTTATTTTTCCATTTAAACTTGAACTTTCCTTTTGTACTGAAGCCGTTTCCCTTCTTTTATATTAGGAGTTTGGAAAATCCACTGGACTCTTCTGAGCCAGAAGATTAAACCTGAAAGACATGGGGAAAGGTTATTGATCCGGAGCAGGAGAAAAACGTATTTCCATCCGACCCCATGCAGACTCGGGGGTGGGGTGGGTTTTGTGTCTGTGAGGCTTTCTGCCCAGGCACATGTTGTTAATATAATTCTTTTTAAATGAAGGTTTTCATTTTTGCACATATTGAAGTCTTGCTTGCCAACTTTCCTGCTTAATGCTGGCAGTATTAAGATTTTCTGAAGTAGGCACTAAGGTTTATCACCAACCCAGACCAAAACATCTAGAACTGAATATCTGGGGTCAGCTGAAGGCCATGCGGGAAAGTGGCTGCTGCTGCTGCTGCGCTACCGCATGAATTAGCTGTTAGACAAGGAGGCTGAGCAGCCTAAACTAAACCCCGCTGTGCCTCCGGTCCCTTCAGGGCCTTTTAAACCTTCACTGAAGTCCCCTTGAGGCTCCAGGAGGGTCTCCTTGTGAGCCATGAGGTCTCTCCCACCATTTCCTGGTTTGATTTAATTTCCTGGCACCGCATGTATACATGGTCGAGTGCAAATAGAATACATGTAAGTAGGGGTGGGGAGGATACCTGTGCACCAGGGCCGGCCCTACGTGCAGGCTGGGTGGTGCAGGGCACCACGGCGCCGGCCTGCCAGGAGGGCGCCGCGAGCTGCGCCCAGCTGCTGGCCAGCCGGCCGGCCGGCCCGCCTGCCACGCAGCAGCGCCTGTGGCAGCCGCGCTGCACACGGCGCCCACCTGCCCGCCGCGCTGGGAAACGGGGCGGGAGGGCGCCAGAGGGATTGGGTGCACCACGGCCCCAGGGGCGCTTAAGACGGCCCTGCTGTACACAATCAAAAGAAGAAGAGGGTGCAGACTGTAGCTGCTTGAAGTGTTTTAGTTGGCATATGTGTCTGTCATGTGTGCCCCCCCCTTACAAAGTGATGTGTGAAACAGCCTGAAGGAACTAGGGAAAAACCTTCATTGTTTTTAACTGTGTGAAAATGTTATAACCTGCAATACTTTGCTGAGCAAGTTTCTCTCCCTTTCTGCTGTTGTTGCTGGATTAAGAAATAAATACTCACGGGATTTCTCTTGCCCTGCTAACTTTCCCATGGCCTAAGCCTCCACAATGTGTTCTACAACTCCTGCAGGGACACAAACCCCAAGGATGAAATATGTCACCCAGCGTGTCCTTAGTTATAGCCCATGGTGATTTTCAGAAATAGGACCACAGAGTTGCTGTTTATTTGGGAATGCTGTGGACCTTGGGTGATACCGAGTGACATTTTCCTGTCTTCTACATTGCCAGGAGTATTAAAGTTACAATAGTCAGGTTGGGACATAATTTGTGAAGATGCTTTGGGCTTTATGCTTCAGCCCACAGTGTTATAAGAACCTGTCACTGCTTCATACCAACATAAGTGAGAAAAGGGATTCGCTGTGGTACAGCACGTGATAATCCCACGAGCAGATGCATATGGAAAAATGATGTTGGAACTGCTTTTGCTACTGAATTTTGACAGGATATTCTTCATGGATTTTTTCCATAAAGTTGCATGTATAATCATATATAATGTATGTACAGGGAACAATTCAGAGGAATTAGACTAGAATTTAAATTCCTTTTGGCTGTTAGAAATATGATTTCTATATGATTTATGGCTGCTGTAAAAAGCGATTAAGACTAATATGCATGAACATGCATGTTGTAAATTGTTTTCATAATATCACTTCTTATTTCTGTCTTTCGCAGTATGATTCATTTACAAGACTGTTTAGAGATAAATAATCTCAGTGTGAGAAAATGTAGTGTGCAATTTATCATGTGACTGCTATGTTGTTGCTAATAGAGCAAAATGGGCTTTGGGATTATTTTCACACATAGTTTGCATGAACCGAGACTCTCCCTCCCTTTCTACAATGAGATTATTTTTATACAGGAAAAATGTGACGTAACACACAATGTTGGTGGGATGCCTTTTTCTAAATAATAAATGCTTTAGCTTGACTTTCTGGGAGAAATTGGAAAGGAGAAATGTCTGGAATATTTCCAAAAAACTATTGTTTAGTATGAGCTGGGGCTGAAGGAATGGACTATTTGGGGGAAATTGTGAATATAAAACGTAATTGTGCCTTTCAAGCTCTGCTCTTGTTCAAGTGAATCGGATTTTGTTGACATTTCTTGCATAGTCTGTCTTGTGATTTATACTCCAGGGATTCGATTGTGTCTGGCCCTTAACACAGGTATGCAAAGGTGTGGGTGAGAAAGGAATGGGCGTAACAAATCACTTCGGCTCTGTGAAAGAATGGGATGATCTAAGGTGGGGGGGGGGAGGTGTGTTCAGAAAAATGGAAGAGTTTCCCAAATGAGAAGCTGTGATTTTGGATCTAAATAACTGTGTTGACTCATGAAAGGGACTTGTGCTAGCCCTGTGGAGTTTCTGCTACCCCTCTTTTCAAATTGCAGCTTCCCTAAGTTTCTAAAGCATCTTGCCATGCCGTGAGTGGAGCAGAAACAATTCCCATTCTTGGGGAACACGTTGCACTGTCTCAGAGCCTGTTTGTGCTATTCCAAACACATTCCTTACTGCTCTGGAGACTGTAATGAGCCTGGCTGCCCAGATCTCCTTGCTCCACCCATTTTTATGTCCTGTCCAATGATGACATCTGACAACTGTCAGGATTACCACTCCCATGGCAATATTTGATGGCCATGTTATGATGTCTAAAGAGGAACAAATGCCATTGATTCCATCAACTTTTTTTTAAAGGCAGGCTTCTTTCCCAAAAGCTGTGCTTTTATATCCTCTAACCAAATGTGAATATAAAAACTTTCCGCTGGAACTGCATCAGCTATTAAACCCAAGCTATTAAATGGAGAAGATGAACTCTCTCAGCATATATGAGTGGTAGATAGGCTGCGCATGATGCGGTCTTTGATCCCTTTGATGTAATTAGCATGAAGCAAGATTAGCAGTGTTTCTAATTGCTTCAAGATTTGGAATTTTATACACAAATTCCTATGTGTTCAAGGGGAGACGATGTAAGGAAATTATAAGTGTATAATGTGCAGAGAAAGGGCAAGTCACAGGGTTTCTGTATGTCGAAAATAGTGTTTTGCTGATAGTTAATTTGGTTCGCAGCAAATATGTATATATACTTGTAATATTTCAGAGCAACTAAGTAGGTGCATGTGGACCATGTTTTAACTTGGAACTTTACATGGTCATGTAGGACACAACTATATTGAGACTGCAGTGCTTATCTACCAGTAAGTCCCACAGAACTCAATGGAATGGAACGTATTGCTGAGCAGACACACACAGATGGGGTAGACAGAGTTAAGTGTTGCTGGATCTACTTTGTTTTGACTAGAAACCCAAGATCTACCAACCAGGAGTGACCAGCTGCATGCCCACAGCTAAGAGTTGAAAACAACAGGATGCCTCTGAGCCTAGAACCTTATATTAGGTCACAGAACTGAACTGAGGTCACATCCCTTTCCCACGAAGGTTAGCCAGATTAAGGAAGAAAAAAAGTTACTCTGCTGTTGTTAAACAACTAGGAGTCGGAGACCTTTGCCGATCTACTGCAAATCAAACGAAGATCTACCAATAGATTCCAATCTACCCTCTGCCCGCCCCAGTATATGGGACTGCAGTGCTACCTGTTAAGTAGGAAGCCACCTTACCTTGGACTGTTTCACTTTTGTAGTCTAGCATTGCCAACTCTGACTGGTAGCAGCTCCCTAGGATTTCAGATTTTCACTACCAGCTTACCTGCTGCTTTTAACTAGATGTGCCAGAAATTGAACTTAGAACTTTGCATGCAGAGTGCCCCACCTCTGAGCTAATAGTTAGCTTCCCCAATAGTTGTTCTTCTGTTCATCATAGGGGGCCTAGCTATATATTATGTCAATTGATGTGGTTAGCATTCACATGAGTTGTTTGATATTGAACACCAGGGATGTGTTTGGTGGGTGTCATCGCCTACACCACAGGGCATGGGGAGGAGAGTTTTAAGTCCTTTGTCTCCAGCCATGATTTCATTAAATATCTCTGCCAATGAGAGTTTCTCCTCCTCCACAACAAAGCTAGTTGTGTAGTGGGGGAGATATTGCAAGATCACAGCTTGATGCGGACAACCCCCCCCCCCACTTGCCTGATACAGAATTTGTAAGAAAAATCTCACCACATGTTTGCGGATCATGCTGCCAGTGTAATTCTAGTTAGGCACTCAGTTTGTCACGTTGTTAAACTTTGTTTTATCCAAGTTATTGGAGAAAAAGCAGCTGTGAATGGAAATCAAGTGGTAATCAGGTGTCTTTTAAGGGAAAAGTATGTTTCATGCAAGCTTAGATTTGTATTTCACTTCTAACCACCTTCTTTACCGGAAAGTAGACCCTGGTGAATTCAATAGAATTTTCTCCCTAGCAATGATTGCCTACTATTGTGAGTTTAAGCGTGCTTAGTTGGGAGAATCATTCATCAACTTCATTCAGTTGCGTGGAAATGTGCTTAGAATCTGATTACAATTAATGAGTATGGTAGACTGTAAGGGAATATTTACTTACGAGTGCTGTACTGGGCAGCCTTATCCTGTGCAATGTACATCTGCACTGGTTATGGTGGTGCAAGCAGCAACGACCTCTGCTGAAGCAACCTCCATGGTCTAGCAACCTCCCTGCCACTCTCCCCAAGCACTTTCCTATAGTATGTGTTTTCATTTACCTGTTTGTGTCATCTGTAGCAGTTCACTCTTCAAGCACCTGACGGTAGTGGATCTTGAAGCCAGGACTGTGTATGTTGTGGGACGATGGGAATGTCTGGCTGGAGCAGTGTCCCCTCTTGGTGTCCTACCCAGGAATCTCTGAAAACCTGGGGCATAGTTCTCTGCTGGTGTGGGCAACATGGAACTGAAATTCCCCTTGGATCTGCACAGCAGGAGTATTGGCAGATGTTCATTTTCATAACCCATGGTTTTGCAACTCTCCATTGTTTGATTAAAAACAGAATTTCTGCTTCACCTATTAGTGCTAAGCTGAGATTCTTTGAAAGTGGAAGGCCTTGGCCAATCTAGAAAAAGTCCAAAGTGCTGACTTATGATGAAATATAAACTCTCTGAAATAGTTTTGTTGTTGTTATAGTCAGATCTTTACATTTGTAATACCGGTAGGTGCAACAGTAACATTTTCCTTCTAGTCAGGGCTTATTGAAAGGTTTTAAAAAATGAATGATACATCTAACCACCATAATTTTCACTACAACCCTTGGCTTATGATACTGTTGGCTCTTATGCCGTGAAGTCCAATGTAGTTCTCTTTTGCACATACTTGGCATCAAAAAGTCAATAGAAATCTCTTGCTCAGATTTGTGTAGGTTTTGTATGTGCAACCTTCTGCTCGTATCGGGGCTACAGCATATCCTTGTGACATACGGATATGCTGCCCCTGGTTTCCTCTCGGTCTGCTCTCTCCCCTCTCCCCTTCTGAAGACCCTTTCATGACACAGTTGCTCTGCTTCTGAACATGAGTATACAAATTCTGTTGGCTGTTGCTGTTGTAAGTCAGGGATTCAGGCTATATCATTGCACAAGGTGATAAGGTGAACACAGAATGGGGTTGTTGGGCTCAATCCATTAAAAAGGTTGCAAATTAACAATGTGGTCTGAATTGAATTATTATTATTAATTATTATTAAAAAGCTGATTATTGTCTGTCTTCTAATGCTCTCACAATCCATTTATTAGAAGGTGGATTGATCAGTCTATATCTGGTCCATGCTAACTTCACAGCATAGGACCGCAGTAGGCTGGTCTGTTCTGGTAATAGAAATGTGGAAGTCAGCAATAAAACACAATTGTCATATTAAAAACTAGGGTAGAGCCGTGCAGTGAAATTTTGCAACATAATGTTACAGTTTCGCATTTCCATGTGTTCCATGCCATCTGATAAATGGGAACTTGATTATTATTATTTTTTTAAAGTTGCTTTGGTGTCATTTGCACACTTTGCGGGTAGTTTGGAATAAAAGAAATGAGGTTATATGGCTACAATTAGGAAGACAGATTTTCTGGCTCTTCTCACAAGAAGAGGAAAAAGAGTGGGGGGGGGGTCCTCAACAATCGTCCATGCTTTGGAGTGATCCCTTTGGATAGGTGTGCTAATTTCAAATAGAACAGAAAGATCTAAATTGATTTTCATTTAGGGGTGGGTTGATCAGTCTATATCTGGTCCATGCTAACTTCACAGATATTCATTCATGTTAATTTTGTTCTGTCCCAATTCCACATTAATTTGCATTGTTTTTTTAAAAAAAACCCTGAAAATTCATATTCAAATACTGATATTTTCTGGTACAATATATATGTATACATGTATAAAATATCTTTCAAATATGTCATTTATAAACATTTTATCTAAAATGCGAATTTCAACACACTGTGGTTCCTTTCCTTTTACATCTGTACCATAAAATGTTGGTGAAGTGCAAAATTGAACAGATAATTATGTTCTGATCAGCACATTAGTTCTGGAGATGCAGAGCAGGCCAGTTCATGCACTGTAATACACAGAAATCAGTTTTGTTAGTTTGGGGGCTGTAGTCCCCGAGAGCATGTGGCATAACCGATTTGTTAGTCTTTGAGGTTCCACAGGACTGCTTGTCACATTACTGTGGATATTCTCAGCATTATTCAACAATGGCTTTGCCTTCTGCTAGTCTAAATGCAAACTGGGCACAATCCCACAGAGCGGTCTGCTGCGCCATAGAAACGAATGGAAAAACTTATGCAAATACACGTGTCCTCTTCGTCTCAGTGCAGCCTGACTAGCGGAAGTTTCCACGGTTTAGTTTTGCCAGCTCCTCGTGATTTTTAACATCAAGTAATCTCAAATCCTTTATATTATATTTGTGTGTGAGTGAATAGACATTCAGCTTTCATTTTTAGGGCTTGCTAGTTTGGTTATCCTCTGTTTTCTGTATGCGTCCTTCTCTTCCCCACCTGTACCTATTCCATCTGTTGCCATTTTTTGATCTCAAGATGAAGGAGCATCAGTTCCTCTGATTTCTAAGTGCCTCCAGTTCTTGACATGGAGGTGGTTAAGGTTTGAGTGGCATGACTGACTAGTTTCTTTTGTTAAAAGTACCAAACCTACAATAGGTTCGAATCAAGTCCTTCTCTGTCTTTCAAATGGGGATTATTTAAAGACAGTGTAGCAACTAGCTGGACAGCTTTGGGTAATATAAATAGCTGTTGGATGTGGTGGGCTCCCTTTTGTGGCATGTATTTTTACTAGCACAGTCAAGTACATTTTCTTGTTGCCTAGAATGGACACACAGGGCAATGTGGCTTCAGACAGGGAGGACTTCCTGTCATACCTGCTCTGGAGCTTCCTCCCCCTGTGTGTGACCAGGTAGATGCACGTAACCCTAGCTGGCCAGATAAAAGTGCTGGCCACGCAACCATCTCTCTCTTCGGCTCTTACTCTTACGCTTGGACTCTCGCTCTCCTGGCTCCTGACTCCTAGCATGGCTCAACCTTCACGTAGGATGGAGCCCACAAGCAGAAACTCAGACTTCTTTTCACTGTAACCACAAGATAAAGCCTGCCTTCATATCACTGCTGTGAACTGAATGTGAGTAAAACCTTTTTCTTATTTTTAAAGAAGACTGTATTGTGTTGCTATTATTTTAAGAGGGAAATAAAGGGGAAATTTACCAGGAACAATCCAGACTAGAGAAGCCAGACTGGATTGCTTAATTAAAGGGTTCTAACGAATCATCAACTGGCTTCCAATAAGTTGCAAAGGGAATGTGCTCTGCTGTTTACTCACTAGAGTGAATGAGGAGGGATAATATCAAAACAATATATCCTCTCCTCCCTTCCTTATAACATTCCCACACCTTTTTGGAAGGAAGGACATACATTTGATGAATTAAATCCAGGTTCAATATAGAGCACTGACATGCCACTGGCAAGCCCCTCCTCATGCTAACTACAATGCAGGGCTCTTTTGAGGACAAAACAGCAGCTGCATTTATGCTACTCTGACCCCTTGCGCAAAGAGCAGGGTGCACATGTGCTAAATAAAACTATTCCTGAGGCCAAAAACCTGAAGTTTGAACTTTGGAGGCTTGTTCATGGAGCCATGAATCTGTAAAGGGTAACTAAACTCAAGAATTAGCTCCTTTTCCTCCCTAGTGTTTATTACAGCATATAATCAAGGCTGGCCTAGATATGCAGAATCATTACTGGTGTTCAGCAATGTCTCCTCCTGGATGTAGTGTGATCTAAGTACAGTTATATTTATTGATTAAAGTTTTTACACCCTGTGGGCTGTACTAGATTACATTGAGTTAGAGTGCCAATTTAGACTAAGCACCAAATATACCCTCCCAAGTATATTTGAGCAAATAAAATGCTAAAATAAAGGATTGTTCCTGAAACTGCCAGAGTGTAAGATGAGTCTGAGCTATGGATCTTCCTTTATCCTCCTTCCTGTGCCGTGTACCCACTGAAAAGCCTCTACAGAGGGGAGGGAACCTACTGGACTTCAGATTGTGTCTAACAGGGGGGCCTTGGGAGGAGAGTTCCCTCAAACCTGGGAATTGTTTCAGGCAATTTCATGCAGGATACTCTGGCCTGCTAAAATGCAATTCTGGTTTTGCTACTTCTGGAGTTGGCCAACAGTGTGGTTTGATGTGGTTTATGAGGCATTTCCATGCATTTGATAAATGCACGTTCTGCTTTTAGAGGATTTCTCTAACCTTGGTTCTGAAAACTGTATGGGATTCTGACAGTCCTGAATTCCTTACCTTCTACTTATGTATGTGTTACTTTTGCAATTATAATTTGCACAGCCAGTTTAGGGATTAGGAAGAATTATAACTCTCTCTCTACAGCTCCTGATTCCCATCTATGCTAATTTTTGTGCCTTGATTGAGTGTACTGCCCTCTTGAAAACAGGAGAGATGGAGCCTGTGAAACTGCTAGGGCTAAGTAAAATGCCCAGAGGTGGATGAGAGAGACTTCCTGGCCATAGCAATACTTTTGAATTGGGATTGCCTGAGTAGTGCAGTGAGCTGATTGGCCAGAGAATGGGATAGTGATAGACCCATGGGTGACATTTCGGTTAAAGTTGAAATAGAAGGATATGATTGGGGCTGTGGGGCAGTGGGACAGAAATAATGTGGCTTTGAGATTCTGGAGGAAATGGTGTGAAGCTTTCTATGTAATGAACCTTAGCAAAGAAATATGCAAGCACCAATCAGAATGCATTTAGATGCATTAGTTTGTTAGCCTGCATGGTACCAATCACTTCTTAAGAGTCTCTCTCTATGGAACTGAGTATACTCAGTGGGTTACCACCTCTCAAGTGGCAATGGTGAATTTTTTATTTTTAAAATAGCCATGTGTTTCCAGTTACTGCATTGCCCTAACGGGTTTGAGCATATGACTGGGACACAGGGATGTGATGATTTTCATTCCTTTCGCGAGCAAGCAAGCTTATTATTGACAACAACTGGATCCCATCTCTCAAGGGCAAAATAAAATAAAATAATTGCCGTTGTTTTCACAGTGATGGCACACAAGTATTTCAAACTCTCCATCAGGAAGACTGGAAAGAAAACTCAATACTCATCCCCAGTGTTATGGACCACGTGTGCCGTTTTAATTACAGTCACTTTGAGTTGAGATGGTGCCATGGGAGTTAATTTAATTTTTAAAAAATAACAGTGACAAAAAATATATTAAAGGTCTGATGTGGGCTATATGACGGCTGAGTGCCGGAGGTGCTGTTTTTAGGAGACTTTGATCTCATGTCAGTAAAAAGCAAACAAACTTCAGATTCAAAGGACTGGGCAGGAATACTAATTGTAGACTGGCTGGTCCAGTTGTGTTTTGTTTTGTTGGTTCAGATTTTCATGCTAGCCCATCACATCTGTCTCACATTGGGTGTTATTGAAAGAAGCACAGGTTGGCTTAGCTCTAAATGACTATCCAAAGAGAATGGTTTTGCATTGCCTATATTTTTGGATCAGCCATCACAAATGCCTTTTTGCTAGGCCAGAACCAGCTCAATATGTTTTGCTGCCGTTGATCCACCACTGGGCTGCAGATTCCGGTAGGATTCCAATGTGGGAATGTGGCTCTTGATTTGACAATAGGATGGACAACGTGGGATGGATGGAATACTTCTTTTGAATTTGGTCAGCCACAACACCATTGGAAGCATAGGAGGTGCCATGTTTCTTTCCTCTGAACACTTTTGGAGGACGATTTAGGTTCACTCTGAATGCAGTAGACTATGGAGAAAAAGTCTAAAGAAAGACAAGGTTATTCACTGTAAAAGTTTTCTTTTTTTTACAACAAAATTTGATCAGGGTATGAATTACCACCCACAGGTGGCTTGTAAATTGTCATGAGATCACTGTTATGCATTCATTTCTAGCTTTGATCCCTTCAAAATATTATAGTTGTAGGGCAAAAATTGCCTGGGAGTCGTTGCTTAAGATTATATCATGTTTCCATCTGAAAATTCAATCAGGACTGAGACGACAATTCGGATATTAACTCTGTTTACCTAGTGGGGTGTTTGATTTCCCCCCTCTTCCCCCCCTCCTAAAAAACCCAGGGCACAGGGTGATTTGACTTCAAAAATTAACACAATTTTAAAAGACCATCTCACCTCTTATATGCCCAACTAATCACTGAGCTCTTCAGGAGAGGGGCTCTTGCAGATACCATCCCATCAGGTAGTTATAGGGACCAGACCTTTAGTGTGGTGACACCTACTTTTCCAAACTGTCTCTTGTTACATGTCAGACAGGCACTGTCTCTGTTGCTTTCCTTTTTCCCAGCAAGTCTTCCAAGTGGAATTTTTTAAAAAATCTCAATCTGTGTCTCTATTAGATTTGAAAATGTTTTCACAGGCAGAGTTGTTGTAATTGTTTGTATATATGGAACTGCTTTTATTGTTGATGTTTTTTTGCTGTGAAAACGCTTTGGGGTGTGTTTTATAGGAAGCGATTCATAGACAGAATCCAATAAAAAAATGAAAACCACCTGTAATGTGATACTTAGTGTGAGGGCTTCAGTTTAAAGACATCCGAAGTCTGCTTGGTACATGCAAACCTTTGGGTATACAAAGGTTTACAGGTTTGGGGTGCATGATAGGCTCAATTGCCCTTTCCCTCCCAATATAAGAGAAATGGACATAGCTAAAGGACTGCTTATTCTATGGTATCAACTTCTTCATGCATTAATTCAACTTAAGCTTGTTGGTTATACAATATGAGGCTGGTCATCTCACATGAATTGCGGTGAACTGGGAAGTCCATTTCCATGCAAGGGCTCTGTGCATTAGAGCACACTTGAGATTCTGGAGCATAATAAATATATGGCCTTGGAACCCTAACCTGTAACAAGACCCCGAATCTGTTTCATTTGCTCTGTTACTAGTCTTGGCCCTAATTTACAGCACAATCCCATAGATGTCTTCTCAGAAGACATGCATTTAATGAGATTCACTCCCAGATAAAGTGTTTGTTGATTGCAGCTTTAATTTTATGAATTGCTTTTATTGGATTCGACCAAAGCCTACCCTTGAAACTTCTCCGGGCACAATTTGTTGGCTCAGAAATTTTGTCAGTTCTTTTTGCGTGTTGCAGGCTTCTTGTAGAACCTACATTGTGTGTTGCTTTTAGAAAGTAACCTACCAAGCAGACGAAGTACTGTAGTCAACGTTAATGACGGGACCGTTGTCAGATTACCACAGCACTGAAAGAATGCTTAATAAAACAAACCAGAATCTGATCTTTTAAAAAGCATTTAACAAGAAAGGGAAATACTGTTTATTTTAGAAAGATTTATGGGGATGACATAATGTAGGTTTTCTTCGTCTTATCTCCTCACCTGTTTTTCCTCAGGGAGGCTATCAATTTTTATTAGCTTTCTAGAGCTAGAAAGATGAAAAATGATGGACAAATTTTAAAATAGGATAAAAATGCTGAAGAGATATGAAAGATATATTTGGGGGGGGGGAATCCTCTTCATGTAATACCTGTTGAAGTTGAATTGAAAGAAGGAGCAACTTCATGAGAGACAGACGATCTGATATAATAAATTTTTGGTGGAATTGGAATCCTTTGTAACAGAAGAATGTGCAAGGTTAGACAGATATTGTCCTACACTGTGGTCCCATCTAGAAGGACATCCTTTGAACTCCCAAGGTGGGCTTTGCTTTAATTCCTTAAGTAATTAAAAAAGGGGTGTTATTAAAAAAAACACAACCCAATAAAACTGTTTTTGCAGACATACATAAATACAAAAGCATAGATCTGAACTTTTCATCATCCTCATACTCTTAATTTTACACTCAAGATCACTTACCTGGGATTACTGTAGTTACTATTTAACACCCTTTAACCTCCCCATATGTACTCAAAATCTGGGCTAAAGATTCAGTGTTTCTGAGTGAAGTTGCCATTCTAGTCTGTGCTAGTGATTTGGGTGTGGTAACCTGGCAAGAGGATGCAATACAACCCTTGTCATTTATATAGTAAGTGAGAATGCTTGAAATGCTTAATGCAGGCATCCCCAAACTTCGGCCCTCCAGATGCTTTGGACTACAATTCCCATCTTCCCTGACCACTGGTCCTGTTAGCTAGGGATCATGGGAGTTGTAGGCCAAAACATCTGGAGGGCCGCAGCTTGGGGATGCCTGGCTTAATGTATATGCATTACAATATATCGGAATCCTTGCAACAGCCTTGTAAGGAACAGACATGTGGTAGTATTGCTGCAGATAGCAGGATCGGTTCATGACATCTTGCTGCCTGAGGTGGAACAGAAAATGCCCCCTTCCCAGATCGAGGTGCATAGCATGAAAGGCCGCCCGGGCTATTTTGGCACCCTCAGCACAAAATTCCATAAATGTTTCTTGTGGGATTAAAAATACAATAAGAATAAATCAAAAAGTAGCAATTCGCTGGCCTTCCACGATACCCACAGTCAGCTGTGTTAAGGTAGTTGCCTCACGTTACCTCAGCCTTCACCAACCTCCCTATGTTGTTAAACTGCAACTCCCATCAGCCCCGGCCAGCATGCAGTCCCACAACATCTGGAGAGCATCAGGTTGAGGAAGGCTGCCTATTGGTAGGCCAGCATGGTTGAAGAGTGTAATTTACCTAGGGCAGTGATGGGCAACCTTTTGAGCTTGGTGTGTCAAAATTCGCCAAAAAACCGAGCATAACTCGGGTGGTGTGTCACTTCGAGGAAAAAAAACCATAATTTCACGATATTTATAGTTCAAATAACAAAAATGTATAATTGTAATATATAACTGTATTTAATAAACCAAAAACTAATTATTTAACTTATTATTTTTTAAAAAAAATATTTTAAAAGGGAAAAAAATAAGGCAAAACTCAGAGATCTTTCCCAGTGGGACTCTGGGCTCAGGCCTTCCTCCAACGGGTCTGCTGCTGGGGAGGTGGGCTTGGGTTAGGCCTGTGCCTCCTCATGGCCCTCTTCAGCCCCACCTCTCCCCTCACTCAGCTATGCTTGCACGGCGGCGGGGCAACACGAAGTTTGGTTGAAGATCCGTGCAGTAGCTGAGGATGAAACGCCCTTCTCAGCATGCGGCTGTGTGTCACCGAAAATGGCTATGTGTGTCAGTGCTGACACACGTGTCATAGGTTCGCCATCACTGACCTAGGGCTTTCTAGGATGTTCATGGCAAAAGTCTGAATTGGAGGCTGTTCTGATTTATTTATTTATTTATTTCTAAAATTAAGATTTGCCTGCAACCTTTTAAGAGTAACAACCCTGTCCAGTTTATAGATCAGCCTCATGTAGCCTAATCCTATGCATGCCTACTCAGAAGTAAATCCCAGAGAGTTCAGTGGAATTTACTCCCAGGATAATATGGCTAGGACCTCAGATTTAGCCATTACATTACAGCAATTCACCCTATGTCCTGCAAGGCAGAACATGTCTCAACAAATGAAACTGATCCGTAGAAACTTGAAAAAAAAGAGACATTGCACAATCTTTTGCAAACCAAGAAATCTTTAATAAAAATACATTAAAGATAACGGAGATAAGGAAAGCTCACCTGAACACTCACAAAAGTCATGGAGATAAATGTTCAAAACTAGTGGCATCTTAGAACTAATGGCTCACTTTGTTATTTCTATGAATAAGAGAAAAATACACTTTTGTTTAACAGTTAAGGTATATACTGCTGATGTTTCTCATAATTGTTTTTGCTTGCCCTAAGCATATTG
This sequence comes from Zootoca vivipara, assembly GCF_963506605.1. NCBI lineage: Eukaryota > Metazoa > Chordata > Lepidosauria > Squamata > Lacertidae > Zootoca > Zootoca vivipara. Next base: position 38,022,333 of record NC_083279.1, read on the forward strand.
ATACTGCCTGCTAGGCTTTCTGAGTCAAAGCTGAAACAACAAACGTATATCTAGTACTGACATAGGAACATTTGTCTGCGGTATTAGCTCCGCTCTAGAAAATTGCAGACCATAACTGAAGAGGCAAGAATACAAATTTTGCAGCGTGAGCCAGTTAAACAAATAAGCACACTGTATTTTCCGCTGATAGAAACACAGACATCAGAGAGTCCCAACCGTATGTTGGCGTGCTGCGAGGGAGGTCTGTTTGGATATCAGACTGAATTTCCTTTAAAATAAAAGAGAAATATTTTTCGAATGAAAGCAGTTGGATATTTATGGAGAGGCAACAAAAAAATCACTAGTGCCAATTAATATGATGCTGGACATGAAAGTCCATGCCAGCAGTTATCTGTGTGTGTTTTTTCACTATGGAAAAACCATCTACTCAGATGTGCACATCTACTCAGATGTAAATTCCACCAAGTTCAATGGGATTTACAGTCAGTAAGTTTGCACAGAGTTGTTGCCTTAATCATTCGAAGTCAATTTCTTATGGACATCTATCATATAGTTTCTTCCCAAATTTGAGGTTTTCAGAATGTTTTGATTTTTTTTTCAATAAAAAAATGAGTTGAAAAGGTAGGGAATATTATTAGGAATATTGAATGATAAATAATAAAATAAGATCCTTTAAGTATGTTCAGAATGCCTTTCTTCTGCAACAGAGTAGTGATGAGCTACTTCCTTACATTTGGAGATCTGGGTCTGGGAAGAGCCTTATTCAGGCATCCCCAAACTTCGGCCCTCCAGATGTTTTGGACTACAATTCCCATCATCCCTGACCACTGGTTCTGTTAGCTAGGGATCATGGGAGTTGTAGTTCCAACACATCTGGAGGGCCACAGTTTGGGGATGCCTGGCCTTATTGTTGGAAGGCGGGATCCTATTACCCAGCATGCCTTGCTTTAGAAATGAAGCACTTGCCCAAGAGCCCGTCTTTTTCTTTCAGCCTTTTCCAGACACTACTAGTGTTGTTCCTGTCTTTCAGGTCAGTGTCAGAAAATCGAAGGGAAAATGTTGGGCCTTGCCTCCCTCCCTCACTTAGCTGTTTTGAAAGCTGTATAGGTCAGACAGCTTCTGCACAGGACTCAACTAGGTGCTCATACCAGAAGAAGCTCCATGGTACCAAACATTCTCGTTTTAAATTATTTTACGTTTATTTTAAGCAAATTTAGATACCGCACAGCACAAATTGGGGGAAGCTAAGTCTTTGAGGGTTGCTTAAGTAAAAGTTGATTCACACAGCGCCAAACTACGGTATGCTTGTGCTGTACTCAACACAAAGGGATGTAAGCCACAGGGATTGGGTTTTTCAGTAGTGACGTGCCTTGTAACAAAGGCAGTACAGCTGCTGCTTTGCCAAGTGGGGTGGGGTGGGGGGCAGCAGTGAGGTTGGGGCCACACAGCAACATTGGAAGGGACTGTGCCTAGTACACTCTTGGATCTCAATACGTGTCTAGTAGCTTAATGGGAGACATGTCCAGCAGTACCTGCAATGAGGTGTAGGACAACTGGCTGCTTTTCCTTCCCGTCACATCCCTGGCTGCTCATCATGGTGACACCAGCCATTCTAGAAGGGAAAATGTTGGAAAGGACTGGGACAGGGAGTTGAGATGTCAGTAGAACAGTTTGTGGCTTCCTCACGTCTTTCCCCCTCTCCTAGCCAGAGTTCCTAAGCTATCATCTTTGGAATGGAGGTGTTTGCTCCATGATGATGTGGAAAGGCTGGGTCGTAGGCTGTGTGGGTCCAACAGGTGAGACCCAGGCAACAACAGTGAGCAGATCTAAAAAGGTTATTTTGCAACGCATCGCAGAACTGGGAAGTTTGGGCGTGTTGAATTCTGAAGGTGTAAGGAAGCGAGTAAAATGTTATCAAATCTTTTTCAATAAAAGCATCAGTATAATTGAAACATTTGTTTGGGTTGGGGAGTGTTCATTGGTTAGGGTTTATAGATCTAGAAAAATGTGGAGAGGCTTTGAAACTCCCCCCCCATTTACAACAGTATGCCCCATTTCCAGTTGACCTTAGCTACTTGGAGACTAGAACAGATTGGAAAAGGGGTTCGTCGTTCATCACTGCCATCGCCAGCCTTCAGTTTTTCCTCTCATTGCCAGTAAAAATGCCTTACCTTTGCAAATGGGGAGCTCATATGCAGGTGCTTCTATTAAAAGGGCACTCCTGAGCATTCTCAGGAATATCAGTTCCTCCTGCAATCATGGAGTTTGTCGCTCTGAAGGAAGTGATATCAATGCTTGGGCGTATCGTTTTCAGCTGAGAATCAGACAGGTGCCTCTCTGTGAGCCCCTCCTGGCACCAGTTACCCCCCTCCCCATTTGAAAAGGCATTTTGTTGTTGAAGGGGGAAACAGCCAGGGGAGGTGGGGCTGTACTGAAACCATTTGGAGTTTTCAAATCTTTCTTTTCTGAATGTTCAAAAGGTGGAGGGTTTTTATTTATTTTTGGCGAAATAGTCTTTGACATTAAGGCTTATCTCTCTCCCTCACAACCCCCACCAATTCCCTCACACCACTAGATATACCGTGGTACCTTGGTTGTCAAACTTAATCCGTTTCTGGAGTCCGTTTGACTCCCAGAACCGTTCGAAAACCAAGGTGTGGCTTCCGATTGGCTGCAGGAGCTTCCTGCACTCAATCGGAAGCCGTGTCGGACGTTCAGCTTCCAAAAAAACCTTCGCAAACAGGAACACTTGCTTCCAGGTTTGCAGCATTTGGGAGCCGATCTGTTCGAGAGCCAAGCCGTTCGAGAACCAAGGTACTACTGTAATTTTACTTATTTAAATTATTTTTATCATTCTTCATTAAAATCTCAAAGTGGTGTAAAATGTCAGAAATGAAATTCCAGTGGAACCAGCACATATGCAAAAGTAATCATGAAAAGCAAGAACAAACTGGTATTAACTGACAGCATAGGCAGTGGGGGAAATAAAAATGGTGGAAATGTTAGCGCCTGCCACAACTCGGAGGGGAGCTTGTTCCTTAGAAAAGGCACTCAGACAGATAAAGCTCCCAGCTTGCTGGTGTCTACAAGATGGTAGCAGGACAGGGAGGGAGTCTCTCACTGATCTTCAGTGACTAGCAAGGGTGATATGGGGGGAAGTTTGCTCCCTAAGATTGTTTAAGGCTGTGGAACAATGCCCTCGCAAAAAATCTTCCAACATTTCAAAGTAAACCAGGGGGTGGTGGTTTGTGGATACAACTGGTGCAGCACGCTGAAAGTCTCCTGTGTAAATGTGGTACATTGTACAGGGTGCTTTTGATTCCAGGATTGTGCATGTGAGAGGGACTGAGGAAAATACAAGACACATTCAGAGAATTGGCGGAACGGGCACCCTTCTCTGTGGCACAGAGTTTTTCATGAATGTACAGTGCCACTGAGATTTCAGTCTCAAAAGGGAAGGCCACCCCATCATTAAAACAGTTGCAATATAATGAAAGTAATGATCCAAAGGCAATCTTTCAGTGGTCCTTCCTCTTAATGCCTGTCCTGCCAATCTTAAGAATTTCCCCGTAGTACAGCTTGATAGCTTAGCTACATTGTTGTCTTAGTTCCTCCCTTCACGGGAAGCAAAACAAGGCTTTCAAAGTGTACAGTTAGAAACCGGTGAAGTGTGCGGAAGAACACGGGAATGAAAACAGGGACTTGGTCCCCCCCCCAAAGACCCCAACAGCTGGGGCAATTTGCTTCTCTTGATTGTGTGACCTGATTTTTCTTCTGCAAACTAACACGGCCCAGACTTTTAACAAGGACCGGGGGGGGGGGAGAGGGGTAGTCTTAAATCCACACATAATTGCATGGCAGGAGTCTCTCTCTCTCGAGAATGTAAATGTCTGTGAAATTATTAAGCAGCAGAAATCTGTTACAAACCCTTGAACTCTCTTTGTTGTTTAAATGACCACCTACAGAACCACTCAGAGAGGCACAGCAGCAGTACAGTGGCCTCCTTTATGTGAAAAGCTGTGTGCGCTGAGAAATTTCTTTCAAGAATTCTGAAACCAGAGCTGATTCCGTCCGTACAATAGAGGACACTAATTATAGACCTTGAAGATGTCTAGGCTGCAGAGTAGGAAAGATAGGCTGGTGCATGGCGATAATCAGGGCTACTGTTGCAGAAACTAAGAACAGTATTTCCTTTCTTCTGTTAACAATACTGGATTGTTAGTTGTTTCCTGTCTGTATGGCAGTGTCATTTTATTTTTTTAAAGCTAATTTAGGACACCTATGTAATGCGGTTATTGGCGGAAAGAGTAGAAACATCCCTTTCCCGTGTATAAAATGGCAGTCTGGTGACGGCACCATTGCACTCCATGTGGGCTCCAGGGTTGTTTGCTGGAGCAAAGGCTCGTTTAAAAGGGGGATTTCATGTGCCAGCTGTCAGACAAAACACTGTGCAAGAAGACTAATTATTCCAGCTCTGGAGGGTTAACTGTATTTTCCTATGTAGTCCCATGGGAATTGTTTTGGTATCTCAGATGTGGATCATGGATAGTTTTCAAATTGTGTTTTAGGGGTAACTTCGGGCTAGGGATGGGGGAGGAATTTAATGCAGTTTGCATTTAAAGCTGAACTTACTGAACTTGTACTTTCCGAAACAAAATGAGAAGCAAAATTCAGTCATCTTTTGAAATTTGCGCTTAATCTGAATTTTGTGATGTATTTCTCCAGCTGCACAATGTTCACCAAAAAATCATAAAAACGCATAAAAGAGATCAAGGGCACATTGTATCCAGGCAGTTCTCTCAAGAAAGGAGGCAAAGCAGGGTTGGTGCAGGGTGTGGCCTGGGGACAGTTCTGAAAGCCAGATACAGGGGACTAGAAAATCACATATAACCTTTGGGTGTGAGGTTCCCTATTCCTGGTCCATTTGTTCAGGAAATGTGAAGGTGCTAGGTTTGGTTGCAAACCAGATAGATTTCTCTCCAATACATATGAGGAAGACTAAGGAGGATTACAGCCTAAATATGATACAAAATGGAAAGGTTGATTGTATTAAAAGTGTTACCTTTATATACAGAATCAGTTGCTTTAATACCCATGACATGACTGTAAAAATACAGGAAGAGTTATATGTTTATCTGGTTCAGTACTACGCAAAATTTTTGATCCCTTGATGTTTTTTATTTTAAAAAATCCAAGCAAACAACTTGATGCCAGCTGCTAACAGTAACAACACAGAATCTATTTTTGCATTTGATGGGAAAGTATTTTAGCTGGCACTGGCAAGATTGCTTTTGCTCTCTCTTCCTAACCCATAATTATTCCCTGCTCACTCCTTTCTTAAGCTTTATTATGAATGTCAAAACATAGCCAAACATTAATGTACTGATTAATATACCCTGTAGTCATTGGGTATAATATTAAGACTTCTGGGGTTTTAATCATAATTATAGCCCATAGTTCAATTCACAAAAATGCCTGGAAGGTTGTCTAGGTACCTCTGCCCACACTTTTTGCAGTCATCTTAGGATCATGTTAATTTGTGTTTTTTAAAAAAAGTTTTAACAGGATTTATTATTATTATTTGCAAGTGGGTGGGGGGGTAGATTAGAAGCCATTAGGATTATTTATAATTAAACTCCCATGGTGATATCCACAAAGCCCTGTTGCTATGCATCTTATGCTCATGCCATTGGGGGCTGTATAACAACAGTAAATCAGCCCCACTGGAATAGATGGCCAGAGTGCAGCAATCAGGCGTGATGCTCACAAGGCAGAGCAAGTCATGTGTCCAAACCACAGCTCAGTGGTGCTTGGGGTGGGGGGCTTAGTTATGATTTTCATGACTTGTAGAAGTTCAGCGCAACCCTGAACTTCTATGAAGGAAAACCTGAAAAACATGAAGGATGTTTTTAAGGAGCAAGCAAAATGAAACAAAAATCGTTTGTGCATTTTCTCAAAGGTGTTTGTCAAGCTTAAAATGTACCATGTACAATGAGGGAGCACATGAACTTTCTGTTGCCAGTGACTCATCTTTCTGTTGAAAAGGTTATTAACTTTCTCATACGATTGGCCCACAAACTTCCAGATTGGCCACTCAGTAAGAAGCAAGTAAATATGTAGCCACATTTTTCACATGGCAGTTAACGAGTTCTTAATTTAGCGGCTAAATTTTAGCCCCTTGCATGTGTACAGGACGAAGCTGGCCAAACAGCCCTTCATAGCTGACATTCTCTAGTTGCCAGGGGCTCAACGCTGGTATTTCAGCGTTAGATGAAGAGACATTTTTAGAATGATGTTGTGATTAGGAACATTTCCACATAATCTCCCTTCACTCACTTCACTCACTTTCCAGCAGCTGTGCTGCATTACAACAGGGGCTATGGACTCAAAAACTAAAGTTCTGTTCTCGCTTATCTCCTGTTAACTTTAAATTGGATGACACCATATTGAGCAGATGCAAGATTGCAGTTCTAATGTCCTATATACCTAACTGCCCCCTTCAAAATACTATCTCCCGTGTGTGTGTGTGTGTGTGAGAGAGAGAGAGAGAGAGAGAGAAATTTGTGTTGATCTGGGATGATTTCACTAGCAGTTGTGTGTGGGTCTGTAAAGTAATTAAAGACAGCCTGAATCTCTTAATATGAGTGTAATTCCTCCCAGATTGTGTCAATTGATACAAGCAGTAGTTCCCCCCCCTTTTTTTTAATGATGTGTTGTGGGTGTCAACACAAAATGGCTACCATGGGCAAAAAAGAGAGAGGCGTGGTGGTACTCTGCGCTGGTGAGTCCTGTCACAAAAGAAGCCCTGTGCCATTATCAAACAGTTGCAGAGTTTACCTTTGTTGACCACTTGAATGGGGGGGGGAGGGTTTCTGTACCTTTCAGGAGCTATGCAGAAGAGGCTGTGCTACGCAGGAGAAAAACTGCATGTTCTGACATTTTGTTAAGGGTACAGGAATACAGTTCTCTCCCACCATCCCACCCTATCTGTGTACATCTGACTGCTCTGTTTACAGTTCGAATGAATGCGCATGTAATGAAACTATGATTTACAGAAATTGTCAAATCCAGAGTACAATATTGCTCACATACATAATCCTTAAGCACCACATTTGACTTTGTAAGTGTTAGGCTGATGTATAGTCTGTAAATATTTAACCCAATGTGGAAGCCTTCATGCTGACTGTGTCTTGAGGGATGTCTTTTGCTTCATTGTTTATCATTTTCTAATGTTCCTCTGGTCACAAATGCCAGCAGGTAGCTTTCCTTTCACAACTGAATATGCCTGAAACGTACCAAACTAATGGTCAAAATTTGGCCAGATAAAGAGGATCTCTTCACTCCATGAGTGCATTTTGATTTAGTATGGCCCAGAATTTATGACCTCATTCTGAACTGAGAGCTGTTATACACATTATGCAGAATAAGGTAGTAGAATTCTGGGCTGTACCACATGAGACCACAGATAGAATATTGTAAGTATTTATTGTTTCTTGTACAGAGAAGACTTCCTATGAGTCGTGAATTAGCAGGTCAAAGACAGGACTACCTTGCACTTTCTCTCCGATGGAGTATTCATGCCACTGTCTACCACTTTATTCTGCACAGTGCCTTCAACCCAAGGCGTGCCTTCAGGCATGCCTTGGGTTGAAGACGCATGACGCAGTAACCATGCTACAGCTAAGTGCATCTGGGTCTCATCAGTGCCTGAATGGGATTTGGGAGTCCCATGTAGGTAGGCAGGCAGCCTTGAGGTCCATGATGGAAGACAAGTGGGATAGAAATACATTGAAACAGGCAGATTTGATCAGCACCTCTTATGGGAAGGCTATAATTTTTCAGATTCCAGAACAATAGCCAAGTTCTGCCGAATGCACAGTGGCATGTTGCAGAATGAGGTGGTAGAATCAAAATGTAGACAGGTGTGATACAGATCTGTTAGGAATGTCCCTCAATGGAAAACTAGCACACTAGTGCTGCACGTCTATTTTTTCTGCTTGTGGGGATATATTTCTGAAGGGGCAGCATGCAGAAAGGTGATCTCTCACCTGCAGCATTAAGGGGTTCTGCCTATCCTTCTACCACATTTCCACTTTATTCTGTTGCATGAGTCCATCCTTCATAACCTACTTCTATATTCTCTGGAACAAATCACACACCCACACAAATATGTAAACTTAAGTTATTTGCGTAGCTTAGCCTGAACAGCGTGGTATTTCCTGTGTTGGCTTTGCCATTGGGGGTGGGAGTCTCCAGCCAATGTAGACGAGGTATGGCTGCCCTTTTGGGGGATTGACATGCTCCCCCTGAAAGTCCACTGGGAACTGCACCTTCTTGTTTCTTGGCATGGCCCCCTGCTGCTATTGCTGGCTCCAGTGTTATCTATACTTGGACAAAAGTCATGTTCCCATGGGTTTGACATCCACAGTATTGCCAGGTACACAATGACCCGCCAGAAGATCCCAGTCCCATCCTAAAATGCAGGTGCTTAAAATAATGTGGTCAATCAAGAAAAAAGCAAATTTGTTTGTGGTTAGGATTGAGCTAGGATGCCCTGATTGGAAACGAAGCTCTATTATATGATCAATGTAACAGACCGTCCTCAAGGGAAATCCATAAAATCCCATTTATCCCACCAGCTGGAAGCAGTTGGATGTACTAACCAAAAACTGTGTTAGTCTGGGCTACAACACACTCTCTACAAAGTCTGCATTTCTGAGCTAACATTTGGACTTTTTGATCTAACCAATTTCAGTTTCCTTTTTAAAGAAATAGCTTGGTTTCATTCTAAATTTATATTTGAGGCTGCCCAGAGCCCCCAGCTCTTAACGAGTACATCATTCCATTGCAGACCATTTGCATAGACTTTTTAAGTGCAGAGTCTACCCAAGTTCTGCATGTAGTGTATGCATATTTAATTTTTTTCTTCAAAAATTGCTCATAGCTTGCACTCCATTCAGTTGGAATAAGGACTCATTAATGAGAAATTTTAATGGGAAAGTAAAAGTTTGGCCTAGAAATACACCATATTCACTTCAGACTTTTAATTATTTATTCTATATATTTATGGTAGTGTAATATTCAGTGCAATCCTAAAACATGTTTACCCTGAATTAAGCCCTACTGAGTTGAATATGGGCATGCTCCCTAGTGAGTGTGCTTAGGACTGTAGCACTGGATGCATTAAAAGCAGCGACTGAGATGGAAGAATACTGCAAATGGCACGGGGATATCCACAATCACTTCATCCAATGTGCAGAATAACACTTTGCATGTACTGTATACAGCACTTTATAATGGTCAAAACACTTCGCCTCTATTGTCTCAGAATTCTCGCAGCCACCTTGCTATAGTGTGCGTGTTTGTTTCTGAGACTGAGAGAGAGCGGTCGGGATAAAGTAATCATGAGAAGAGAAGACTCCCTGGAAAAGACCCTGATGTTGGGAAAGATTGAGGGCACAAGGAGAAGGGGACAACAGAGGACGAGATGGTTGGACAGTGTTCTCGAAGCTACAAAGATGAGTCTGACCAAACTGTGGCAATGGAAGACAGCAGTGCCTGGCGTGCTCTGGTCCATGGGGTCACGAAGAGTCGGACACGACTAAACAACAACAATATAGGAAGGCAAGTTCTGAACTTGGAACTTGCATTAGCCCATGCTTATCACTCTTGCACCAGTTGCATGTTGAAGTCTAAATTGTTTGCAATTTTAAAATGGTTACTATGGAGAGGTGTGTGTGTGTGTGTGTGTGTGTGTTTTAAAATGAAACTGTATTCCTGGCTGCGTTATTTGTCAGGGAGAGCTTGCATTTCCTCATCTGAGGCATCTGCCGATGTGGTACTCACACCCATCTCACCACAGTGGAGGGCAAAAAGAGATATTTAGATATTACAGCAGAAAGCAGAAACAGGAAAAGTGAAATCATGAATTGCTTGTTCATACACTTTGCCTGTTTCAGGGTAATGTCTGAATTTGCTGTTAGAAATCTAAATGCAGGATCGGGACCTGAAGTACAGTAGTCATATTCAGGGATTCTTCACTACCATGCCCAGCAACACAACAGCAAGACATGTGTGTGTGTGTGTGTGTGTGTGTGTGTGTGTGTGAGAGAGAGAGAGAGAGAGAGAGAGAGAGATGCCAAGTTTCCCTATCCCAATTTGGTGCACTTCTCCCCAGTGTCCACTCGTACAGTGCAAAGGTCAGTTTGGGGATGCCTGCTTTAGGGTGAAGGACAAGAAATAAATAATAAATTTACTGAAAACAAGAGTGAAAAATGCTTGAGTAGGGCTAATGTAGAGCAGCAAGTTAAACAATCCTTTGCATTCTACCTGCTTCCCATCTTCTGCAGCCCTCATTTTAGGTCCTCCCCCTCCTCTACAAAGATGTTTTGTGCCTTTTGCAAAATGGGGGACTCCTCCGAGCAGGCGGGCACCTCTGTATTGTTTCTCAGTGGCCCTGTTGTGTCTGCAATCCTGTTGGCGCTTGCCAGCTGAGTGTGCTTTTAGATGGAGGGTTGATTGTTCAGGACAGCTGTGTGTCTGCATTCTAGAGCCCGTGCAGCTTCCCTTATGCAACAGGCTTTGAGTAACAGCACTGTCTGACATGGCATTACTTGTTTATAAGAAAAGGTTGTCTGATTATTCCCCCAGATAGTGCTGTTGCCTCCCTTTACAGGAGTATGAAAGGATTTGTTCCCACTTCTACTATCTGCCTGGGCTTTAATGTTCTTGATTACCAGTGACCCAAAAAGTCTGCTGAACATCCCTTTTATGGAGTGTGTGCCAGCAAAGCTTGAAGTCTTTCCTTTTCCCTAGGCTTCACTCTGTTATTGTGTCTAGTCTGTCAGCTGAAATGCTGTATTTCGTTCATTGTGCTTTGCAGGGAAATGCTTGATCTAATAATGTTTTGAATATTTTAGAAAGGTTTCGATATCAGAAAACGCAGGAATATTTGAAAAGGTTGGAAGCTTTGCAGTGCATGTTTTTCATCATTCAGAGCTTCTAGTTCTGATTTTCCTCTTAAACTAGTTTCTTGCTCCCCGCCTGCAATACAATCCATGAACTGTATATTGTGCACACACACAATGTATTGTATGAAAGTGCTTGAAAGACACACCACTGGAAAGAGAAAACAGTTAACTGAATGAATCCATTTTTTTTATTACTCAGTGCTTTGCACATGGTTGCTCTGGAGCAGTTTCGCCCAACCCTAGGTCCCCAGATGTTAGAATCATAGAATTGCAGAGTTGGAAAGGACTCCAAGGGTCATCTAGTCCACCCCCTGCATTGTTGTTGGCCTACAATCCCCTCCTCCCATTATCTCCAACTACCATGGTCCAGGAGTTAGAATGCAATGACATCTGTTGACCAAGGGTTGGAGAAGGCTGCTCTAGAATCATCTGTTTCAGGCTGAATGGCTTCCATATGCCTGTCTCTTCCTCAGGAATCCCATGGGCCTGCCAGTCTGAAGAAGCTGAGCCTTCAAAGCATGAATTTGTGAGGTTGGATTCACAGTAGGGGGGGGGGACATCCTTAAGCTCCTTCTCTTCACTCAGGTGTGCTCACAAACCATGAGCCCCCCTCCCTGGTTGCATGTATTGATGTAGGACAGAGAAGAAGGCCAGATGAAGCCCAAGGGCCCAGCCTTATCTGGCCTTCAATACTTCTGCTTTCTTACACACTTCGGTAGCTTTCTCATAAGCCAATTCATAGGCAGAGGGTTATTAATATTCCTCTCCTGCTTCCAGCATCTTCTGAAAGAAGGTAATCATGCTTAGCATATTTTCAGATTAAAGTAATGGGAACTTTTCACTCTACATGTCTTCCCTACATTCCCTATAGCAGTGTTTCCCAACCAGTGTGCCTCCAGATGTTTTGGGACTACAACTCCCATCATGCCTGACCACTGGTCTTGCTAGCTAGGGATGATGGGAGTTGTAGTCCCAAAACATCTGGAGGCACACTGGTTGGGAAACACTGCCCTATAGCATGGCTTTCTGAGATGGCTACGGTAATATTGTCAATATCAAGTGTGGAGGACATTTTGCCCTCCAGATGTTTCTGAACTACAACACCCATCAGTCTCAGCCAGCATGGCCAATGGCCAAGGATGATAGGAGTTGCGATTCAGCAACATCTGGAGGGCCAAAGGTACCCCCACATCTGATCTAAACTAGACAAAAATCAACAGGCCTTTTTATATGTAGTTCAATTCAGGCCACCCTTCGAATGGGGTTAAAAGCAGTGGGCAATTTCTTTCTAAATCAAACAAACTTTTTAAAATAGAAAAGATATTCATTTCATTAGAGGTGAAATGAGGAACCATTTCAGTGAACTTCTTTAGGATTTTAGAATTTATGATAGAAAGCTGGACATCAGCTGTGCTGCTCTTTGTCAGTTGGAATCAGTAAACAATCTTGTTTTTCTTCTGCTGAATAACTTAATTAAATATCATTTCAAGCAACTGGGGTTCTTCCCAATAACTTTCCTGTTTTTAACTGAAGGGAACATTGTGCTGCTTCAGGAAGATAAGGGTGACAAGAAGAATGAGAAACTATTTACTGAGAATTATCATCTGTTATTTTTTCTAGTTATAAAACTGCACAGAATAGTTTCATTGACTTATGTTTGGGAACTGCTCAGTAGTTAACAAGGTGTTAATAATGTGTTTGTTCAGTCCCTTCTGGACAACCTGGGCCATAGAAATAAAAGTTCTCTTATTTTATTTCTTTGTTTTAAATGTCATGGTTTGGAGAAGGCTAAAATTCTATCCTATCTGTCAATCAACCACAATATTAATCTGAGTTAGTCAACATTCACCAGCTCTCAAAAAGAAGGTGTTAAATTTAACACCTGATAAATACCTTAATTTAACACCTGATAAATACCTTAATCCTAAATGCATTTGTTTGGAAGCAGGTCCCTTTGACTTCAGTGGATATTCGTTTTCAGTAAGGACAGTTCCACTGTGGGGAAACGTTGATGTTTCTGGTAGAAAATACATAAAATGTGTGCATCATACAGGAATCTGGATTACACTGGACATCTGTGTACCCTATTAACCCTTTACACGCATTGCTGCTTTCAGTGGTGAAAAGTAGAAATTGTGCTGAAACTGCCCAGATAGAAGTTCTGAGGAAAGGTTGAGCATTACAGGCCCTCTGAATTCTTCCTCTCAGATTAAAATCTGAGCCAGATAAGAATTCCTGGTTGACTGGCTGTCCCTACAACTAATTCCTCCTCCCACATTTCACTTCAGGCTGCATGTGCTTGACTGAGTTAGTGGCAGAAGCAATGACTCTCTGACCTTTCTAGCCAGCTGCTGCATTGATTGACCCAGTGGCCCTTGGGGAAACCCAGTTTTTGCAAGGGTTAGTGAAAATAACATTCCCTGAACTCCTGTGCTGGATGCCAGTTCTGCTACTGGCCCAGCCAATAAATGTGATTTGCAGGAAATACAGAAGGGGGTGTTCTGGTTAGGGTTAGGCGCGGTGGAAGGACTGGGTGTGAGGTAGGAAGGGGCTGGAGGCTTATAGGAAGGGGGTTAGCCAGGCCAAAGTTGGCTTGGCTCACAAATGAGCCAAATAATTTCTCAAGTTTTTTGAATGGCTCGGCTTATTTCCAGTCTAAACTGGTTTCATCCACATACTCAGTTTGTTGTCCACACAAAGAACATGTTCAAATGTCTATCTTTAAGGTGACTTAAATCTCTTCCATGTGTAATATAAAGAAGCAAATCAGATTGAGGCAGGAGAACTGGAAGAAGGATTGGGGTGGGGGAAGAGAGAGACATGGTTTTGGCTCCTTCTGCTCAGGGCCCTAAATTACATTTTGGTGCATTTCTCATATTCTTTAATTTGTTCTCCTTCCGGTGCCCTGGGTTGGGAATTTTAAGTCATTTTGTTTCCTTTCCCTTTGAGCTTACGTAACCACTGCCTGCTCAGGTGGACTTTGCTTCACTCCCGTTTGATAATCTTTCAGTTATAGCCAAAGGAGAGAAGTGGGTGAGTGTGTGTACAGAGAGGAAAGAGCTGAGGCAGAGAAAAGAAAATGGGAAGCCTCTCTCTCTCTCTCTCTCTCTCTCTCTCTCTCTCTCTATCAAGGGCGTACCCACCACGGGGCAAGTTAGGGCAGCTGCCCTACTCTAGAAGCCAGCTGCCCCCCCCAAGCTAAAAAGAAAGAAGAAATCTCAATGCAAAAAGCGGGGGGGCGCGGCCCCAGCCAGAAAGAAACAGACCAGCCCTCCCCCCTTTCCCCTTTCCATAACCCATCGCACTTTCTCCTCTCCCCCTCCCACTATCGAGCTGCAAAAGCGGTGGGGTGTAAACGTAAGAGACGGAGGGATCCTCGCTTGTTCTCCCCACCCCACCCCGACCAAGAAGTCACTTCTTTGTAGTTTTCTCCCCTGCAGCAGGAGAAACAGACACTCCCCCAATTCGAAATACAGTCAGTCAGCAGCAGCAAACGCACACACACGCACACACACGCATACACACACACTGCAGGCTCCTTCAACCCTTCCAAGATCCTCCCTCCCCCCACTTTCTCCCCGGATCGAGGCACTCACACTCACTTTTCTGGCTGGGTGCCTTGATGTCTATGCAGAGCAGCTGCAGGGGCAGCTCAGCCAGGGACAGTGGCTGCGGAGCCAGCCCAGGAGGCACAGTGGGGAGCCGGGTGGGAAGCAGAGGAGGAGGAGGCTGAGCCGTCTGCGCTCGGGGCAGAAACAGCGCACCCGGGGGATGGGGCGAGCTGCCCAGAGGGGCGACCAGTGCCGTGGGCAGGGGGGCAGGAGGGGGCAATTGCCCCCCCTAGAAGCAAAGGGCTAAGGGGTGCAGCGTGGCAGCCCCAGGCTCCGGCTCCCAGCGCAAAGCTCCAGAGGCGCGAGGGGAGCGTAAGCGGAGGAGCGCTAAGCGGGAGCGGGGAGTGTAAGTGGAGGAGGCAGCCACAGGCTCACGTTCCCCGCGCACCTCTGGAGCTTCGCGCCGGGAACAAGAGCCTGGGGCTGCCTCCTCAGAAGAGCTGGGAGGACGCAGGCCACGTAGCCCCGCCCACATTTCCACTGTGGCACCTCCCCTCCCGCCCCTTGCCTCCGCCCCTTGCCCCCCCCTAATTTTGATCCTGGGTACGCCCCTGCTCTCTCTATATATATATATATGCTACTACCTTGGCAAAATAAGATAAAAATAAATTGAAGCTATGTGCTGTGCTCCAGGGTCTTTCCTGGGCATGAGATGTAACTTGATGGTGTTTTTTTAATATATGTGTATACAGAGAGTGCCCTGGAATAAAAATGGGAGCACTGTTTCACTTATTTATTTCCTTAACTACAAAATTTATGTACTGCTTGATTGTAAATGGGAATTACTTTTAAGTAAACATGTAGAGGTTTGCAGTGTTGGGTCAAAATTCTAGGCACACTTACTAGTGAGGAAGCCTATATTAAGTACTATGGGAATTGCTGCCAAGTAAGCCTGAAGACAGAAAGACAGACAGACAGACATTAGGCCATTATTAAGTTTCAGTGCAATCCTGTGTAGATCTAGTCAGACCTAAGTCCCACAGAGTTCAAAGGAACTTATTCCCAGATTAGTGTGTATGGGATGGGAGCCTTAAAATGTCGAAGTGAAAAATCCTATTCTCGACAGCAAATTAGAATTAAAGAACAGCTGCCAGAAAGAAATGATGGAGGGGAAGTCCAGTTTACTCCATTATGGATTTTGCTTCCATCCTATCATTGTTTTTATACATCAAGCTACTTCAGACCTGCAACATTATCACGGTGCTTTAATGTTTAATTCACTTTGATTTGGTTCACAGAAACAGCAAGTGTTTCTTCAGGCAAATCCAAGGCATCTAAGAGGTCCTGCTGAGAATTTAACTCTCTAGAAAGAACCGCAGAGAAAACAGAGGAGGAGAATTTATTGGTTTTTTTATTTCAGTCGTGAAATTGAAAACTTCTTAAAAATTATTTTGGGGGAAAGAAGGTAGAATCTCCCCACCTACCATAAAATAACTCCTTCATCTGCTGCACATGCAACCTCTCTTGGGAGAACTGGTAAAATAGGCAGGTGTGTAATTTTGGGAGAGGAGAAAGAAACCCATCAGTGTCGTAGAAAGTGCAGTGGAATATGAAGACTTAGGTGTGAAAGTGACCGTGCTGGTAGCAGCTCATTAACAAACTTAACAAACTTTGTGAGATTATTCTCACAAAGAGCTGCAGTTCTAGGTGGCAAGTCCCTGTGAAATCAGTGGGATTGGCTTTTGGGTAAACGCCACCTGTTTACACCAGGTGATGGGGAGCCTGTGACCCTCCAGGTGGTACTGGACTTTTAACTCCCATCATCCTCAGCCAACATGGCCGATAAGGATGAAGGCAGGCGCGCCGGAAGGTAAAAATAAGTAAAAATAAGTGGACAGTTTTTCCTAATGGGAGAAGTGGGGGGGGGGATTGAAGATTACTCTATATTGTTCATAATTCTGTTAACTTAATGATTGGACTAGGCAGCGCACCACAAAACAGCCAAGTTTGCAAATGGCACAAAATCATTTAGGATGGTGAAATCCCAAGCACGTTGTGATGAGTTCAAAAAGATCTCTCCAGACTGGGAGAGAAGGAGGATTTTGTGTCAGCAGTGTGATTCATTTTGAGTCACAACAACAACAACAACAACAACAACAACATCTTTATTTTGTATATGTACTTGAAGTAGTTTAAATTGATTGCGGGACAAATTATGTGTTATGATCATCATACATTTCAAAAAGTATGCTTAAGCTAGCCACTTTTACTGAGAAGGGAAAGTGATACAAATTGGGCACCCATGCGAATTTCCTGCCAGCTCCTCAATGTTTCCGAAGGTGCCATTTGCACTAACCAGCACTGCTGGGGGCTGTTTGGGCAGAAAAGTGGTGTGGGTCCTGATTCAGATTGGCAGCACATTACAGATTGGGGTCCCACATAGCTGCTTTTCTTTCAAAATGGAAGTGGATAGCCGAAGCATATTTTTAATATGGTACTACTACTACTACTGATGTTGTTGTCGTTGCTGCTGTTATGTGTAGTTTGTAACAGCTGACTACTCTGGAAAGCTATCTAGTAGTTTGTGGTTAAAAGCCTACTGGAGGTGTCCTCCTTTGCAATGGGAATAATGGGGTATAATGCAATGTGACTGCTCGGAATGCTTTTGACGAAATTCTAGTCTCATTGGAGCCATGGCTACTTTTGTTGCCCTACTTGCAACCAATATTTCACCGCTTTTGGGACAGCATCCCATTATCAAGGATACATGGAAGGACATTTAGAACATAGCGAAATTGACTGCTAAAGTAGTTGATTTATGAAGGGAAATTACTGAGTGCTTATTAGCTAGGTGCTTATCAACAATAAGGCTCTGCAATTACTGCTGTTTCTTTTATTAAAAATCATGATGGGCCTGTTTTATTTATGGAACATCAAGAATGTGTTAGATTCCTGTGAAATAAAGCTTCACAGCAGGCCGACAAGGGAGGCAATTATTTTTGCATGTCTCTTGCAGATGAGTAAACAGCGCAAGTGACTTCTCCGTGGTGACACAATAAGTTATAGGCAGAACGGCGATTTGTATGTAAGGCTATTAACTCCTTGACCTGTGCTCTAAATTGTATGACAACAATACCATTTGCCTGAACAAAGCTCTGTTGAAATCCATGAACATTTCTCTCCGATGGAGGACGTCAATACTTGTCAACCGGGTCACCAGTAACAAGTCGGTCATTTATTTAGCCCATACAAGATGTGCATTGTCAACTCCAGATGAAATCAAGAAAATACAGAAAGCTCTTTTCCTCTTGAGATCTCTTGATATTGTTTCCTTGGTATGACGTGACTATCCCATCCACACAGTAGTATTTGGCATTGTATTGTCCAGGTCTGTTAATAATGGACTGCTCTTCTATAGGTGGAACAGTTTTCTCGTTGAATTCCAAGAGGGGAGGGGGAATAGCTGTATTTTGGAGCAGGAGCAAAATGATGGAATGTTGTGGCACCTCAAAGACTAAGTGAGTCCCTCTGGAATGTGCTTTTGCAAGCAATGGCATCTGCTTGCAAGTGAACAGCAGAAAAATGAGAAGGAATGATGAATTTACTTTGCTGAAATGCCAAGCTGTTGCTTTCAGAAGTCTGGGCACCACTCTGAACCTGCTCAAAGAGGAAATGTTTTAGCTCGGGATGACTCACTGCCAACTCCGTAGAGATGCAAATGCCAGTATTCTTCCATCCTTTTGAGGGTGTGATCAAACATAGTGGTTTTGCAACCAATGTCCAGACAATCCTGTGACTGTCAGTTGAGAGGATCAAAGTATGATCTGTGACCAGGCATGATGGGATTTGTAGTCCAACCAGGACCTAAACCCAAATTTCCAAAGCTCTTATTCTGACATGTGAGAGGTGCTGAGACTGCAGTCATGGAAAGGAAGCGAGAGGCAACAGAGTACAGCTATTTCCATTCAAATATTGCAGTGGTTCAATCACATAATTCTATGTGTACCTTTGTGGCTTATTTTTAAAATGAATTTGCTTGTGGGGCTTGAAATTAGAAGTGTGGTAAGCATATAGCAAACTACCAGAAGACCTTAATTTCACATCTGGTAGAAAGTTAGTTAAGACCCACAGATCTCACAGAGTTGTATAGAAGAGGATTACTTTGACTCTGGGTCACCAGACTCAACACACAGCAAGCTGCGCTCAAGAATATACCAGGTAGCAGCCACACCCTGCCTATGCTCAAATGTTACTTTTCCCACCCATTATTGCATTATTAAAAAATACATTTTTATAAAAAAATGTCATCCTTCCTCTAAAGAGCCCACAGTTTTATTCTCAACAACCATGCATAGGAGGTTAAGATGAGAGAGGTTTGTCCCAAGACCACCTAATGAGCTTCATGGCTGAATAGGGACTTTAACAAGGGCAATAGTCACTGTGGTGTAGTGGTTAGAGTGTTGGGCTTGGACCTGGGAGTCCAGGATTCAAATCCCCACTTGGCCATGAAGCTCACTGGGTGACCTTGGACCAGTCACTGCCTCTTAGCCTAACCTACCTCATAGGGTTGCTGTGGCGATTAAAGGAGTGGAGAGACCCATGTATGCCACCTTGAGCCCATTAGAGGAAAATGATGGGATATAAATGAATGAATGAATGAATGAATGAATGAATGAAGAATGCGCTCTTGCCTCCCGGGTCCTCATCTGGCACTCTTGGTTTGTCACTGTGGCAGGGTCACTAGACATTTCAGGAGAATGTCACCCCCACTTCACTGTTTTTAAAAATTTAACATAATCTCTGGTTCCGTGGGGTGATGAGAAGCATCACATTTGCTTTCACAGTAGCTGCTGAAGTCATGGAGGGGAAATATGACCTCTTAATAATTTTTTGAAGTCTGATCCTCCAAGTTCTTTGTCGAAGCGAGCTTTGTAGAAATGAATGGAACGTGTGCCAGAAATGCCATGTAAGGTTACGCATCCTGGCTCCCCCCCCCCACATTTCAGGTTTTCAAAGAATCCAAGGGAGAGGGGGGAGGGCAGCCAACACTCAACACTTCCTGCTACATGTGGCACCAGCTCAGAAAATTATAGTAGTACGGATGGAATGTGCAAGATAAGGATTCGCAGAATTACTATAATTCACTTATCAACCTGATTTTTCAACAAGCTGTGCGTGCAATTAGCATGATTATACATATAGATTGAATAACTGTATGTGCAAATAGGAAACTATGGTAATTTGCAAGCGCAATTAGCCAGTTTGGGTGTGCAATCACAGTAATTGCAGGGGCCTAAATAGTTTTGTTTGTTTTTTTAAAAAAACAAAAAGCCCCCCAATTTTGTCTTAAGTTTATAATGGTTCATGCCCTCAGAGAGACATCACTAATTAAATATGAAAGAAGCACCAAGCAAGCAGGCAAGAGAAGCTCACTAGCAGAACATATCCTTCTAAGCAGAAAGCACCAACTTCAAGCCTCAGCATCCCCAGTTAAAATTTTCGCAGCAGCTACGAAGGACAAATGCCTCTGACTGTGAGAAGTTACTACTAGCTGGAGTGGCAGGGCTGGTCAGTGTCCCATCAACTCCAGACAGCGTGGCCAATGGTCAGAAATGACAGCAGCTGTTGTCCAACATGGAGGGCACCATGTTGTGTATCGCCACTATTCTGGCTTGGTATACCTGCCATAACGTTGGTTTATCTCTCATGTGAGTCCTCTCATTTTTCCATTGAGCGTACTATAGTTTAACATCACCTTTCCCCTTCCCTAGCCCTTTGGTCTAAACCGCTTCTGCAAAAAATAGATCCCAGTATTGCTTCCCAATGTCTCTGCTCTCCCCATAGCTGCATCCGTTTCCAGTGGCTTCCAGCACTTTTGATGAATGGTGTGTTGGCCAGACTTGTTTTCTTCAAGTGGGTGTATTGAAACTTGACTCTCTAATAGTGTTGGTGGTCTGTCAGTTCTTTATCTGAGTGGAACACAAACCAGCTGTTTGTCGCAATTAGTGACCATCTATTCTAAAACATCCAGCTTTGGTTTCTGTCGAAGAAGTCTCTCCTTTTCACAATGTCATTTTCCTTTTCCTCTTTAATTAGCTATCCTTTCGTTCTGTAGCTTGTCATTTAGCCAGTTTTTGGTGGGAGACAGGGAGGAAAGCTTTATAATCGACCAGGCAGGTCTGTCAGGTATTTCACAGGTATGTCTTATATAATGAATGTGGGTTATGGAATTTACCCTTTTATTGTGCTTTTAATACTTTGTTGGAAGCAGCCCAGTCAGATGGGTGGCAAATAAATAACAATAAATTATTCTTATTCTTATTACCTAAGAATGTGTAAGGTGTTTTTTTTATTTACTCATATTTATATCTTTCTCTTGCATGACATTTACCATGCACAAATATTTATGGGGGTACACCATGACAGGATGCAATAACCTGCTTGTCTTTGGCCTAGGATGCAAAGATGTTTCAAGGAACTGGTATGTGTCTGTCTATATCATGTTAAATTGGAAGGGGGACTCTTGTTCAGCCCAAGGGTATAATGTCACATATCGAGGACAGTTTTCAGTTCAGCAAAAGCACTGGAGATGAGCTTGAAGTAAGGCTGGTGAGGAATGTGTCTGGGTAGAACCTGAAAGTCTGGATCAGGCATCCCCAAACTTCAGTGCTCCAGATGTTTTGGACTACAATTCCCATCTTCCCCGACCACTGGTCCTGTTAGCTAGGGATCATGGGAGTTGTAGGCCAAAACATCTGGAGGGCCGCAGTTTGGGGATGCCTGGACTGGATAAAGAGGCAGTATCCCCACACCCTGATACTTGAGGTTGCCCATCCCTACATTTAATATTTATTAGGACATGAGAATGGGAAGCCTGTAACCCTCCAGATGTTGGTAGACTACAACTTCCATCATCCCCTTGACCATTGGCCATGCAGGATGGAGCAGATGGAAAACTGGAGTCTATCTGGAGAGCCTTAAGATGTGATCATTAACAAGTTTACCTAAAAGTATGGTGCCCTTCGCATGGAGCATCATGTCAGTCGCATTTCTGTGGTTTGATCCTGTGACAACCACATACGAATGATGTTGCTGTGTGGACAGGGCAGATTGCATGGCGTCTTTCCTGCATAATTGGCAACCTCCCTCTTGGTGGGATACCAATTACACATGAACAGCCCATGCAATCTGCTTGACTCTCATTATTGTATCATAAACACAGTCAGTAGCAAGACATACAAGATTGCATCTCTCCAAAGCAATGGCAGCTTGGCTGCAAGTAAAAGGACCCGATCCCATTCATTTCAACAGAGCTAATTGAGCTGCTGTAACATAGTGGCCATAGCTGCCAAGTTATCCCTTTTTTACAGGGATTTTCCCTTATGCTGAATAGGCTTCCTCGCGAGAAAAGGGAAAACTTGGCAGCTATGATAGTGGCTAAAGAACTACTGTACCTCAAAAGAATTGCTGCAATAATGTGTATGAAGCACTTACAGATCTGTTTAGTTCTTAATTAGTATTCATTCATTTTAACCATACACACTTAGCTTTTTGGGGTAAATAAATATCTTTATAGTGGATTGCAATTTATGCCCCTTATGTTATTGTGCTGTAGCATAGCAATTTATTAGCAAGACTATGAGGCAACAGTGATATAAATCCAATAGATTTGTCCTTGTGTTGTTGTTGTTTTATTAAAACACCCATATTCTTGCTTTGTGCCATGACAAATGCTTCTGTGTATATATAATCACAAGGTGTTTTCACAACCTCATTTGAAGGGCTACAAAGAGAGCCATTTCCTGATGTTGAATAGGTCACATTTTCTCAGAGGATCAAAAGGGGCCTCATGGCTGCCTCGTTGGCAAACCCTTCTGAGACATCCTTCTCTTGGACAGCTGGTTCTTTTCACCTTGCAATTATAAACATTTTGATAATAGGTTTCCAGTTCCCATTTTAAATAATTATCCATGCTTGTTGAAGCAGAGGCCTCAACTAGGAAGACTTTTGATCCACAGCCTACTGAAAGAGCCACACTGGGGTGGGGGGTGGGGGGTGGGATGAAGAAGCAATGCTACTCTTGAGCAAGACAAATAAAATGTTTATTTGATCTCTCAAGTTAAGAGGATAAAAACCATTGTGTTAACAGCAGACACACACAGGAAAAACCTGACCATCACAAAATGGCCCTAATTTCACATTTTGCTAGGTTAAAACCTTTGCCTATTAAGGAAGAAGATGAAACTATTTGGGCGGGGTATTTTATTTGATAATATGGGATTCACATGTTGACATGGGTCTCAAAATGTTGCGGAGAAATGTAACCTGTTTAATTTTTGCCAGCCCTGTTAAATAGAACAGGAGCCCTGCAAGGAACAGATAGGCAGCCATAGTTGCCATAGGATTCCAAGATTAAATCTTACTTGCACAGGCAGAGCTTCAGTTGCATTTTTCAGTCAAGCTAACAAATATGAACTGTAGAATGAGTGATCTCATTGACTGTCTCTTGAATAAGATTTTAGGATGGATGAATGGATGGAGAAATGACACATGTAAAGTACTGCAGTTTAGTTAGTTAGGTGTGTCACATGATCTCAGGAAGCCTGGAGAACCATTATTTGTGGTGCAGAGGATTCATTTGTAGAGCTCTTAAATAGCAGGGCTGGAAGATACCCGAGAGCTAGTGAGTGGACAAATGAGTGGACATGCTCATGTCACACATGGTGGAAGGAAGGAAGGCGGACCAATGTCAGAGATGTCTCTAGGATATGGACTCGGTTTAGTAGAAAACATGCCTCCACCTTAAGCTAGGAAGCTATGTCATGGGATACAGTGGCATTTATCTTAAGTATGCAGTCATTCAGTAGCAGTATGGGCAGGGCCGTCTTGAGCAGATCGCGCGCCCTGGTGCTGAGGGGCGGAGATCGCTCCGCCGCCCGCCCCGCCCTCGCAGGGCGCAATTGGTTTCCACGTGGCTTTGCCGCGCGGCGCCCTCCTTCCCAGGCCGGCGCCCAGCTTACCAGCCCCGCGCCATGGTGCACTGCGCCACTGGGGGTCTACGACGAGCCGGGCCTGAGTATGGGCATTAATATTTTCTCCATAACCATCTCTGTGGTGGCCAGCGCATCGTTGCAATAACAATGATTTAACTATCAGAGCAACCCAAGCTCTCTCTCTGTGTGTGTGTAGAAGCCATGGTGATGCAACAGCCATTGTCTCTTGAGTCCTGCTGGGCATCTGTGGCCGGGGTGGGGCATGGGATGGTAGCTCCAGACTGGTGTAGTTTCCAGGCCTGTTTGGTGGTGGGGGGGGGGACATGTCAGGAGAATGTGGGGACTTGGGATCCATTGGATTCACAGCTGTCCCAGACATGCCCCAACACCCCGTTTTGATCTGTTTCTGGCAGGATACCTACACCCTTGGACCATTCCAGCCTGCACCCAGTGGTAAAGTGCTGCTTTATATGGTTTAGTTGGCTGAATGCCAACTGCAGGATTGTAGCTTTAATGCAACTTGAAGAAATGGTGCCTGAGCTTTCTTGTTTTCCTTTTCACACTCCAGTCCTTTTCTCTCTCCAGACATGCCTACTGTATTGTTAAGCCTGAAAGCAGGGCCTGTGTTTTTATTTAATCTTTGGTGGACAGATGTACTTATTCACTTTTATCTTGAGTGACTGACAATGAGTTCTGTAGGGAATTGAGGCACGGCAAAACCTTTCAAAATATGCTCTGAACAAAGGTAAAGGTGCGATGGGAAAAAATGGCACACCCATCACTGGGCATGATGAGGCAATTGCATCACCTTCACCTCTGTCTGTCACCCCCTTCCCCAAATGATATGTTCCAGTCCGAGTCTGAAGTGGAAGTAAACATATGAACCTTATCAGAGTGGGATAAATAGTGCATTGATCCGAGTAGTGTCTGCTACTGCCTGGCTATGGTTTTGCAAACCTTTAGACAGGGTTTTTTAAGCTTTCCTGCCTGTGTGAGGAACAGATGTGATTGTATTTCACCTCCCACCAACCCCTGACCATTGCCCTTGCTGGCTGAGCTTAATGGGAATCCCGTGGGCATTTGGACCACAGATGCTCTTCTGCTTTACAGAGATGCCAGTGATTGAACCAGGACTCTTCTATATGCAAAGGATATGCTTTGCCACTGGGCTTCGGCTTCTTCACTCATGGCCATGGGGGAATAGTATAGGCATGAGATGGTATTGGGAGTAGCTTTCCTATTGCTTCA
Source organism: Zootoca vivipara (assembly GCF_963506605.1). NCBI lineage: Eukaryota > Metazoa > Chordata > Lepidosauria > Squamata > Lacertidae > Zootoca > Zootoca vivipara. The sequence goes on from NC_083279.1 coordinate 38,047,095, forward strand.
TGACAAAGGTGATTCCTGCTTCTAAGGATCAGAATTTGTCAGATTCCCATGGCCCATGGAAGCTATGCTTTTATGTTCAGGAGGACACCCTCCATCCACAAATTACTCCTTTCTGCCAGAATCCTCCCACTGTATCCCAGACACTTTCTTCTGAGACCTTTTCTTGACCCCTTTTCTAGCTTTTGAAGTGTCTTTCGCTTGCACCATTCTTTCTTTCTGCCTTTGAGAATGCTGCTGTTCCTAGCTCAAAAAACTTGAGATGCAGGAGGTTCTGAAATATTGAATAGAGGTCACCAAGGTCATGTGGCCAAATGTTTTTTGCAGAACCAGCAAAGGTTGTCCAAAAGGTGGTTCTTCATCCTTTCTATTACCCATTTTTGACTTCTCTTGGTTTGCTGGGCGACAGCAGCAGTTGCTCCTTGGAAATTGGTATGGTTATCTACTTCACTGTCAGTGTTCACTGGCATTATTGAGCTCCTCCATTACATATCCTCCATCCCCCCCCCCAATCAGCTTTTGTTATACATTCAGCCAACCCTTTAATTGACTTTAAATTTTACAGTAAGCCAGCAGCGCACAGTTTGTAGTTCAAGACAGACCATTCTCTTGTGACTTGCAGGCAACAGTTTGGGAACCTCCCGGGGGGGGGGCGTCTTTCCTACAGATCCTCTGATCTCTGAGCATAACAGCGAAATTGGTTTCAAGTGTAATTTAGGTTAGTTGGTGGGTGAACAAAACCTTTTCTTTACTATTGCTACATTTGAGTTCTAGGGACCCTTCCTGGTTTGCAGTGCACTTTTTTTCATCCTAAACAAAGTTACAAGAAATTTGAGCAGTTATTGGTTAAATCAGTTATGTTGAGTATATGCTCCTTGTCAGCAAAGCAAAAAAACATTTTTATAGTGTATTTCCTGAACGGCTAAAAGTTCTTCACCTTCAACAATTGCATACTTTAGCAATCGTTTGTAGCATGCTAGTAAGACAGGTTGGTAATACCTTCCCCATATTACACATGGGAGATTGAAAGACATGTTTTATGTCTGTTTATTTACATTCATATCCTGCCTTTCTTCTACCATGCATCCCCAGGTGGTGGACACGTGGTTCCCAGGTGGCCAGCTTTTCCAAGCAATGACTGTGCTCAGACCTGCTTTGCTTCAGCAAGGTTTTGGCCTCATTACCTGCGGAGTTCACAGACGAAGTGAAAATTGTAGCTAACATTCTTAATCACTTGATAGGAGCTGATCATTTGCTCACGTTTTTGCAGAAAGAGGCCACACACAAAAACCCACCTCTGCTCCCCCTAAGGGCTTTATTTAATGTTTTGCTCACGGAAGGGTATTCCCCATCCACTCTTCCCTAGGGCAGCTCTTTTCATTCCTGAAAGCCTCTCCTGAGTTCTGGAGAGAGGAATATTTTGTTCTGCTTGCAGGATTTGTGACACGTAGGGTTTGGGACTGTTGCGGGAGGGTGGAAGGTACAGGGACATAAAGGCTATGAAGGGATACTATTAATTTTTTTGCACAGAAGCTTTTGCCAGGTAAAGCCTGAATTACTTCATCGGGTTAGTTTGGTTATGCACCACTAAATTACATGCTCAAGAGGAGAAGAAACTAGCCTGGCGTGCTGTCCTCAACTATAAAACTAAATGTGAAATAATGTCTGGTTGGAGTCTCCATTGTTGAAAAGTCTTTACTTGTCCTGTTATGATATATTAAGGAAGAGGGATGAGGATCACTAAGCACTGGCTGTGCTAGAGAACGCTTTCTTCATTTTGTGACAGGTAGGTAGCCGTGTTGGTCTGGGTCGAAGTAAAATAAAAAAATTCCTTCAGTAGCACCTTAAAGACCAACTAAGTTTTTATTTTGGTATGAGCTTTCGTGTGCATTTATCTGAAGAAGTGTGCATGCACACGAAAGCTCATACCAAAATAAAAACTTAGTTGGTCTTTAAGGTGCTACTGAAGGAATTTTTTTATTTTACTTCATTTTGTGAGAATTCTTGTTGCACTTCAGCATTTTAAATCAATGACTTAACTTGGGGCAAGGTTCCAGGGAGAACAGAAACTCCTTGTTACAAAAGCTCTACTAGCTACCGGTCCATTTCCAAGCACAAGTCAATGTGCTGGTTATGTCTCTCAAAGCCCTATACAACTTGGGTCCAGGCTGTCTGAAGGACCATATCTTGCTATAGGAGCCTGTCCAGGCTTTGAGAACTTCCACGGAAGGTCTTTTTCTTGGCGCCACCAGCTTCACAGGAACATTTAGTGAGGACAGGCCTTTGACCACTAATGGGTTGTTGTTGCAAGGTCTTCTCAGAGTGGGTGTTGGGCTTTTCCCCCTCCTGTGTCCATGAATGATTTTTGATAGGATTATGTATGTATGCATTTGTTTGTTTGTTTGTTTTTTAAATGTTGATTGTGTGTTTTAAGCTGTATTTGTTCTAATTCATGTTGCGAGCCACCTAAGATCCTATACGGGGAGGAAAGGTGGGATATGAATAAAATAGAGAAGGTTGAGAGCAAACTTCTGCTACATTATAGCGTTCTTTGCTGGAGAGAAACTGCACTGTAAACCTCCCCAATTCCATAGGAACTGACGTTGATCTTTGGGGGCCCTGTTTCTTATTCCTAGCCTTTTGATGTACCAGCAGTGCCTACAAAAGTCAGGGCCTTCTCAGTGGTGGGGCTTGGTTTACGGAGCCAGGAGGCCTCTCTTGGGAGGGAATCCTCTCATAATGCAGTTCAGGTGGCTATTTAGTTAATACCCTGCTGTTTGAAAGGTCATCCGGGACAGAGGGCAACTAGTTGTCTTCATGCTCTTACTGAGGTCTGTTGCTTTATGTGATTACATTGCTTTCTTGGACTTGTATATATTATGCTTTTGCATTGATGTTAAGTTGCCTAGCAGGTCCTTTGGGATGGAAAGGTGAGAGGTGAAAAATGTTAAGTAAAATGGATAAACCAAATGAGTGCTATTCATACACAACTCTCACTGTACTTCCTTGCAGTGCTCATAAGCAACCCCTCACTGACTTGGGTTTGTCAGCCAGAAGGCAACAGCATGGGGGAACAGGGATCTCACTCTGAATTTCTCCCAAACTGCATGCAGGGGTGTCTGAGACCCTCTTCACCTTGGCTTTAACCTCTGTCAATGTTCCCTGTGATCTCCCAATGCCATAAGGCATTAAAACAAGTCCCAGCATGTTGAAGAAATGTAGCAGCACACTTCTTACGAGTGTTTTGGTACATGTTAATTATGAAATCCTGCAGCAGATTTTATTCTCTGGCAACAGCTCTGCTTTTTCATTTTAAAACGCCATTCTTGTCTGCAGAGATGAGTGTCTGCCTTCCTTTTTTCTTTCAGGCCTCGGGATTGACTGTCAAAGAGAGGTATAATACATGCTATGCTCTGATCAGAGACACCTTCTTTGTGTGTTTCTTTAAAATAACTTTATTTCCTTTATATTACAAGGAAAGCAATTCTGAGTAAATATTTCAATAATCTTAGAGAAGGAGTAGCCTTGCTGTCTTCATCCTGCATCAAAATAGTAAATTATGTCCCCTGACCAACATGCGGAGGAAAAGGAACTGCAGTTTATGCTGGGCAAACAAGAAGTGTGCAGTCTAGTGGAGACGAAAGCAACTTATCAAGCCAGTTTCAAGGAGGAAAGTGGTATGCTCCACTGAAGAGTGTGTGAAATATCCACTAGAAATCATACATTTATTTGCAGCCATGAAGCATGCCTTCATATCTTGAAAAGTCGTACATTTGTAGTCACACAAGAAAGCATCGTTCTTATAATGCTAACATTTGCAGCATTTTATGAAAGTTTGGCATGTGTCAATGAAGTTTGGGGGACCAGTGCTCTAGCAATATGAATGCCATGGACTAGAGATGGGGAATGTGTGGCTGCCACTCCCATATGTCCCAGCCAGGATGGTCAATAGTTAAGGGTGACAGGAGGGCCCAGGTTCCCCATGCCTGGTGTGGACTATGCTAAGTTGGATGGACCAATGGTCTTTTCTTAGGGTAAGGAAGCTTTATGTGTAATGCTGGTTGGAAATCTCTAATATTGGCTCATGTTCAGCTGATACCAAGAAGCTGCATACACTGTGAGCAAACTGGTAAAACTAAACAGAGGAAATTCGGTGAGCACCAAGTTAAGTCATGGCCAAGATCCACTTCTACATGGGCCATGTTCATCTGTGAGGAGCTGGAGAATCAAGTGATGAGTTGTCTGTGTGAAATAGACATTAATTGCCAGAAAGAGCGAGAGAGCAAGAGAGCGCTTTCATACTGCCACCCACATCAGTGGACCATGTTTGTACATACAGTTCGTTCAAGTCATTGGCTACTGGCTAATTAAGTAATCTGAGCTCAAGCATGCATGCGTGGACTTCTGTGCAAAATCAGCAGGTTTTAAGGTTTTAACTAATGTACTTAGGTTTTGTTGGTTTTAATAGGACTTAAAACTCAGTCCTATGCATGTTTACTCAGAAATAAGAACCAGCGAGTTCAGGAGGACTTGGCCTTCCACTATTTAGGGTTTCCACCTTCATTCTGCTTTGTTTGTTTTGCCGGATTGCATGTAATATGTAAAGCTGGAGCTCAGATTTCAAGTTGCTTTTATTTCCTTGACACGAGAAGGGGGGAGGGAATTGAATCCTCCTGTTTTATAAATACAACAGCAAGTTCTTACTGTTTGCCAAAAGGGAGAAATTTGTAACTTTGGATGGAGAATTTACTGTAAGTGAGCCCAAGATCTGGGAGATGATAGGAAGCTGGTCAGGAAAGTTCGCTGTTTTTCCTTCCTGACTTGGCATATTTTAATACTGGTCCAAAAGAGTAATCTCTTTGATCTCACTGGTGATTAATAGGAAGACTCTGAATGAACCTGATCAACCACCTTCCTCTGTCAAAGCCCAACTGTGGCATTCTTGTTGTTTAGATCCCTACAGATGTAGGTTTATTGAAAGTCTCCTTACTTTTTACACCCCCACACACACACTTAATGGTGGTGTAGTTTCCTGTGATTGAAGCCACATTTTTATATGTGTC